>NC_080571.1:48456375-49146375 GCF_030247185.1 Malaya genurostris
TGCCAAAGTGAAAAAAAAACGTATCAGACTTACACCAGGTCGGTAACAAAGGAGACACTCAACTGCACTCACTCGCTATCGACGGTGTGTGGAAGTATGTCATGCGACGAGAATGCCCGGATTTGTGTGGAGTGCTCTTCGAGACTTTCGCATTACCGACCACGTACCGGTAAACTAGTTGAATTTGTAATAGTGTAACACTAAACGTGGATCCTACATAGTGATTCTATGTTCGTTTTGATACAAAGGTTTTGCTACATGTTTGCAGGAAGATTGCAGCATATTTTCTCGTTACTTCGACTCGAAAGAGTTGCCACTGCATTTTGAATGAGCTTAAAGTGAGAATAGTTTGTAAGTGGTGGTGAGGATCCGAATAAAGGTGCTTCATTTTCTATGCGATCTACTTTAGACTTGAACTATGAGGAAGATTTCTATTTTCAATAGAGAAAGTTTCTGAATCGTTATTTTATTACTACCACGATTGTCTACCGGGTGCTTGTATAAAAAATCATAGATGTTCATCATTCCAAATTTTCAGAGAACGCTTCTAAAATCAACTGCGTATATTTCGCCATTACCTTTATTAAGAGATTATTTCGAATTTTCGCCTATTTCGAAAACAACGTAATAGAATTAAATTTGATCAGTTTCTAACGGGACAAGTGGTGGCCAAGTATAGCGAGGCATGCTTGGTTCTTCTTGTCACCAGGGCTGTATCTTCATGTGTTTTCATTTGCAGGGTAGTTTATTTGGCAAAGCTACGGGTTCGAGTCCCGTCGCTGCGGTAACATTTTCGCGGTTTTCTTTTGTTTTCTCTGTTAGATACTGATCAAATTTAAAACAGACTTCTAAACTGATACACTGAAGATGAATGCAAATAGCAATCGAAATATTGGTATCTGTCCGTTACTGTTACTGTTAGTTTCATTCCATCATCCGCTCAAACCCAAACATTGACCTCAAGATGGCTCTACGTCTTAACACACGACTATAAAAAATCGTTTATTTGTTAATTTGGAGCAAGGAAAATCTCACTTGAATTTTTCAAGTTACTAATTTTACTAATAGACTATATTTATCCAAATGACACATTGGTTACTATTCCAAACAGAGTCATTCGTATCTTTAATACTAATACTAATGACGGTAACATTTAAAATATAGAAACCGTTGAATCATGTAAATTTACATTTCAATTAACTGAATACTCTCATAGTAAGAAAATTGATTATTCCTTCATGGATCGAAAAAAGACTGTCCCAGAAAGTATGGACGCAACCAAAAACCGCTGCCTTTTCGCAATGGTTCAGAATCTATCAATTTTTATGGCAGCGTCCTGTTGTTTACATTCTTCTCTAACCACTTGTGCAGTTGTTTATTCGTTTTCATTAGTTTGTTTCGAAATGCGTGGACTTTTAGCAGAACAACGTCGAAAAATTGTGTACAAATGGTGCACAGAACGCGGACTGTTGCTGAGAAAGATGTCAAAAATGGAAGGAGTAAGTGAAAAAGCCGTGCGAAATGCAATCAGGAAGTTCGGTGAAGATAACACCTTTGAGGATAAACCGAAATGGGTTGAAAAAAAAGGTCCTGCTAGCCCTCAGTTGGATAAACGTATACTGAAGGCGTTCGAGCAAAAGAAGGAGGTTTCAGTTCGGGATGTGGCCAAAAAAGTGGGCATTTAGAAGTCAAATGTTCTTCGTGCTAAAGAACATTTGAATCTTCGAACCTATAAGAAGTAGAAACAACCAAAACGTAGTACAATACGATTCTTGCTGGAATTTTTAACTGCATAATCATGGACGACGAAACCTACGTAAAACACGATTACAAATCCTTGCCGGGACCACAATATTATACGGTGCGAGAATGGCAAGTGTTAAACCAGTCCGAGACATCGATTGAAGTCGAAAAATTTGGTAAGAAAGCTATGGTCTGGCAAGCAAGCTGCGGTAAGATTTCGAAACCCTTCATCACCACTGCTCCAATGAACAGCGAAATATACATCAAGGAATGTTCACAAAAACGACTTCTTCCCATGATTCGAAGCCACAAGGATCCTGTTGTCTTCTGGCCAGATCTTGCTTCTTGCCACTACTCGAAATCAACGGTACAATGTTATACTACAAAAAATGTCACTTTCGTCCCAAAATACATGAATCCACCAAATTGCCCACAACTTCGACCAATTGAGGAATTTTGGACATTAACGAAGGCACATCTTAGGAAACATGTCTCGGCAGCCGAAACCATTCAACAGTTCGAAAAAGATTGGAAAAAGTGTCAAAACTTGTCGCCAAGAAGTCTGTACGGAATTTAATGAGGAACGTTCGCAAGAAGGTGCGCCAGCTAGTATACAATGGCTTAGTAGCAAATGTTGAGAATAATATTCTGTTGTTGTAGTCTAATATTATCAGTATATCGAATAAAATTTGAATATCTAACACTTGTGAATCATTTACAGCGAAATCAAAGTGCGTTCATACTTTCTGGGACAGTCTTTATTACGCTTTAATTGTTTTTTCAAAAAACGGTTTAGTTTCATTCCACCATCAGCTCAAACCCCAAACATTGAGCTCAAGATGGCTCTACGTCTAAACAAGACTATAACAAATCGTTTATTTGTTTATTTGGAGCAAGAAAAATCCCACTGGAATTTTAAATTCTCTCTCCAGCAGGCATAAAACCTCCCATCTTTTGTACCAATAGACTATAATTATCCAAATGATACATTGGTTACTATTCCAAACAGAGTCATTCGTATCTTCAATACTAATATTTATGACGGTAACATTTAAAATATAGAAACCGTTGCATCATGTGAAATTACATTTCAATTTACTGAATACTCTCATATCAAGAAATTAATTATTCCTTCATGGATAGAACAGAACAATTAATTCACTTGAATAATATTTATGTTTATTTTCCTTCAAAATTAAATGCAAGTTTTCGTATCGAAAAACTCTTGTAACGCTTCTTAACACCTATCACTTACAAAAAGTAACGCATATAACGTTTAGTAACACACAAAACTTACAAAAGAGTAATGGATGTAACGCCTCGTAGTTGTTGTATCTTTCAACGCGTGTAACGTTTTGTAACACCCAAAACTTTCAAAAAAGTTGCGCATGTAACGATTTGTAACGCATATAACTTACACAAGAGTAACTTATGTAATGTTTCGTAACGCCGAAAACATTTCAAGTGGCGAATGTAACGCTTCTTAACGCCTATAACTTACAAAAAAGTTACGTATGTAACGCTTTGTAACGCCTGAAACTTACACAACAGTAACGCTCTGTAACGCCTAGACCTTACTAAAATATAATGCATGTAACGCTTCGTTACACCAATGATGTAAAAAAAAGTAACGCATGTAACGCTACGTAACTCCTAAAACTTCTTTAATAGTAACGCATCGTAACTCGTTTACCGCAAGAATAACTCATGATTTGTAACTTTCAATTTAAGAAAATTATCGTATGCAACGCTTTCTATCTTCTTTCACTTCATCTCACGATAATATCGAGTGAAACGCTTCGTCAAATGGGACATTTTTCCATATTGGCGACAGGTATAGCGTGATGGGTAAGCCTTTCATGCAATCCACCTGGGTTCGATTCCCAAATTTCTAGCCCGTTACCTAACTGTTAAACCAATATAATCAGAACAAAACAATTTCATAGTATATTTACTCCGACGTTGATTCAGGTAGGCCCCAAAAAACTTCGTAGCGTATATAGCTTCAAAAATTAAACTACTATTCGATGTACTTTATGTGTTTTTTATATCAAATAGCAACTTGTATAACAATTTGGAATTTAAAAATGCAATGATAAAAAAACGGTTTGATTGATTTCAATGATTATACGTTTATTTGAAATTTTGATTCATAATTTTTTTCAATGAAAAATATTTGGATTCAACAGGACGGTGCAACATGTCACACAGCCAACGAATCAATCGATGTTCAGCGAACAATCTTTGAAACAGGGGTGGAAATAAGCAAATTGTTTGATTCACAGTAAATAAAAATAGTCAGTATCATCTTTTCATATTACATATTTATTGTAGATACTAGCTAACCCGTCGAACTTCGTCTCGCCAGAAGAATTGTCAAAAGACTAAGTGGTCAACGTTTCTTTCCATTATTTTTCTGATTACTTAACTTACAATCAACTGAATTCGACACACACTCGCTTTAGCTCAAAAAGAAGAAATATCACCAAAGATTAATGTGAAAATATGTAATACCTCTATTAATCGAAAATTGAACAAATGCACAAATATCTATTCTGAACAGTCCGTTTTAAGGAATTACTCATACGTGAATGTTCACCCGACAGAACAAACTTCAAAGCAGTTTCTTATACACAAAAAATTTCTATTTTTGTGTTCGGTAATAATTTTTCCGGCAACGATCTGTAAAATATTATTTTTACTGAAAGATACGTAAAATTTATCCAACTTACGGTCATCTGTCAAAGAACTACTGAATATCGGAAAATCCTATGTAAAAGCTACGATTATTTATTATTTACTGACACGGTCTGTGAACTCTGAAATGTCATTTCTCTTGATGAACTCAGTGAAAGTTTTACCAATATCCGGAATATCATCACTCTACATTCAGCAGAAATAAAGATCTGTCAAATAACATAATTTTCGGACGTAAAGGTGTGAAAATTTCAAGATTTGTAAAGAAAAAATAGTGGTGCGAATTGATTGTGCGAAAAATAGATAATACTAATTCCTAGCGGTAATTTTTCATTTAGTGAATATATTCAAAAAGCCTTCTACAACTTATTATTTCTGCACTCTAAAAATATGAAGGGAGATAGCATATTCTACTGAATTGCATCCGAAAGATATTTGATCATTTTATTTGAATAAATTATTTCTGAAGAGCTAATGTAATTCAATTCACTCATCACACGCAAATAAATAAATTAATCGGATGAAAATATGTTTTGAAAACAAAAATGCTCCTTCCTTTTACCAAAAAATTGTAATACTTTACGGGTCGGTTTACGCCGAACGTCGGTATTGAATAATGGAGAAGTCATTAGAATTATGACAGATCGAAGTTCAGTGGAACTGTACCGATCATTCAGCAAATAAAACTTTTACTGAACGGATTACCGAATGTCCAGCTGTTTGAAAGTTAGTAAAACTGTACCGACATCCGTAAAAATAATTTGATGTGTACAGCTTTTAAGCAGCGAGAAATTTTTCTCAGAATCTGTTCTGTACGTTCAAGTTATCAAAAAGTACCATGCGTACTTTAGAGCTCTAATAAAGTGGATATTTTCAGGTACTGTGGAACTTTCGATTGCTTGGAGACGACGCTTAAATTTTAATTTGATTTTGATCTTACCAGTCTGAACATTCTTCACAGAATATGCAACATGAAATGATAGTCTCAATTCATTATGGTAATCATCTTAAACATTGATATCTGATAGCCACTTACTGTGTGCGCATAGTCTAAAATAAAACATTAGAAAGAGAAATGCAAGGAAAATCTCTTAGATTGACCACACAAAGCATCTCGTTGCGCTCCAAACAATATTTTCAACGATCTTGTATTCTTTCCTCCGACTCTTTTTCCTTATTTTTCTGATTACTTAACCTACAATCAATAGAAGTCGATACACATTCGCTTTAGCCCAAAAAAGAAATATCACCAAAAATTAATGTGAAAATGTGAAACACTTCTGTTAAGCAAAAATTTGGCAAATGCATAGATTGTCATCTCATCCTTTGAGTAAATTCACTGAACAGAGAGCAGTTCCTTGCACAGCTTTAAGGCAGCGGGAAAGTTTTCTCAGAACTTGTTCTGTATGTGTAAGTTGCCAAAAAGTGCCACGCAAACTTTAGAGCTCTAATAAAGTGGATATTTTTCAGGTACTGTGGACCTTTGGTTGCTTAGAGAGGCTTAGTATAATCTAAATCATTAGAAAACAAACTGCACGGAAAATCTCTTAGCTTGACCTAAACGCTTCTACAGCACAAACTTTGCATTGATTTATTCAAAAATTTACTGATTTGTTAGGCCGGGATGGCCAATATTCATCATTAATCACAATTCATCAACAGGTAAATGATATCAGAACTTTTCTGCTGCCTACAGCGGTTTTCTAGAAAACAGTCCTATGCATTCCGTCATTGAGTCATTTGTCATGTTTTAATACCCAATTAAGCACGTGGCTCTAAATGATGCACGGGAAATCTCCACTACTAATCTTTGCGCGCCAAACGATTTTTTCAACGATCTAGTATTCTTTCCTTCGACGGCCAAGCACTTATGCAACTCGTTGCGCGCCAAACATCAATCGTAAATCTAGCAATCATTGGCGACTTTTTCAGTGGAAAATTTCATTGTCCACACAAAATAACTTTATTGGTTTTTCCCACTTTTCCGGTAAGTTTTCTTAATTTTTTTTATGTACGAACCCGGTGGGGGTGAAAATTGATCAAACAAAAAAAAATCATCTCAATCCGTCCATCCGTTCTTACGTGATGGGATTACAAAGAATGATCTCTGCATTTATATATATATATATATATATATATATATATATATATATATATATATATATATATATATATATATATATATATATATATATATATATATATATATATATATATATATATATATATATATATATATATATTATAGATTATAATGAATTTTTAAATGAATGATTTTTGATAAGATAAATTTTGGTTCTACTTAGAATTTTAAAAGGTCTTCAATTTCATTTCCCACAATTTAAAACATAATCACAATTTTAGTTTTGTTACCCAATTTTTTAACTCACGGTTTTTGGTTTTTGGATTCACAATCGGAAATCTTGATTCACATTTTCATGCGCAAAAAGGGCTTATTTCCACCTCTGCTTTGAAAATCGAATAACCAGCAGAAATGGTGATGTGAATTAGCCTCCTAGAAACTGCGATTTTACGTCAACCATCCAGAAACAATTGAAAATCTCATGCACGAAATTAAAGTTGCTACTGATGACATAAGGCAAGAAACAATTGAAAGTGTACTTAAAAATTAGGTGGATCGGATTGGCTACTGCCAAGCGAGCCGTGGCGATCATTCGAACGAAATTATTTCCCATAAAAATTTCTAGAATCAACCTTTCAAATCTAGATCTATATATATAAAAATGTAGAGATCATTCTTTGCAATCACATCACGTAAGAACGGATGGACGGATTTACATGATTCATTTTTTGTTTGATCAGTTTTTACCCCCACCGGGTTCGTACATCAAACAAATTAGGAAAATTTGCCGAAAAAGTGGGAAGAATCCATAAAGTTGTTTTGTATGGACAATGGAATTTTCCACTGAAAAAGTCGCCAAAGATCTACGATTGATGTTTGGCGCGCAAGAAGATGTCCAGTATTTCGCCGTTGAATAAAAGAATACTAGATCGTTGGAAAATTGTTTGGCGCGCAACGAGTAGTTTTGGGTGGAGATTTTACATGCATGTGATTCGTTATTTTGAAACACGTATTAAATAGGGTATCACAATCATTGCTTGCCAAATGACTGGTAGAACGCATTTGACTGTTCTTGATATATCGTAAGCAGGATCAAAAGTTCTGACATCGATTACCAGTGGATGCATTGTGTACAATGTGATCAGTTGGATAAATAATGTTGACTATTGTGAGTTGAACATATTAACATATAGAACGATTTTTTTAACGAATTAATGACACATTCTGCTTCAAATAAAGAGATTTTTCTTTCATTTAGCATGCTGAAGTTCCTTCAGCCGCTTCGAGTAAAATTTTAAGGGTGGATTACAGGATGCTTAGGCTGCTTGTGACATCATGACATTTGTAAACTGCTTAAGCCAAATCGTTCCATTTTTCGAACTTTGTATTGCTTGACCAATTACCAAATGCATATCGTCAATACCATATCGGGAGGAGAAATCGTGGCATTCAAAAACCATTACTACTACTGTTTTATGCATTGGCTTGAACGATAAGAAGAATACTGGTATAATCACTCCTCAAATTCACTCCGCTAGAACAGAAAAATTGCAAATTTTTTCATATAATTCTTTCTGATTTTGACTCTCAAGACCGAACTCAACGCCATTTAGTTTATTCAGAAAAAATGTGCCAAACAAATTGATATTTCTGTTTTGAATTTCTGCTCGAAGACAGCTAAGAAAACTAATTTTGCGTTTTGCAACAATGGCTGTTTTCCTGAGAGGAGAGTTGGCATCACTGGGAGTGCGATGCGGTGTCCTGGTGCTGCTCTCAAAAAAGTATAATTTAAATATGTTGTTTGATACGTACAGTTAAAAATTTGGTTGAAATAGTTATTTTGAGTGATAACGCAGGTGTGGCAAGTGTGTGTTTAGTAGTAAGAGTGATATGTATTGAATAATATTGATCCGCGAAACTAAAGATGCTCAAGCGGCGGAAACTGAGAATTTACCACCCCAAAATTCAATTATGTTAACCTGTTAACCGATCGAAGCGCCGTTTGCATGTCATTATTGGTGTTGTCGGATTTCTATGGAATGTGTGAAAGTTTACAAGTCGATCGTGCCATTCAGAATGAAGGTCTAGGGTCGATCTGCAGCGGACCCATTCGCGAGTGTTTTTATTTTATTCTTTTAGTGGTCGTGTTTCATCTCGCGTTGCTGACAGCAGAGCGAGTGGGAGAAAAGGGATACTGGTGAGATTGTTTATATTTTTCTTACTAATTATGTTTCTCCTGAGTATCGAAAATCAGGTTTTGTTGAGATCATATTGTTTACCAAAACATATCCAGATCTCTTTCCCTCCCTACTAACCAATCTCCTATCCCATGATACTCGTGGAGATGCAGTGGTACCCGCATTCCTTCCCTTCCTCAGTAGCACAGCCTTTGGTCGTGGCCGGCGTCGTTATTGACCATTTTATGTAAAGTTTTGAATCAGTGGGTATGCACAGTGAGAATGATTCGCCTCTCCCAAGCATCATTTTGTTGGTTCATTGTGCATTTTCATTTTCACTCATTCGGTCAATCACGAAGTGCAACTACGGGCAGTCTACTTTAACTCAACTCAACTCAACTCAACTCAGCAACAATGGCTGTTTTCCTAAAAAGGTAAATTGCCCCATAATAGAGATCTACAATCTCTGTTCAATGCACTGACTCAAAGGATAAGATGGCGATCGGTGCATTCACTTAATTTTTCCGTAACAAAATCTTTTTACATGTTCACAATAATTTTGTATGAAATTTCTTTTTCGGGCCGAAGTTAATGTGTTGGATACGAATTCGTCGTAATTCGTTTATTTTGGGCTAAATAATCAGTGAAATAATGGAAAGAAGCATTACCGTTTGACAATTCTGCTGTCGGAAAAGATAAATTTAAAAAATAATTTCAAGTGAGACGAAGTTCGACGGGTCAGCTAGTATATGTATAATCATTGAAATCTTTCAAACGTTTTTTTTTTATTTTTGCAATTCTAAATTCGAAATTTTTCGTGGGACTCCCTGTACAAGATAAACAGTGCTATGATCAAACAAAGTTGTAGCTTACAATATCCTCATCATTTTCCTCACTCACTATGTTCATGTATTTTGCCCACAAACAGAGTTATTACCAAATTTCTGTTCCTTTTTCCGCTCCCAACAAAACACTAACGTAAACGCTCTCGTGAAGTGCATTTGTATTCCATGTCAACCAGTGGCGTCTTGTCACAAAATGTACTAGTTGTGCACTGCTTATGTGGTATGATATCAGATGTAACAGTTCATTGTAAGTGAAAACTAAAGACTGAGGAATGGAGATTCGCTTGTGTTTTCCAATACAATGAAATACTTTCGGATGGGGATTTTTTATTTAACTTATTTTGAATCATTGATACAATAGAAGAATTTAGCGCTTCGCTTGTCGAGAAGATCTGTCAATAACCTTAGTATTAAAATCGCTTCGACGCTGCAACTGAGACAGCAATTTGTTTTCAACTGCCATAAGCATATGCCACTGAAGCGTCTACTGGAGTTGTGCATACAAGTTCTCACAGACAGAGGACAACAAATTTCTGTACTTCATTCGAAATGGATTATTTCGATTGAAACTGAAATTTAGCATTCAGTATCTCGATCGAGTTCGAGTATTCCATACGAAAGTATCACTCGATCGAATCCAAAAATGCAAGTTTTCACATTCGATCCGAATAATCCGATTCGAAAATTCGATACCATTTGACCTGCTTTTATCGATTTAATAGAGATTGAATGTGGATGGCGATGCAGTTAATTCCTTCAATTTGATCGGTTGTGCAGTGCACGAGGTGCACATGAGGACGAGAAGCCACTGATGTCAACTTAAAACGGTCATTACAAATAATGCACTAGTGTAAACGAAAGACTAAATATCAAATTAAATTATCGTAAAGATTGTGTACGGTTATAGTAAACCGTAAACCAATGACGGAGGTTTGAAGTAGCACTTGAGCACTTGAAATCAGGAACTAGATTGATCATTTGTAAGTTGTTATATTGTATTGGTTGAATAATAGGGTAGCAGCTCTCCGGAAGGACTCCAACCCCGCTGCGAAGTTACTTCATATCGATGTCCATAAACTATAATAAGTTAATTTCATTTAATATGTAATCAGAGAAAACGAACCATTCCGGAATCATAAATTGAGCTTCAAGCTACAGCATCCCTCATGAAACTATACCTTCACATATAGAAAAAAAAACGCAACCACATTTCACAATAAAAGTGTAATACACTTCTCCCTTATCGTGTCACTGCAGCACCCAGAGCCCTACTGAACTCGTTCAACACTGCCATCTCCGGCAATGACTTAATGCCATCGAGTTGAAAAATGACAGCCATCCTTTTTCATTAGGGCAAGCCTTTCTTCTCCGCGGTACCCCGAAGAGTCATGCTCGACTGATGCATCATTCCCGGCCAGAAATAACAACTTTCCTCCCCGACTCCCACCGACTAGTGCTGGGAGCTTTTCTTATGCTGCTCCACATCCAAACAACACTCACTCAGCTGTTCAACAGAGACATTATGCTAGCGATCCGTGCGACTCCGAGCCACAAGCCCTGAACGTAGGTAGCATAGGGAATGTGTGGAATTCCTGCTCATTCCACAGGTCGAAACCACCTGTCATTCCTACCGCTGACGAACGCAACACGGACGGAGCAGCCCTCTCCGAAGGTAGAACTGACATACATATCTAGCGTATAAATTATCGCATCTTCATTAATTTTATTTCTATCTCAAAGACCAGAAGAAGAGCTCATTGTGAAGTTGAGAACTGTTGCCGATTCCTCCGGAACATTCGAAAACTGTACTACAAAGAGTTCTGCCACCCAATTCATCTTATGCCCCGTTCCTCCGGGCCCAACATGGAAAGGATTGCTGCACGGATAGACATTTTGTTCAGCACAGCAAGACAGACTGTGACTCATTTGCACGTTTCCCTCTAATGTGGCATCACCTGCTGATGATGACCTATTGGGCACCGTTTTCCCAACAGTGGAGAACATAATTTCCGAAGCTAAATATGAATTCCACATCGATCCTTACGGGAACCGACTTCGGTACGTTAGGACGCAGCAGAAGAAACGTGTTCCTGACAGACGAGGGCCGAGAGAAAAATTGGTTCCCATAAATTACATACTTACCGTACGGTGGTGCCACCTTCCCGTGCTGGTTCTGACGAAATTACAGTGAAACGCATTAAGGTAGAGATTTACACGTGTGACGTGACTACTACTACTACTACTAATAGTACTGGCATCATGGCAGTACGACAAAGTGGCTCATTCATTCCCGTTGGCTTCCATTAAATGGCACGCCAAGAACGGTCGGACAGGCGGAAGTGACATTTGAAAAAATTCATTTGAATTAGTTGAAGACAAATTGGTTTTTCTGAGCGGATTGCTGGTCTTTTTTTACCTGTAAGAACGGATCTTTGATGAGATACAGATGTTTTAAAACAGTCAGGACATTAATTTGAAAAACTAAACCACAGATTTGATTACGGAACGTGTTTCAACATGTACCAGAGTAGTTTAGCTGGTAGAACATCTCCATGGTAATGATAATGCTTGCAAGTTCGAGTCCTGCCTTTGGAGACAACTTTTTACAAATTTTCAGTTTATCGCTATTTTATTCATCTATCATCCCTCTCAGTTTATTTCTCGTTGACAGTGATAAACGATAAAAACTGAGCTTAAGACAACTTCTAGTGCTTTGACAGAAAACCGTACATAAATCGTTGAACTATTGCAGAATTTTCGACGAAACAAATTGGGAGTGAAAAACCCTCAAGTCCCGAAAAATGCATTGCTCAATGTAACTTTTGAGCAGGTGGCATAATTGTTCCCCTTTTCCTACAATGCAGTCACGTTACGATCAATGCAGGAAAGTTCCGATAACAGACTTATTTGTAAGCTCGGCCAACATGTGGTTCCAACAGGACGGTGCCACATATCACACTGAACGTGAAACCATGCACGAATGGAGAGGCTACTTTGCTGTACAATAAATTTCAATATTAGGTTTAGGTTTGCAGATCAAAAATTGGAATATAGAGGTTTGAGCTTTAAATTTGTAGTTAGGAGTTTGGAGTTTGGAGTTTGAAGTTTGAAGTTTGAAGTTTGAAGTTTGAAGTTTGAAGTTTGAAGTTTGAAGTTTGAAATTTGAAGTTTGAAGTTTGAAGTTTGAAGTTTGAAGTTTGAAGTTTGAAGTTTGAAGTTTGAAGTTTGAAGTTTGAAATTTGAAGTTTGAAGTTTGAAGTTTGAAGTTTGAAGTTTGAAGTTTGAAGTTTGAAGTTTGAAGTTTGAAGTTTGAAGTTTGAAGTTTGAAGTTTGAAGTTTGAAGTTTGAAGTTTGAAGTTTGAAGTTTGAAGTTTGAAGTTTGAAGTTTGAAGTTTGAAGTTTGAAGTTTGAAGATTGAAGTTTGAAGTTTGAAGTTTGAAGTTTGAAGTTTGAAGTTTGAAGTTTGAAGTTTGAAGTTTGAAGTTTGAAGTTTGAAGTTTGAAGTTTGAAGTTTGGAGTTTGAAGTTTGAAGTTTGAAGTTTAAAGTTTGAAGTTTGAAGATTGAAGTTTGAAGTTTGAAGTTTGAAGTTTGAAGTTTGAAGTTTGAAGTTTGAAGTTTGAAGTTTGAAGTTTGAAGTTTGAAGTTTGAAGTTTGAAGTTTGAAGTTTGAAGTTTGAAGTTTGAAGTTTGAAGTTTGAAGTTTGAAGTTTGAAGTTTGAAGTTTGAAGTTTGATGTTTGAAGTTTGGAGTTTGGGGTTTGGAGTTTGCAGATTGGAGTTTTCGAGTTTTCGAGTTTTCGAGTTTTAGAGTTTTAGAGTTTTAGAGTTTTAGAGTTTTAGAGTTTTAGAGTTTTAGAGTTTTAGAGTTTTAGAGTTTTAGAGTTTTAGAGTTTTAGAGTTTTAGAGTTTTAGAGTTTTAGAGTTTTAGAGTTTTAGAGTTTTAGAGTTTTAGAGTTTTAGAGTTTTAGAGTTTTAGAGTTTTAGAGTTTTAGAGTTTTAGAGTTTTAGAGTTTTAGAGTTTAAGAGTTTTAGAGTTTTAGAGTTTTAGAGTTTTAGAGTTTTAGAGTTTTAGAGTTTTAGAGTTTTAGAGTTTTAGAGTTTTAGAGTTTTAGAGTTTTAGAGTTTTAGAGTTTTAGAGTTTTAGAGTTTTAGAGTTTTAGAGTTTTAGAGTTTTAGAGTTTTAGAGTTTTAGAGTTTTAGAGTTTTAGAGTTTTAGAGTTTTAGAGTTTTAGAGTTTTAGAGTTTTAGAGTTTTAGAGTTTTAGAGTTTTAGAGTTTTAGAGTTTTAGAGTTTTAGAGTTTTAGAGTTTTAGAGTTTTAGAGTTTTAGAGTTTTAGAGTTTTAGAGTTTTAGAGTTTTAGAGTTTTAGAGTTTTAGAGTTTTAGAGTTTTAGAGTTTTAGAGTTTTAGAGTTTTAGAGTTTTAGAGTTTTAGAGTTTTAGAGTTTTAGAGTTTTAGAGTTTTAGAGTTTTAGAGTTTTAGAGTTTTAGAGTCTTAGAGTTTTAGAGTCTTAGAGTTTTAGAGTTTTAGAGTTTTAGAGTTTTAGAGTTTTAGAGTTTTAGAGTTTTAGAGTTTTAGAGTTTTAGAGTTTTAGAGTTTTAGAGTTTTAGAGTTTTAGAGTTTTAGAGTTTTAGAGTTTTAGAGTTTTAGAGTTTTAGAGTTTTAGAGTTTTAGAGTTTTAGAGTTTTAGAGTTTTAGAGTTTTAGAGTTTTAGAGTTTTAGAGTTTTAGAGTTTTAGAGTTTTAGAGTTTTAGAGTTTTAGAGTTTTAGAGTTTTAGAGTTTTAGAGTTTTAGAGTTTTAGAGTTTTAGAGTTTTAGAGTTTTAGAGTTTTAGAGTTTTAGAGTTTTAGAGTTTTAGAGTTTTAGAGTTTTAGAGTTTTAGAGTTTTAGAGTTTTAGAGTTTTAGAGTTTTAGAGTTTTAGAGTTTTAGAGTTTTAGAGTTTTAGAGTTTTAGAGTTTTAGAGTTTTAGAGTTTTAGAGTTCTAGAGTTTTAAAGTTTTAGAATTTTAAAGTTTTAGTATTTCGAATATTTCGAGTATTTCGAGTATTTCGAGTATTTCGAATATTTCGAGTATTTCGAGTATTTCGAGAATTTCGAGTATTTCGAGTATTTCGAGTATTTCGAGTATTTCGCCCAAGTAACAATTTTTGTTACGCTAGCTTATTTCTGACTAGTTTGCAACCAGAAATTTAAGTTATGGTGACTAATATCTAACCACTTCCGTGACGCAAAAAGCGCAGTTTCTACTAGTTGTTAAGTCGGCTAAAAATAAGTTGTCGTTACGTTGTAATACCATACTGAAATAACTTATCATTCCATAACTTGAAAATAACTTGTGTTCAAGTAAACTAGTTGAAACTTAGTCACCATCGACATTATAAACAATGAATGAATCCAGAGAACTTTTCTATCAGCAATAAAAAGTTAGTAGAGTACTTGAAATCACAAACTTGATACAAGGTAAAAATTTCACAACGATTTTAAAACTGTCGAGCGGAATTCAATTTTAATTAACTGTTTTTTTATGCGCCTTCAATCTAAATTTGTTTATGAAGGTATGAACAATAAACAACGAAAAAACTCTTTGTTCAGAATGCTCAAAATTAATCCTAGTAGAGTGATTAAAATTATTTTAAATTTTAAATTTTAAATTTTAAATTTAAATTCATATATTGTAATATAACAATAGATGTTTAATCCATATATTGTTTTCTTCGAGTTTATGATAGTGAACGACTATTCTAGAAAATGACTATTCTGCCTTTCATTATTTTCGCCCAAAAAGTAGTTTTGAAAAAAGTAATATCCTGGTTTTATTTATGTTTTATACACTTCCTGCGACTCCATAGTGTGATCGCCATATTCAAGCCAACAAAAGTTTTTTTGGTTGTGTTTCCGTTATCATTACGTTGGGAAAACCTATCGATAGCTATCTGAATCTTACGTTTTTATAATGGTTTCGCAACCTTTTTTCGAAAACCTTTTTAGCTAAAACCATAGCTGTGATAAAAGATATGTTAGAATCAAGTAACGATAACTTACAAATGATAGTTTATGGTATAAAGAAATACTACCGTCACCTTGTTTTAACCAGTATGACATAGTTGGGCTAAGTGGTATCAGAACTAGTTACGGGTTGCTACTATTTGAGTCAAATAAACTTATTTTCAACTAGTAGCTAGAAGCATAGTTGTTATTAAAGATATGTTTGGATTAAATAACGATAGCTTAAAAATTAAAATTAATTCACTATGACAAAAATATGTGGTGATTTGAAACCTAAATAACTATTTCGTAACTAGTTATGTTATGAAGAAACATTGTTGTCACCTTGTTTTAACCAATATAACTTAAAAAACATATTCGTGCTCTTGTTGCAACATAGTTTGGACTTAGTCGTATCAGAACTAGTTGCGCATTGCTACTTGGGTCGAGTATTTCGAGTATTTCGAGTATTTCGAGTATTTCGAGTATTTCGAGTATTTCGAGTATTTCGAGTATTTCGAGTATTTCGAGTATTTCAAATATTTCGAGTATTTCGAGTATTTCGAGTATTTCGAGTATTTCGAATATTTCGAGTATTTCGAGTATTTCGAGTATTTCGAGTATTTCGAGTATTTCGAGTATTTCGAGTATTTCGAGTATTTCAAATATTTCGAGTATTTCGAGTATTTCGAGTATTTCGAGTATTTCGAGTATTTCGAGTATTTCGAGTATTTCGAGTATTTCGAGTATTTCGAGTATTTCGAGTATTTCGAATATTTCGAGTATTTCGAGTATTTCGAGTATTTCGAATATTTCGAGTATTTCGAGTATTTCGAGTATTTCGAGTATTTCGAGTATTTCGAGTATTTCGAGTATTTCGAGTATTTCGAGTATTTCGAGTATTCCGAGTATTTCGAGTATTTCGAGTATTTCGAGTATTTCGAGTATTTCGAGTATTTCGAGTATTTCGAGTATTTCGAGTATTTCGAGTATTTCAAATATTTCGAGTATTTCGAGTATTTCGAGTATTTCGAATATTTCGAGTATTTCGAGTATTTCGAGTATTTCGAGTATTTCGAATATTTCGAGTATTTCGAGTCTTTCGAGTCTTTCGAGTCTTTCGAGTCTTTCGAGTCTTCCGAGTCTTTCGAGTCTTTCGAGTCTTTCGAGTCTTTCGAGTCTTTCGAGTCTTTCGAGTCTTTCGAGTCTTTCGAGTCTTTCGAGTCTTTCGAGTCTTTCGAGTCTTTCGAGTCTTTCGAGTCTTTCGAGTCTTTCGAGTCTTTCGAGTCTTTCGAGTCTTTCGAGTCTTTCGAGTCTTTCGAGTCTTTCGAGTCTTTCGAGTTTTTCGAGTCTTTCGAGTCTTTCGAGTCTTTCGAGTCTTTCGAGTCTTTCGAGTCTTTCGAGTCTTTCGAGTCTTTCGAGTCTTTCGAGTCTTTCGAGTCTTTCGAGTCTTTCGAGTCTTTCGAGTCTTTCGAGTCTTTCGAGTCTTTCGAGTCTTTCGAGTCTTTCGAGTCTTTCGAGTCTTTCGAGTATTTCGAATATTTCGAGTATTTCGAGTATTTCGAGTATTTCGAGTATTTCGAGTATTTCGAGTATTTCGAGTATTTCGAGTATTTCGAGTATTTCGAGTATTTCGAGTATTTCGAGTATTTCGAGTATTTCGAATATTTCGAGTATTTCGAGTATTTCGAGTATTTCGAATATTTCGAGTATTTCGAGTATTTCGAGTATTTCGAGTATTTCGAGTATTTCGAGTATTTCGAGTATTTCGAGTATTTCAAATATTTCGAGTATTTCGAGTATTTCGAGTATTTCGAGTATTTCGAGTATTTCGAGTATTTCGAGTATTTCGAGTATTTCGAGTATTTCGAGTATTTCGAGTATTTCGAATATTTCGAGTATTTCGAGTATTTCGAGTATTTCGAATATTTCGAGTATTTCGAGTATTTCGAGTATTTCGAGTATTTCGAGTATTTCGAGTATTTCGAGTATTTCGAGTATTTCGAGTATTTCGAGTATTCCGAGTATTTCGAGTATTTCGAGTATTTCGAGTATTTCGAGTATTTCGAATATTTCGAGTCTTTCGAGTCTTTCGAGTCTTTCGAGTCTTCCGAGTCTTCCGAGTCTTCCGAGTCTTTCGAGTCTTTCGAGTCTTTCGAGTCTTTCGAGTCTTTCGAGTCTTTCGAGTCTTTCGAGTCTTTCGAGTCTTTCGAGTATTTCGAGTATTTCAAGTATTTCGAGTATTTCGAGTATTTCGAGTATTTCGAGTATTTCAAGTATTTCAAGTATTTCGAGTATTTCGAGTATTTCGAGTATTTCGAGTATTTCGAGTATTTCAAATATTTCGAGTATTTCGAGTATTTCGAGTATTTCGAGTATTTCGAGTATTTCGAGTATTTCGAATATTTCGAGTATTTCGAGTATTTCGAGTATTTCGAGTATTTCGAATATTTCGAGTATTTCGAGTCTTTCGAGTCTTTCGAGTCTTTCGAGTCTTCCGAGTCTTCCGAGTCTTTCGAGTCTTTCGAGTCTTTCGAGTCTTTCGAGTCTTTCGAGTCTTTCGAGTCTTTCGAGTCTTTCGAGTCTTTCGAGTCTTTCGAGTCTTTCGAGTCTTTCGAGTATTTCGAGTCTTTCGAGTCTTTCGAGTCTTTCGAGTCTTTCGAGTCTTTCGAGTCTTTCGAGTCTTTCGAGTATTTCGAGTATTTCGAATATTTCGAGTATTTCGAGTCTTTCGAGTCTTTCGAGTCTTTCGAGTCTTCCGAGTCTTCCGAGTCTTTCGAGTCTTTCGAGTCTTTCGAGTCTTTCGAGTCTTTCGAGTCTTTCGAGTCTTTCGAGTCTTTCGAGTCTTTCGAGTATTTCGAGTATTTCAAATATTTCGAGTATTTCGAGTATTTCGAGTATTTCGAGTATTTCGAATATTTCGAGTATTTCGAGTCTTCCGAGTCTTCCGAGTCTTTCGAGTCTTTCGAGTCTTTCGAGTCTTTCGAGTCTTTCGAGTCTTTCGAGTCTTTCGAGTCTTTCGAGTCTTTCGAGTCTTTCGAGTCTTTCGAGTCTTTCGAGTCTTTCGAGTCTTTCGAGTCTTTCGAGTCTTTCGAGTCTTTCGAGTCTTTCGAGTCTTTCGAGTCTTTCGAGTCTTTCGAGTCTTCCGAGTCTTCCGAGTCTTCCGAGTCTTTCGAGTCTTTCGAGTCTTTCGAGTCTTTCGAGTCTTTCGAGTCTTTCGAGTCTTTCGAGTCTTTCGAGTCTTTCGAGTATTTCGAGTATTTCAAGTATTTCGAGTATTTCGAGTATTTCGAGTATTTCGAGTATTTCAAGTATTTCAAGTATTTCGAGTATTTCGAGTATTTCGAGTATTTCGAGTATTTCGAGTATTTCAAATATTTCGAGTATTTCGAGTATTTCGAGTATTTCGAGTATTTCGAGTATTTCGAGTATTTCGAGTATTTCGAATATTTCGAGTATTTCGAGTATTTCGAGTATTTCGAGTATTTCGAGTATTTCGAATATTTCGAGTATTTCGAGTCTTTCGAGTCTTTCGAGTCTTTCGAGTCTTCCGAGTCTTCCGAGTCTTTCGAGTCTTTCGAGTCTTTCGAGTCTTTCGAGTCTTTCGAGTCTTTCGAGTCTTTCGAGTCTTTCGAGTCTTTCGAGTCTTTCGAGTCTTTCGAGTCTTTCGAGTCTTTCGAGTCTTTCGAGTCTTTCGAGTCTTTCGAGTCTTTCGAGTCTTTCGAGTCTTTCGAGTCTTTCGAGTCTTTCGAGTCTTTCGAGTCTTTCGAGTCTTTCGAGTCTTTCGAGTCTTTCGAGTATTTCGAGTCTTTCGAGTCTTTCGAGTCTTTCGAGTCTTTCGAGTCTTTCGAGTATTTCGAGTATTTCGAATATTTCGAGTATTTCGAGTATTTCGAATATTTCGAGTATTTCGAGTCTTTCGAGTTTTTCGAGTCTTTCGAGTCTTTCGAGTCTTTCGAGTCTTTCGAGTCTTTCGAGTCTTTCGAGTCTTTCGAGTCTTTCGAGTCTTTCGAGTCTTTCGAGTCTTTCGAGTCTTTCGAGTCTTTCGAGTCTTTCGAGTCTTTCGAGTCTTTCGAGTCTTTCGAGTCTTCCGAGTCTTCCGAGTCTTTCGAGTCTTTCGAGTCTTTCGAGTCTTTCGAGTCTTTCGAGTCTTTCGAGTCTTCCGAGTCTTCCGAGTCTTTCGAGTCTTTCGAGTCTTTCGAGTCTTTCGAGTCTTTCGAGTCTTTCGAGTCTTTCGAGTCTTTCGAGTATTTCGAGTATTTCAAGTATTTCGAGTATTTCGAGTATTTCGAGTATTTCGAGTATTTCAAGTATTTCAAGTATTTCAAGTATTTCAAGTATTTCAAGTATTTCAAGTATTTCAAGTATTTCAAGTATTTTTATTATTTCAAGTATTTCGAGTATTTTGAGTTTTTTTTAGTTATTTTGAGTTTATTGAGTTTTTTGAGTTTTTTATCTTATTTTAGTTATATGAGTTTTATGAGTTTTGTGATTTTTATTAGTTTTATACGTTGCACAAGTTTTATGAGTTTTTTAAGTTTATTGATTATTTTGAGTTTTTTTAGTTGTTTCAGTTTTTTGGAGTTTTTCGAGTTTTTTAAGTGTTTTATGTTTTTTTGAGTTTTGAATTCAGTTTTTAGAGATAAAAAACTACGTATTTTGGATAATTAGTCACTGAAAATAAAATCAATAGAGAATGTTTGCAATTTTCCAAGACACTGCCATGGCAGAAGGAAATTTACTAGTAAGCATCAGTCGACTATTGCGGCACTATTACTGGGTGGATTTAAACGCTATCGAAAGAAACTAGTGAGAAATGTTCGGTGTTTTTGATTTGAATTAAATTTGTTCCCCACAGGCAGCAAAAGAAACAAGAGGAATCACTGATCTCAAATCAGTGTCTGGCGGCAAAGCAAAATAGCGAGAATAGAGTTGTGACGCGGTGCGTGTTCGATGGATTTCTATAGAGATAGGACTACAATTGAACGCTGTGGTGGCCAAGTAATGCGAAACATGCTTGGTTCTTCTAGTCAATTTGTTTCCATAGGCAGGGTAGTTTAATTGCCAAACAATTTTCCTGGTTAGGAGCTAGCTACTAGTTCGAGTCCTATCTCTGCGAAAACCTTTTCGCGGTTTTCATTACATAGTTGCATTCGCATGTCATTCTCCAATCTGTTTTCCCCGTTAGATACTGATCACATCTAAAACTAGCATAAGACAACTTTACAACTAAAAAACACTTCCTGTCACTACCGAGGTTCGACAATTTTCATTTTGCAGATCCAAATCAAATATTGCATTGAATGCAAAATTTTGGTTAAAGAATTACCGAATAAACATACGTCAACCTGCCGTTCATATCAGACTAGTTTTTGCTTGCCCTAAAACTAAAAACTCACCTTATAAATCCCGTCCACCAGTTTAATAATTTCCTCGGTTTCCATGGTGACGCCTAACTTTTTCACAACTCTGTTAATTCAGGGGCAACTTTTCGCAACAACTCTCTTTTTCGCCTACTGCTTCACTTCCGAATCTAACCGCTTTTTGTTTTCGTCAAACAAACTCGTCTGGATGCAAACTTTTTCGTTTGTTCTCACTTTTTTCCTCACTGTTAATGGGCTTCTTGCTCACAGCAAAATTTTCGCTCAACTTCCTCGGTTTCGGCTCACAGCAACTTTGTTGCACCGAAAATACACTACCGGAGTAAAATGACTTATTTTCCCGTTGCTTTATGATCTATTTCTATGGTTGTTTTCAAACTATAACCACAAACGGTTCAACGATTCCGATTATTTACAATTTCCCGCGCGCGCGCACACACACACACACCCACGCATACACTGGGTAACAGAGACAACTTCAACAATAGACACCAGACCAATATCTCAACAAAACTTTTTATGCCGTTATGCTACTGTTTAACTATTTACACTTGGTTAGGTCGAAATTGTAAATTACAAACACTTCACGATTTTCTCTTTTCCTTGGACTGCCGAACTGCCTGTTTGTTTGTTATCTTCTTTGCGTCTTCTTCTGTTCTGTTTTGTTTTTTGACTTCAAACAATGTGATTGTTGCCGTACAGGTTGTAAATTATAACACTTGTGCAAACTGTGCTGCTGCTGTTGCTGTTGTTGCTGGCGGTGACTTTTATGGTCCCTTGGAGTACCGCATGCCAGTAGGAATTCATGCTAATGATTTATGCTCCGGGTTGTCGCTCGATGGACTGTATTTCGCCCCCTCGATGTCGTCGTGAAGTACAGATGCGGGCTCTGCAAGGAAAGACAGGGCAATAAATTGTAAAGTTAATTGCAATTAAACTTTCAAACATTCATTTACTTCCTAATCTCAGGTGTGATGTTTGTATGGACTATGATATGAGTGCTGATGCGGTGATAAAACGAGGGAGCGAAAATTTTTCCAATAAATTCATTAGAAGTTAACTTGATTTCTTAATGCATAATTTTAAAAATTTCATTCCGGCAGTGTTTGCTTGTAAAAATATATTAGCATCAGTGGTTGTGGTTGATCGGAGTGGAAAATTATGATAATAACTTCCGTTCCTGCAAAACCATGAAACGTTTCTCTTCAGAATAGCGACGTTGAAGCTGCTCTCAGAATCATTTCCATTCAACTCACGATTTTCATTCACTTTCACCAGTTCTATTCCGTCGGGTTTCTTATTTTATCCTTTACTTTTAATTAAATTAAACTCCGAATGAGTTCACAGAAATAGAATGTGAACAGAACCCAACCCCTTCGAGTTTTGTTCTGCTGCTTTTCGCAGTAGGCTCGACTCTGCAGTCGCTAGGGTTATCATTATGCACTGCAGGCGATGCCAATATAGTAGGCTATATCAGTTCATAACATGAGTGTTGTAGTACTAGTAGTACTAGTAGTAGTGGTAGTAAAAAAATCAACTGAAAGCATCCTTCGCTCGGCACCAACTCGGAACTTAATTGAAACGGTTGGATCAGTCGGAATAAATAAAACAGACAGCGCCACAGAAGCTGCGGAATTTTAAACACATCGTAAATATTTATAATTCCGGCGCCGCCCGTCGGACAAAATAAAAACGTATTATCAAGATTATGAACTTGAGGTCCGATGGACCGTAACGGAAGAAGCAATCGGATGCGCGTCGGGACACGGTCAAGTGACGACGGCGGCGGCGATGATTGTTTATTTCCGGAACGTCGGAAAGAGAAAAGGAAGTAGCGGCAGTAGACTACATTTTTTTTTGTTTTCAATGGAATTTCGGAGCCACGGACTGCTTGGATCGGAGGAACCCGAGGTAATAGCATACTTGGTGAGAAAACGTTTGAAGTTAAAACGTTGACATCGAGTTTGCGATTCTGATTATGTAGGAACACAATTTTTATGAAACATTTAACAAGTCGCTAAAAGAGGAAACAACACTCAAAGTTAATACAGCAGGAAATCCTCATTGTATGATTTTTTACTTTCCTTATAGAGTGGAAAAAGAAACGACTTTTGATCGGAGTTCCGGAAAATCTTAGAGTTCTGTACCATTCGGCTCAGCTCGATCAATTTAAACAATCGTGGACTCGTTTGAAAGCTTATATTGTGTCATCGGATAAGTATGAAGAGCACTTTCGATTCCAGAAAAATGATCATATAAGTGACACAGCCAATAAATCTCAGTTTTCGTTTTCCGCTTATTTTTTTTTCGGAAATGCCTGCACTGATTCCAAAAATCTTGGACGTTTTTTAAAGCTTTTGTTGAATTTTTTTTATAATTTTACAAGGCTCATGGCAAAAATTTCCGAAGGTGGTCAATGAACAAATTCTAATACTGTTGAAACTTTAGGGTCCAGATTTGGTGTGGTTACCGAATAAACGACGTAGGCGGTGAATTACCAAGGATGCCTGCTCATCGACGATGGAACCTACGTCAAATTGGATTTTGCACAGCTTCCTGCGATGTTTAGGTTTTCTTCGATGGATAAATTTGCCAAAAAACTGATGATTTGGCAAGGGATATGCAGCTGCGGAGCAAAGACCAAAGTGTTCGTGACGAATAAGACGACTGGTTCGAAACTGTACAAGGAAGAACGAATCAAAAACCGCGTACTACACAGAAAGAATTTTTGAAATTACCCGACATTTAAATCTATAGTAATATGGAATTGATTACAGTTGAATCGAAAGTTTAATTGAAAACCATCATTGATGCAGAACTAAATTGAATTCCATTGGTTTTTCAATAAATATAACTGTATCTTTCAATTAACGCTCAGTTTTGCGTTCAAATTATATTGAAACGTAAAGAATTGCAAAGTAACTTTGTGTTTAATTTCCTGCTACAAATATGTGCATGAAAATAGATGTAAATTCACAAAATATTTTCATCTGTGTACTTCCATTAAAGCCGATAAAGGTCCCGTGAAGTTTTCGTCAGATTTGGTGAGTTGTCACTACTGCCGGGAAGTCATCTAGTGCTAACGCGACAAAAACGTAGATTTCATCAATAAAGTTATAAATTCACACAACTGCCCGGCCCATCGAGCGATTTTAAGTAATAACGGATGCTTACTAAAAGTGGAAAACGGCTCGGGACGCAACTCAGATGGCCAAAATGTGGAACAAATGTACCAAGGAAGTTTACTCCGGAGGTGTGCAGCGTTTGATAGGAAGATTCAAGATGAAAGTGCGAATTTTCATTGGAAACGAAGAAATGAACTGTATTAATATTTTTTCCTTAAAGTACCGTAAATTACACAGATGATTTTATCATTCCGTATTCTGAATTGACATATCTTTAGTAGTTTTCCATCATGGAGCACAGGAGTGTCGCTCGCCGCGTTTTTATTTATTACTCGGTTTTGAAGAATCAGTCGTTCGTTACAATCACTGATTTGACTTGAAATAATGCGAAAAAACATTTTCCTCGAAGCTGCTTGAAAAAAAAACATTCACCCATGATAACAATAAACATTGTTTGCACTTGAACACGCAAAGTAAAAAAATTGTGAAACTTATTAAACTTGAGCTTATCCCAACCTAACAACAGAAAATCTGGTTCGATACTGTAAGTTTTATTCGTTGAAACAACAAAACGAGACATTTGTAAATTTTTAAAGGATTAGTTAGTTTCAACAATTTTTTCATCTTTAACTGTTTGACTAACTGTTTTGTTTTTCTTAACTGGCCTGATTTTTGGGCGACGTGAATATAGTAGTATGACCATAATTTGATGTTTATGAATTATAAAAATGACGATAACTTCGTTTTGGTCTAAAAACTGAGATTTTATATTCACGTCTCCTGTATTATTATGAAAGTCACAAGGATGGTGAAATGTTGCCGAATAAAGGTAATAGGACCAAATCTCAATGTTTGTCGCAAAAAAATAGTTATAAACATTAACAGGAACTCACAATGCACAGTGGTTCGAAACGGACAATTGGCATGACAAAATTATTTTCTCTATTATACTTATATTAGTTTTTTGTAGTTGGAGTCTTCACAAAAGTTGTTTGTAATCAACTGGCGAATGTTTTGATATAGTAGGTCATTAGAGTGGTCCAAGATTGGATTAAAATCTGCCCAGTCCGAAAAATTCTTGTGATTTTACATCTTATCAGATGCGCATAAATGGAGCGTTATATTTCACACAAATTTATATTCAAGAAAATGTAAAATTGTGTGGTTTGAAAGTTACACGGTTTTAAAACGAAAGGAATAAAAATCAAAATATCGACATCAACAACGCGACTTGAACCGAAAAGCATTAGATCACAAAGCACACCAGTTTAGTCGACTGAGCCACATAAGCACATATCTGCTTGGCTGGTAAATCGTGCATATAAATTCATACAGTCTCACGTGGTAGCCGAGTGCAAATCACACTCGGAGCCAGTAAAATTCTGTACGAATGGAATACTGGGTCATTTGAGAAGTTAAGTAGTTATGAATTGTATCGTTTGAAGAATTATGTCACCTGTAAAATTCATAATTTCTTTCTATATGGAATCTAACTCTTTCAATTGAATTTTAAAATTATTGTACTTTTCAGCAAAGATGGAAGAAATTTTATTTTGAGCATTCATTTTATTTCATTTGATCGAGTTAGCTAAGAGGTTAGCTGTTAACTTCAGATTCGATTTTGGCTTTGTCAAACAATATATAATATAAAATATATAAACATTAAGAGACTTTTCCAGAACATGCGAAATATTTAGTTTTTATAATAATTTTAATAATTTAGACCTAATATGTGTAAAACTGCCACAATTGTGTCATGTTTCATTTTGATTATTAATAATGTGAAAGTTTTAATTAAATGTTCAAAATCAATGAATCTTTTTGGTAATAAATTAACTCAAATTATTAAGCAAAAATTCTATTTTCGACTGTAGTTCTTTGTGTATCATTTTTCGAAAAAATGATGTATGAGACACTTACAGGACTCAGGGAAGAGGGGGTTTGCTTCTGCAAGCCTGAGCATCTGTTCTCCAGGTTAGTAGTGGCTCACAACAACGTCTGTTCCCCATGTTAGGAGCGGCTGATGGACGTCCGAGTACCAGCTCAACTGTGCACTATGGACCTCCGGAAATTTATGGGGGTTGATGTCCGGCCCTGCGAGCCAGTCGTAAAAAAACTACTGCAACGGAAAATCAGCAAGAGAGAAATACGAATCGAGAACAATGGCAACGACTCCTGCGGCGAAAAAGGACTGGCGATTGGAAGCTCGGTACGTGGAACTGCCGATCTCTCATATTCATCGGGAGCACCCGCATACTTGCCGATCTACTGAAGAACCGCGGCCTCGGCATCGTAGCACTGCAGGAGGTGTGTTGGACGGGTGCGAACGTTTAGAGGTGATCATACCATCTACCAGAGCTGCGGCAATACACGCGAGCTGGGAACAGATTTCATCGTGATGGGTAATATACAGAGGCGCGTGATCGGTTGGTGGCCGATCGACGAAAGAATGTGCAGGTTGATAATCAAGCGCAGTTTCTTCAACTTTAACATAATCAACGTACACAGCCCTCACTCCGGAGGCACTGATGATGTCAAGGATGCATTCTACGCGCAGCTCGAACACGAGTACGACTGTTACCAAAGCCACGACGTTAAGATCATCATAGGAGATCTAAACGCTCAGGTAGACCAGGAGGAGGAGTTCGACCACGTTCTGATTGATGGAAGGCACTTCTCCGACATTACCGACGTCAGGGCCTATCGTGGCGCTAACGCCGACTCTGACCACTATCTGGTGATGGTGAAACTGCGCCCAAAACTCTCCGTCATCAACGATGCACGGGATCACCTACCGCCACGGTACAACATAGAGCGAGTGAAGCAACCGGATGTCGCCTCAGTATACGCGCAGAATTTCGAGGCAACGTTGCCAGACGAGGGCGAGCTCGAGTAGGCTCCCCTAGAAGAGTAGTACAGTGAAAGCAACCATAAACAACGGAGTGGACGGAACGAATGGTTCGACGAAGAGTGCAGAATAATTTTGGAGGAGAAGAACGCAGCGCAGGCGGTAATGCTGCACCATGGAACCCGGCAGAACGTGGAACGATACAAACAGAAGCGGAAACAGCAGACCCGCATATTTCGGGAGAAAAAACGTCAAATTGAAGAAGCGGAGTGCGACGAAATGGAACTGCTGTACCGCTATCAAAAACGCGGAAATTCTACAAGAAGATCAACCATTCCCGCAACGGCCCTGTGCCGCGAGCCGAAATGTGCACGGATAAGGACGGGAGCCTCTTAACGGATGGACGTGTGGTGATTAAAAGATGGAAGCAGCACTTCCATGAGCACCTGAACGGCGCGGAGAACGTAGGCATGGGGGTTCAAGATAACGGAAGAAACGACTACGTTAGTTCAGCAGAAGACGGAAATGATCCTGCTCCCATACTGAGGGAAGTTAAGGATCAAAACCAACAAAGCAGTTGGTAAGGATCGCAGCTGAACTTATCAAGATAGGCCCAGAAATGTTGGCCACGTGTTTGCACCGATTAATAGTCAAGATCTGGGAAACCGAACAGCTACCGGAGGAGTGGAAGGAAGGAGTAATTTGCCCCATTCATAACTAAGGCGACCAGTTGGAATGTGAGAACTTCCGAGCGATCACAATTCTGAATGCCACCTACAAAGTGCTATCTTCCGTCGTTTATCACCTAGAACGAATGAGTTCGTGGGAAGTAATCAAGCCGGTTTCATTGATGGCCGATCGACAACGGAACAGATCTTCACCGCGAGGAAAATTTTCCAAAAATGCCAAGAATACCAGGTCCCAACGCATTACCTGTTCATCGACTTCAAGGCGGCATACGATAGTATCGACCGCATAGAGCTATAGAAAATGATGGACGAAAACAGCTGTCCTGGGAAGCTGACTAGAATGATCAAAGCGACGATGGACGGTGTGCAAAACTGCGTAAGGGTCTCGGGTGAACTATTCAGTTCATTCGAATCTCGCCGAGGACTGCGACAAGGTGACGAACTCTCATGCCTACTATTCAACATCGCCTTGGAAGGAGTAATGCGACGAGCCTGGCTTAACAGCCGGGGTACGATTTTCACGAAATCCAGTCAATTTGTCTACTTTTCGGATGACATGGACTTTATCGCGAGAAACTTTGGAACGGTGGCAGAGTTGAACACTCGTCTGAAACGTGAAGCAGCAAAGGTTGGACTGGTGGTGAATGCGTCGAAAACAAAGTACATGCTAGTAGGCGGAACCGAGCACGACGGTATTCGTCTAGGAAGTAATGTCACGATAGACGGGGATTCCTTCGAGGTAGTGGAAGAATTTGTTTACCTCGGATCCTTACTAACGGCTGACAACAATGTGAGTTGTGAAATACGAAGACGCTTTTTCAGTGAAAGTCGTGTCTACTACGAGCTCCAAAAGAATCTGCCCCGCACGAAATGTACCATGTACAAAATGCTTATAAGACCGGTGATCGTCTACGGACACGAAGCATGGATCATGCTCGAGGAGGACCTGCAAGCACTTGGAGTTTTCGAGCGATACGTGCTAAGGACGATCTTCGGCGGTGTGCAGAAGAATGGCGTGTGGCGGCGAAGAACGAACCACGAGCTCGCTGCACTCTACGGCGAATCCAGCATCCAGAAGGTGGCCAAAGCCGGAAGAATGCGGTGGGCAGGACATGTTGCAAGAATGCCGGACAACAACCCTGCTAAACTGGTGCTTGAAGTAGAAATGGTAAACTATGATTGAAAATCGTTCATTTCTTCTAGTGCTTCAGGCGGAACTGGATGTCGAGGTGAGGTTCTCCCACCAACATCAGTAACAACAAACCAAGTATAGAGCTTGAAACGCTCAGATCGTGCTTTCATTTGGATTTCGATCGTCGGGAGCAGCAGTCGCCAGTAATGAGAGCAGACCTTTTGCGTGGTATGAAACCTCGAACGCTCAGGTCGCAGAGCCAGTTTCCATTCAAAGAAGATTGATTGAATCATCCTGCTGTTGGTTGTTTGCATTTGAGTAAATACAACGAAAAATTGACAACAATGGGGAACATTATGCGAAATCAGCCATTCTAATGGTTCCAAATGTTATCTAAAGAACTATAAACATTACTTCTTTGCAGATCGGAAATTAAAACCATCAGTGTACTGCAAATCTAAGATAATTTGATTTATTTTGTGCAATTTTTGCAGTGCCAAATTCGCTACAGTGTTTAATATCGTTTGTACCATAAAGAACTATACTGGTCATTTCGTAATATTTAATTGTAAGTCAGAATGTTCGATGTAACAAATCTGTACTTAAGTTTAGGTGTATCGTTCCAAATTCTAGTAGTGAAAAAGTGGACAGTTTGCACAGTTAACACAATCGATCAATCAATTGATCACACAGGATTTGTAATCGAGTTTCACGTAGGTTTTGTCGTCTATGATTATGCAGTTCAAATTTCCAGCAAGAATCGTATTGTACAGCTTTCGAACCCTAGGCCTGATCGATGCTTCTTGTTTCGGACTACGTTTTGGTTGTTTATGCTTCTTATAGGTTCGAAGATTCAAGCGTTTTTTAGCACGAAGAACATTTGACTTCGAAGTGCCCACTTTTTTGGCCCCATCCCAAACTGAAACCTCCTTCTTTTGCTCGAACGCCTTCAGTATGCGTTTATCCAACTGAGGGTTAGCAGGACCTTTTTTTCGACCCGTTTTCGGTTTATCCTCAAAGGTGTTATCCTCACCGAACTTCCTGATTGCATTTCTCACGGCTTTTTCACTTACTCCTTCCATTTTTGCTATCTTTCTCAGTGACAGTCCGCGTTCTGTGCACCATTTGTACACAATTTTTCGACGTTGTTCTGCGGAAAGCCCACGCATTTCGAAACAAACTAATGAAAACGAATAAACAACAGCACAAGTGGTTAGAGAAGAATGTAAACAACAGAACGCAGCCATAAAAATTGACAGATTCTGAACCATTGCGAAAGTCTTTGTGTTAAAAATCTTAGTTAAGAAAAATTTTAAAAAAGCAAGCAACCCTATTTTTACTCCGACAACTTGTTGTAGCTCAGTATGAAATTTTCTACAACTTTGCTGTAAAATACAGTAATTTTTAAATTTAATTAAAATAGTTAGATTCTAGATTTCAGTCCAAATTTGAACCACTCTAATGATCTATTACATCAAAAGAACCGCCAGTTGATGACGAACAACTTTTGTGAAGACACCAACTACAGAAAGCTAATTTTCATTAGCGAAAATATATTCGGTACGCTAATTTTTCGTTTCGGGCCACTGTGCAATCAGATGTTCAAAACTAAGAATGGCCTTTTGATCAACGTTTATTTTCAGAGATTTGGAGGAACATTGCAATAGTTCAGAAGCAGTTTATCATGTACTCCTCATAAGGTAATAACGTTTCGTACAGTTTTGTAATAGTTTTGTTTGCAAAATTACAGTCCCAGATTTACTCGATTAGAAACGTAGCCTCAGCCTACTGTTCGACTTGAGCTGGGCTAAGGCTTGCTACGTTCATAAAACAAAGATTTACGTTTCCATTGTTCGCCAGGTTATCGGCCTGGTTTAGTGCCACTGGTGTAATCGCGCTTGGTTTGGCGACCAACTAACCAAAGAAATGACACATTGCACATTGCTTTTACGGTTATTATCCTTTTGGCCGTACGCGATTGTCTTCCAAGTCAAAACGATAGCTAGGGGAGCTGTGCCAATAGCGCTCGGAGATCTTTTAATAGCACAATTCTTTTCCCGAAAACATAGGAATACTGAGTTCTATTAAATAATTTTGTCAAATTACAACTGAACTGATCGCTGTTTGCAAGTTTCATATCGGTACTTCGAAACTGAAACGATTGAGAATTTTTTTCTGCGCAAAAGTTTGTGGTGTCCTGTATAAAAATTTTTAACATGTTTGTATGTCGAGACTAGTGCCGGAACATATACCCTAAAGAGAAAAGTCACCAACGCAAACAACCCGCAGAGCCAGGCGGCAAAACAAATTACCTTTCGCACACCATTTTCACTAGCAGTGCTGTGATAATAATGTAATGTCTTCGCATTGTTGCTACACGACTGTCGGTGATGTTGCTGGGGACGACGGTTTGCCAAGTTATGTGCGATGCAAAGCCGAAAGTTAGCAACATACAATAGACCAATAAACAAACTATCACACATGTCAGAGAGAGCAAATTACACTATCATCGCAGCGACGAGTCTGAGTGCGCGGGAGGCATGATTTGTGCGGTGCGATTAGTTTCCAGAGAGTTACCGACCCCGCTAAGATGATGACGACGACGATGTCGAAGGCACGGGGGAGAAATTATTATGTCAGACGTCGGAAAGAGTAAGCACCGGCGCGCATAAATTTGCACAAAAACGAATTCAGCAGCATTCATGCTGAAGGTTAATATCTCATCTGGGCACGGAGAAACGCTTCGGAAGAAAAATATAATTTTAAACGAAAAGCGAAAGCCGGCGAAATTTGCTTCTTTGGGGGAAAGAAACTTTTCACCACCAACTTTCCGTAGTGGAAGCATTTATTTCTAGGCTACTTCCGTTACTTCCGCTACTCATGCGAGATAAATCGATCACTCGGCACCGCTGGAAGTCGGCGGTCGGGGTCTAGCTTTGCTTGAGCTGTCAACAGATGGTTTCCAGTAAGTTTTTGCGTGGAAACTTGGAAATTGTTTGGAAAACTTTCGAGTGTAAAAAAATATCCATTCAAATCGGTTGCTGATGGTCTCGCCAGTAAATGGCGAAAAACTTTCAATAAGAAGTAAATTGAAACGTACGCGCTTGGTCAATTTTTCTTATTCCAGCAGTCAATTCCTGAAAAGTTTTGTTTCTGTTTTTGAACTCGTGCTCTAATTGGAAAATAGATGGGAATGTTATCTTATTCAAAATAAAAACCTGTTTTAATCCACCTATAGCACCATGCCTTTAATGCCTTTTTCTTATGAATAATGTTCTCATGAATATTACTAAGCGATTCTTCAAAAAACTTATTTTTTGAATATTGAATAGGAACAACACAGTTTGATTGGGCACACACTAGCATATTCTTTTCAATTTAAAACAGTTTTAACCAAAGTTAATACGCTGTTGTTCCGGAAACGGAAGTGAGATCCGAACAAAGGTTAAAAGCAGTCTATTGTTATAGTTGACCCCTTCATTTAAGTCTAAGTTTAAGAAAATCGACTGAGCTGTTTCTGAAAAAATGAAGAGAACTCCGGTTTTTACTTTTCGACCGGGAGCTGGGAACCGGTATAGCTGAAATCGACTCGTTTGGCTAGCAACTAGCATAAGGGGCTGTCCATAAAAGACGTCACACTTTTTTTGACGATTTTTTACTCCCCCTCCCCCATTTGTAACAAATTGTCACAGAAGCAAAGACCCCCCACTCCCCCTATGTCACATGTCACGAATTCAAAATAAATAAAATTCATCTCAATACATTCAATATGTATGACAAACCATATAAATATGAGGGAAAATCGATATAGATATATTATTGTTTTAGGAAAAGAATAATATTTCCTTAGTGTAGCATACAGGGCTGAGAAAATAAAGACCAAAACCTAATCAAAACGAGATCACTACCGGAGAATCTTTTCATTATCAGTTGATCAGTGAAATTTAAATCACATCGATCAATATCGGTACTGCTCTTCCGTCACACAATGGGTAGTGATTTTGAGCTAAAATGATTCTTGGTTTATGTAAGTTCAATCATTGGATAATTCGATAAGCTTTGATGCTAGTAGAGGAAAATCACATATGATCAAGATAAGACATGACATGATCTACGTCTGAAATCGTTGATCTCCTGCCCTTTTTCAAATGGAGTACAATTGAATAAACTGCATCAGAATCAGATAAGAGAAATTATTATGATATACTATTATCAATGCTAGAAAATCAAATTACTGAAAAAATTGTCAGTGCATAACTTAAGTTAAACTGTTTGAAGGCATCTTTTTCTTTTTTACTCATATTTGGCAAAATTTATATCAAGGGGAACGTGCCATTTGAGCCAATTTGTTCTGATTCCTGATTCCGCTCCTCCGTGCACTTTTGCTGATCACAACAGAAATGATTTCCTGCATCACTCATATCCGAATTTACAAGAAGAAGCTTTTACATCAACAAATACACGTTTTCCTATAGAATGTAAACGTTTATTGTGGAGATTTTTTCAGGAAATAGGGCAAAGCAGTAATATAATTAGGTATTTCAAAAATGGCTCATTGAAAATATTGGACGTCACATTCCAAAAACCTCCCCCCTCCCCCCTGTCACAAAAGGTCACGTTTTATGAAACACCCCTTGCGGCGTGACGTCTTTTATGGACAGCCCCTAAGTTAAAAATTGAAACAGATTAGGACCAAATTTAGAATGATTTTTACGTTTTACGTGTGTGTGTGTATGTGACAAATAATGTCACTTAATTTTCGCAGAAAAGGCAGAACCGATTTTCACAAACTTGGATTCAAATGAAAGATTTGAAGTCCCATACAAAGTTCCTAAGTTTCATATGGATCCAACTTCCGGTTCCGGAATTAGACAAGTTTCTCAGAGATGACTGAACCGATTTTCAAAAAAAATTAGATTCAAATGAGTTTTATTTGGATCCGACTTCCGGTTCCGGAATTAAAAGAAAATATGTTAAAATTTATGAAAAAACGCGCAATAAATTTTGTCGGAAATTGTCTTTACCGATTTTCACAAACTAAGAATCAAATAAAAGGTCTTAAAATTCTTTAAAATATTCCTCGAAAAGTTGATCCAGTTCCGGTTTTACAGTGCGATTAGTAAAAAATTTTAATTTCATGAGTATTTTTCACAAGCGATGGCGAAACGAGGTGAACATTTTTATGAAACTTGCTGCAAAATTATATTAGTTGACAGATCTTGTTAGTTAGTGAATATGAAACTACTTTAGGACTATAAGTTCCCGGTTCCCTCTTCCGAAAGCACCGATAATAGTAAAGAAAATCTCCAAAACCGGAACTCACTTAGATTTCTCAGCAACGGTATACTGTGCAATTTCATCCAGATCCGACTTTCGGTTCCGAAATTCTAGGTTGATGAGTGTCAAAACATTCAAACCGTCATTCAAAATGACGATGCCAAACTAGTAAGCGACGGTACGTGTGACTTTATTCCGTTCGCAGCCTGCTTTGTTCAATTTCGTATAGCGTGCAAGATTGCTACATTAAAATTTATATTTTTCAAGTGAAAAATATTAAATTTCTAATCCTTTTATTCAATTTGTCCCTACTTGTTAGTGTTATTACAAGATCATGATAACGATGCTTTTCTATAAAAGTACACTTATTGCCTTTCTCATATATAAAGTTTATGCAATCACTTGAAAAATTGACTAGTGCAAGTTAGCCCAGAGGGCTAAGTGTTCTATATCATTCGACACAGTTCATCAAGCTGAGCAATGTATGTGTCTATGCGTGTATGTGTGAGAGTATGTGTCAAGTAATGTCACTCATAAAATGAAAAATCTAATAGTCCCAGAGGTTGCTATTGAATTTCACACCGTCATTTAGAGCGACGATGCATAAAAAGGGTAGAATTCTTCTAGATTTGGCTTAAACCTGATTCAATTTGTAGGCTATATTAGTTACTTACTTACCAACTTTGACTATACTAGTTCCAAGTTCCCGGTTCCAAAAGTACCAGAAGTAATGGTCAAAAAGTTTAAAACGAGACTCACTAAATTTTCTCAGAGATGATTTTATCGATTTCCACAAACAGGCTCAAATAAATGTTCCTATAGTCTCATAGGTTGCTATTTAATTTCATCCGGGTCCGGTTTCCGGTTCCAGAACTGTAGGGTAAAGTGTGTTTAATCATTTAGTGCGAAGATGAAAAATAAAGCAAAATGCTTACTAACTTGACATAACTGTTTACAATTTGAAAAGGTTTTGTTAGTTTCTACCCAAAGAAAGATTCTTGTTTTATTCAAGATTGAAAAAAAAATTCTTCATAAAATCTTCTGGTGATATTTTTGAAAATATAAGTAAAATGAAAAAGGCATAATTACATCAGGTGGATTAAAAAAGGTTTTATTTTACTCATACCATCATGAATCTTACTATATTGCATAAGACACTCCCACATCGCCCTGTAATTGCGTAGCTTTTGAGACAACATACGCTGGAAAATGATTCGGAAGTCGGATCCGAATGAAATGTTTTAGAAATTTATATAAAACTTCAAGACCTTTCGTTTAAATCTTAGTTTGTGAAAATCGATTGAGCCGTTCCCGAGAAAATTAATTCTAAATTTTTCCCTAATTTTTTACTTAATAGCCTATAACTCCGGAATGGGTAGTCGGATCTAAATGAAATTCAATAGCAGGCTACGTGACTTGACTGACAAAGTTTGTGAAAATCGTGAATTTTTTGGTGTATACCGAAAGTCGGATCGGGAAGAAATTCAATATCAGATTATGGAACGTAAGACCTTTCATTCGAATTTAAGTTTGTGAAAATCGGTTCAGCCATCACCGAGAAAAGTGAGTGTATATTTTTGTTACATACATACACACATACACACACAGACGTCGAGCTGAATCGAACTGTAGAATATTCAGACCTCCGAGCTTCGGATAAAGAGTCGTTTTTCTCAATGATGAATACTCTAGACAGGAATCCTATAGAGAATGTTTGAGACTTCATAAAATGCCAAGCTTGTAAGCATGCTCTTTCAACCAAGAAGGATCTGACTCGTATACACACACAAACATATTCCGTTCAAATCGGTAAATAATTAGAAAAAGCATATTATATACTCATACACAAACAAAACTAAAATATTAAAATCAAAGATGTAAAGGTCAATCTAAATCACTTGAAAACCAAACTCGTGTTAAACTTCAAACAAGCAAATGAAAATAAAGATTATTTGAACTGAAAAAAAATCTGATTCGTATAAAGTATGAAACCTGCAAAAACAAAGAGATAAGGAAAAAGTTTGAGATTTGCATCGACAATATACCTCATCGTATATTAGTCGTGTTGGCATCAGTTCTGTATTTACAGCCCTTGGCCATATTATTAGACCCATGCTGAACAATCTCATTTATGTCAGTTTTAACACCTAATGTTCATTATTTGTAGGTGTTCATTAAATTATGAGAAAGAGCATGTTAGTTTTTTTAGTAGCAATTATTGAAATTAGATTAAATTAATTATAATAATTATAACAAAATGAACCTTTAGCAGAAAACACAGCTGATATACGATGCGGCATATTGTCGATGCAAATCTCAAAATTTTTTCTTATCTCTTCGTTTTTTTTCCAGGTTTTATTGTGTAATCCAATCAGATCTTTCTTGGTTGTAAGAGCATACTTAAAATTCATGTCTAGAGAATCTCCCGGTCAGCAAAGAAAGGTGACTTTTTCTAAATACGTTGATAAGCGTTTGAAAAAAAAAAGTTTCCTGCTTCACGATTGATTCTGGGAGATTTCAATTCGCACGGAATGATGTGGGTTCCGTTTGCAATGATAACAGATCATCAGATATGATATACTATTTGCGACAATTTTACCATGACAGTATTAAATATGGGTAGCATGACACGGATCCCAAGACCTCCTGCACGTCCAAGTATCTCTTTGCTCGACTTCAATTCGACTAGATTGCACCTGGAAAGTATTTCCTAATTTACACGGTAGCGATCATCATTTAATCATCATCTCAATTAGCAGTAACAAAGGCATTGCTAATTAAGTTCATATTTCATATGACTTGACAAAAAATCTTGACTGGATTAAATACCAAAGTAGTATCTCAAGTACCTTGAACTCAATGGAAGAGCTTCCCCCACTTGAAGAATATGACTTCCTCGTTTGTTCGATTCTGGAGGCCGCAGAACAAGCCCAAACCAAACGATTTTTTGGCCCATCGTCTAAGGCCTCAGATGCTAAACACGCGAAACAAAATGCTTTCAAGATGTTTTTAAAACGAGGAGGAAGAACTCCTCAGATTTTTGAAAAATTATTGACTTTAGAAACCAAATACAAGAGCATACTTCGGGCCAAGAAATGTAGTTATTGGAGACATTTTGTCGAAGGTTCAAGAGAAACCTCAATTAGCACTCTTTGGAACACGGCCAGACGGATGAGGATTCGTAACTTAGGGAATGAGAGTGAGGTACATTCGTGCCGATGGATATTTGACTTTGCTAGGAAAGTTTACCCAGATTATGTTCCTACGCAGAGCATTATTCGAGAGTCTCCTCCAAATAATGGTTCTATTGATAGCCCCTTTTCAATGATGGAATTTTCCATAGCCCTCATGTCTTGTAAGAATAACGCTCCTGGGTTGGACAGAATTAAATTCAACTTGGTGAAGAATCTCCCCGACCTTGCAAAAAGACGTTTGTTGGAATTGTTCAACAAGTTTCTTGAGCAAAATATTGTTCCACCTGACTGGAGGCAAGTGAATGTTATCGCCATTCAAAAGCCGGGGAAACCAGCTTTCAATCACAACTCATATAGACCCATTGCGATGTTGTCCTGCATCAGAAAATTGTTCGAAAAAATTATTCTTCGACGTCTCGACACTTGTTCATATGGGTGTCGAATTCTCTCTCTCTCTCTCTGAGAAAACAGAGCTGGTCGTCTTTTCAAGAAAGCATGATTCCGCGCAGCTTCAGCTTCATATGATGGAAAGAATGATCCAACAGGTTTTTGCTGGGGATGCGGTTTGATTCCAAATGCACGTGGGGAGGACACGTTAGATATCTGATAACAAAATGCCAACAAAGAGTAAATTTTCTTCGAACAATAACAGATCTTGGTGGGGTGCTCATCCGGAAGACCTAATAAAATTGTACTTTCAGTGATGGAATATGGATGCATTTGCTTTCGTTCCGCTGCAACTTCCATATTATCAAACTTGAGCGAATTCAGTATCAGTGCATTCGACACATACAATGAGCCTTAAGGAGAAGGAAAAATTAAATTACCTTAAAAAATAAACGTGTTTATGGAAAAAAAAGCGTTTAAATAGTGGCATGGAGCACCGCGAGTTTTTAAACAATTTTTTCATCGTTCAGAGTTATATTAATATTGATTTAAAAAATATATACTGAGTAATAAATAACTTTAGCCATCAAAATACAATTGATTGCATTTTACTGAATAACAGATCGGCTGAAAAGTTCGTATCGTTTCTATGAGAGGGCGCCACTAGAATTAAATCCATACCATTTTCAGTTAGTACCAACTTTCAAAAGATACGTGTATAAATTTGACAGCTGTCTGATTATTAGTTTGTGAAATATTGCATTTTGAGTGTAGCTACTTTTGTTATTGTGAAAAAAAATGGAAAAAAAGGAATTTCGTGTGTTGATGAAACACTACTTTTTCATGAAAAAAAGTGCCGCCGATACCAAAAAATGGCTTGATGAGTGTTATCCAGACTCTGCACCGGGCGAAGCAACAATTCGTAAGTGGTTTGCAAAATTTCGTACTGGTCATATGAGCACCGAAGACGATGAACGCAGTGGACGTCCAAAAGAGGCTGTTACCGATGAAAACGTGAAAAAAATCCACAAAATGATTTTCAATGACCGTAAAGTGAAGTTGATCGAGATAGCTGACACCCTAAAGATATCAAAGGGACATATTATTCACGAATATTTGGATATGAGAAAGCTTTGTGCAAAATGGGTGCCGCGTGAGCTCACAATCGATCAAAAACTACAACGAATTGATGATTCTGAGCAGTGTTTGGAGCTGTTATATCGAAATAAAACCGATTTTTTTCGTCGATATATAACAATGGACGAAACATGGCTCCATCACTTCACTCCGGAGTCCAATCGACAGTCAGCTGAGTGGACTGCACGCGATGAATCGAACCCAAAGCGTGGAAAGAGTCAACAATCGGCCGGTAAGGTTATGGCGTCTGTATTTTGGGTTTCGCATGGTATAATTTTCATCGACTACCTTGAAAAGGGAAAAACCATCAACAGTGACTATTATATAGCGTTATTAGAGCGTTTGAAGGACGAAATTTCAAAAAAACGTCCTCATTTGAAGAAGAAAAAAGTTTTGTTTCATCAAGACAATGCACCGTGTCAGAAGTCGATGAAAACCATGCTGAAACTGAACGAATTGGGCTTCAAATTGCTCCCTCATCCACCGTATTCTCCAGATTTGGCCCCCAGTGACTTTTTCCTGTTCTCAGACCTCAAGAGAATGCTCGCTGGTAAAAAAATTAGAAGCAATGAAGAGGTAATCGCTGAAACTGAGGCCTATTTTGAGGCAAAGGACAAATCGTACTACAAAAATGGTATCGAAAAGTTGGAAGATCGCTATAATCGCTGTATCGCCTCTGATGGCAATTATGTTGAATAATAAAAACGAATTTTGGCAAAAAAATGTGTGTTTCTATTAAACGATACGAACTTTTCAGCCGAACTGTTAGATGTGTATTAACTGTTTCTACTATATATTCAATGGTTTATTGTTTTACGGGAAGACTGTCGAAAATTGAGGTTGCATGCAGAAGCTCATTTTGTATGCGGTATTGAGTAGTATTATTGCCTTTTTATAAGTAAATCTGTGTTTCTTATATAAATCAGCCTCAAAGGTTCAAGTGTACATAATCTGTCACATAATTCTCAATCTAGCTTTCCTTTTAAATATACTTGAACAAATATGAAATTCAATATTTGTTTTTCGAAAGGTCGAATTTTCTGGTTTTCTTTTTAGTACCATTCAAATATTTGTTCAACTAATCATTTTTTTTCTATTAAATGAACATCTGTCAACCTTGCTATACTGTACTAACATAAACATTGTAATCCTATTATAGCAAATATCCATCACATCATATCATTCAGGAGATTATTCTGCTAATATAGAAAGTTGAAATCATAAAAAATCAACCCCTCTCAATTCGTATGTCTATAAATTTGTGTCAATATTTGTATATCCCAATTGGGAAACCGTCGGAATTCTCCGAGGCACAAGGCACCAATCACCTGTCATCCCATCACAATCTGTATCCTAATCGAACTGTTTCCGCCGTTTTCCTCCCGCACCCCACGAGAAAGAAAAAAAAAAGGAAATCACCGTAATCTGAGGTCAAACAATCAAACACACAACGGCACAAGCCACGGGGAAGAGAAGATGAAGTACATTCGTTCCGCAAATATTTACCGTGCCGGTTTCTGGACCCCTTTCGTCAAATCACGATAGAGTCTAGTGTTTGGGGTATTTGCTCATTCAATTATGCTGTCTGTGTGACGAGCAGAAGTGAGAGTAGAAGTTTTTCGGTAGGTTGGGTAGCACAGTCGGATGAAGGCCACCGGTTCGAGCGAAACACATAAAACCCTTAGTAGTAAACAGACTCGTATAAAAAGGTACAGAAAATGGTTAGGAAAGGTAGGAAACTGCCTAACCAAAACCAATTCGAATACGGACTCGAAGTGGTACGATTCGTACGTAAAACCTCGATTCGTACGTACCGAGCCTCGGCCAGGAGGAGCGATGAACCACTTGAAACTTTGTGAGATGTGTGCGCAATCAAAAATCGATTAGTCAAAGTGGTTGATTTCGGAAGCGAGCCCGGTAACTTTTGATTGGAAAATGTTGCTCTGCAAATGAAACAATTGATTACCGGTTACCCACCATTTGTGGGATTGATTCGATTGAATGATTGGAGTTGGATGCACTGTGTGATGGCATTCATTGGCATATTTAAAAAATATCGATCTGATGCGCTGTGTCATAACAGACCGACCGATGGTTTGCCCAGTCAGCATAACGAGAAAGTCGATCCAAATTAGTCCGACAAGTAAATATTGTCCATATGAAATGTTGGCATAAATGGACAGTTGTTCAGTCCTGCTCCAAAACCTGAAACTGCCTACGATCGACAAACCGAATCGGTTCGGTGCAATGACCAATGCAAACTTAAGCAGTTATTGGAATAGTTCGATTGCTTTACAGCAGCAAACCTTTGATGTTTTCCCGGAATGCCGAGGACCGCCGGTAATCCGATGCAAGCCGGGTTTAATTGTTTCACTGTACCGGAAAAAGCATTTAACTTTAGCTGACAAAAACCGGGTGTGACGCCTCACCTAAGCCTCAACACATGTACACAATAAATCCATTCACCTTTATCAAAACCCCCAATTTGTTTGAGCTGTCAAATGTGTCCCGTTCATGTCCTGTTTCAGTTACGCATCACCTAACCAATGTCTATTCAATTAGTGCGCTTCCCGAGGGAAGTCACTGGTTTTGCCCAGCCTGCTGTGTTTTGGATCGAATCAATATTGACTTACTGCTGACAGCATTGGCTGTGGAATTGATTGTCTTCATTTGGCGAAAATTCGCTTTTGAGAATGGCCCCATTCGGACAGCTCAATACGAATTAGGTGCAACGCGTCCGTTCGTCCGAATGCACGAGAATCAACCTGAGACACGCCGGAAACCGCCCATAGGTTCATCAATTATGCTCCCAAAAAGCATCCAGTCAGTCGGTTTAGTGGAATTTTTGTTTGCCCATTGCCGGTCATTCCGCATTTCACAGAATCCTTCCTCTATGAACTGGGCTGCAGGATATGCACTTGCCGGTCCGATGCCGATGTTCGGTTCAGTGTATCGAATGCGTGTGCGTACGTGTGGGAAGTGTGGTTTCAGATACTGTGCACTAGAGGGCGAATCATATTTCGCAACGTGATGGGACCAGGAAGAGTGCTGCGAAGGTAGTCTTTTACCTCGGAGTTATTTGGACCGATAATTGACGTTCAGAGCCGTAATTGTGTAATTAAATTAAGTGCAGTGAAACGAATCAATTAAGCTCACAGGTCACAGGCAATGGAAGACTTTCTGATGGGTTCGGGGTCCTGCGTAGGGTAGGAGTAGGAGGGATGATATCCTGCAAATACAGAGCGCAGGATGGATTTGTATTCAAAACGTAGCAAAGTAGGTAATCATTGCCAACGGAAATAGCTTCCTTTCGGAGCTGGGCTTTATTGAAAGTTGCTTTTGAGATTCACCTGTATCAGATGCGAAAATAATGCGTAAATTTTCATTCGATTCGATATACATATAACTCTCGATCGAGTGGTTGTTTGTCACTCTGGTCCAAAAACCTCGTAACTGCAACATTTCAATATTTCTCTGTTAGCTTTGCCTCAAGGCTGCCACCTCGGATTGCTTGAATTGATGCTTTATTTAAATGATCAGAACTTTTCCACTACTGTGCCTAAACTTGTCATTTGCCGACCATTGGGTTATTTTTTTTCATCAAATAGTTTCAATTCAGCCAACATCGAAACTTTTGATAATTTGCATTTATCCCGTATCTTTTACCATTCTATTGGTTTTCTGTGAATTGGTTTTGCCTTTCCCTACAGAAAGGTAATAACAGTTCGGCTCAAAAGTTCGTATCGTTTAATAGAAACACACATTTTTTTGCCAAAATTCGTACGATTTGTCCTTTGCCTCAAAATAGGCTTTCTCATATCCAAATATTCGTGAATAATATGTCCAACACGTTCTTTTGATATCTTTAGGGTGTCAGCTATCTCGATCAACTTCACTTTACGGTCATTGAAAATCATTTTGTGGATTTTTTTCACGTTTTCATCGGTAACAGCCTCTTTTGGACGTCCACTGCGTTCATCGTCTTCGGTGCTCATATGACCAGTACGAAATTTTGCAGAGTCTGGATAACACTCATCAAGCCATTTTTTGGTATCGGCGGCACTTTTTTCTATCAAAAAGTAGTGTTTCATCAACACACGAAATTCCTTTTTTTTTCCATTTTTTCACAATAACAAAAGTAGCTTCACTCAAAATGCAATATCTCACAAACTAATAATCAGACAGCTGTCAAATTTATACACGTATCTTTTGAAGGTTGGAAGATGGTATGGATTTAATTCTAGTGGCGCCCTCTCATAGAAACGATACGAACATTTCAGCCGATCTGTTAGAATCGCTGGAAAACCCAACTTTTGATCGGAGACCTCTAGTGTTATATATCATTCGAGTTAGCTCGACGGGATAGGAAAATATCTGTGTGTGAACTTTTCAAAGATATTGTATTACTGCTCAATTTTCTCGGAGATGACTTAGCCGATTTCAACAAGCTTAAACTCGCATGGAAGGAGCTATTGGGCCATTAGTCAAGTTCGAAGATCGAATGGCTGTGACTTCTGGTTCCGAAGATATAATGGTATAAGTGACGTAACCTACAAAACGCGATTTTTCTCTCCGCTCGATTTTTTCGTCGATTGCAGAGCCGATTTCAACAAAGTTAGGCTCGTTTGGAAACTATTATTGGTTCGGTAAACCGGTTTGTAGTTCACTTAAGGTTCAGGTGGTATATTTTGCAAAAGTGACGTAAACATCAAAAATCGTTACCGCTCAGTTTTATTGTATATGCATTAATCGATATAAATAATTTTGGGCTCATTCGAGGCACGATGACAAACTATTTTTTTCTATCCACATAATTATTGTAGATAGCGACAAATGATCACGTTCAAATATATTATTGCTGATACAAATTCGTGTCAGAAAGTATCTTAATAAAAAGGCCAAAAATGACAAGGGAAAGGTAGTGTCACAGCACTAGTTGGATTAATGATAGTTTTTGCCTTTGTATGAGTGTATATGTATGTATATAGCATTTTTTGAATTCATCATTCTCGGAGAACCCTGAATCGATTTTCATGAACTTTGATTCAAATGATTCAAATGGAAGGTCTTATAGGCCCACACAAAGTTTCAAAAATTTATTCGAATCCGACATCCGGTTGCAGAATTACATAATGATATGGGCATAAAAAAAATTAAAATAAGTGCACTTACTTTTCTCAGAGATAGCTGAACCGATTTTTACAAACTGAAAAAAAAATTTAAAATAAAAGGTATGACAATTTAATGCAAAGCTCCGGCATTTTATTTGGATCCGACCTCCGATTCCGGAACTACAAGGTGATTAGCGTAAAAATTTAAATTTCAAATTAATTCCTCACTTTTCTCAGAGATGGCGTAACCGATTTCAATAAACTTAGGGCTCGTAGTCCCATACCCCAAAATTCCCGAAACAAACTGGGCTCTAATCCAATTCCAATCGATGTGCCTTGTCAGTTGATGGCCAAGCAAATCGACTTCGACTTCGGAGTTTTGTATACTTACCTTACCTAACAGCTATAGGCCTGGGGTGTCCTTTGCTGTATCAAGCATACGTCAAGCCACTCAAGGCACGGATGCTTCTGAGATCACCCTCCACTTGATCGAACCACCTTGCTCACTGCGCTCCTCTTCTTCTTGTACCAGTCGGATTAGATTCAAGAACCATTTTCACTGGGCTGTCGTCCGACATCCTTAAGACATGCCCAGCCTATCGTAGACGTCCGATTTCCGCTGTCTCAGGTCTTCAGGTGGTACTCCTGGCAGCTGTTGCAATACGTGATTCATACGCCGTCTCCACGTTCCGTCTTCCATCTGCACTCCTCCATAGATGGTCCTCAGTACCTTTCTTTCGAAAACACTGAGGGCGTGTTGGTCCTCTGCCAACATAGTCCACGTCTCGTGGCCATAGAGAACAACCGGTCTAATGAGCGTTTTGTAGATGGTCAATTTCGTGCGGTGGCGTACTTTTCTCGATCGGAGGGATTTTCTGAGTCCAAAGTACGCACGATTCCCTGCCAAAATACGTCTATGAATTGTCATTATCGGCGGTCACCAGTGAGCCCAAATACACGAACTCGTCAACCACCTCGATATCGTCACCGTCTATCAATATTCGTGGTGGGAGGCGTATTGTTTCTTCTCTAGAGCCTCTTCCTCTCATGTATGTTTTCGACGCATTTATGGCCAGTCCGATACGCCTAACTTCAGCTTTCAGTTCGATGTAGGTTTCCGTCATCTTCTCAATCGATCGATTGTGTCGTATGCCGCTTTGAAGTCAATGAATAGTTGATGCGTGGGTACGATGTATTCACGACTCTTCTGGAGTACTTGTCTAATCGTGAATATGTGATCCGTAGTGGCGCGGGCTCCAGTAAATCCCGCTTGGTACGGTCCTACGAATTCCTTAGCTATTGGTGATAGACGACGGCAAAGGATTTGGGAGAGTACCTTGTAGGCGGCGTTCAGCAATGTGATTGCGCGGTAATTGCAACAGTCGAGCTTATCGCCCTTTTTGTAGACGGGACATACCACTCCATCCATCCATTCATGCGGTAGAATCTCCTCCTCCGAAATCTTAGAAATCATCCAGTGCAGCGCTCTAGCCAGTGCCTCTCCTCCATGTTTGAGCAGCTCGTCTGGCACCTGGTCATTGCCCGCGGCTTTGTTGTTCCTCAGCTTGCCGATTTCCTCACTTATCTCCGACAGATCAGGGGCTGAGAATCTGTCGTCGGCTGAGCGTGCACCCAGATTGAGTCCTGTATCGTTCTCTGTATCTTATGCTTCGCCATTCAGATGCTCGTCATAATACTGCTTCCACCTGTCGATCACCTCACGTTCGTTCGTGAGAAGGTTACCACTGGTATTTCTGCTCATTTCGGCCTGTGGCGTGTAGCCTCTACGTGAGCGGTTCACCTTCTCATAGAACCTCCGTGTTTCATTTGCGCGGTACAGCTGTTCCATCGCTTCGCGATCTTGGTCTTCCTGGTGGCGCTTTGTCTTCCGGAAAACAGTGTTCTGTCTGTTGCGTGCCTGTCTGTATCGTTCCTCGTTCGCCCTCGTGCGGTGTTGCAGCATCCTCGCTCTTGCTGCATTCTTCTCTTCGACCAACTGCTGACATTCGAGGTCAAACATTCATTTCTTCGATTCGATAACCTCGTACCTAGAACGGTTGCAGCAGTGCTACTCACGGCGGACCTTATGTTCCTCCAGCCGTCTTCAAGAGTCGCCGCGCCAAGCTGCTCTTCCGTTGGTAGCACTAGCTCCAGTTGTTGCGCGTATTCCTCTGCAGTACGAATGCTACGTAGCTGCTCGAGATTGAATCCCGGCGTTCCTGTGCGACGAGTGTTGTGCACCGTCGATAGTTTTGAGCGAATACAGCACATCGGAGTTTTGTATACAAACTCTAAAATCGAACTAACTTCTCTCAGCGATTGTTTGACCTATTTTTTTTTTGGAAAAATGCTTTCAAATGGCAGGTGTTATGGTTCCATACGGAATTCCTTGATTTTATTCCGATCTGACTTCCGGTTCCGAGATTGCAGGTAAAAAATTTCAAACTTTCATATAAAGCGCACCATTGCGTATATGCTCTGGTTTCGGAAGAAGAAAACACAATACCGCCTCTACGAACGAAGCACAGAGCGTGCTGCATTCGATTTTATACACGCGGTTATAGATTACCAAAACCCGACACCGGCTGATACACATCAGATCTTTGGATGCATTGATGAGGTTTTGATTGCATTCTCGGGTTACGTTACCAAATTGTGGGGGATTTCAATATAGATCCATTGATTCCATGAGCAAGTATATCAAGTTGCGAATGATATCTGATATGCATTGATTCCGTGTTTACAAAAAATATCGTGGCAAAAATCCGTCAATTTCTAGCTATAAAACCTTCCCAAAGTAACAAAAAACGAAAAAGGAAACGTTGGGGTCTGGTATTTCGCATGTAGAAAGTGTGTGTAGTTCTCTAAGAACGATGGACACGGACTATCAAAACTTGCTTCCGAGAAAAAACGACTAAACTCGATAAGAAACGGTCGAAATAAACATATTAGTGTTAAAAATTGTTATTCTAATGCATCGTTTTATATATCATGCCTTTTACGCAGCCCTCCTGGGTTCTGCTCGATGATATTCAAGAAAAATGTTCGCACAATCTGATATAATTTTCGAACAGAACAGAACTTTCATAGCCGTTATATCTCAACCCTTTGCCGAATACATGATGAATAAATTCGTCGATGAACAAAAACAGAACCTTTCTGAAAATGTTCAGTACGCGTAGGGTGGTTTATAAGTGGATCTGTAGTGATGAAGTAATCGAGATTTACTTAGCGATACCTTGATGGTGCAGTAATAACATCAATGAAAGCAGCAAGTGCTGTGATTAGTAATAGTTATAATGATGGAAAAACATTAGTCAAAAACCAATCACAAAACATGTTGTGCTGCTGATCAAAATTATTACCCAATTAAACTTGAATATCGTACTCAGATATAACAGGAGCGCAGGTTATCGCTTCGCCAATTCAACCGCGCCAAGCGTAGCCGCAGTGTATGAGTGTTTCAAACATGGTGACAATGCTGCGCTCCTGTTACATCTATGAATCAAATTCATGCTAAATAGTGTGCAGTGTAATCAGCCAGTTGGAATTAAAACAACCTTTCGTCGCTATAATCACTATTTGGAATGTGGAAAAAAATATTTTTGTTCATCGAAACTATTGCAGTAATTATATCTCAGTTGCGAATTTATTCAGTAGAGATTTTCTTTACTTATGAAAATATAATAATTGAATCTTGCCCGAATCACTTCGGTGTCGAACTGAAGCGTAAAGGAAATTCAGTATCGAAATATCATCGAAGACTCTTCTCCCTTTCGATTATATCTTCAGCATTGAAAATTCGTCATTAAGTTTCACTGACACAAAAAATCACTTGTGAATTTCGAGTCTCTGAGTTTTGTGGATGCATGTTTCATGAATGAGAATCTCGGAAGTGATTTTTTCAATCACTGAGTTTTTTTAGGAAATCTTTTGAATTGATTTTGTCACGACTGACACTGAAATGAAATCCCAACACTGTTTACACATCTGGAAAACTCTTAGTTTTAATGGCTGGATTTAGATATTTATTGATAAATTTTGAACGAAATTTGTCACATTTGTCAGCTTGCACAGGTAATATCATTCAAATAAAATTTGTATGTGTGCAAACAATATAAAATTTGATTCGAAATGTTCAAATATATTTGGCAGTTTTAAATCATATACTTGATTATACTGAATTTGTTTTCCAAACACTTTAAAATTGTATGGAATATGTCAAAAAAATCACCATCTCACAATCTCCTGATAAACACACAAATTTAATTATTCAATAGTAGAACTACAATGAATTGTTTGTTCCAGGCAAAGATGTCCTTCTCATCTGTGTAAGGAAGAGCATACGACAGTTCTCCCCATGCACTGACAACTTCAACGAGAGTGCGTGTGTTTATTTTCTTTTACCTCTAGCACTGAATCACACCAAAGTGCTAGAGCAGAGCTATCAAATTCTCTGAGGTGGATGCAAATATTTTCACAGAGGTGTACACGCCGGTGAGCATTCTGATGTATGGTTTGCGTAGATGAAGCGCAAAAAAACAATTTATCGTTGAATTTTTGTTTTTCCTTGATAGTTTTTCATAGCAAGGCCAGATCTACTCTCTATTAATTGAAGTGTTCACTCACCATCACGCGCCAGTGATCACTTGGGTGTATTTAGGCGAGAGCACGTAAGAGCGATTCATGCGAAAAGAATGTGGTTCTCTCGCAGATGCTTTAAACACAAGCACACACTAAAAGGCTTTCTACTGGACACTGAGAAGAAGTGCGCTTTCCTTTTTGTGAGGAGCTCGCCGAATGCATCCGAAGTGTGGAAATGAAACTTACACACTGTTGTATCACTCTAGTGAAATGCCATCACTGGTTTCAGGCATAGTACAACGAAAGCTGCAGAACCTTAAAGCCTCTGATTAAAACTGCACATATGGACGACGTAAATTGTATTTGATTTGCAACAATACAACAATGCAATAATAATTTCAAAAGTTTATCTTTAGCATCGGCGTCTCAGTTGATTTAAATTAAAGAAATGTGGTCAAATTATTCAAAAAAAAAATTCGTATGACAAACATTTTCCTTCTGTTCAGTACTTGAAATGATTAAATATAATCGATAGATGTCGTTTCATTTTTTTCGTGATTGCAATGTATATGGGTTTAATTTTTTTCACAATTCGAACCGCGCCAGTCGAAATCTAGTACCTTCTTGATAGGATCTTGATCAAGTGGTCGAAAGCGATACGTAATGCCACAGTTCAGTCGAATCGACTTCAAAAATAATCCTTTCGAGAAACTCGACTCGAGATGCATAATGTCAGCCCTTTTGAGTCGAGCGCCGAGCTCTTGCTTCTTCGCAGTATGAGATAATCAAAGGTAAAGGCCCATAACTTCCAGAGTTTTGTTCCGATAGGACTGAAAATTTTACAGAACATTCTTGAAATTTTTTAGTATAAGAAAATATAGAGAAAAAAAAGATTTTTCAAAAGTGTTAGATTCTACCCGCCCTTTCTGGAATATGAAATAAGGAATATATTGAAAATTAGCTATCCACATACATTTGTGATGTACGCATGTATTTGGTATGGTTTTTAAGCTCAGATCACAGCATGCTGTGCATTCGGTTGTCAGCTTTCGTTTGTTTACTTGTTTGTGCGGTTGAAATTCTGCGATTTCAAAATGTCGCGTATTGAAAAGGATGTCAAAACTAAGGTTCTGGACACATGGCTAAGTGAGAAGGGTATTACTATGCGAAAATTGGCGAAGTGGTTTGGAATTCATCATGCCAGTATTAAAACCATCATTAATCAGTTTGGGGAACACTCTTCTTTGGATGAGCTACCAGGAAGAGGCAGAAAATCCGGTTCTTTCAACCCGAAACTGGACCAGAAAGTGGTATCTCTGATCATGAATAACAAATCAATGTCAATAAGTGATTTGGCCAAAAAAGCAGGAACGAGTGTCGAAATGATCCAGCGTATCAAGAGGCGAAATCACCTGAAGACCTACAAGAAGCAGAAAATCTCGAAACAAAGTGTATTCGCGTCTTTTGCAGTGTCCGGATACATGCGTTTTGATGGACGATGTAAAGGAAGACTCAAAAACCCTTCCAGGTCTACAATACTTTACTGTCGTCGTTGGGGAGGATGTGAGCGATGCAGACAAGTCGACTCAAGTGGGGAAATTCGGTCGAAAGGTACTGGTATGACAAGCAATATGTTCCTGTGGTTTGAAGTCATCCATTTTTTTCACTACCGTAATTATAAATGCAGAAATCTATCGATCTGTGCCAAAACCACTCTCAATTGGCTTGCGGAAAAAGGTATAAATTTCGTTGAGAAAAATATCAATCCAACAAATTGCCCTCAGCTTCGACCCATCGAACGTTACTGGGCAATCGCGAAGAGGGTCTTCAGGAATACTGGTAAGGCAGCAGGGAACATGCAGAAGTTCGAACAAATTTGGGCTCAAGCGTCCAGAAAATACGATGCAACACTTGATGAAGAGCGCTCGATCAAAAGTTCGAAAATTCGTGAAGGAATAACTTAAATTTTATCCGGTTTTCATTATGCTTAAGTTTAACATCGTACAATATAGGATCAATTTTTAGTTTGAATAAAATATCGTTTTTTATCATAATTTGAAAGAAAAATTTGTGGATAGCTTATGTTCGATAAACTCCATAAATGCATGCTTGACTTATCAAGAAATCACTGATTTAACCGTAAGGTTTGATTTATCAGGCCGATTTCGGATGAGATTTTGAAACTACCTCAAAGAATGGTTGATGAAGTTCAATGTTTACTTTACCTTCTAACATTGACATGCAATCATTAGCATTGATCACGACATGACGATGTTTGCAACGATTTCAACTACCGTCGTTAAGCTATAACTTAGTGCTTAACACAACTAACTACCAAACTACTCGAGGCGTTAATTTCCTCTGTCAACATCATTTACGACAGGCAAGCAGTGAATACTTTACTGACTTATTCAAGCATTCCAAAATGGTACTCAATGCAGTCACCTTGGGGCAGATTTCACAACCCTTGTAACTACCGTTGTTGGCTGACTGTGGTAATGAATCGACATGTGTAAATATTTGTCAAATGATATTTATAGTAATTCGGTTTGTTAGTTAAAAAACAAGCTTCTTGGCCTATAGAGAAACTACTTCTTTTGTGTTCGGGGGAAAAACTGGACTCCAATCAACTTCCATAAACAAACGAAAACCATGCACATAATCTAACGCAATCAATTCTGCTAATACCTAATAAATCCGACCTCGATTGCTTCACTTGTCACCGTCCGAAAACAAGATTAGCTAATTGTCGAATAATTTTTTTTTCGCAAGAAGTAAAAGAAAAACCCGTACCGACAGTGTCGTGTTTTGAACCAATCAAATCAATTACAAGCAGCAGAACCTGTCCAAGCGTCAATCGGTCGCTTCAGGGTGCAACCATTTCCCAATTCCATTCTCGGGCCGAAACGATCGACATTCAACCGTCCTGTGCAGTGAAACGTGTGTGCGTGTGTGACAAGCACTCAATTGCCTTGGTTCGTTTGTTCGTTTTTTTTTTGTTGTTGTCGTTCCTCTGTAAAGTCAAACTGCCTCTTGGACCTCGGAGGCTGCAACGAAAACTGCACAAAACACTTTAAATTCCTCGTACGTTCTACCGATGCCTCGTTCGATGGTGGACATTTTAAAAGCCAGACTTTTCTCCCCAGATCGACAACACGAGTGTGGTGTTATCCGGATAATGTTCAACAACGCGTACGTAACTTGACTTGGGTATTGAGGATTGAGTTTGCTGGGAGGAGATAAAAAAAGGAAATAAAAACGCATGAAACGTGCTGTATTTTACTGCGACTCGCTGTCACCTGCTACTGGTCGACGCTCTATCATCTAACCGTCGTCCATCGTTGAAAATCGTGACCTACATCTAAATGGTAATAGCTTTCGTTGGTGACACACGCACACGCATAGCTCCGCAGAACTGCACATGACATCAGTACTGGTCTGGAAGCACATGCGTTCGATCTGTCATCATGAGTGCAACTGAAGATTGTTATCGAAGCAATCGAAAGTTAAAACTCTCCGGTGATAATTATTTTGAAATGATTATGAGATCTGTTCTGAACAACTTCAATAATCAATTTCCTCTCTGAAATCAACAGACAATTTAAAGTCCTGGTACATGGAAATTTCCTGCGAAAAGAAGGCTGACCTTATTAACAGAATATTTATACCCAATAAGGTTAATGTTGTTATCGTGCCTCATCGGAAGCAATAATAAATAACAAACTAATGACAACTTGATTTCCTGTCTTATCTGCAAATAATACGAAGCGTGAAACGATAATAAATTACACTCTTCTTCCTCTTCCGAGCAGCTTTGTCAAGTTAAATCTGACGATGTCGAACATGATTTTTTTTTCTACCGTAAATCATACTTATAAAATCCTTCGTTGACATCGGAAACAGGGCTTTTGAATCAAGTAAACTGCATTAAGGAAATGTCAAGATTTTTGAAGAAATTTGACCCTGCAGGAAACCGCTGACAATCGAAATTGAGATTTAATTTAGTAATAATAATTATCAACTTCAGTTAGTTAAGTTCCTGACGGCATCAAGTGTCGAACGCATAAAAATTGGATGATAGTTTTATCATAAACAAACACATTTAAGAAACAAAATACAAAAATACCGAAACCAATAAAAAACTTAAAATTTTTAATTCTGCCAAAAGTTTCCAAAAAACACATTAGAAATATCTAAAACAAAAGCTAAATTAATAGTGAAACAAAGTTTAAAAAACCTATTCTCAACCCGCCTAGTGGTATGATAATGCCTTTCTCATTCATCGAAACAGTCTCATTAAACTTAAAAAAGCAACAATTTTCCATTTAATAGTACAATTTAATAGTACAGAAACATCTGCAAACAATTTGCAAATTCTTTTCAAGAAGTATGTATATCGTATTCAGAAACTGACCGTGATCGTGAATACTTTTCTTTCAGACCTGCATTTTCCTACTCAATCTCTGTAAACTATCTATCACAGTAATTCCCAAACTTGTCCCTATAGCCCACTAGTGGGTATCAGCTCATTTTCAGTGGGTAGTAAACACAAAATTGTTAACAGGTGAACAAAGAGTCGCAAATAGTGTGCTTCGATACTTAACGAATCTTTCTGAGAAAAACGCTGAGTAAATATGGGTAATATATCATTGCGAAAAACTATTCCATTTCAATCTATCAGTGGTGAAAATGATGTGATTAGTGCATCATTCAATTCTTGTAAGATTTGTGAAAATGAAAACGAAAGTAAGAAGCTGAAAGTTTAAGAGCTGTTACAATCAAAATAAAATAAATAAATAAATAATGAGTGTAAATAGTTTCAATGTTTCATTAGAAATTCATATCATGTCTATATTCTAAATTGAATGCATACAAAATAAAGAAAAATAAATCAGGTCCTCGTTCAGAACCCAGATGGCCAGAATGATTTTCATAGTTCAAGTCCAAAATCTTGTTCAGAATCCTGAGGTCAGATCCAGAATTCAGATTCATGTTCGGAATTCAGACCCAGAATCCGGCTTCCCGGTTCAGAATTTAGGTTCAGATCTAAAATTTCTGTCAGGAATTCAGACCCAGAATGCAGGCCTGAGATCAGTACTCATGTCCAAAACACACAAAAACTTATGTATTCCTGTCAGGAGTTCAGGTCTATATCCCAGGTCCAAAATGCAGACCTTAAATTCGGATCTCGATTTTCGCTCAAGAAGTCAAGGTTCAGGATTTAGTTTCAGGTTCAAAAATTCCGTCAAGAGCTGATCCGGGTTCAGAATTCTGGCCCAGAACCAAAGTCAAAGTCTCTGTCAATAATTTTGGTCCAGAATCTGAGTCCAATTTCAGAATTCACAATTCAGAATTCAGATCCAAACTAAGAATTCCGGTTCAAAATCGAAGTACCTGCCAATGGTGGTTCACTTAATTATCATCCATAATTCTTTCTTGACCAATTTTTTCCATATATCTACTTTGTATCGACAATCTATATATTTCGGATGCGATGGGTCGTACAAAATAGGATATTTTCGCACCAACTCAATAGAATATTCTTCATACATTTTGCTAATATTCAAAGACACTTGCACTTGTATACAGATTAGCTGTCAACACACTAATATCATTGAGTCAACGCATGCTTTGACCGTGCTTCAACCGTGCTTCGGACGTCACGGTCTAGTAAGAATATTCACATGGTGCTGCATTAAACAAATTTGAAGCGTAACCCGGACGGGATTCGGTCCAGTTCCGGTCTGGATACGTCACAACTTAGTGTGAATAGCGCTTTAAGCGATTTTCCAACTTTGTAATTCTGCCTGAAGAGTAATTTTCTGGAAGATCTGTTAAATACTCCTCCGCGGCGTTGATGATCTCTTCGTGCAAGCTGAATTTGATAGGCAATGTTTCAAGATGTGACAACTCATAATAGTTTGAGGGAGCCAAATCGAACGAGTAAAGTGGACGAGGGTTCAATTGCTGCTTTCAATATTTGATTCTAGCCATTGTTGAAATTCTCTTGTGTACCGGCAATTGTTTTTGAAAACACTAATACTAATGCTTTCTTTCCGTTTTTCGTGGTAGTTCACTGAAACAGTGCCATAGCAGCCTCAGGAAACCGACGTCATGATCTTTCCGACCTATTGAGCCTGTTTTGGTTACTTCAATGTCGCTTCGCGCCGGCTTCAGTATTTTGCCGAGCAAACTATCTGTTCTCTGTCGTATATTAGTGAATACAAATTTCATAATCGACGCCAAAAGTTCATCCGTTTCCACATCAGTATGATATTTTTTCACTTTCACATGATGAAAGGAGCCGATTTCGGAAGGTGCCCACTGATTTCCCCTCCGGGTACGTGTCTGATAAGATCTTGAAAGTTGTAGGACTCCATATGAAAAAAAAACATTTCAACTGAATAAATAGGCATAAGAAGAGCTATTGGTCAAAAATGGTTTTCACGAATGAAGCAATTTTTTAGGAGTTTGAGTGAAGCGTGCCTGGTCAGGAAATTGTACACTCTTCGTTCCGTGCTCTGTCAAGCATACAGTAAAAGTAAACGTTCGAGGGTGATTTTTAGAGAAAGTGAAATTGGATGTTTTGATCTGATAACCGGAACTGGGTCCTTCAGATTGATAGTATTTAGTATCTCTTTCCGGACAGATCCAGTCTAGAGGCCGTATGGAGTCTGGTGGCAAAAAAAACTTAGCCAAAAAAAAGATCCACTGGATTTCTGCTTTTCACTTTTTCTAATTCAGATTACCAAATTGTTTAAATCTTTCAAACCAAATTGGTTGCTCTTTTTTACTAAACAATCCCTTCGTTCAAAAATATTGATTCTAAATCTTTAGACAGTGCTCATTCTTTTGCGAATGAACGATAAAATGGAGAATATGTTATTCTAAATTCTCAAGAGTCGCATCATCGACTAATGTCGAATGTCATGAAATTTGGACAGATGACTTTAGTGAACGCAAGAGGGATCTTTAATGAGTGACGCCATTTGTCTGTCAGACCGGGAACGTTTTGACCGACGTGTTATCAATCAACATTCAGAAATTCGTTCATTCTGTATCGAAGACAACTGGTTTTCGAGATTTCTTTTGATTGAATCGATTTCGGATTGTTAAACCGGCCTGGCGAGCTTCAAAAATTGAGTCTGATTATAATACCTGCAGTAACAATAATTGAAATCTTGCAACCTGTTTTATTTGACTCCATTGCATCGAAAAAATGCGCTCAGAAATTAACACCAGGTTATTGACTACCTCGAATTGTCCTTCTCACAATCCACAATTCAACTTGGTAATCTACTATTTAAGGGACTAATAACACTGTACGATTCGAGAAGGTCCGTTATGCCTTTCTCTACTGATTTCAGTTTTTGGTTTTCGCAATGCGATTACACAGTTCCCGACAAAAAACATAAACTAGAGCCGTGCGAACGCGCAAGTCTTGATGAGTTTCGTTGCGCGTTGTCGTCATCGCGTCGCCAAAACACAGTTGCATAAGTTCATTTACGAGTAACTAGTCCGAACTCGACTAAGCTCCCAAGAAGATCTGCACCTGGTGACCTTTCCTGTGGTGAAGAAACAAAAACAACTTAATTTAGATCCACATTTCGCTGAGTTCAAAACAAAACATTCCCAGCGCACTGTTGCGCGGGAGTGTTGTAAAGTTGATCACCGAGAAATCCCCCTGGCCAATGCGCGGTGCGGCACAATCAGTGTGCGATAATCTTTATTAGTTCTCAAGTGCCTCATTTTAACCCCAAAACGAAACGAAAAATTTCAACAGGTTTAGGAACACTTTTGCGTCACGGATCATAAAAGATGCTTGTATTGAAATGATCGCTTCCGTAAGAGTGAGAGAGAGAGTGGGTGCTCCCACTGGCTCCCACTGGTGGCTTAGTTCCGCCTTTTGCAGCCACAGCTCATTTCCCAGTGCGCTAATTTTCAGGCCCAAACAAACCCAAGTACAGTGAGGTCTCCTACAACGCGGTTTACCGAGGGCGTTAAAAAGTAATCCGCGTTGCACACACAAAAAATGGGATTATCAATCTCAATCTATTCAAGCCAAGATAGCTAATTTTTTCAGTACAAATATGTTAACGTTTCATTCTTAAGATACTGTTCAAGGCACTGCTTGATTATTTGTGCTGATAATGACAATTTGAACGATTATTGCTACAGTTTTCGGATTGCTTGTTGTAGTTACTAAGACCCGTAATTAAGAGCCATTTCGACAAACAACCTGCTCCACTAGAAGCGTTTGGAAAACTTCATGAACTCTAATGTTTATAATAGATAAAATGGTTTAAATATGAAGTATCACGAAAACTTAAGCATTTGAAAAAAGACGAATTTCAAACAAGTTTTCAAGGAACTCGAAGTTTATCAAACGAATAAGACCTTAATTCGGAATCACTCTATCAGATGATCCCGGGTTGGCGGTTCAATGCATAGGGCGCTGGTCTTACAAACCAGTTGTCGTATGATCGAGCCCCGACCTGGAAAGATTCGTACACGGAACGACCGAAATTAGCTCTGCGTCTAATTCGTATTACTGTTCTGGAATTAGTTGATTTTAACAACAAAATTTCCAAAATAACTATGAAATTAGTTAAAATTGAGAATTCACTTTGCTGAAAAAACTATTATTTTTAGAGAATGTGAATAGAGAATAGAGAATCGCCAACTAGAATATCCTGGACACAAACCAGCAATATTTCAATCCAACACGAAATTCTCATTGACAACTAATTTTGTTATTAAAATCAGAAAATTTGTTTCTATTCATCTATCACCATCATTACTGAAGGGCAGCACAAAGAAAACAAAAATGAAATTGGTTTTATTAACAAAAACTCATGAGAAGTGTCAAAGCAAAACAATCCATTAAAAAGCTAAAAAAGACAGTCTTGTTGAAACTGCTTGCAAATTGTTTCGATGTTTTTCACATGTGTTACGAAATATTCATAATATATAAATTTCTAAACCGATATGTAAACATGACGTAAACTCTTAGTGAAAAGTGTATTTATTCAGGATTTGTGAGCATTTGAAGCGATTGTGCGTAATAATGTTTTTACACCGAACAGTGAAGTTAGTTTCGAATGTTGCACTCTAATTGTACATGTCAAATGATGGTTTTTATATCTTCCAACATTCCGGGCTACGCCGTCCGGTGTACTACTTGTATTCGGTTTTTGTTTTCCGAGTGCTCAAAGTTTTCAGTGAGAGAGTCGATTTCGCGAAGTCGAATGAAGAAAACAGCGCTTTAGAAGAAATTTTTCAAAAAGAAGTTTATGTCTTTTTCTCCAATACAACATCGTATTTATACCTGCCAATATAGACAACCGCTACTGAAATTTTTGTCGGTAGTAGTGTGCCATCTAGTGGCTAGTAGCAGACCCTGTCAGCTTGGAGCGAAATCAATCTTCAGTTCAGCAACGCCATCGCATGGCATCACATTCAACATATCAATTGTACGGCTGCGTAGTGCTGCTATTTTGGCGCGCACGAATTTGACATTTCTCTCCCCTAATTCTATGTGCGAGATTCGATGCGAACTCGTCTGAGGGCGCCATGCTCGCAAAAAAGGATGTTGCCAATAATTTATTCGAGAAATGTGAGAGCTGGATATATTGTTAATATGATGTCTTTGCTAGTAGTCAATACGGTGTTAACGTTTTTTCGGTGACAGTGCGCCATATAGCTGCAAATTGCAGAAGCCAATTCAACCATTTATGTTGGTTGAAAACAACGTTTTGTTTCTTTAATTCAACTAAAAAATTAGTTGAATGGAAATGAAGTGTGCCTTAGCTAAGAAATGACAGCACGTTGAATTGGTGAATTCAACTAATAAAAATAGCCCTTTCAAAAAATATTTTATTATTGTTAAGGGAATGAGAATTAAAAAATCTAAATCCTTTGCTTGCTATCAGATGAAGTGAGCTGAAATAATTATTTTGAATATCACAACTAACAGATTTAGAACAATTGAATAACATGTTAGTTATGAATTCGCCCACCGAATGGTGTCAGTGTTCACACAAGTTTTAGGCGGATTTTCGAAGACACGCGGTTTTCGCGAATTTTCAAAGTTGCAGATTTTCTTGTTTTGTTTAAAAAATGCGTGGCACGTTATCCAGAAATAATTTTTCAGTCTACTCTCTGACACTTAGAAAATTTTCGATTTCTTTCAAACATTTTTTTGAGGTTACACAAGATTTGGAAGTTTCAAGCATTTTTAAGACAAAACAAAAAAAAAACGGATAACTTTGAAAATTTGCGTGAAAAAGCACTTGAAAAAAACCGGTTAAACGAAGACTGTAAATAAATTCTTAGACAGTAATTTTTAATCATTAGGTATTTCTAATTACATTGATATAAACTGTCCGAAAACACAATAAAATTTCTTTAGTTGGTTTTTTTTCGTGGATTTCCGAAGTTACGCGGTCCCAAAGTTCCTGTCGATTTATTTTCCAAATTTTTTCTTTGAGATTACACCAGATCTCAACGTTTCTTGCATTTCTAAGATATTTCGCATAGAAAAAAAATTCGAACCAGGTTATAGTAGATTCTTTAAAAATATATTTAGTTTATCAGTTAGTTTACAAATATGAAAGCACCATCTAGCTTTAAATAGTTGAAACAGCATGGATGCATGGACTATGCAAGCCTGTTTACTGTCACAATCGTTCATTATGACAACTGAGAACAATATTCAGTTCACATTAATTCAAATTTTACACAGCAACGGTTTTGTTTTATTATGCTGAAAATGTCTAATTTTATATCCATAAACTACGATCTGCAGACATCATTGCTTTTCTATTACCAATTGAAGAAAGCGGCTGCCGAATAAAATCGAATGCTTGTGGAAGCATACGACGGGAATGCTCTTGATTGCAGCGAATAGTGGTTTCGAAAATTCATAAGTAGACGTGAGGAAAAAAGAACGTGGAAGACCCATAAAAAAAGTTTGAAGACGACGAATTGCAAGCATTGTAGGACGAAGATTGCGATCCGTTTGAAAAAAAAAACAACTCACACACGGAACGACCGAAATTAGCTCTGCGCCTAATTCGTATTACTGTTTTTGAATTAGTTGATTTTAACTACAAAATTTCCAAAATAACTATAAAATTAGTTAAAATTGAGAATTTACTTTGCTGAAAAAACTCTTAGTTTTAGAGAATGTGTTTAGTTGGTGAATATCCTGGACTCAAACCAGCAATATTTCAATCCAACACGAAATTCTCATTGACAACTAATTTTGTTATTAAAATCAGAAAATTTGTTTCTATTTATCTATCACCATCATTACTGAAGGACAGCACAAAAAAACCAAAACTGAAATGGGTATTATTAACAAGTTTATTAGCCAAAAACTCATGAGAAGTGTCAAAGCAAAACAATCCATTAAAAAGCTAAAAAGGACAGTCTTATTGAAACTGCTTGAACATTGTTTTGATGTTTTTCGCATGTGTTCGATATATCTTTATTTAAATTTCTAAACCGATATGTAAAAATGTCGTAAACTGTTAGTGGAAATCGTATTTATTCAGAATTTGTGCGCACTTGAAGCGATTGTGCGTAATAATGTTTTTACGCGGAACAGTGATGTGAATTTCGAATGTTTCACTCTAATTGTGATGAAGTTTTTTTGTATCTTCAAACCTTCCGAGCTGCGCCGTCCGGTGTACTATTTGTATTCGGTTTTTGTTTTCCGAGTGCTCAAAGTTTTCAGTGAGAATGAAGAAAACAGTGATTTAGAAGAAAAAAAATTCAAAAAGATGTTTACGTTTCGTTTATGTCTTTTTCTCCAACACTACATCGTATTTATACCTGCCAATATAGAAAAGACAACCGCGTCTGAATTTTTTTCGGCAGTAGTGTGCCATCTAGTGGCTAGTAGTCATTAAGGTGTTACCGTTTCGGTGACAGGGCGCCATATAGCTGCAGATTGCAGAAGCCAATTCAATCATTCATATTGGTTGAAAACAACATTATATTTCTTTAATTCAACTAAAAAATTAGTTGACTGGATATGAAGTGTGCCTTAGCTAAGAAATGACAGTACGTTTAATTTGTGAATTCAACTAAAAATAAATAGTCATTTCAACAAATATTTTATTATTATTAAGGGAATGAGAATAAAAAATCTAAATCAGCAAAAGTAAAATTTTTTTAGTTGTCTCAAAAAATAACTAACTAAAATCAGCAAATCAACTAAATTTTTCGCGAAAATGCTGATTTCGGTCGTTCCGTGCAGAACAATTAAATGTGACCCAGAAAACCATTTCTTAGTGTTTAACAGTCATGAGAAAAATGTTAAATGTCGGAATATGGGTGCCGCTTGAGTTGACTGAAAGGTAGAACGACCATTTGTGAAATGCCTAAGTTTGTTAAAATCGGTTCAGCCATCTTCGAGAAACTCAACACGTTTTTTCGGTTATGTCACTTATACTATTATATCTCCGGAACCAGAAATCACAGCCATTTGATCTTCGAACTAGATCAATGACCCGACAGTAGATTTCAAACGAGCCTAAGTTTGTTAAAATCGGTTCAGCCATCTCTGAGAAAATTGAGCGGTAAAATTTATTCTTAAAGTGCACACACACACACAGACATTTTCCGATCTCGTCGAACTGAGTCGAATGGTATATAACACTATGGGTCTCCGAGGGTCCGTTCAAAAGTCGATTTTTCGAGCAATTTTAATACCTTTCTATAGAGAAAGGCAAAAAACATTGCATCAAACTAGAACCGAATTGTCACTACATCATCAAAAATATTCGTTAGAATAACCCGTAATTTATTCGTTTTAGAACTATTTTTTGCGAGTACCATTTTAAAGTAAAAATTGTCATAATTCAATGAAACTTCTCGAAAGAAAATCATCTCTAGTTCCAATTTAAACTCTATCAAAGGGAAATTACATTACACTACGATATATCTCAAAGGGATTAACAGTAAAAAATTATTGCAATAGGCATACCATTTGAAATAACTGAATAATTCGTTAGTTTTGCTCTCATGCATACAGGAACTTTTGCGGAAAGTTTGAACATTGCTTGATTTTTCGTTCGAATATAGCTAGTTTTGTTGTTTTTTGTTAGCGTTATTAGGAATACAAGTGAAATACGCATGCTTCTGTGGCTCAGTCGATTAACGGATGTACTTTATGATGAGTCTCAGTTCAAGTCGCGACGATAGCTATCGGTATCTTTTTTTTCAGTGAACTTTATGTCATGGAATTCCCAAATCATACCATATCACATGTTCTTGCACGTTAATTTACGCGAACTTCAATGATTCATTTATGTGCATCTTATAAAAAGTAAAATCACATGAATCACATTTCGAACTAGTGTGTATGCAATTAGTTGATTTGTTCAGGAAAAAGTTTTACGAGCAGATACCGGAAAACGATGTTTGCAACTTCCGGCCTATCAATGTAGTTTGAAGATCTTCAGATGATTTTTTGGGTTAATCTTAATCACGAGCAATTGTTGCCAAGAAAACGTGATTAATCCACCTAGAAGTGAGATGACACCTTTTTTTATTAATCCGCATGTGTTTTTTGCATGGATATTCTTGCAGTTCTCATGACATTATTTTAACTACCGTCGTTTTAAACGGAAATTGAGATTTTAATCACTCATTACCCTGTAATGTCGAAACTGCAAATCGTATCGAATTTCAATCTTAACGTGTGACAATCGATTGAACATTCCATGAGATGTCGAAGTAAGTTCCATTTTAGAGTTTTTCGTCATTATTTATGGTACTTCCAGAGCCGGTATTCAGGAACTAGCATAACCCAAAAATTTAAATTTATTTGGTAATCGACTATCCAAATCTGCAAACCCGATAAACCTGATTAATTTATGTGAAATGGACATTTTTATACTAATCACCCTGTATCTCCTAAACCGGAAGTCGGATCTGACTAAAACGTAAGAAGTTTTATAGGATTTTAAGACCACTCCGTTGAAAATGGACGGATTTTAAGTATCTATGGCTTGTTGGATAGCTATTACCGTGTGGAATCTAAGTATAGAAACATATTCTGTTTTCAAGGTCAAGTGTGACAGATACTATCAAAAAACTAAAAATTTTGACATAAAACTTCGTATAACTCAAAAAGTAAACATCCGATTTCAAAACCATTCAATAAAGTTCTGGGTGACGGGGAGACCTTTCATTTGCGACTAGTTTGATCAAAATCGGTTAGGCCATCTCTGAGATCTCGACCTCTTTGTTGACAACACACATACAGACACACGGACATTTGTTCAGTTCGTCGAGCTGAACCGATTGGTATATAACATTCAACCCTCCGGGCCTCGGAAAATTTTCCTAAAGTTTTAGCGAATTCTATACCTATTTTTTATATATATAAAAAAGGTAAAAAGGTTTGAATTCAAGTAAATTAACTGAAATTGCTCCGATGTCTTCAGAAGAATATTGAAATAATCAGAAGTCTTAAATATCTAAAGAACTTTGTACATCAATTTCCGGCATTTTTGTTTCTCGGTTCAAGTCGCGCTGCCGCTACCAATTTTTTGATTTTTATTTTATTTGATTCCAAGCCATGTAATTTTTGGAAGACACAATTTTACATGTTCTTGAATATAAATTTGTGTGAATTACGACGCTCCATTTATATGCATCTTATAAGACGTAAAATCGCAGAATGTTTTCGAACTGTGAAGTGTAAGTTTTTAATTTTTTCCAATAGTATAAGTACCAGACATGGTTTTCCACAATTGGTTCTGTATTGAGATATTTTCTTTGGAAACTAGATTCGAAGTACAGTGGGGTCTCGTACAACGCGGATTCGGTTTTGCCGGTATTCGTTGTTGCCGGATTCGTTATTGCCGGATAACCGCGATAAACGGGACCCAGAGCATATGGGATTTCGACTGATTGGGGCTGTGAACGATTATCTCGCTTCGGTCGACAGATAGAGCCACACAATCTTCGGCAAATTTGTTGTAGATACTTAGACCAACAATTTAGTGTAGTTTGACCGACAATTTGTTGAGAACTGCTTCGCCAGGGGCGCTTTGAAAAGAGCATGAAATAATTCACATGTTCACAATAGAAAAACAGTTTGTACATGAAATATCACGAATATTTTACTTTCGGAGGTGTCGGTGTTTTCGGAAAGAATGTTCCGGAGGTCAAAACAGATCAGATGGTGTAAACAGTAATTGAAATTTCTCGCATGGCTGACTCTAGTGTGCAATTCGGCGTTCGAAATTCCTGCAACTCAGAATAATGTTGACTTATCCATCTTTCTTCGAGAAGGTGTTTTAAAGTTCCAATACCTATTGAACGATTGATGAAACAGTTCTTATTGTATCTACAATGTGATCTTCTGTAATTGAATACCATATTTGTTTATGAGAGTGATCTTATCGATCCGTTTTTGAATAAGTTGATGAAGGAGAGACAGATTTTAAACTGTTTTTCTAGGCGTTAGTAAGTTACTAAAGTATTAAGACGAATAAGCTATCGACATCTGAAATCTGAGGAACTTGATAGAGTGAAAACTCGAATTTCATACTTAATGTTTTGATTATTTATACAATTATATATAATGTTAAATACATAAAATGTGACATATAGTGCTCATATAGTTTCATTTTGTTTTTTATTTAAATTAAACCTTTTTATTGAACAGGGAAAAGCCCAATGGAGCGAAAATTTCATAGTCACATTCTTCATCAGGCAGTAAATCTCTAAATTCAGTTTTTGTAACAAGTGTGGATAACCAATTCGAAATTGTAACAAAAGCTGCTACGTAAACGACCAAAGACATATTTCGGTGAACTGATAAAAAATAAAAATCGAGAAATTTATAACACTCCTGATAGCTGGAAAGTTTGTAGGGATCACTGCAAGGAAAACAACGAAAAGCAAACCGAAGAAGTTTATTCTGAATGGCTTCGACGCAGTGGATGTCGAGTTAACAATAAAGAGCCAAAAAGACAGTACCATTTTCAAGAATTGCAAAACAGTTCACAATATAGTGCCTTTAGGCAATACATGTTTTAAAGGTCTTTGTGATACTAAATGTAAACCCTAGTATTTCGAAAATTATGTATTTGATGTTATCCTCAAAATTAAGTTTTGTTTACAACAGGGCTCACAAATCTTCTACGGTCGAATTCCGTTTGAAAACATTTCGGGAAACGATATGGTCGAATACGACTGTTGAGCGTTTGCGATAGAAAGAATTTACGAATTATTTTGATGCATACAAAACCATTCTATTGAGACCGCATCAATTGGAGAAAAAAATCGAACTGTTTCTGCGGGAATTTAGTATTACCCAGATCTTTGAAAGGATTAATTAATTTAAATTCATTGGCTTTTAAAACCGGGTATAAATAAACGATATAATAATAATAATAAATTCATTGGCTAATGTTAGTTTTAGGAATTGTTGCGGAAGGTTGAATTTATTTAAATAACAAATAGTATCAAAAATAGTCGAAAATGAAGATATTATTCAAATTATTAATCGTACAGTAAGTTATATTTGTGGTTAGATTTGTTCACTCTGATCGTTCTTCCATTCAATCAATAAGTTCTTTAGTTGTGTATTAGATTGTCTAAGGATGTGTTGCATTTGTTCTCGTCGTTCGATGTTGTTATCCGAAGAACAAAAGTTCTCCAATTCGTTGAGTAGCAAAATTTTGAAGTTGATTTCTTCAGCGCTTGGTTGTGGAATAATAATATCGTCTATATCATCTGTATCTGCGTAACATCAGCGACAATTTCTTCTGCCGTAATCAATTTATCAGCGATGATGTCATCAATTTCCTCACGAGAAAGATGTTCAGCACCCATCTTTTCACCGAAATCCCTAATTTCAGAAATTATTCTTTCGTTCTCAATATCATCGATTTGTGTACCAGGCTCAAAAAAAAGATGGAGGTAGTTTTTTCTAGCAATTTTTCAGCGTTGATGACTTAATTTGAACTAAAACTGATTGAATGCAATCAAGGTAATTATTATGTTGCGATTTAAGCAAAATTGTTCTAACTCGAGAATGAAACAGTTTTGCACCCAATCTTGGAAAATTTCTCAAGTCATCAAGCCTTCTTTACTGCTCCGGTAGTGTACTTGGAGATTCGAACGCTACAAATTTTTTTAAAGCACATGGATTAGCTACATTTTTAACACTCCAAATACCAAGCCTGAAAAAAGTTGGAACGGTAACTTCGAACTGTCATAGCTCAGCTATTTTTCAACGAATCTCAATAAATTTTACACCCTCGAATTTTGTGAAGTTCGTAAATTGATTCAAAAACTTTGTAGCAGACGATTGGTAAAGGAAAACCAATGAAAATTTGATTTTTCTCGTTCCAGATATTTTTCACACGCCCAAAATGCCCTATCTGCTTAATTTCTACTGGATGGTTAGAAAGGTAGCTACAACGTATTTATAGGAATCAATTTCACGTCTCTAATACAACCAAATGAAACGAAAGAAAGAATCTATGATTGTTCTCTCTGTTGCACTGTAGTTGTTTTTATATTCTAGATTTCAACGCGACTCAACTAGTATATAGTAGTATGTATGCAAGAAAGTAATTCTGCAGAAACACACTAACACAATTACGACAGCGTCGCGTAAAATGTATGCTTAGTGGATTTGCTAGAGAATCGCATGACACAAAATCATTTTATGACGGAGGGAAGCACATGAGTTCGCATCATTTTGCGAATCCTCCGGAATAACAGCTATTTTAGCAAACCGAAAAATTCAGAAAACTATATAGAAACGGCATGTTTCTAAACTTGAGAAATCCCATAAAAGTAATCCAAGTTTGTCCGCGCCCAAAGAGCTATTAATTCCTACACAAGCATTGTAGAAGAAATCTCTGCCGTCAACTAGTATAAATCACGAAACAAACAAATATAATTTTCTCAAAAAATAGCTTTCTAAGTCATCATGATCGCAATAGCGCAACCTTTTTTTCGAATATTGAACTACTGTTCACATTATCGAATACTTTTTGATACTCAAGCAATGTTGAGGAAGATACACTGATCTTAAATTATCACACACAAGCTTTTATCAATCTTCTAACCAGTTTGTAAACCCTCGAAAAAACGATCTTAATAAATCAAAATAAATCAAGATTACAGGAATTTCCAACCCAGAATTGCACACCAGCGTCACCAAGTGAGAAAAAATTTTACAACTGTTTACACTATTTAATATGTTTTTACCTCCTCCTTTTTTTACTTTCTTTCCGAAAACACCGCCAATCTATATCATCGGTTTTTAGAGATATCACATAATAAATTTTATATTGTAAGATTGTGATCACACAATCGCCATTCTGTGGGCAAGTTCTAAACTAACATAGTTTTCATAATTTAAACTATAACATTCCTAACAACTTTCCAACAAACAAAACCGCTCTATATCTTTTAGTTTTTCTATAAGAACATAATTCTGATAATCGATATTTGTATTCAAGCACACTAGCTACATCTGATGGGTTAAGTCCGAGTTAATACTTTTGCTGTTTGACATACTCCCAAATTCCCGCATTCTTCAAAATACTATAATTTTCAAGTTACTTGAAGCTCAAATCGTTTTGTCTGTACTAAGCGAATGATTTATATCATGCATTTTTCAAAGAGCTCCAAGTGGAACAGTTCTCAACTAATTGTCTGTCAAACTACACTGAATTGTTGGTCTAAGTATCTACAACAAATTTGCCGAAGATTGTGTGGCTCTATCTGTCGACCGAAGCGAGATAATCGTTCACAGCCCCAATCAGTCAAAATCCCATATGCTCTGGGTCCCGTTTATCGCGGATTCGCTTTTCACGCCCCCGGTGTACCGCGTTATACGAGACCCCTCTGTATGCTTGTTGGTCAATTCAAATTAGGTGGGAGGAAGGAGTGGTAGTGTTGAGTCTAATGGTCTAACACTATCTTTGCGAATTTTTCAGAGCTTTCGATCAACAAAATAAATTCAAATGTTTTTCATAATTTCATATTTTTTCGTGGCAAAATGTTGAGAAATAAGCCGATGAAGGAGTATTATTTCGAGCAAATACGTTCAAAGTTTATTGTCTATAAAATCAAAGGAAACAATTTATTTTTCTAGGGGTCGCGTTGGGACTAATACTTTCGTAAAATCATATTTTTTCTTCGCATTTTGTCATGATAAAACATTTCAAGAATGTATTGTCACACTTTCAAGTCAATCGAAGCAAAACTCTTGGGCTTGTGCACCAAGCTCTTGTCTCTTCGCAGTATGAGATAAGCAAAGATAAAGGCCCATAACTTCCAGAGTAAGCTTGAAAATTTCACAGAATTTTCTTGAAATGTTCACTACAAGAAAATACAGACAAAGAAAAAAGATTTTTCAAAAGTGTTAGACCCTACCCGGTCCTTAAATTTGAGTTTTCAAACTCACACAATCGAGTAAATTGATATATTCTGAAGCCGAGCGTCAAAAATGACTCATTTTCGCATATGATTTGACAAATGTTTTTTGTGTTCTGATATATTTTTAGGTTCTAAAACATGCAATTTTACGCGTCTCTGCAAAAGGCTGGGTGTGTTTGACTCAGATTTATGTAATTCTTTTGAAATTTATTCAAAGTTTCCATGAATTGTATTTTATTTGGATTTGCGTCAACGGTAAAAGTCTAAATATTTTTCTATATACTTTATGCAAATCTACGGACAATCGCAAGAATTTAAATCATGATCAGAAAAAGTTCATTTCATAATCACTCGTGAAAAAATCAGTTCGAGAGAAATTTACATCCGAGAAATGCATGAAACAAGAATCCACAAAACTCTGAGCTTTGAAGTTTACAAGTGATTTTTTGTGTCAACAAAATGACCAATTTTCACTCACAGAAATATCTCTAAAGAGATAATCGAAATTGAGAAGAGTCTCCGATGCTATTTCGATGCTGAATTTCCATGCCGCAGAATAAATTCGCAACTGAGAAATAATGGCTGCGTTATTTTCGATGCACGTAGGGTGGTGAATATGAACAACAATATTAATTTAAAATAAATATTTATTGAAATATGAGTTAAACTTAAATTATTATTATTTGAATTGGGTGTTCAACCACAAGTGGTGACTTTTCAGCCCTATTATATACATGATTTGGTTATTACCATTAAGACATCATTTGCTTCCGCAATTCTGTAATTTTTGTGTAGGGAAAATTGTAAGCCTACTTGTATTGTGTAATGAACAACAATATTGTTTTCCACATTCCTAATAGTGATTACAGCGACCAAAGGCAGTTTTCATTCCAGCTGGTTGATTACACTTAACTATTTAGATTAAATTCAATAAAATGCTATTTAGCATGTAGTTGATTCATAGAAGTAACAGGAGTGCAGCATTGTCAGCATGTCTCGAATACACAGAAAAACGCAGCGTTTAAATCAGCGTAACGATAACCTGCACTGATTTTTTGCTAGGTGGGATCAGTTTCAGTAAAAATCGCTTTTTCAAGAAATCAGTAGTGCACTTTTCTTCAGTGAGTTTTATGATCGATGATAATTTTGTCTGAAAATCACTTGTGAAAAATTTCAGTCGTGATTTCCAAAATTTTGATTTTTTCTAAACTCAATAATGTGAAAATAATGTAACAACATTCAAAACTGTTTACTTGAATACTACTTTTTACCAGATTCCATTTGTTCGTTCGTTCGTTCTACATATGGCCTGTTTTGCGGCTAGAAGCAATCCACGTTCGAAGAGACCCCACTGTATCTTCTTTCCGTGAAATTCATACTCAGTCCCCGTTTAGCTTCCGCGCTTTCGTTCGCGGCGGGTGTATCAAATGAAAAAATAACTGTGGCTAATTAAATTGTACGTTCATCTCCGATAATTCGTTATCGACTTTTCGATCTGGGTTCAAACTGCATTGAGATTTTAAAGTGCTTTCGGCAGCTAGCAAAGATGCGCTACTTCATGTCCGTAAGATTAATTGGGTTAAGTGGCTCCGGGTGGGTGGGTTGTTTTCTGCAATTAAGGCTGAGATTGAGATTGAGTGGCTGGTTTTGATTGGCGTATTTTCTTTCACCACGCTCGTCAATAATGTGTCCGAATTCAAGTGAGCTTTGCTTCAATGGTGGTGAAGCTTAAATCTAGCTGGTATAATCTATCTAATTTTAAATTTGCTTTCGAGTCCCTAAGGCAGACACCGTGTATCTTAGAATTTACTTTCACAAACACAAGTTTCGTTAAAACTACCGCCAAAGAAGTCTAATTTCAGAACAAATTACTTCTGGATGGTGAAAAACCCACAAACTTTTCAAGCATTTCAATGAGCCTTCAACTTCAATGTGAACGCAGCCAACCGACGTTGGGTGGGAAAAATTTTACCAACAGAAATAATCTGCAAATGTGTTTCGCCACAAAACACAAACCCTCATTGAGAAAATCTGGTGCAAACGCGAAAAAAGTATTAGAATTTTCAAAATTTCTTATCGGGAAAGTTTCCACCGTTCATCCCATTCTGAACACGAGCCAGGCATGCCGGCATCCTCCGAAGGACCTAACTGGCATTGCATCGCTCTGCTGCCCGGTTCACTTTTCTGTTTGGCATGCATAACATCATTCCAAGCTGCCAACGCTTGCTCCCCAGCCCCGGTTATGAGGCTGCCAAGGGGGGAAGTGCAAATGTTACGAAAACATTTACTCCCGATGCAATTTCTATGCTGTTCTTGTTCTTCCCGTCTCGGTTTTCAGTGAGAATTGCAGAGCCGTTTACAGCTTTGCAGTGATCCGGGGCTGCGGAATTCCCGCGCGCACGCGAGACTTTGCCGTTTCCGAATCTGTATGCATTCACAGTAGGACAGATTGACTTGGAGGGAAGGGAAGGGAAAGGAATGCACGGCCGCCGTCAAAACTGATGTCGTAGTGGTATTGAAAACCCCACCAGAAAGGGGCTGTGGTTGACTTAGTTTGGGAACGATGCAAACCATCTTTCGGTGCAGAATTTAAAATGTTTGTTGTCTTTATGTGGCAAATGGCAGGCGATAAAGGGATAAAGCCAGAAGGTAGTGTCAGCCATATGGATTCGAGGGTTGCTAGTTAAGGGAAAATGTGCCACTCAGTTCCTTGCTTGAACTCGCCGAACTTTGTCGGCATTTGCTTCTAGTCGGTTTTGGTGCCCAATTTTCCTATCGGTTGCGGAGTCAGCCAAGAACCGGTAGACGATGAAGATAAGATTTGATTATATCGCTGATTGGTGCAATTTTCCGAGCGGAAATATGAAAACTTTGCAGGTGGATATGGGACTTTCCGGATGCTAGTGTCATTCTCCGAAAGTGATGCGCGATTTAAGCTGTCTGTAGTCGTTGCAGTGGCAAATTTCAACTAAAATCTTGAGTGTTTTTTGGGTTTTTTAGAAAGTTATTTTCAAACCACAATTTGACACGAAAGTAGTTCTGTTAGAGAATTGAATTAACAATGTTTAATTGTTAAATTCCCGCTCTAGTTATTTTATTTTTGGTGAGTTGTTCTTGCTTAGTAGTTGTATCATGCAAAAGGTTTTGAGAAAGCTTCAAAAACGACCTAAAAATTATTGTATTAGTTGTTAAAAGAGATATTGATTATAGCTGTCATGAAACCATAGGAGTGGGTGCATGAAATTTACGATATCGATCTAAGAATTTCCTGAAACTTCGAGATCTAAAATTTCAAGAAATTATTTTTTTAAATCGACTTGAAATTTCCGAGATCGAAAAAAAAATTTGATGCCAAAAGTCTTAGAATTGCATGAAACGTCGAGATTTAGTGTCATCTCGAAAAAAAATTTTTTTGAATCGACTTTCTGGGACTTAAAAGTATTAAATATTAAAATTTTCTAAGTCCCAGAAAGTCGAATTTTTCAAAAAAAGTTGTTTTGGGATAACACTATATCTCGACGTTTTATGCAATTTTAAGATTTTTGGCATCATAAAAATTTCGATTTCGGAAATCTCGTGTACTATGGTAATTTTTCAAGATCGAAATTTTTTAAACCTCAACCGCTGGGTAGCACCCCTTACTTATGTCTATTTTAGCTCAAATTTTGCATGAGGACTTTTTCCGAGGTGCTTAAAGTTTTGAAAAATAGTACTTAACGAGATTAGAGGTGATCCCAAAATATTGGCAATCTTATATACATTAGAGCGATAAAAAACAACTTGTTTTGTCGGTTACGTCACTTATACATTCATATCTCCGGAACCAAAAGTCACAGCCATTTGATCTTCGAACTTGATTAATGGCCCGACAGTAGCTTTCTAACGAGCCCAAGTTTGTTCAAATCGGTTCAGCCATCTCTGAGAAAATTGAGCGCGTTCAAATATCTTCGAAAAGTGCACACACTTACACACACACATACATACACACACACACACACATTTTCCGATCTCGTCGAACTGAGTCGAATGGTATACAACACTATGCGCTCCGAGGCTCCGTTCGAAAGTCGGTTTTTCCAGCAATTCTAATATCTTTCTATAGAGAAAGGCAAGAACTCTAACGAATTTCGCGCCAACTCGATTTGTTGTTCTAAAAAGTCACTGCATACTTTGTTTATCAAAAATTGATCCAGACTGTTTTTTTGAAGAGGGCTAAATATTTTTAACCAACTTTTTTACCTTTTTTTATATATATATAAAATAGGTATAGAATTCGCTCGAACTTTACAAAAATTTTCCGAGGCCCGAAGGGCCGAATGTCATATACCAGTCGATTCAGCTCGACGAACTGAGATTTTGATCAAACTAGTCGCAAATGAAATGTCTTCCCGTCACTCTGAACGCTATTGAATGGTGTTGAGATCGGATGTTTACTTTTTAGTTATACGAAGTATTATGCCAAAAATTTTCAGTTTTCTGCCACAATTGACCTTGAAAACAGAAAATGTTTTTGGACTTAGATTCCACACGGTAATAGCTATCCAACGAGCCATAGATTGTTAGAATCCGTTCATTTTTAACGGAGATATCGATACTTTTGTGTAAGCGACTTTTCCCCTTATTCCAGTAGTAGGAATTTTGAGCGCTAAATGATAATGCAATGCTTGGGAGCAACGTAAAACACGATTTTTTATACTGTTACATACGATTGTTTCTAAGTACCACTAAGACTGTGTACAACATCCTTTTTCATGACATTTTGTTTCAGACCGATTTTAGCACGGTTCGTTTTTGGCAACATAATCGTTCGAATACGACATATGTAAATCAGATGATGGCCAAGATGGCAGCATTTTCGTGTTGAAAACAATTGCATAATTATATTGATTAAAACTACTGACAGTAATGAATGCTGGAAGAATATAACTTCCATACACCATTTGAATCAGCTCGTCGAGATCAGCAAATGCTTGTGTGGAAAATAATTTCACTCAATTTTCTCGGAGATGACTCAACCATTTTCTACAAACTCAGATTCATACGAGAAGTGCTTCCAAACAAAGTTCCTGAATTACGTCTGGATCCGACTTCTGGTTCCTGTGCTACAGGATGATATGTCAAACGAAATTAAAATAGTGTAACTCATTTTTCTCATAGATGGCTGAACCGATCTAAGATTCAAATGAAAGGTCTTAAGATTCTATAAAACATCTTGTTTTTTAGTCAGTCTACACTGATTTTCGAACATTTTGAATCAAATGTAACCTATACAACTCCTCAGGTGAATTTAACTGACTTCGGCTACACTGATTTTGAATTTCGGTTCCAGTATCGAATCGTTTTTTCAAAAAATCGAATATCAAAAAAAAAAATTCAAATTCAAGGATTTAAGGTCCCATGCAAAATTAATGAATTTTATCCTATTCTGATTTCCGATTCTGGAATTACAGGGTGATGAGTTTTTAAAATTCAAGCCGATATAGAAGATGACAATTCTAAACAGCTTCAAAGTTGGACTGAAAACTATTGCAATTTCGTCATATTTATTTTTTGGCCATACGAATCGTTTTGGGTAATGCTGGTCCCTGAATACCGGCTCTGGAAGTACCGTAAATAACCGTAAACTCTAAACTGAAACTTTCTTCGACACCTAATGGAATGTTCAATCGATTGTCACACGTTTAGATTCAAAGTTGATCCGATTTGCAGCTTCGACATTACAGAGTATTGAGTGATTAAAATCACAAATTGCCGCATAAAACGACGGTCATTAAAATAATGTCATGAGAACTAAAACACCGAAGAATATTCATGCAAATAACTCATGCGGATTGATAAAAAAAAGGTATCATCTCACTGCTAGGTGGATTAAACACGTTTTTCAAAGAGTTTTCGTCGAAAATGTCCCACGAAAATGTGTTGTACTAGTGATTTTTTTAAAATCAGACAAATTTTTCACTACACTGAAAAAAAATTGATTTAAAAAATTTAAAATCCATCACTGATTTTGATAAAATGTGGTCCAAAGATAGGTGATTGGGTTCCCTACCTACCGAACGTACATTGTCAGGTAGGCACATTGAAGAAAACAAAGTTTTTCATACAAAAAATATTTCTTGTCCAAACTGAACATTTTATCCAGAGTATTTTCATTAGAAGCTAACTAAACTAAAAGTCATAAATCATCCAAGATCCCAATGAATCTCGATTTGTGAGAAAATTTCACCGAATGCCCTATTGCTAGTTGCCCGATATTTGCGGAAAGTATCAGTGCTGGTATTACCCTGGGCTGGCGGTTCAATGCATAGGACGCTGGTCGTATGTTCGAGCCCCAAATCTGGAAGGATGCTTAGTGTCAGAAGGATCATAGTACCAGCCATGCAATGATCCTGTATGCTATGATTCGGCTGCGAAGTCTGTTGAAACAGAAAGGCCAACTTCCTCAAAAGGAATGTAATGCCAAGACATTACTTTTCTATCAGTGCTGGATAAGAAATGTTTTTGTTAGAAAAACTATTTTCTCTTCAGAACGCTCATCTTACAATATTTGGAAGGTATGCAGGGAACATAATTATCAATGTTGAGACAAAATTTCATTTGAATAAAGAATGAAGTTTTCTTTTGTAATTTAACTGCATATTTTTATGATCGATTTTTTAGTATTTCAATTCGAAAATTTGACTTATTTTGAGAACAAATATTTCTTGTAGCATTTGTCATATTTATATTCTAATTATTTGCAAAAAAAATGGTAAAAAAGTTTAGTTCTTTTCAAAAGATAATCCAGATAAATTTTGGTAAAATAAAGTGAGGAAAGTAGCTTTTTTGTAATAAAGTCTACATGCTGTTAACTGCCCATACTCGCATATCAGTCCCATATCGATTTTCGTCAATTTTGAGTTAGCTTGAGGAATAGAATCTATCCTCAATAAACTCTCAGAAATTGCAATAAAAGTTGAGGGTTTGATCAGTAAAATTTGAAAAAAATATCCACTCATGTCTGTCCCATATGCAAAGTACCCGCATATCAGTCTTATTCAGTGCAAATTTCCATAATTTCGTTTGTTGCAATTTTGGAATAGCAAAGGTGTATAACCGATATTTCGTGTAATAATACCCTGATTTAGCATTAGGAAGCACAATAAATCAAAAATTTCGGAAATAAAATTTTGATCGTCTTTTTCTCGACATGCCGATTTTCCATATGGGACTGATATGCAAGTATGGGCAGTTAACTCCGAATACGATTTTGCGCGAAATTCATCTATTCGAATCCAAAACTGAAAAAAATTGGTTTTTAAAATTTAAAATCAATTTACAAAAAAAACACCACTCAAGGTTGGTTATTATGTACTCTTTTAACCGGGCAGTTTTAGGAAAAAACATGTGTTTCACTAAAAAATTTTCTTGTCCATTACTGATAATATTTGCAAATATCGGGCAACCAGCATTCTGTGTAATCTCCTCTTAAATTGAGATTCATGAAATTCTTGGATGATATAGATTTAGTTTAGTATTCGATGAAAAGACGTTGTGAATTTTTTTATATTATAAATATTTTTCTTTGTTAACCATTTTAAAGTTTAAACCTCTTTTCTATATGGAAATTTTTCACTATTTTTATTGATAAATTTTACTGATTTTGTGAAAATTACTGGAATATTACTCGCCTGTCTGATTACAACCAGAAGCTAAAATTATTCGCAAGATAGTTCACAGCCTAAAAATGTGTTCTTGTTGGAAATATAACGTAACAAAACACGCAATTAACCCATTATAACCCGGAGGTTTTGAAATTTGAATCAGGTGAACTGATATCATCAGTTCCATCATATTATGTGTTGAAGATTATGGGAAACGCAAAACCACTGTTAGAAAACTTTTCTAAACCAAATTATTCCATACAAATGTCAGCATCAAATTTTAAATTATTTTACACATTATTTGGGATTTTTTTATAGATATAACCTTTTTAGAGCCTCTGCTAATATTTTCTCACAAGATATAAAGATTAGTGCATAATTTGACTAAAAAACACAAAGCAAATTATAACTTACTTTTGCACTGCCATTTCTAGTCGTTAGTGGGTCAAAGGTCAAGGATCAAAATACAATTCAATTTTGAAAAACAAAGAGCAGATTTAACACACAAAGAAGTTGCGTAGTGCAGTTTACCTGTTTTTGTTATCATGAAACTGTTTAGTAGTGCAGTTCCGCAGTAATTTTTAAATTTGAATTTGAAATTTGAAATTTTGAATTTAGAAAAATAGATATTTCTGCGTGTGATATATCACACGCTAGGACATAATGGGTTAAGAATCGTTAGATCGTTCAAGGGATAGGCCCGGATTTCAATCAAAGTAATAAATTATGATAATCTTATGGAGAAATTATGCACGGAGAATAATCAAGAAATTCTATATTTCATATGATCACACTAAAGGAAAAATTGAAATCGATATTGAATCGAGGATTTTTGCTTCCAGGCATGCTTGGAAGGTCACATCGATTCCACAGAAAATATGCTTAGGATAAAATTTATAAAATATTTAAGACTCGCCAGTTAGTTTGAGTGCATGCTGAATCATACTGACTTCATTGATCAATTTTGTATTCGATTTTTGAAATTTTCTTTGAAATCAATAAATAAACTCATGTTGAATTTTTTCTAAAATCTAACCTGCTTACCCGCAAATTGACTGTTGCATAAAATTTGAAATTACCTGATAAGATAAAAATAGAAAACTTGTATTAAATATTTCAACTTTAAATTTGATATGAATTAAAAATTATATCTTCTAGTTAAAATCTACTTCTTGCAATCTGCTTCAAATCTGAAGCATATTTGCACGGTCATCTTCCTCTAAAAAGCTCCATTGTCTGCATCATGTGTAAAAATTTTCTTTGTATCCAACATATGAGTGGTCAGTTTCAAACTCAGCGTGATATGGATTCCATATTCTCCAATAAATAACACTCATTGTTAAACGATGTCGTACTACATTGCCATTTCTAGGACGAGGACGACAACGACGACAACGACGACGACGACGACGTTGCTCCTCGTCGTCCAGACTCCAAGAATACGCAGCATCATGCTAATGTCATCGGATAAATTAATGTTTTACAAGCACAAACGTCCGCAATGAAAACGAAACATCCTTCCGTAATGTTTCCTTTTCAGAAGAACAACTTGCAGCGTGCTTCCGGACCCCGACCCGCACAGCCTACATGGCCCTTGGAAAGAAGAGCATCAACGTTGGCCATGAATAAGCACAAATTTTCTGCGACTGGAAAGATGCCGGGTGCGCTTCGTTAAACAGTGCTCACGGAGCAATTAGCTTCTACTGCCAGGACTGCCAGGCAGGACGAAGCTTGTGCCGGTGACAAAGTGGACTGAGCTATTGTTTTGACAGGAGATTGTAAGTCAGATAGAATTTTTAACGCCTTTCAGCAAACTTCTTAATTTGAAGCAATTTAAACACGTCCACATTCTGGTGGCTTTTCCGGTGACCGTAAATTCCGTTTGTTTTGAATTGTCTTAAAGCTTAAGGAGATAAAAAGATTCCCAATTCGCACCCGACCCGGGTCCAACTGCACGTGTCCATCGTAAAAGCTTCTTGAGCAGCCTGTCATCGATTCGAAGCTAAGTTATGTGTTTTATGGTGAGACAATTCGGTTTGTCGGAACGACCCTCGTCAGCCAGAAGGAGGTGCTAACGATGGCAATAATTGGCTGCAACATATGGATTTAATGGTTTCATTTCAGCGTCTTTGACTGTTCGACGGGGTGGTTTTCGAAAAGGACTTGTTGGGTATTTTATCGATATTCAAGTAGGTTAACTTTTAAAACCTATCTGTTGAGATTATTTACCCGTTTGAAATAACTTCCCAAAATCTAAATTATTCTAGCAGAACGAAATTTCCAAAGCAAAACAAAGTCTCGGTATTACAATCCTTCTGTGGAATTTGATCATTCTGTTTCAACAGACTTCGCAGCCAAATCATTGCATGGCTAGAGCGAGGATCATATTGACACTAAGAATCCTTCTACGTTTAGGCTCGAACATACAATATTCTCTAGAAAATTTTGCAGATGTAGATACTTACCTTACCTAACAGCTATAGGCCTGGGGTGTCCTTTGCTGTATCAAGCATACGTCTCCACATAACTCGGTCCATGGCTGCTCGTCGCCAGCCACTCAAGGCACGGATGCTTCTGAGATCACCCTCCACTTGATCGATCCACCTTGCTCGCTGCGCTCCTCTTCTTCTTGTACCAGTCGGATTAGATTCAAGAACCATTTTCACTGGGCTGTCGTCCGACATCCTTGTGGCATGCTCAGCCCATCGTAGACGTCCGATTTTAGCTGTCCGTACGATGGGTGGTTCTCCTAGCAGCTGTTGCAATTCGTGATTCATACGCCGTCTCCACGTTCCGTCTTCCATTTGCACTCCGCCATAGATGGTCCTCAGTACCTTTTTTTCGAAAACACTAAGGACGCGTTGGTCCTCTGCCAACATAGTCCAGGTCTCGTGGCCATAGAGAACAACCGGTCTAATGAGCCTTTTGTAGATGGTCAATTTCGTGCGGTTGCGTACTTTTCTCGATCGGAGGGTTTTTCTGAGTCCAAAGTATGCACGATTCCCTGCCAAAATACGTCTATGAATTTCTCTGCTGGTGTCATTATCGGCGGTCACCAGTGAGCCCAAATACATGAACTCGTCAACCACCTCGATATCGTCACCGTCTATCAATATTCGTGGTGGGAGGCGTAGTGTTTCTTCTCTAGAGCCTCTTCCTCTCATGTACATATTTTGTTTTTGACGCATTTATGGCCAGTCCGATACGCCTAGCTTCAGCTCTCAGTCCGATGTAGGTTTCCATCATCTTCTCAAGGTTACGTGTCACAATATCAATATCGTCAGCGAAGCCAAAAAGTTGTACGGACTTTCGGAAGATCGTGCCACTCGTGTCGATCCTCGCTCTTCGAATCACACCTTCCAAGGCAATATTGAACAAGATACAAGAGAGTCCATCACCTTGCCGTAGCCCTCTCCGAGATTCGAAGGGACTCGAGAGTGTCCCAGATACTCGGACGTAGCACATCACTCTATCCATCGTTACTTTGACCAATCGCGTCAGTTTATCCGGGAAACCGTATTCGTGCATTATCTGCCATAGCTGTTCTCGATCGATTGTGTCGTATGCCGCTTTGAAATCAATGAATAGGTGATGCGTGGGTACTTCTGGAGTACTTGTCTTATCGCGAATATGTGATCCGTAGTGGCACGGGCTCCAGTAAATCCCGCTTGGTACGGCCCTACGAATTCCTTAGCTATTGGTGATAGACGACGGCAAAGGATTTGGGAGAGTACCTTGTAGGCGGCGTTCAGCAATGTGATTGCGCGGTAATTGCAACAGTCTATCTTATCGCCCTTTTTGTAGACGGGACATACCACTCCATCCATCCATTCCTGCGGTAGAATCTCCTCCTCCCAAATCCTAGAAATCATCCAGTGCAGCGCTCTAGCCAGTGCCTCTCCTCCATGTTTGAGCAGCTCGCCTGGCAACTGGTCATTGCCCGCGGCTTTGTTGTTCCTCAGCTTGCCGATCTCCTCAATTATCTTCGACTAACTGCTGACATTCGCCGTCAAAACAGTCATTTCCTCGATTCGATAACCTCGTACCTAGTACGGTTGAAGCAGTGCTACTCACGGCGGATCTTATATTCCAGGCGTGCAGGCTCTCCAGCCCGATTACGGGCCTGTACGTTGCCTCCCGGCCTACCTGAGCATTCATGTCGCCGACGACGAGTTTTACATCCCGCCGTGGACAGCTGTCGTAGGTTCGTTCCAGCTGCGCGTAGAATGCTTCCTTCTCGTCATCGGGTCTCGTCTCATGTGGGCAGTGCACGTTGATGATGCTGTAATTGAAGAAACGGCCCTTGATCTTCAATACGCACATTCTATCACTGATAGGCTGCCACCTAATCACTCGCTGACGCATCTTGCCCAACACTACAAATCCCGTTCCTAGAACGTTGGTTGTGCCACAGCTCTGGTAGAAGGTAGCCGCTCGATGCCCACTTTTCCACACCTTCTGTCCCGTCCAACAAAGTTCCTGCAGTGCTACGACATCGAAGCCGCGGATTTGAAGCTCATCATGCAGCATTCGGTCGTATCCTGGGAAGCCAAGCGATTTGCAGTTCCATATGCCAAGCTTCCAATCGTAGTCCTTATTTCGTTGCGTAGGTCGTTGCCGATTATTCCGAGTCGTATTTTTTTCTTGATCGTACGTAACATGTGTTTTCCGGGTGGCTTGTTAGGCCTGCACCAACCTCCTGTCTCACACTGACACAAGGACGGTAATCAGCCGCTCCTAACATGGAGAACATACGCTCGGGTTGGCTCGCTCTCTGTAAAGAGAAGGCAGAATCTCTAGAATCTCTAGAATCTCTAGAATTTCTAGAATCTCTAGAATCTCTAGAATCTCTAGAATCTCTAAAATCTCTGGAATCTCTAGAATCTCTAGAATCTCCAGAATCTCTAGAATCTCTAGAATCTCTAGAATCTCTAGAATCTCTAGAATCTCTAGAATCTCTAGAATCTCTAGAATCTCTAGAATCTCTAGAATCTCTAGAATCTCTAGAATCTCTATTATTGAGACAGAGATTCAGAGATTGTCGCTATTATAGAAATATTCGAGATTTTGCGAAACTATTCAGACTTTCGAGTATTCTCTTGGTATTAGACATTAAATATATTAGATATTACCGCTTACCCAAAAACTTAGAAATTTTTAGAATGTTTTTTGAGATTTTTCAGATTCCTAAAATTTCAGATTTTTTTTGGGGCTGTCGCAATTTTTGAGATTGCCAAGATTTCTAGCCTCTTAATATTGTTGATATTTTCATCGCTGTATCGTTGTCCTCCCCCAGATATAAAACTGGTACTTAAATCTGCTTGTACTACGAATTTCTTCACACACCATTTAGTTTCATGGGTGGAACCGATGGTGCCTGATGTTGTTTCAACAATTCATGAACAATATTTTCGGACCATGGACTGTTGTCTCAAGTGCTCCTCAATATGAGAAGATGTTCGATTGTCATCTCCGGTTATGTCCACCCTTGCTGACAAGTGTTTATTAAGTCCGTTGCCGGGCTGGCGGTCACTTTGTCTCCGGTGTGAATAATATTTATTTAAGACGGCAAATTACTTACGGAGTTATGAGAAAAAGATGCCTTTGACCATGTTTGAGCATCATTCAAAAACCTACTACTAGTTCGTGACTCGATCGACTGTGCGAAAATATTGTTGACGTTGAGTGGTTGGCGGGCGAACGGAAAAGTGGGTTTTTGTTTCCGTTGCGTTTAGTAGTACTTTTTGCAAAGTAGAAAAAAGTATGTCCATTCGCACGATCGCTCATTTGCCAAACCTCTCGAAACCACAACCTGTTTCGGTCGGAACCCACCTCCCAGCGGCTATCGAACGGAGAGAAGAAATAAGCAAAACAAATAACAGCATTCCTAGCATAACGACCGAGATCAACGAGAATTATGTGCGGTTTCGTAATATTTCTTATTGCACACCCCAATCAACTTGTTTTTTTTCTTTTTTCATTTACTGCCATCATGCGGTTTGTGCACGTGAATCCGGTCCAACAAGGAGTAAGCCGGCAGGGTTGTGCTGGCCGACACTGGGCCTACGGACTATGCTGGCTCAACCTCAAAATTGAAAACAAATTTCAGTGTGCTGCAAAGGTTGAGCATAAATTTGATCAAACTGAGCTTTTTTAACGACATGAAACTTAACTATCCGGCAACAACTGGCTACGTCAATGGAAACAGTAAAATAAATGTTTGTAGGTTAGCCAAAGCGCGTGATCTCGGTTTCCCGGCATTTTTTTCTACTAGATAATCAAATCGTATCGGGTAAAGCGTACCAATTCATATTTTGTTTATGTTTCGTCTTCGATTCATCGGTGCATTATCAGTTCATGGTGTCACCTACTAATACTACCTCGCGATTGGGGACGGGTATAGCGTGATGGGTAAGTCGATGCCTTTCACGCAGCCCGCCTGGGTTCGATTCCCAACCCCGCACATAGGGTCAGAAAGTTTTTCTGGCCCGAAGAGGCGAATGACATTAATGTTAAAGCCTCTATAATTGAAACAAAAAAAAAAAAAAAAAAAAAAAAAAATACCTCGCGATTCAACTTAAACCGCTAAGCAGGCAAACATTTCATGCTATTTAGTACCAAAAAATCCCTAAAATGCTGTTCAAATATTTTTCAACCGAATATTTATAGCTTTGAAGGAAAGAAAATCGATATCGAAATACCTGCTGAAAAACAGTTTTACCCCGCAGTGCCACATCGATCCATGCTTGGTCCATTTCAGTTCGAATTTTCTTTGCCTTTTCTGTATTATTGATTGCAACCTGTTTTCTTTTCGTTCCACCCATTGCTGCCCTACCAGATTGGGTGTCGGTACAGTGACTGCTGCGAGAAGAACTATGTACCTGACACAAATAAATCAGATATGGGAAATAATGTTGCAAAGAACGAGTTTTGCAGTTATATTTGAAATTGCGCATGAATGAACTTATTCGCCTGTCGTTGCTCCTTCTAATCTCGTCGTAAGCAGAAATTCATTAATCAGAATGATTGGCTGCTATGAAAAAAGAAAACCATTAACTTTCTTAGCTTACATTTAAATTTCAATTCACGGAAGACAAAACTAAACTTTCCATATGATTTTGTAAAAGATAACATTTCTAAATCTTCACCCCTCCCCACTTGATCCGCACCGATCCCCACTCACCTCTTCCACTGACAGGCATTTACCCAAAGTGCCACGGTTCGAAACGGCAAGTAATGCCACATTATTCTCCGATATGAGCCACAACTTTCCACCCGCATAAATTATGCCTCACCACATAATTTCACTCCGGCTACGAACTACGAACAAAAGCGTCTCAACCATTACAAGGTAATTTAGATTCAAAGGGAAAAACCTTTTTTTTCATAGAAGAGTAAATTCTGAATCCGCTGAGACTCCCCCGTTCCCCGTTTTAAAGCATAAAGAAACTTCCTCCACTACAGAATCCAGACTTCTGAGAGAAAGAGAGAGAGAGAGTGGGCAAAAAAGCCATCATCATAAACATCTTCTATCGCGAATCGGCATCAGCCACGAAAGGGGTTGCAAATCCGTCTGCGATGTGGTGTGTTTTCCTCGAAGTCGCTTTGCTACTCTAGTGTTGTGGGTAGTGGAAATAGGAAGAGCAAGAGAGAGAGAGAGAGAAAAAGGTTAAAAGGTAAAGATTTTTCTCGCATTGATTCGCACTGGTTCTAAAGCGGAATCCTTTGTTGATCTCCATTGCCTGTTGGAATCTGATGATACTTGGGCCTTTTGGGTGAACGGAGGTAATTCATCCGAGTGTGATGTACAATAAGGGTATTACGAAGGTTAAAAGTTGTAAGCCCAGGAAACGAGAGAACGGAATTTGATTTGAAAACATCAGTTATTTGATAGCAACATGATCGGATGATGGGTTTTAATTAATTGTCAATTGGAAATGGGAAAGAAGCCCTCTGTGCTAAATACACGTGGGTGTCTTTTTGCAAGAAGCGGCTTTATTTCGCAGAAAACATCCGGGCTGTAGGTGATTTGATCGAATATCTCATCTACGATAGCTGCAATTTACGCTTTCATTAATCGTTCGAGACTGCCACAAACCACTGTCAATAGTATTGAAAATAGCTCAAAACAGTATCCCAGACATTGTTGTTAACAGAAAAAAATCAATCATAATCATCCCAAGTAGCGAATGTAACTTATTGAACTTTCAAGATGTTTTACAATTGATTTAGAAATGTTATTTATGTTAGATATGTTTAGAAATATATATTCAAATTGGTTGTGTAACTTATCAATGTTAAGTTTCACAATACTGCCGACAAAATCACTGTAGAACAACTTTAGTTACATCTAAAACAATTGTGCAGCAAATCACCAACTTGTTAATGTTTCACTAGAAGCTCTACAAAAAATTCCACATCGTCATGTAAAACGGGAGTAACTATAACAATTGTGCAACTTATTAAAAACTTTCCAAACGGCTGTCTTAATTGTATCGGACACAATACACGTCGAAATTATTATAAATCTCTTGTGGAAGAAAAATTAGTGAAATGATTGATGGTCTCCGCAAGGCAAAAAAGACTAGGTCGAATTGATAATGTTGCTGTAAAAAATACATTTCTGCAGAGTCCGCATTGTTTTGGCTGCCTCATGAATTTTTAGATCAGTGTGCGCAGTTTTCTTCAGTTTTAGAAAAACATTGATATAAAATTCAAAACTTACAAAAAAGTTGCGCAAGATTTATCTGCTTGAATCGAACGCAAAACTTGCAGACATGAGATTATTATCATAAAAGTTGCAGGAATACAGCGTAATTTACGCAATGAAACCAAAAATCAATCAGATAATTTGTAATCGGTTTTCATCTCACGAGAAAAAAAGTAAGCAGACCTGACATCACTTTTTAAAGATATTGAACGAAAAGTTAATTTCATCATAGTTACTCTCATAGTTATATAGTACCGCTTGTGCAACTTGTTTTTGCAACACCAGCACACGGACTTACCAAAATAATACCTACAGTGCGTATCACAAAAGTCGGGCCCGCTAAGATGAATGACTATACTGTATTGTTGTTTAATTCAACTAGAAGATTTAAACTGATAAAAAACAAAACGTAGAGCATTTCTTTCCGAAATATTAACATGTTAATGTTTCCTGTTATTTAGATAATATATGTCATGACGTTGGGTGAACCATTTTATATTCAACTCACTATTACCATCGATGCCATATTGAAAAATATTCAAGAAACATTCATTTCAGGTTTAATTACACATTAGTTTGATCAAAGTCGTCTGAGAATTTTAAAGATGTTTTAATGATAATCATCGGAATGGTGTTTAAAATACGTGTAGTATTTTAAACACCATTCCGATGATTATAATTAAAAGTAATAGGCTGTAATTTTCACATAAATTGGTTTAGAATCTTCAAAACACGTTAATTCAAAGGCGCTTGAAAATTTCGGGCGTACGAACACATGTTTCACCATAAAAACGCAGTTCGTTGTCGATTTTTCATTAACAAAACACAAAAGATCAATTCTACAATATGTTATAATTATAATTTTTCATGAACAGATTATTTAACAAGATCCATGTTTGCGTTAAGAGCAGTTGTATTGAAAATCAAATGTGAAACTTATTCATTAGAAATTAAGTTTGCATGTTTTTGTAAACGTCATTCCATTTCTTGTTTACATTACGTAGTAGTTCTCACAAGTTTCACAATTGTTTTTTCGCTGATTTTATTACTGCCTTTGAGATGGGATCGACACATGAGTTTTTGTATCAGTTGCACAATCGTTGTGAATAAATGTTCGTAATAACGGATGAACTTGAAAGTATGTTGCACAACACAGAAAAATTGCGCTTTTTCCATAACACAACAGTTACTAAAAAAGTGATATTATCTAACTTGATAAATTGCACAATCAGTAGAAAAATACAGGACAGCTACTTAACATGCTACTTGGGAAGCTACACCACTTTGTATAAAAAGTGAAAGAAATTCAATTAAATAACCCAAGTAGCTTAGTGTTTATACGAGTGTAGTGGAAACACAGTGGCTACTGAAAACAATAATGCGTATGGTGTCAAACATGAAAACATTTCGTACAACGCTTCAATTTACATAGATAATTTACAAATATTACTCTTGACAATACTGAAATACTGCTAAACTGATTTTCACAAACTTATACCCAAATGAAAGGTCCATTTTAGAGCTTGTCACTTTCTAAATATTGTTTGGATCCTACTTTCGGCTCCGGAATTATGTGATAAAATGTGCAAAACTATATGGAAATAAGTGCACCAACTTTTCTCGGAGATGGCTAGACCCGATTTTGACAAACTTAGATTCAAATGAAAGGTCTTGTGGTCCCATAGACAACTCCTGAATTTCATCTTGATCCGACTACCGGTTTCGGAATCACACCATGATTAGTGTGAAAAACAAGTTTCAAATTAATACTCATTTTTCTCAGAGATTTTTTTCTATTATACAGGTTTTAACCATGAGATCATTCGCCTCTTTGGGACAGAAAAGTTTTCTTACCCTATGTGCGAGGTTGGGAATCTAACCCAGGTAAGCTGCGTGAAACCATCACGCTATACTCGTCCCCCCAATTTTTTCTCAGAGATGGTGTAACCGATTTATTTAGATTACCGGTTCCGGAATAACAGCATCAAGAGTGTTGAACATTTCAAGCAGTTATACAGAGCAGTGATGCAAAACACGAACAAATGGGGTTTCTGGGAGCTTAAATCATTTCCAATCGATAGGTCTTGTCAGTTGACAACCAAACGAATCCATTGTTGTCACAAATGAGTGTCAGAAATTATTTCATAAAATGATGAAAAATTCATGAGACTGCTTTGAAGAAAGAGAAAGACATTATCACACCACTAGGTGGATTAAGAAGGAGTTTTTTTAAATCTTGCAATGTATAAACGATTGGTAGAGACCATAATCACCTATGTTATCTTGGTGCAAAACTTCATCAAAATCAAAAATGTTTTTTTTCTTTGTAAATTGATTTGAAAATTTTAAAGTCATTTTTTTCAGTGAAAGACTCAATACAGGATTTTTCCAGTATTTTCACTGAAAATTTGACTGATTAGTTTTAACAAAATCAGTCAAATTTTCCAGGGAAAATGCTGAAAAATCTTTATTGAGTCAAGTAGTAGAGAGTTTGTAGGAATTTTTCGACAATAACTATTTGAAAAAAAAATGTTAAAAAAAGATTGGTCTCTAGATCAATTCTAGATCTATTTTGGAAAAACAAAGTATGCAAATTTCTACATATCCAAAATATTTCATTCAAATTTGAGATAGTGTGCCAGCTACAAATACAGTTTGGCGCGATATTCGTCTGTATTAGCTTTTATTTGAATTTTAATTTGTGGAAATCGGTTCAGACATCTCTGAGTAAAGTTAGTTGTATCAGTCGTATTTTACTCTGTAATTCCGGAACTGAAAAACGGACCCGAGTGAAATTCAGAAATGTTGTATGGAAACTTAGGATCTTCTATTTGAACCTAAGTTCGAGAAAATCCGTTTTAAGAGAAAATTGAGTGACAATTCTTTTCACACACACAGACATTTGCTTAGTTCGTTGAACTGAATCGCATGGTATATGACATCCGGCCCTCCAAGCGTTGATTGAAAAGTCCGGGTTCACAGTGATTGCATAACCTTTCTATATGAGAAAAGCAAAAAGTAGTTTGCGTTAGAGAATGGTAATGGACATAACCGTAAATCATTACAAAACAGTCGGTCGTCACTCGTTTTCGCCCGAGACGTCAGATAGGAAATGGCCCCTAGTTATACCTTTAAAAGGTCACATAAACTGTGTGGACTTTGCGTCGGCTTACGTCAACACAACACAATAAACAAAATCCTTTGACACTTTTGTTTTCTGTCAGTATAGCATATCGTTACTGGAACTAGATATCATAAAAAGCGTGAATTGGGTTCGGTTCCGCATTTCCGCTAATAGGACCAGGAAATTTGTTTTGTTGTTTTTTTAGTAGTCTAAATTATACATTCAGACTTAACCGTTGTTTCTTTTTTATGTTCCAAACGAGCCCACGTATGTCGATATCGGTTGAGTTCTCTCAGTAAAAACAGTGTGGTTTGTCGGTTAGGTCATTTGAACGATTTATTTTTATACACTAGAGCCTCCGTTTACGTACACTTTTTTTACGTTATCTCCTCTTACGTAACTTTTTTTTACGAACGAAATCCCAAATAACGCAATATTTTTTTAAGAACCAAACCCCAAATTTATTTGTGAACCTATTTCGAAAAACGTGCCTAACTAACCTAGTGAGATGATATCGTTTTTATCAGTCCGCATGTTTTTTTGCCTGAACATTTTTCGTTTTTTTTAGTTTTCATGAAATTATTTTAATGACCGTCGTTTTTAATGACAGTTTGAAACTTCAGTCACTCATTAACCTGTAATTTCGTAATTGTAACTCGGATCTAAGAGAGAAATTGTATGAAACTATAAAATGTTTTCTTTGAATCTAGACATGTGACAATCGATTAATCATGAGATGTCGAAGTGAGTTCCACTTTAGAGTTTTTGGTCATTATTTACGGTACTTCTAGAATCATAACCCAAAACGGTTTATATGGCCATTATGGAACTCACCTAAGGGATTGTAAATCATTTGATTTGATTCGAAATTTAAAAAAGGCGAATGGGTAGTGTCAGAGAAATAACCGAATGACGTGAATACAATGAAAGGTTCAATATTTCTTTACGTTTGAACTTCTTCAAGCAAAACTCGGCAGCTCAAGCAGACGTATAGTTAAAGCTATTTGCTAAATACTTTTTTATATTGCACCGAAGCGTCTGACTGTCTTATCTGACGTCCTGACGGAATTTCTCATTCTGAATCCTGAGACTGAAATTCTGGAACCGAATTTTGAAGCCGGATACTAGAACTGAAACCTAAACTCTGAATCTCAATTTCAATGCTAGATTCTGGAACTGAATTCTGAGCCTTAACTCGGGAACTGAATCCTAGCATTGAGCTGTAGACTTGGATTGTGGTCTGCAGCTAAATTTTAGTTATAGAATTCCGATCCAAAATCCAGTTTTCAAATTTGGATCCAGAATTCAGCTCAGAAATTCAGTCCTAGAAACCAGATCCGGAATTTCGATCAAAAATCTATAGAGTTTAGTTCCTGATTCCAGCAACACTTCAATAATTTTGGAAATGAGTTTTGGAATCAATTTCTAGGGCTGCAACTGAATTCCGAACCTGGATTTTTTATTGCATTTTCGAACTGAATTCTGGAAATACAACTAAATTTTGAATCTGAATTCTCATCCTGGATTTAGGTCCAAAGTACCATAACTCTATATTAAGAACTAAGTTCTGGTCTGAAATTTATTTCTCAGTCCAGATCTAATCCTAAAATCGAATTCTTTAATTCGGTTTCAGCCCCAGAGTTCTAGTACTCGATTCTGACCTTGGACTCTGGATAAGGAACGGAATTTTAGATCTGGATTCTAGAAATTAAAAAAAACTGGTCTTGGATCCTAAAACTGAATTTCACAATTGATTTCTAGAATTGGATTCTGGACCTAGATGCTGGTCTGAACTGAACAAGTCAACTACTTAGAATCTATCAGACTGTGAACCTTCACTAAACTGATTATATTCACTTCCGATTGGCATATTTTAACAGATAACATTTGAAGCCATTTGAAGGGTTGATTTTGCGTAATGTTGCTTAAAGTTGTTCAGTTTTCGTTGTACAGGGTGTTCCACGATAAATTTCGAATTTAAAAATGCAATAATAAACGAACGGTTTGATAGATTTCAACGACTATACATCTATTTGTAAGGTTGTTTCATTGTATGTTACTCCAATGCAAAGGACCAGCAGCAGGATGATGCAATCGCCTTTGCTTGAAGCGAAGCTGGCTTCGCGAACGTCCCGCAACTAAGCTGCTCAAAGTGCCGATTGATTTCAAATTGAACCAATTTTGATTGAGAGCTTTCTTTTTACGTGATTTCGTTTATAGCTTTTTCATAAATTGGAAGTCCCAAAGGCCTTAAAAAATGAAGTTGAAATTAAAAACCGATGCTTTTGGTAAGAAATTGAGAAAATTCAATTAATTCTTAATGACGATCTGTGGGACTGAAAAGTGCCTAGAAATTGTCACAACCAACAGGATCTACATTTAGATTTGAGATGGCTCTTGGCGTGTAAACTCGGTAAACTCGTTCGAAATTTGACTCGGAATTGTGATTTCCAATTGGATTCCAGAGAAAATGAATTCCAACTCAAAACTAAACAACGCTCCCATGACGATCGACGACTTCCATTGGCAAGCTTTTGGTGTGTGTCCGGCTGCGACTATTCTTCGGCACTCGCTTCATTACAAAATTGTTAGGTCTCCCGTATGTCTTGCTTCGAAAACCGTTTGCTCGGAAAATGATGGGAAAAAGTAGAATGTTCATCTTTTATATCAATATTGTTGAACAACAACAGATATTTTGTTCTCTTCCTCAGAACGCCTTTTGTTTGGCTGGTGTTGACATGGGTCAAATCAGACAGGTTTTTCATTAGTATACTATTGAAACACTTCAATGTTGTTGCAAAACACGTTCAAGTTAAAAATTTTTGAATCTATTCATAGTTTGATTATATAAATCCTTCTACAGATCTCTGAGCTATGAGCTTTCAAAATACGAGAAAGGTAAAGTTTTCCTCTTTGATCCATAAATGTTAATACCATACATTTCAGAAAAGTTTAGTTTTGAATTATTTGAGATTAAGTCGTACAACTGAAAATTTTATCATAAAATTGCTGATCATATTTCCAAAGGAATGTAGCAAAAATTATGTTGGTACGTGAGATACAACAGGAGATATTCACGATTAAAAACTTATCACTCTCTCAGAGGGTAAATTCTGAAAAGGCGCCCCATAGTAAAGTAAGTCGTATTCACGACAAAAAATCAGTGTATCATCTTTGAGTAGTGCGTTTGAAATAAAATTTTTGGCTACATTCCGAAATCAAATACCGAATACCGGTAAAACTAAAATATGTTTATTGAATATCAAAATCTGGGTTAGCTCGATTAATTTATGAGAAATTTACATTACTACACTAATCATCCTGTATCTCCGGAACCGAAGGTCGGATCTGAATATAAACAAGAAATTTTTATGAGATATTAAGACCTTTCATTTAAATCCTTGATGAAGAAAATCAATTGTTTTAATTCTGTTACACATATCATCCTGTAGTTCCGGAACCAGTCGGATCTAAATGAAAGTCAGGAACCCTGTATAGGAGGAGCATAAAAAATTTCATATGAATCACTTGTGTTTGAACTTTTTGAATAAGAATATTCAAAAGTTACTAGAAGAGAGATTTTCAAGTACCTTGAGCCAAAGGAATATCTGGTGTAGCGATCCATCTATTTCAATGACATGATGAGTGACTTTTAATTCACGACCGGAATAATCAAGCAAAAATTCATGTGACAGGGGCGCATAGACTCGTACTTTTGAACTTGAAATACAGACATGATCCGAATCAGTGTTGGTGATTGCCGAAAATTTGACAGTAGCTGCTATATTGCTATCTATATTGTATACAACATTTTCAATCCGGTAGAAGATGCTACAAGAACTCGAGTCTCTCAATGCATGAACGATTTCACGCCCTTAAAAAAATTTACAGTCTGATAATGATCGTTGCTGTGTGGAATTTCCCAAGAGAGAATCGCAAGTTGACAATTATCGCAGAAAATCGAATCGATGATTCAACCTGATGATTCTCATACTAGGTTGCAATATTTCAAAACCCTTGTGTGGAACATTCACAGACATTTTCATAGACACAACTTATACAAAGGTTATATGCACATAGTTAGAATAAGCGGTTATAGTAAAATGATTCTATCGCAATTACCAACTGCCTGTATAGAATCGGATCGCGAAACGAGAATAAGCGACCGTTTGTTGCTTCAGAGATGATCCCCACAGCAGCGTGCTCACCTTTGATTCTCAGAAATGTCATCGAGAGAAATTCGCTCTCGCACTGGTGTCGATTCTATGTTAAATGAGCCATGCCGGGTTTTTATTGTTGCGATGATTTCCGTTTCTCTTTGATGGCGCTGATTTGATCATGTGAAGAGTTGAGAGTGAATGTTCTTTGATACGATAAAAGCCATCCTTGATCCGAATCTTGTGCGACCAACTTTTGATTTAAGTTTTTAAATGCTCAGTTTTATTATCTTTCTTATAAATCTCCCTACATTAGAACGATTCACTGTTAACATCATATTTTGCAACAAATATATTGGCTTAATTCTGGACGGCACTTAGCAATGATTTTTTGAAAATTTTACTACATGTCTATATAAACATGTCATGAATACATACAAGTATTATCCATAAAATTATTCCGAAAGCAAAGTTTAGATAGGTACTACATTTTATTCGTGGAAATGGGTTCTAATATTTTTTTCCCACCTTAGACCTATCGTAGGATTCTTTTCATGATTAGTTTTTTTTATTATTACTTGCCCATTTGAAAAATTATGTAGAGCCAGGGTCAGGAACACATCTTTAAATAACCTAAGGAACGTGTCATTAGAACATTGAACATTGTGTTGTGTTGCGATTATTTGTCGATTGAAAGATTCCAAAATGTCGTTGAATTCGTTCAATACACTTCTTTATATTTACTCAAGTTATTCCGGTTTTCTCTCAATTTTCTTTTAATTTTTTTTGCAACTCAACTCAAGAAATTATACGTTCAGAAACCCAATTTTTGTTAAGGATTTTTCAAATAGAAAAACACCTGGAAAAACAATGCAAAAGTGCTCTCAAATTTCCATCGCCGCCAAACGAAATATATTTACCTATTCAAATCAACACATCACAATTAGCAAGCAAGCGCTCGTATCGTGACTGCGGCGGTGGCTGCACCAGATTACCTATTCCGCATATCATTAGAACATACGCGCCGATCTCACGCCGAAGAGCCACCGGTATTTTCGGTGGCACCGTCAAACCGGCAGTCCGTTTTGCATAATTTCAAATGCGAACATGGTCATCAGATAGCGACACCAACGGCCAAAATTTTCGCGCTATTTAAACGACCAAACGACGTGTGTGAGTGTGTATGAATTTTCCCACCAATCAGCTTCTGCGGTCGTACGACGGAACAGTCGAAATCAACTTCCGACGGTGGTCGCGAAGGTTCCTCCTGCTGATGAAGCTTCCCGTAGAAATTACGCTAATTATGCAAATGGTGGCGATATTTATTTTCACTGTTACCATTCCGTTTAGGGTGGTTTGATTATTTTATGCTATCTTAATTCGAGATCAACATTTGCTGTCTCCTACCAGTCAGAGCTCGATGCCGTGATTCGTGCGATGCCGTTGTCAAGCTTTTTCTCGTTCCGTTTCCTGGTATGACTTGGAAAAGTGTGCTGTTTGATTACTGTGACTTGACACCGGTAAAATCCGGAGCGAATTGATTACGGAACATTTTTCTTTTCATTACCGAATGTGATTAGTAATTATGAAACCGAAGAATGTTTCTGTTACATACGGGATCGCACAGATCTCGACAGCACCGGAGCTCGTCGAAGGTCACTCCGCATTTTTGTACCGCTTCAAGCGTTCAATTGTAGCTGGATGCTGCACCCATTTTTCAGCTTATTTGTCTTAAGAACGTTAGATTTTTGCTTTCGCAGCCCCAACCAACGTTGAGATTTCTTACCAGGGACCGTGTTTTATTGCATTGGGCGTTATTAGTAAATTATTATCTACGCGTGAGCGCCCCTCGCTTATTAATTTCAAACATTCGCCTCTCGAGTCGTTGTCACACCTTCAAGCCTTTTTGGGGCGGAGCGTTTACCGGGGAACCACGCATTTACCGTGCTCAAGCAACAACGGTACCGGCACTCCACCGGTCGTTACATTAATGGAGTGCAAATGAATGACCCCCCGGCCAATCATCCACTCCACTCCACAAGGCAACGTCGGGTGGTTTCAGAGTGTCATTTCCCTGTTATCAATCTACCAGATCACAAGAAGTTTTCGCTACAATTCGGGTGACTCGCCATTCATCGTTTGAGATTTCGAACCCCCTTTGGCACCCTTCGGTTTTGCGCTGGGATCGTTGGATGGTAGAAGAAATAAACCGATGGAGATGATTTATGAGAATTTTTTTTTTCAGACAATCCAACCAATTACAACACGTCTGAATGGCGATGGTAATTCGGACAGTCGTAAACGAGTGGAATTGTAACAGCTCTGCGCATTGGGAATTGCTGCTTGATGAGGTGAAACCGCGTTTTATTTGTTCTGGGAAACCTTGAAACTAAAGCATTATGAAAGGGATCGTTTTCAACATTCGTTTAGTTTAGGTAACGTGTTGAAAAATTCGTTCAGTCGCATTAAAACACATCGGAAAGATTTCATTGAAAACGATATGGATTACTCAGATTGTTAGGAGAGGCGTAAGGAGTGTATCGAAAATAAGCTATCCACAAATTTTTCTTTCAAATTATGATAAAAAACGATATTTTATTCAAACTAAAAATTGATCCTTTATTGTATGAGGTTAAACTTGAGCATAAAGAAAACCGGATGAAATTCAAGTTTATCCTTCACGAGTTTTCGAACTTTTGATCGAACGCTCTTCATCAAGTTCCGGACAAGTGTTGCATCGCATTTTTTGGACGCTTGAGACCAAATTTTTTTGAACTCCTGCATGTTCCCAGCTGCCTTACCAGTCTTCTTGCAGACCCTCTTCACGATTGTCCAGTAACGTTCGATCGGTCGAAGCTAAGGGCAATTTGGTGGATTGATATATTTTTCAACGAAATTTATATCCTTTTCCGCAAGCCAATTGAGAGTGGTTTTGGCATAGTGAGCCGACGCTAAATCCTGCCAAAACAGTGGAGGTGTACTATGCTTCTTATATAAAGGCAGCAATCTCTCCTCAAATCAGTCACTAAGATCGATAGATTTCTGTATTTATAGTTCCGGTAGTGTAAAAGATGGTTGACTTCAAACCACAGGAACATATTGCTTGCCATACCAGTACCTTTCGACCGAATTTATCCACTTGAATCGGCCTGTCCGCATCGCTCACATCCTCCCCAACGACGACAGTAAAGTATTGTGGACCTGGAAGGGTTTTTAAGTCCTTCTTTACATAAGTCTCATCGTCCATCAAAACGCATGCATCCGGACACTGCAAAAGACGCGAATACAACTTCCGGGCCTTTGTTGCTGCTCGCTTCTTCTGTTCTACACTTTGTTTCGAGATTTTCTGCTTCTTGTAGGTCTTCAGGTGATTTCGCCTCTTGATACGCTGGATCATTCCGACACTCGTTATTGCTTTTTTGGCCAAATCACGTATTGACATTGATTTGTTCTTCATGATTAGAGATACCACTTTCTGATCCAGTTTCGGGCTGGAAAAACCAGGTTTTCTACCTCTTCCTGGTAGCTCATCCAACGAATAGTGTTCTCCAAATTTATTAATGATGGTTTTAACACTGACATGATGAATTCCAAACTGCTTCGCCAATTTTCGCATAGTAATACCCTTCTCACTTAGCCATGTGTCCAGAACCCTAATATTCACTTCCTTTTTAATACGCGACATTTTGAAAACGCAGAATTTCAACCGCACAAACTACACACAGCATGCTGTGATCTGAACATTAAAAAAAACCTGTTTTAATCCACCTAGTGGTGTGATAATGCCTTTCTCATGTATATAATATTGTGGTATTCTATTGAAAAATTTTCTCTTCGATTTTTGAAAGAAACCAAGAGATTGTTTGTGTATTAACTAGTATAACATACAGAATAAAACAGTGCTTTGGTTGCGTAGGTAGATTCCTTAGGAAAACGAAGTGGGTTCACTATTATATGCACTTCCGGCACCGGAATCCGAGAACCGGTATAATCAAAGTCGGTTGGTACGGCCACCAACTAACATGACATGAAAACTCTACTAGTACGCACTCTAAATTACGATTTAAATGTTTGTTGCATCCGAAAATATGCAGTAAATTTTGGTAGGACCGTAAGACCTTTCAATTGACCCTAAGATTGAGAATAACGGTAGAGTCCAGTGTAGAAATGTTTTTAAAATATTGAACACACTTTACCTTATAACTCCGGAACTGGATGTCGGATTCGGATGAAATTCAGGAATTCCGTATGGGACTGGAAGACCTTTCATTTGAATCTAAGTTTGTGGAAATCGGTCAAACCATCACTGAGAAAAGTGAGTGAGATCAATTTTGGTATATATGACCACTATTTCCGATGCTTCCGGAACCGGATACCGGGAACCAGGATAGCCGGAATCGGTTTGTTTAGTTGCCTACTGATAATGACTATCGATCTGTGTAGTTTTGAGCCCAGCTTAGAAATTATTTACGTTTTTGTTTCGCCGATTTAAGTGACGGTAAACAATATTGAACACACGTAAACTCCGAAACCGCCAGTCGGATCCGGATGAAATTCAGGAATTCCGTAGGACCTTTCATTTGAATCTAAGTTTGTCCAAATCGGTTAAGCCATCTCCGAGAAAACCTAGTGAGATTATTTGACACATACACACACACAAACACACACAGATATTGCTCAGCTCGATGAACTGAGTCCCTCCGTGCCAATTTTCACTAGTCTGTTTTTCAAGTGATTGCATAACCTTTCTATATGAGAAAGGCAAAAACATCACAAATACATGCGTACAACACGAATGTATGTGGATAGCTTATTTTCGATACACTCTTTAAAAGCTTGTTCCTGAATTAGAATTTAGTTCCTAATTCTTGGTTTTAAATTCCTAACCAGTGTTCTGGAACCAAATTCTGAAGCTGAATTCCAAAAATAAATTCTACAGCTGGAATTAAGTTCCGAACTCAGTTGGACCAGAATCCAGGCTCTAAATTTAGCTCCCGAATCCAGATCTAGTATTTATCAGGCTGAATGCGATTACTGATAATCTGAAAAGCAAATAAGAGCACGAAAGAATGTTTGAGAAAGGTCCTCACCACGACGACTACTGCCATCTAACACACAAGAAAAAATGTTCGATTTCGACCATGGTTTACCCTTTATACGTCCAGTTGAACATCGGGACTGATATGTGCATGAATACTGGAGATGGTCGGGGTTCGGGTTTGAAAGAAAAATTATTTTCGAGTTCGGATCGGGAACTAGATAAAGTTTTTTTTTTACTTTCGATCGGGTATGGATCAAGTTCGGGTTTAAGAAATTGCTTACCCAACCAACTGTTGTTGCGTTTAGTACAACTTGAGATATTCACGATTAAGTTCTACCCATTCATCCACAGGGGGAATTTTTAAAAGGTGCCCTATAGTAAAGTAAGACGTATTCACGTCAAAAGTAAGAAAAAAGCATGATGTTTAAAGAGATATTACTTGTTACTAAAGAGTAGAAATTTAATGTAATATCAAAATTCTGGATATTCAGTGACGATTACGAAATCCAGCTAAAACCGACCAATCCTACACTATCGGAAGATAAGATCCACCAGAGCTAAATAAAAATTGCAAGGAAAATCGAAATTCCTATAGAACTGATTTGATTGAACTTCGATAACTGTCATTGGACTGGGTTTTTTTTTGTGCATAAATCAACTCCGTTCCGAACAAGATTAAACAAACTCATTCAAAAATCATGACAATTCCTAGCAAGACTGCAACAAAGGGACGATATAAATATTTGACTACTGTAATTAAACAACACGTGCCATTCCAATTTGAATGAATGCATGGAAAATAGCCCTCTGACATTGAATAGAAGAAGAGTTATCTTCGTGTTGCATTGTATATTCACAGGAGAACGAAATTTTTTGCCCCCAAGGGATCTCCTACAGCCGCCAGCACAGAACTTATCTGGGACGAAACATCTATGTGTTTAAAGTGCATTTTTAATTGCACTGTAGGGTTTAGCTAGTCCAACGATTTTTCGATCAGGAGAGGTTTGTTGAATACCAGATAAATTTTCTACCTTTGGTCGGTTTAGTGAAATTTAACTTACCTAAAAATATGACTTAAATGAGACCTGCAATGAAATGAAACAGAGAAAAAAAAACATTAGAAAATGTTGGTTATTCATAGAAACAAATTAATTGAGTCAATGCTAGTTAACATCACAAACAAATGGACTGAGTCTACCGAATCGATAAATAGTTTGTTGGTTGATCAAACAAACTGAACTCATGTCGAAAGCACGCACTGCATTCTCTGTCCCTCTGGCAATTGGACCGATTTTTATCCCCAAACCGTTTTCTGCTGCATAATGCTCGGACTAATGCCAACTATTGATTCCCAGTATCCAGCCTCCGGCGGACCGAGGGGAGGCAAAACCGCAAGCCGATTAAAGTTTCTCCGCTTACGTTCCGAACTAAGCATCGGGTTTTGTAGGTACAGCTTCAAATTCAATCAGTCATATGGAAACGACGGAGGAGCAAATACAGTAGTTTCCAGCAGAGCCACGATTCATCTGGATAATTGGATTGGACTCGGGCAAGACAGGCGACAGGTCGAGCATACATCGTTCAGGCGAGGACAAACTTTCCTCCAGAAAACCGCTCGCCAGAGGAGAATAATTGCTTATTGATTTTCGCTTCCGTAGCACGAAATTTCGGGGCTGTTGTCGCTTGACTGACGATAGTTTTCCAAAAGCGAACAATGTGGTCTCTGATTGGGTAATACCGGAACGATCGGACACCGGCACCAGCAGTTCATAAATTTGCAATATCAAAACCATCTAAGCACCGGTCCAGCATTCAGTGCATTCAACGTTTGGCGCTGATGGCGCTGGTGGTGCTGGAGGTGGCGATGTCGAACGGAAGATTTCAGCATGAATTTTCACCCTCATCGGTGTCAGCCGAACCAGAAGCCGAGGTAAGGAAACTCAGACAAGCCGGCACCGGGCGTAATGTTTGCAGTGCCATTTTCTCGGCTGGACTGCAATCAAAAGTTTTTCTTCTCTGCTGGTGTACGGAGGCAAAAGAAGATAAAAAAAACGGGGTTAGACTTATTCTACAGAAAAGTGAAAAGCGACAATCGTAGAACTGAAATTTACACACCAGTGAATCGAATGAAGCGGGGAGGTTGCCGATGAGAAAGTTTTCACTCTTTGTACTCTTTGTTGGTAGCGAGGTAGCGCAAGGAGCTGAGACCGGTTTTCCTTTCTGTGGCGGTCCTGGAAATCATCTCGTTGGCGTGGACGACACTGAACCTATGATAAGCGGGCGAAATGGCTAACCATTTCCCTTCCCACCGATAATGGGATAGATGGATTTCGACTGCTACTTGACGTGCATTGAATAGTTTTTCTGACACAAGCAGTAGAATTGTGTAGATTTTGATTTCACTTGATGTCATATCATTATCTATACCGATGAATGATTGGTAAATGAGGATCTGCAGAGTGCCAGAATTTGTTCAACTAAAATTTCGATTCCAATTTCAATTTTGAAATAAGCCAAGCCAATCCGTTGAAATTAATTTATGTACTACCACACGGAAAAGCCAGCGATCGCAAAACAACTAAAATATTTGTTGTTTTTCTGATTTTGATGGGTAAAATTTGGTCCAACTAATCGACTGTTGTTTTAACTAATCTGTCATTTTTGATTTATCGTGCTGGCAGCTTAGCAACAAGTAATGAAACGTTTCAGTTGAGCAATGCCAAACACCCTGAGCGAACAATGAAACGTTTCAATGAGATGTCACTCGTGCAATTGAGCAAAGACACAATCCCAGCAAAGTTACTTGTATTCATGAAAGCAAAAAAATGTCTCAGTTGTTTCAACCAATTATTCAGCTATTTGAACTTAAGACGCCAATTGCAACAAATATTTTTTACTGTTAGCCTCTTCGGGGGGCAGCTAATCGTTCACTGCTTGATCAACGAAATTTTACCTAATTAACTGCTTACATCTTTATCACTAAACTCACAAAGGATATGGAAATGAACCAAAAGATTACAATTCTCAAAAGAGAACTCACCAGAAAAATGGTCACAGGGCATTAGGAAATTTTTCCTTCACTTGCAGAATGGCTCGCTGATAAACCTAATGCTACAGATACACTTTCAAGAAAATACAAATTTTACCACTTCACTTTAGCAGCAAATTTTTAAGCGTTAAACGGTTTTAATAACATTGACATGAACTGTCCTAGAATACATTACTCTCAGATGAAATTAAAACATTTATACTGTAAGAATATCTATTTAACACATGGAAAACTTGTTTTACAATTAACTGATATCTTCTTCTGCATACTTTCACTTACATAAAACGACCCCTACGTAACTAACATAAATGACGTTCATTTGCCATTGAAAATTTTCAATATGAAACGCTTCTGGTGAAATGAAGAGGTTTTTTGTTCTTCCTTTTGCTGTCTTCGTTCTCCGCCAAGTGACAGCATTTGAATACAACAATTTCGGTTACCTGAATGGTTATGTCAAAATCAACAGATATGTTAGTTAAATCAACAACATTTTAGTTGAAACAACCAGGGCGTGAAACAACAATTGCAATATTGTAATTTTGTGATCTGCTGGTTCTCCGTGCAACAGCACTGGAAAAAGTCGGTGCCAATTTTTTTCAATTTTCTTTCCGATGAGACTTTTTTGGTGGTAAACGAGAAATAAGCACAGGCTGTTGTTTCGAGTCAAATTTTTTTTTGCTGTTGGAACCTAATCGTTTATGGCAGCTATTCTGTTTCGATTTTGAATGGGAGATTTGCACACGTTCGCATCGGAATGGCTTTTGCTGATGTTACTCGATAAAATTCGTTGCTGTTAATTTTCACGAGTAACTAAAAATCACTGCTTTTTCAAGGTAAAAATTCATTTTATTTCGTCGCAACCCTTTTTTCTAAGGGGCTTTCACATTACTATACAGCGGAGATTGTTGAGCTACTTAAACTTTGATATAAATCTCAACCACCTCTAGGTATCCAATCTTACTTTATCCAAAATAAACCAAAAATTCACAAACCTGGTAATAAAACAGGAATACTATTTCTACGATTTGTTTTAGTCTTGTTAAGACGTAGAGCCGTCTTGAGCTAGTTTTAAATTTGATTATTATCTCACCGGGAAAATCTTGAAAATGTTACCGCAGGGGCGGGACTCGAACCCGTAGCTAGCCCTAACCGGGAAAATTGTGTCGCCAATTAAACTGCCCTGAATGATGCGGTGTGTATTTGGTTCCTTTTGAGTGTGTTTCGAAAAGCAAAAGTAAAGCAAATGATGCTTGGTTCTTCTGGTCAATTGGGCTGTCTCTTGATGTGTTTGCATATGAAGAGTAGATTAATTGGCAATACAATTTTCCCGGTTAGGAGCAAGCAACGGGTTCGAGTCCCGTCTCTGAGGTAACATTTTCGCGGTTTATATACTGATCAAATTTAAAACTATTTCTTCCGCTTAGGCTCCCACTCAGAAAATCTCCAAATGACTGGCTGAAGAATTTAAATCTGTGCCATCAATTTTTTTACCAAATCAATATGCAATACACAACAGATCGCTACACAACTTCAGAACTTGGGTACTATCAACGATTATGAAAAAATGGTTTACAATACCATTCATTTGCATCTAATTATGTGAAAATCGGTCCCACCGTTTATGAGAACTTCAAATGATTTCCGGTTTTAAGAACTTTTTTCGGTATACCCGGCTAGTTGATATTGAAATTTTTGTTTATATCAATCAGCTATTCCGAACCCGGAAATGGTCTGAAACTATTATATGAGTGGGTTCCGGATATTCGTTTCACATGATTGTGACGGGATTTGAGTTTTCTGTTCATTGCTAATCTATATAATTATAATCTAATTCTGAGAAATAACCGTAATGCATTTTTGAGTTGACCTTGGAAACTTGCAAATGTATAAAGCAATGAATGCTTTTCCAATGAAATCCTTGTACATCGTCTTGTACAACAAATGAAAAAATTTTCAGAAAAATCATAAATTATAGTTCATTCGTTTACTTCCAAAATGTAGGCTAAACATACTTCAAATACTATCTGTGTCGTTATGGTATGAAATTTAGGTCGTCATTGTAACCTGTTTTAATCCACCTAGTGGTGTAATGATGCCTTTTCTATGTGATTCATTTTCATTCGTCTATATATTACAGCAAAAATTCATAAAAGTACTACCATTTAAAAAGGTTAGGAAAACATTTTCGAAGACTTCTGTTGCATCTATTACATTGATTTACTGCATCTCAATTTAAGTTAGTGAAAATCTATTCGATCGTATGTGAGAAAGTGAAGTGAGCTCAATTTCATCACATTTGATTACTTTTGTCGGTACTTCTGGAACCGAAAACTGGATATGGGCTTAGTGACAATCGGTCCATTCAACCACAAACTAATATGATCTAAAAAAAATTATGATTCTCTATGACTATGATCTGCAAAGCAGATAAATTTATAGTTTATTTAAAGAATTATGTACAGAATATTCTTGAATCTGACATTTTTACACAAAGCACCCGACCTCCGAAACCAGGGGTTGGATCCCAACGAAAATTGGGATATTCCTATGGCATCTTAAGACTATTCAGTTGAATCAAAGACGGTGGAAATAGATTCCGCTATCGCCGAAAAAAGTGAGCGGCATTATTTTTACATTTTTGATGCATATCACCCTATAATTCCGGAACACGATGTCAGATCTAAATGAAATTCCTTTTTTTTACCTTTTTTACCTTTTTTATATATATAAAAAATAGGTATAGAATTCGCTCAAACTTTCGAAAATTTTTCCGAGGCCCGGAGGGCCGAATGACATATACCAATCGATTCAGCTCAACGAACTGAGCAAATGTCTGTGTGTGTGTGTGTGTGTGTGTATGTGTGTGTGTCTGTATGTGTGTTGTCAACTAAGAGGTCGAGATCTCAGAGATGGCTGGACCGATTTTGATCAAACTAGTCGCAAATGAAAGGTCTCCCCGTCACCCAAAACGCTATTGAATGGTTTTGAGATCGGATGTTTACTTCTTGAGTTATACGGAGTTTTATGTCAAAATTTTCAGTTTTTTGACAGTATCTGTCACAATTGACCTTGAAAACAGAATATGTTTTTAGACTTAGATTCCGCACGGTAATAGCTATCCAACAAGCCATAGTTTGTTAAAATCCGTCCATTTTTAACGGAGATATCAATATTTTTGTGTAAACGACTTTTCCCCTTATTCCAGCAGTAGAAGTTTTGAGCACTGTATGACAAAGAAATGCTTGGGAGCAACGGAAAACACGATTTTTATACTGCGACATACAATTGTTTCTAAGTGCCCAAAAGACTGTGTACAGCATCCTTTTTCATGACAATTTGCCTTGAACCGATTTTAGCAAGGTTCGTTTTTGGCAACATAATCGTTCGAATATGGCATTTATAAACCAGATGATATCACCATTTTCGAGTTGAAAGTAATTCCATAATTATATTGATTTGAACTACTTACAGCAATAAAAGCTGGAAGAACATAACTTCCATATACCATACGACTCAGTTCGTCGAGATCAGCAAATGCGTGTGTGACAAATAATTTCACTCAATTTTTTCGGAGATGGCTAAACCGTTTTCTACAAACTCAGATTCATATGAAAAGTCGTGTGCTTCCAAACAAGGCTCCTGAATTATGTTTGGCTCCGACCTCTGGTTCCGGAACTACAGGATGATACATAAAACGAAATTAAAACTGTGTAACTCATTTTTCTCGTAGACGGGTGAACCGATCTAAGATTCAAATGAAATCTAAGAATCATCTATGATTCAAATGAAAGGTCTTAAAATCCTATAAAAATTAGTCAGATCCGATTTCTGGTTTAGGAGATACAGGGTGATTAGTATAAAAATGTTCATTTCACATAAATTAATCAGGTTTATCGGGTTTGCAAATTTGGATAGTCGATTACCAAATAAATTTATTTCAGTTTAAGCGGTTTTTTTTTGGATTCGGAATGTACCCCCAAATTTTAATTCGCACTACAATTTCTCAAAGATGTCTACACACTCCTCAGGTGAATTTATCTGATTTCGGCTACACCGATCTTAGAACTCCGGTTCCAGTATCGAATCGTTTCTCAAAGCTTAATCATTTTTTTCAAAATGGCCAAATCGAACTTCAAAACAAAAATTCAAATTTATGGACTTATGGTCCCATACAAAATTGGTGAATTTTATCCGATTCTGGAATTACAGATTCTAGAATTACAGAATTACAGAATTACAGAATGTCACACGTTAAGATTGAAATTCGATACGATTTGCAGATTCGAAATTACAGGGTAATGAGTGATTAAAATCTCAATTTGCCGTTTGAAACGACGATAATTAAAATAATGTCATGAGAACTAAAATACCTAAGAATATCCATGCGAAAAAACACATGTGGATTGATAAAAAAAGGTATCATCTCATTGCTAGGTGAGATTAATCTGGTTTTTTAATCTAGGCTTGTGAAAATCGGTTCAGCCATATCTGAGAAAATAGAGTGACATTATTTGTAACACACACACATAGACACAGAGAGAGAGAGAGAGAGAGAGTTGATGTTCTCTACGAACAGAGTTAAATAGTACATGAAAAAAGTCGGTTTTCACAGTGATTGTGTAGCTTTTCTATATGAGAAGGGCAAAAAGTACTCTACAAACTTGAAAGTGTAAATAAAAGTGAGTGGAGCATTAGTATGCAATTTAAGATAGCGCTACATTTAACATGCGACTAAACTACTAGGTGTGCAGATTTTAGACGATGTTGTAGTTAGAATTATCAACCAGATGAGTTTGCTCAGTGTGTTTTTTAATCAAAACGACGGGTGGATAATGTCATTTTTATTTTCATTCTGCGGCAGCTGATGAGGCAATTTGAGTGCAAGTCAGTCTAATGCCGATGGTAGGACAGGTAAAGGCGGGCTAGTCTATGCGGACCACACGATCGTTATGGGTTGGAGTAGGAACGAGACGTTATAGAAAAGTAGTAGTGGTGTAACGTCCTTGTCTTATCTTACCAAACTTCAACTTCGTGTTTTGATTTTGTCACTAAACATCTAAAAAGTTCGAATTGTATCCGCTTCGGTCTTGGCCCTGCTCTCCTATATCGTCTTTCATGTCTGAGGCGGTACAAACGATTATTGCCTAAGCGTTTTCAGATTAATCAAAAAGAATGTTGTCTGACACTTTCCTAAAACTTTTATCCTAATCTACTCTAATTGTTCCTTTCTGAGTCCATATTAGGCAAGAAAATTAGGTAACAACTAGCGGACCCCTGCACACTTCGTAGCACAATAATATTAGATTAGATGTAGAAAATCGAAACTAATTATCAATTTTAATGATTATTGAAGAAAAATATCATTAAAATGCTCTATGATAGTAGTCCCAACCTTTTTATATCGCGGACAACAGGACAAAATACATATATAAAGACGATGGTTTGCCGAAACGCAAACAGGCAGCGTACAATTTACCATCCAAAAAAACTCTAAATTCACGCTACAGACTAATAACGATTATTGACGGTAATAGAAAAGTTAAACGGATGAGAAAATGACGTTCGAATTGAATTGGCATAGCAGTGGGCATCGTTGGAATGTGTGGAATGAAAACTTTTTCTTCTTCTAATTTGCCATTCAAAATTGTTGTCTCGACAACATTTGCGATTAACTTTTGAACTTTAAATTTTTTTTCTGTACTTGTTACTCTATTGTCTGCACTTTATTTTGTACTTTGTGTGCTTGTTTCTGTAATTTGTGTGTTTTTTCTGTACTTTCTATGCTTGTTTCAGAATTTGTTCCTGTACTGTAGCCTAAAACCTAAACCTGCTCCAGTATTTGCTGTATTTGGTCCTGTAACTTTTTCTGTACTCAATTGTGCCAGTACTTCCTCTACTTGTTTCCCTCATTTCTGTTCTTGGTTTTGTACTTTCTGCACTTGTTCCTGTACCTTCTTTATTTTTTCCTGAACTTAGCTTCTGTACTTGTTCCTTTTATTTCTGTACCTGTAGCTGTGCCTGTGAATTTCTCACAGCTCAAAAATTATATTTGGATGGAAATTATTTCGAATACTTTTAAATTAGAATAATCGAACGACCCTCATGATTGCTCGAGATTAGTGAAGTAGAATGATAGAGTGTTCTGTAAAAATGAATCATCTGACAATTGTTTTTGATTCGATCTCAACATTTTTCCCCAATACAGGTACACACGTACACAGCAGCTTTTACCTTTTCTTTAAAGTCCCTAATGATTCAATCAAAATACAACAAAATCAGTTTGACGGTTTATGAGCAAGAGAGTGAATCATTCGAATAGGTAAAACATGTCGATGAGTTCCCAAATCTCGGTTCAATCGATGTAATTTAAAAACAGAAGGCAAATGGGATGGTTCGAGTACATTGGACGAAACTGTTCATAGTTACTCGAATGCAAATAATTTGAAATTTCGGAATACTCTGGGTTGATATAAATCGAATCGCGTTTGGGCCAATTGAAAACGTTTGGACTCAAATAAATAACCGAACTTGCAGTTTGAAGCAATTGACGAAATTTTCGAGAAAAATTTACACAAAATCCCGTCCAAAAATCCTTCAGGTATAGCACGGGAAATATCCTTCTAATTCGGATAGAATCGTTCCAAAAAGTAGAGAGCCGAACAGTTTTTGTGTTTGAGTTAACGGTCCTTATTTGAAGTGGCAGCTGAGGTGTGCTGGTCCTGTTGTCTCAGTGCATTGTGAAAGCAATAATTATATCTATCAAGAAGATACAATTCACATTTCTGGAATTTTAGGAAAACAACGAATTATAGAAAAAGGAAAATCACTTTCTTTTCGTATAGTTGTTTTATAATTTGACCCTTACTTAATTGAACATGTGGTTCGAAATAAAGAAACACGTGAATCAAGTAGGCTCAGTGAAACTTTTGCACAAATCAGCTCGTTTGGTGCCAAACGGTTTGATTAATAATCTAGTATTCATATTTTGCTCTACAGTCAGCTAGCATTGCATAACTCGATACGCGCCAAACAATTATCGGAGATCTAACATGCATTGAATGGAAAATTTCCAATTCCAAACGAATCAATTTTCTAGTTTTTCTCTACTTTTCAGAAGGATTTTCCTCATGTACTATAGCCTAAAACCTCCGCATAAACGTCACCTTTCAAACAAAAAAAATCATTTGAAGATCGTCCCACGCATACCAGAGAACATTAGCAACACACACTTTTTTCGCTATTATTTTATATATATAGATATAGATATATGTAAAAGAGTAAATGAGATTATAATGAGAAAAAAGCTAAGGTTCTACTTAAAATCTCAGGAAAACAGTCACCTTTGAAAAACGCAAAAGCAGTTTCCTCCGTTACTGCTTGATGAATCATCAAGAAAAAAACATCAGTTAGTCTAGAAAACTGTTCCAAACAAACAGATATTTGTCTTCTGGATTTTCATGCGACTACAGCGAAGAAATCCGATCTCGCGCTTCGCAACAATGGCCGCTATAAGAACGAAAAAGGGGATACTACTAGGCAATTATACTACTCACATTATTCATTGGATTTTTCATGCATTCGAAAAAAACAATACTGTTCATTCATGACACTGTAGATGAAACGATGACGACGACCGACAATTTCAATTTATAACGCAAAATATTAGTATTTTTGGATTTTCAGGGGGTTTTTGGGAGTGTCAAAACATATTTAGTAAGTTTATCGGATATATATATATATATATATATATATATATATATATATATATATATATATATATATATATATATATATATATATATATATATATATATATATATATATATATAAATATATATATATATATATATATATATATATATATGTATATATATATATATATATATATATATATATATATATATATATATATATATATATATATCAATGTATGTCATAAGTTTAAAATAAGAGGATAATTTTTTTTCTTATAACCTGTTCGGTTTTGGCTGTTTGAATTTGGAAACTCTAAATTCATAGGAATATTGAAAAACGAAACATTTTTATTTAATATATGTTTTAAGGCACATTTATTTAATAATATAAGTTTTAAGGCACATTGCTTAAGCTCTAAGATGCCGAGTGCAATGTTGTAGTGTATTGTTATGAATAGCCAAATTTTCACTACTCGTATTGTCTATGGGAACTACCATGTATCTGAGTATTGAAGAGTTTTTAAGATAGAAGTACAGATGATCAGTCGACCATAACAAGTATCACAATCAGAATTAACATCTCTAGCTTATGAACCGAATGAGCCGGATACAGCTCATGTCAAAGATTTTGATCTGTAACAAAGAATGAACAATTTCGCAATAGACGAGAAAATGAATTATAACAGCATTTTGGTTATAAATTCAAAATTCAAAATTCAAAATGCTTCTGGTTTATAACCCTACATGGTTAGTGGCTGTTCTATTAGCGAACAAAACGTGTCGTAAGCCCAATGCACTCAGTCACTGAAAATATTCCGTGTTTCTATGTGTCGGTTTTGCATGATATGCTTTGTGCGATGATTCGTTCATTTCATGTGTTTAGAATTTTACGCGACTGATTTTGGCACTGAATTCTATCTTAATACTCGTTCACACCAAACGTTTTGGAAAACTTTAACTTTGAGGTACTTTTGGATATCTAATACTACTGAAAACTTTATCATAAATTGCTGAACATATTTCTGATGGTATGGAAAAAAATTATGTTGCTGCCTTAAATACAACAAAACGTATTTACGATTAAGTTCTACCCATCCTTGTACAGGGTAAATTTTGGAAAGGCACCCCATTGTGTTCACGACAAAAAAATTATTTTATTTCAGATTTTGAAAAGGTCTTCAAAGGTGCGGTATTTAGAAATACGTGATTTTTCATAAATAACCCACCCGATTGTCGCTCAGAATGGTTCGGCGGAACATAACAATTTTTCGTGATATTATACCATATAATTTGAGCGTTATCTCGATATACTATTTTGAATGTAACTGTAATTTTTTTTTTTATCTTTGGTTAGTGTCTAACTGTGTGTACATTATGTTTAAACGTGAAAGCGATGCAATTGCATTCGCTTCGGTTAACAACGAGGTGCACAGTGTTGAGTGTGATAACATTAAATACAAAATTCCTGTGCACATGGTGGACAATGCCATACAAGTACGCGTACATGACCTTCCCCCGCAGGCCACCGATCAGTCCGTTCTGGAAATCATGTCGCAATACGGTAAAGTTCTTTCCATCGAAAGAGAAGTATGGCGGAATTTTTTTCCCGGCATCCGGAATGGCGTGCGAGTAGTACGTATGCAACTACGTAAGGCAATTCCATCTTACATCATTTGTGGTCAAGGTGGGACACATCCGTGAAAAACGCTGATTACCTATGAAAATCAGCTAGTTACATGTCAGTTTTGTGAACAACCTGCACACTAGGTAAACCTTGCACTGAAACTGCGAAAAGAACATCTTCAACCAAAGACAAGGTCAACCGTGAACAACGAAAACTAGTGAGCGTAGTACTCCTGTTTTACCATCAAACCAACCAACAACTGCAACCAATGTACAACAAGGCGCTCCTACAGCAACTAGCAACGAGTTCAAGACTGCGAACAACAAGGAAAACGAAAAGAAGACGGAAATCAACAACAAAACCACCAATGCGGCAATGGAGGACGAGACGAGCCACGAACAAAGTGCCCCTCATCCCTCGCAGGAGGGAAAAAGAACCTCTTCTCCTCCTTGAAAAAGAGTGACAACGAGATCCACTTCAAAAAATTCTTTATTTAAAAATTCGGCTAATTCGGCCACGTAAAGCTTGTACGCAAATAGGCCTGAATAAAAATATCTATAAAAAAACATTGGCTCACAATCGAATTGTATCATGAAAAATTTGATACAACACGCCCGTTCTCCTTTCCATCAGAATCCACATGAAAACAATAATACATCACAAAACAATCTGAATGAACATCGTTCAGAAGGTATCAGTAATTTGCTCACAAGTTTTTGTTATGTTACTTTGCTCCACAAAAATCCATCTCATTCAACACTGCAGTGTAGGGCAAATCCTGATCAGAAAAAGTTAATTTCATTATCACTAGTGGAAACATCAGTTCAAGAGATTTTCTAAAAACACCCCGGTGACACTTCCAAGATTTTTATTTCTGAAAGAAGCACACACAAACTAGCATGAGGTTTGTTTGTAAAAGTAACAGGAGCGCAATATTTTGCATGTGTCGAACACACAGCAGACGCAGCGTTTGAATGGTGCGCTTGAATTGTTGTTGCGATAACTTGCGCTTCTGTTACTTCGGCGCATGATATTCAAGGTGAATGGTGCAATACTTTTCTATCAGCTGCATAACAAGCTTTATGTTTAATTTTATATTATTGTTTTTGGAACCATAATAACTATTATTAATCACAGCACTTTCTGCTTATATATCGACCCGGGTTGGCGGTTCAATGCATACGACACTGGCCTTACAAGCCAGTTGTCAAATGTTCGAGCCCAGACCTGGAAAGGTTCATAGTGTCAGTAGGATCGTAGTACTAGCCATACAATGGTTCTGTACGCTATGAATCGGCTGCGAAATCTGTTGAAACAGAAAGGCCAAATTCCACAAAAAGAATGTAATGCCAAGACGTTTTACTTTCTGCTTATATTAACGATATTACTTCACCACCACGGCATTGCTGAATAAAATTTGAATACATCATCACTATTGATGCTCTTATCAACAGAGCATCAAATTGGAAAAACTTAGCATTTTAGTCTTTCTCTATAGAAAGGTATTAGAATAATACTTTGGTTCCGGAGATATGATAGTATGAGTGACGTAACCGACAAAACGCGTTGTATTTTTACCGCGAAAGTTTCTCGGAGATGACCAAACAGATTTTAACAAGCTTAGGCCCGTTTGAAAGCTATTGTTAGGCCATTAATCAAGTTCGAATATCAAATGGCTGTGACTTTTGGTTCCGGAGATATAATGTTATAAGTGACGTAACCGACAAAACACGTTGTTTTTTTATCGCTCTAATGTATATAAGGGTGCCAATATTTTGGGATTACCTCCAATTTCGTAAAGCGCTATTGTTCAAGTTTAAGCACCTCGAAAAAAGTCCTCATGCAAAATTTGAGTTAAATCGGACATGGGTAAGGGGTACTGCCCAGCGTTAAGTTTGAAAATTTTCGATCTTGAAATAGCACCATTCCGAAATCGAAAAATTGTTTTGATGGCAAAAATCTTAAAATTGCATGAAACGTCGAGATTTAGTTCTACCTCAAAAAAATTTTTTTTTTGAAAAAATCGACTTTCTGGGACTTTGATTTTGATATTTTTTTCTAAGTCCCAGAAAGTCGGTTTTCAAAAACAAATTTTTTTTTCGAGATGACACTAAATCTCGTCGTTTTATGCGTTTTATTTTTCGATTTCGGAAATTTCGTATCATTGAGGAAAATGTTCGCTAGTGAATTTTTCACAAATGAATATTTTCATGTGAGATTAGTTACAACGAGAATCGCGTTTGCAAAAAATCAGTAGTGAATTTTTCTTCAGTGAGTTTTCTGATCGATTATGGTTTTATGTCTGAATATCTCTCTGAACATTTCAGTCGCGATTTTCGATTCCCAACACTGATCTACAGTATTGTATAGTACACGAACCACCAATAAACCGCCAAAGATGAAACACTGTCATGGCATAGTTTCGTTAAATGCTTTTAAAATTCACCATCACAAAATCAAACACGTTCAGCATGTACATCTGTAAACTGTAATTCTCATAGGAATGCCATTGTAATTTCGTTTCCCACCGATAATGATTCAGTCGCAGCTGGCGTCGGTGATGTCATCTTCGATCTTCCTTCAAGTTAAAGCACCATCACGGTTCGAGAACCCAATCATCAGCATCCGCTTGGGGGTGCTGGTGGCGGTTGTACTTTGAAAACATGCAAATCAACCGGTTTCGACTGTCGAGCGCTCGCAGGTGGTGATGATGATGATGATCGCGGTGATGGAGGTTGTGTTTGTTGCAAGATCGAAGTGTCGTGCACACTCCACTACCAGCCACAGTAACTCCTACATGGGTTTATTGAATAATACACAAGAGTCATTGCAAATAATAGCAATCCGGTGGATGATCGTCTTCTCCCATCAACGGCGGCTCGTCTGAGAAGCATGACATCGCTCAACGATCAAGATTATATACATGAACTTTCGCTTTTTTTTCGACGTAATTTTCCGAGTAGCTGATGAGTTACATGCCGGTGGGTAATCATGCTGCGTTGCGTTAATCGATGGATTAATTATTAACGATCCCAGGGCCAGCTGTTCGGGACGACGCTCCGAAGGGTTTCCCGCGTCGGTGTCGGTCTAATGGAACTGGTTTGAGACTTCACTTATCACGAAATGCAATTTGGTTTGTACTTCATAATTGATTGTACTGGTCGTCGGTGATTATAGTATGTGGGATTACTAAGGACCGGTATTTTCCTCTCAATAATAATGTTTATGTTGAAGTATGCTGTTTTGTGGAGGATGGTAATTAAGCACACGATAGGTAGGGGAAGCCTCGGATCAATTGGCTTGTTTGCACTAATGTTCACCGAACTAGAAAACCTGTATAGCAGTCAACGACTACGGATAGGAAAAAAATATTATAAAACTAAACCAGAAAGGGTATTGGACCTTATTTCTTTAATTCGACAAGCACTCTGCATAGCAAAAACTATCGATTTCTGTGATTTTTTTTCTGTGATTCTCATAACTCCCCACGATGATGGCGGAAGGACGACGTTTGGTCACTACACCGACTGATGGCCATTGACCGCGCGAAGCAGGGCATGCAAACGAGCCGATCTAATCTAATTAAACGGCGAAGCGGCTCAACAGATAAAGATCCGATTGTTGGCATTGATTTACGGTGGATTAGATAGACACCTTTCAAAGAGATCCTTCGCAATCAATCGAAACGCTACGCTTAAAGCCGAGGTTGGATTAGTAGGAAGGTCGTAGCACCTGTAAAGCTCAGGTGTCCGAGACAGCCGTGCACCGTAAGCGGATCCGATGACGATAATAATGATGTTGTTGTTGTTGTAGGATGGGTGAAGACGGACAGGAAGAAACCAACGCGTTGGGGAGGGGTTCACGGGAAGAAAAAGAAAGTGAGTACATGATGAATATGATCGTATCAGACTTCGATCTATGTAATGTGGATGCGAGAAAGGTACGATGTTTACATCATAATAAATCTGTCGTTAGCGAACAGCTTTTCCTTCGTCGCTCACCATCGGGCTCGCGGGCAGTCGTGTGATTTTATTGAAAGGAAACTGAAAGTACCAACGAAGGTGTCGAAAAGATGATTGATGATTGTGCATTAATCTATCCGAAACAAGTTTTTATGATCTTTGATACCGCCAACAGGTGAAGGATTCACCTCTAGTTGAGTACTCGATCAACAGTAATTTACATTCGAATTCATAATTGAAAATTAGTGTAACGAATTATATTTAAAAAAAGTAAAAACCGTCATATTTAGATATGAGCAAACTCAGGTGAGCAATTACTATTGAATTAGAATTACGTAAGCTACTAGCCATCGATTGAGTTATGATTTTTTAGTTCCACATTATTCAACTTCTTAATATTTTTCTTTACGTTTCGTCTTAGACTCCTCAGTGCAGAGCAGTTCAAATTGAACTGCTTAGTGCAAACTTAAACAGTTTGAACTGCTCTGCACTGACGAGTCCAAGACGAAACGTAAAGAAAAGTGAAAACGATTATGTGCCCAAAGCACAAACTTAGGATAACCGCTAAATGAACTTCTTCATATTTTCCATACAACTAACACTACAACTTCCAGCTGGCAGGTACTGGGTTGATCGGTCCTTAGAAACGCACAAAATGTGTTTTTAATTTAATTTTTTCCATCAAAAGTAGTCCCGTTTTTCAGGGCCGGTAAAACATGGTGGTGGCCTAGGTGGGTAATTTTTGGTACCGGGAGGAACGACTCACTTTTTTAAGGTATTCCTTAACAAACGGGCTGATAGGTCCCGGGCCTAACAAAGAGAACACGATTTTTTGGTTCAAATTTGACGTTATTCATCAACGTAATCTCGATCAAGAGCAACGCAATCGTTCCAGCGCCGCTCTAACATTTCAATACCACTTTTGTAAAACGATTTATCACTTGCCTCAAACTAGCCTTAGTATCAGCGAAAGCCTTTTCATTCGTGACAAATTTCTTACCGTTGAGCATTTTTTCAGGTCTTCGAACAGCCAGTAGTCGTTGGGAGCCAAATCTGGCGAATACGGTGGATGTGGGAGCAATTCTAAGTTCAATTTATGTAGTTTTGCCATGTTTTTGATTGACTTGTGACACGGTGCGTTGTCTTGATGAAACTAATTTTTTTTCTCTACCATATGCGGTCGTTCAAATGCAATTTCAGCCTTCAAACATTCCAATAACGCTATATAATATTCACTGTTAATGGTATTCCCTTTCTCAAGATAGTCGATAAATAACAGATCAGCTGAAAAGTTCGTATCGTTTCTATGAGAGGGCGCCACTAGATTTAAATCCATACCATTTTCAGTTAGTACCAACCTTCAAAAGATACGTGTATAAATTTGACAGCTGTCTGATTATTAGTTTGTGAGATATTGCATTTTGAGTGAAGCTACTTTTGTTGTTGTGAAAAAAAATGAAAAAAAGGAATTTCGTGTGTTGATGAAACACTACTTTTTGATGAAAAAAAGTGCCGCCGATACCAAAAAAATGGCCTCGATGAGTGTTATCCAGACTCTGCACCGGGCGAAGCAACAATTCGTAAGTGGTTTGGAAAATTTCGTACTGGTCATATGAGCACCGAAGACGATGAACGCAGTGGACGTCCAAAAGAGGCTGTTACCGATGAAAACGTGAAAAAATCGACAAAATGATTTTCAATGACCGTAAAGTGAAGTTGATCGAGATAGCTGACACCCTAAAGATATCAAAGGAACGTGTTGGACATATTATGCACGAATATTTGGATATGAGAAAGCTTTGTGCAAAATGGGTGCCGCGTGAGCTCACAATCGATCAAAAACAACAACGAAAAACCTTGCTGAAATTGAACGAATTGGGATTCGAATTGCTCCCTCATCCACCGTATTCTCCAGATTTGGCCCCCAGTGATTTTTTCCTGTTCTCAGACCTCAAGAGAATGCTCGCTGGTAAAAAATTTAGAAGCAATGAAGAGGTAATCGCTGAAACTGAGGCCTATTTTGAGGCAAAGGACAAATCGTACTACAAAAATGGTATCGAAAAGTTGGAAGATCGTTATAATCGCTGTATCGCCTCTGATGGCAATTATGTTGAATAATAAACACGAATTTTGGCAAAAAAATGTGTGTTTCTATTAAACGATACGAACTTTTCAGCCGAACTGCTATTACACCTTTCCAGCCGATTGTTGTGCTTTCGGGTGCTTTGGACGAGGTTTGATTCCGGAGTGAAGTGGTGAATCCATGTTTCATCGATTGTCACATATCCGCGCAAAAATTCCGGTTTGCACCGTTTAAACATGGCCAAACATTGCCTCAGAATCATTAACACGTTCTCGTTTTTGGTCAACAGTGAGCAAACGCGGCACCCACTTCGAACAGAGCTTTCTCATAGTCAAATGGTCATGCAATATAAAGCCAGCACATTCTTTTGATATCTTTACGATGTCAGCCAATTCAAGCAACTTCACTTTTCGATCAATCAAAACGATTTTGTGAATTTTTTTTTAGATTTCTGGTGGTCTCATTCGGACGCCATCTGCGTTCTGCATCATCGGTGTCTCTACAATCACGTTTGAAGTCAGCGAACCAACGTTTTATTGTTGTTTTTGATGGAGAACTTTTGAATCCACTCAAACGGCATTTTTTCCCATCAAGAAGCAGTGTAAAATTAAAATACAAAATTTTTTTGATCCATTGTTCTGAAAATAATAAAAGTAACGTCACTCTTAGCACAACAACTCACTAGCGCCAACTATGTGTTAGGCCAGGGACTTTTCAGCCCATATGATAATTCTTATGAAAATGATATCATTTAAAACAAATTGCGCATTTGTATCGAAAATTAGGGCAGTAGTCTTTTATGTCTTTAATTCTTGGATAATGTCGGTAACCCTGACCGTTTAGTTTGTTTGTATTGATGGTGGAAGGTGCGGAACTCGTTCATCCAGTATTCCATTATCGAGGTCATCCTGCATTTCCTCGAATATCAAGAAACAGCCGATTCTCGAACAAAATGTGTCTCGTGCGAATTGAACGGAGCACAAAATACATGAACAGTTCGTCCACTGATGTACATAACACATGGTTCAAAAAAGTTCGGGAGACCGAGAGATGACATTTGTAATGTCAAACTAAGCTCATTTTTCGAAAGTACCAACTTTCAGATGACATGTGTTAAATTCTAACGTCAATCGCTCCACAAACACTAAACATACCGGTATGAAAAAAAAACCGGAAATAATGAATTCCGTATATTGATAAAACATTGTCGTATGTTCGAGCCCCGACCTGAAAGGATTCGTAGTGTCAATAGGATCGTAGCACCAGTAATGCAATGGTTCTGTACACTGTGAATCGGCTGCGAAATCTGTTGAAACAGAAGGTCAAATTCCACTACAGGAATTTAATACCAAGGGTTTGCTTTGTATTGATGGTATTCTGATTTAAAATGTGATCAAATGAAGTTTTGATAACCGTGATGGATGAACGCGAAATCAAAGTTCGTGAGACTAGATGTGCTGAGATGATTAGCACATCAACTGGAAGTACTTTTACGATGTTACGCGAAAATTTGGGTGGTGTGGAAAAGGTCTTTTCCGAATGGGTGTCTAGTTCACTCACAATCAGCGCATCAACGATCCAGAGAGTTGTTCGTCACTATTTAGTCGCTATAGAAAGCATTTCTTGCGTTGGTATAGAACAGTGGACGAATCATGGATCCACAATTTTTCTCCGGTGTCATATTGGCATCCAGAAGAGGAGATTAGCCACCCGAAAACGCAACAGGTAGCTGGAACAATCATGGCGTAAGTTTTTAGATGCTCGAGGTATAATTAACATCGACTACCGTGAAAAGGAAATTACCATCAAACGTGATTATTAACTTGAGTTATTGATGCGTTTGAAGTGTTGAATCGAAAGGGCCCTCATACGAAAAAGAAAATTGAACGCATAAGACTACGATCTGGTTCTTTTCAACCATGTTCTCAATAACCTTACCCCCAGTGACTACCGGTCCTTTGCTGATCTGAATAAGATACTCCAAGAAAAAATATTTGGCTCAAATGAAAAATTCATTACCTCACTACCTTACCTTACCTTACCTAACAGCTATAGGCCTGGGGTGTCCTTTGCTGTATCAAGAATACGTCTCCACATAACTCGGTCCATGGCTGCTTGTCGCCAGCCACTCAAGGCACGGATGCTTCTGAGATCACCCTCCACTTGATCGATCCACCTTGCTCGCTGCGCTCCTCTTCTTCTTGTACCAGTCGGATTAGATTCAAGAACCATTTTCACTGGGCTGTCGTCCGACATCCTTATCAGATGCCCAGTCCATCGTAGACGTCCGATTTTAGCTGTCCGTACGATGGGTGGTTCTCCTAGCAGCTGTTGCAATTCGTGATTCATACGCCGTCTCCACGTTCCGTCTTCCATCTGCACTCCTCCATAGATGGTCCTCAGTACCTTTCTTTCGAAAACACTGAGGGCGCGTTGGTCCTCTGCCAGCATAGTCCAGGTCTCGTGGCCATAGAGAACAATCGGTCTAATGAACGTTTTGTAGATGGTCAATTTCGTGCGGTGGCGTACTTTTCTCGATCGGAGGGTTTTTCTGAGTCCAAAATACGCACGATTCCCTGCCAAAATACGTCTCTGAATTTCTCTGCTGGTGTCATTGTCGGCGGTCACCACTGAGCCCAAATACACGAACTCGTCAACCACCTCGATATCGTCACCGTCTATCAATATTCGTAGTGGGAGGCGTAGTGTTTCTTCTCTAGAGCCTCTTCCTCTCATGTATTTTGTTTTTGACGCATTTATGGCCAGTCCGATACGCCTAGCTTCAGCTTTCAGTCCGATGTAGGTTTCCGTCATCTTCTCAAGGTTACGTGTCACAATATCAATATCGACAGCGAAGCCAAAAAGTTGTACGGACTTTCGGAAGATCGTGCCACTCGTGTCGATCCTCGCTCTTCGAATTGTAATATGAGCCTTTAACACTAAATCTCCTCACACATTCCAGACCATGTAATATGAATATTCAAGACTAAATCTTTCACACACCCCAGACCACACGCACTTGACAAAATCCCGTAAAACCTAGAAACCTACATAAAATAAATACATTACCTATATGAAGGTAACTAAAATATCAACACTTGCACTTTCCGGTGACCCAGAGAAAGTAACACCGTGGTCAAAAAATTCGACTGCAGAAACAAGGAAGCATCAAGTTTCAAATCGTTATGTCATCAAAAAGGCAGAACACACAAAATAAACATAACCGACTGTGTCACTTCCCTCTTTTTGACGTCCCTCATGTCCACAATTGAATACCAGCCAGCACGACCTAGAATAACAGTAACTCAGGAGCACACACTAACTCAAACCGACACTCACGAGAATAACCCAACATGCTATCGCCCTCTCCTCTCCGTATCACACCCGCTCACTCTCGTCAAGAAGCTTATTTCCTCTCTTACTCACAAAATATACATTGGCCGACACGATACAACGAGTCCCATTGGTTGAACCCGATTTACACTGCGCGTTCTAACTCCTCCTCCCAGATTCTCAGTAATCCCAATTGTAAAAACTAATTAGCTAGGCTAGGAGAGCATAGGATATATATGTTAACGAACTGATAGAAATAAAGCAATCTCAATCACAACTTTAATCAGGTTACAGAATCACACCTTCCAGGGCAATATTGAACAAGATACAAGAAAGTCCATCGCCTTGCCGTAGCCCTCTCCGAGATTCGAAGGAACTCGAGAGCGTCCCAGATACTCGGACGTAGCACATCACTCTATCCATCGTAGCTTTGACCAATCGCGTCAGTTTATCCGGGAAACCGTATTCGTGCATGATCTGCCATAGCTGTTCTCGATCGTCTGTGTCGTAACAGATCGGCTGAAAAGTTCGTATCGTTTCTATGAGAGGGCGCCACTAGAATTAAATCCATATCATTTTCAGTTAGTACCAACCTTCAAAAGATACGTGTATAAATTTGACAGCTGTCTGATTATTAGTTCGTGAGATATTGCATTTTGAGTGAAGCTACTTTCGTTGTAGTGAAAAAAAATGGAAAAAAAGGAATTTCGTGTGTCGATGAAACACTACTTTTTGATGAAAAAAAGTGCCGCCGATACCAAAAAAATGGCCTCGATGAGTGTTATCCAGACTCTGCACCGGGCGAAGCAACAATTCGTAAGTGGTTTGCAAAATTTCGTACTGGTCATATGAGCACCGAAGACGATGAACGCAGTGGACGTCCAAAAGAGGCTGTTACCGATGAAAACGTGAAAAAAATCCACAAAATGATTTTCAATGACCGTAAAGTCAAGTTGATCGAGATAGCTGACACCCTAAAGATATCAAAGGAACGTGTTGGACATATTATTCACGAATATTTGGATATGAGAAAGCTTTGTGCAAAATGGGTGCCGCGTGAGCTCACAATCGATCAAAAACAACAACGAATTGATGATTCTGAGCAGTGTTTGGAGCTGTTATATCGAAATAAAACCGATTTTTTTCGTCGATATATAACAATGGACGAAACATGGCTCCATCACTTCACTCCGGTGTCCAATCGACAGTCAGCTGAGTGGACTGCACGCGATGAACCGAACCCAAAGCGTGGAAAGACTCAACAATCGGCCGGTAAGGTTGAGGCGTCTGTATTTTGGGATTCGCATGGTATAATTTTCCTTGAAAAGGGAAAAACCATCAACAGTGACTATTATATAGCGTTATTAGAGCGTTTGAAGGACGAAATTTAAAAAAAAACGGCCTCATTTGAAAAAGAAAAAAGTTTTGTTTCATCAAGACAATGCACCGTGTCACAAGTCGATGAAAACCATGCTGAACTTGAACGAATTGGGCTTCGAATTGCTCCCTCATCCACCATATTCTCCAGATTTGGCCCCCAGTGACTTTTTCCTGTTCTCAGACCTCAAGAGAATGCTCGCTGGTAAAAATTTAGAAGCAATGAAGAGGTAATCGCTGAAACTGAGGCCTATTTTGAGGCAAAGGACAAATCGTACTACAAAAATGGTATCGAAAAGTTGGAAGATCGCTATAATCGCTGTATCGCCTCTGATGGCAATTATGTTGAATAATAAAAACGAATTTTGGCAAAAAAATGTGTGTTTCTATTAAACGATACGAACTTTTCAGCCTAACTGTTATGCCGCTTTGAAGTCGATGAATAGGTGATGCGTGGGTACGTTGTATTCACGACACTTCTGGAGTACTTGTCTTATCGCGAATATGTGATCCGTAGTGGCGCGGGCTCCAGTAAATCCCGCTTGGTACGGCCCTACGAATTTCTCAGCTATTGGTGATATACCAATTCATTACCTCAACCGAAGCCTATTTTGAAGCCATGAACAAATCATTCTATAAGTATGGCATCGAAACGTTAGAAGAGCACTAGAATGATTGTATTGCATTTGAAGTTTGATGAATAAAATAAAACTTTGCACAAGAAATGTTGTTTTCCTGGTTAGTTCCTGGACTTTTTGACATCGTTCAACTTTTTCTACGGCAGTATCGAACCGCACAGAGTGTAAACCGATTCGATACTGAATCTTGTTTAGTGTTAGTGATTTTCTTAAATACGAACGCGCTCATTAAATATATACGAAATTGTCGTATCTATTAGAGGAAACTACGACAATGGTTTAGGAAACAGGGAAAATTAGACATGGTTCGTTGCTAATTGAACACCAATTATCAAAAATATATAGATTTATTTACTCGAATCGATGCGTACAAATATTTCCAAGTATGTATGTATAACGACATCGAGAATCAGTTAAAAAATGGTTGAGGTGCATTTTAGTTACTAAAAGATTTCCGCTTGTTCAAATGTCCCTTGTCAAGTCTCATCTTTCTGTTGTATATAATTTTGATTTTATTAGTAAATTCCAAATTACAGTAAAAATATTCTTATTGCTATCAATAATACTAATAATTTAAATTTGGAAATTTCCAAAAATGTTGCAATGCTGCTTCAACTCTTAGGCGCTTATAAGTTTACTTAATCAGTAATATGTGATGATAATCACATTAAATTATTGATTATTTTAATTTGAATAGTTTCGCATCAGTTCTCAACATATTGTTGTTTGAATTAAAGTCTACAAATTCGACTGGGTCATCGAATTCAGATACCAAGTGAACGAGTAGTTTAGAACAGTGCAGGGTGGCACTCAATATTCTTTTAAATCAATATGGAAAATTTGCCGTTTCAATCAAATCGACTGCGGTTTAAATTTTAAACCTAATCTAATTCTACAATTTGCTAAGTCGTAATTGCCACTTCTAATCACAGACAAACAATTTCACATATAAAAAATGTGTATGCAAATTATCAACCAGTTCTCTATTCAATTGATTGGAACTTTTGACCTTTCCGCAAGGAAAAACTTTGATCATATACCGCGGTTTCGATAACTGAACTCGGATGCATTTTGCACACACGGTCGGACTTATGCAACCACGTCGCACCCCTTAAGCGTTCAATTCTAATTTGTGATTCAAGTCTTACAAACCAATCAGAATTCTTTTTCTGTTGAATTACACATTTTTGCCGCAGCCCCACGGACGCCCACCTAAATTGCAAATCTCTGCAGCAGTGTCATAACATTCAGCCTTACATGGCTGTCGATGAAATCTATTTGCAGCAGCAGCAACAGCAACAACATTGAACCCGTCATTTAATATTCATTGCTCATTTAAAATATTTCTTAGGATGCGAAAGCAAACACAGAGCAAGCAAGGCGTTGGAATGCCGTACACCTGTCTGCGGGAGCCACGGATCCGGATTGGTAAAGCTTTTGAATTCCTCACGAAAGACGCGACGGATTTCTCCAAGGGTCAAAACCGGAGCCGGTATTTAGCCGCTTCGCGTTGTGATCATTCCAATACGCATCCAAAATCTCGGCTGCTCAATCCGAAGTGTGCTGCAAATTGCTCTGCAAATACTTTTCCTACGAGGCATAGTGGTCTAGAAGAATCCAAAATCAAATTGAATCAATTATTGAATATCGCCACAGAAAATACCCTATAATATATAGGGTAAGGGCTCTCTATTTCATCTCATTTGTAGGGACCTTACCATAAAAACCTGATTTGATTGGCAACAGCAATCAAAACAAAATATTGCACTATTACACTCTCAGGTTCAAAATGTCAAAATTCTTCTTAAAAACTCCAACTATAAGACTACATACGATATTTTTGGAACCAGTTTTGAATTATTTCAACGTTCAAAAATTTTCGGATCGTTTTCGATACTTTTCGTTTTAAATTTAAAATTTTACTGTGCAGTTAATTTGGTAAACTTAAAAAAAACAAGAAAAAAGAATTGTTACTATTTAGGCATTAGCCTTTCTAAAAACAAAATACAGAGCCAGAGATGCCATTTATACGGATCTATCTGTATTGTATAGATTTTTGCGTTCGCATACTGATTTAAATCAAAGTTTTATACAGATTTCCTAAAATTAATACAGATTTGTATAGGTTCATAAAAAGCGAGAAGTAAAAAATTAGACTGTTAGTGTGTTAGACTCTCTGAGTATTTATTAGTAGTGAGTGCGGCAATGACTTACGGAGATATGAAGAATTATCTTTTAACATCATTTTATTATAGAAATTTCATTTTATTAGAGAAAACAGATAGAGCAGATGTAGACTTTTTATGCAAAGCAAAACATATTTTCTATGAAAATATCTGGCATCTCTGTGCACAGCCGATGAAACACACACACTTAACAGTGTTATGGTGACGTATAACGGAAAGAAACCAGTGCTACTAGATTTACCACAATGGTTATTTCATTGGTATTTAACACGCTCTTTCTGGTGATATTCGAAGCCGAAACTGTTTTATTGAAATATAAATATCAATAATATAATTGAACTAATGTCACGGACATTAAAAAAATACATGTCAATGATAATTTGAAGCAAAAAACGTTCTTTTGTGTGTAACATTATGAAAAAACTTGGCAACTTTGCGAAACCAAATGAGATGAAAACAAAGCGCAATCAAGTGAACTAAGTGAAAAACTTACATCGCATATTTATGAAGTCTTTTATTCCTTGTCAGGTAATTTTTGAAGTTTTTGATCGGTAATTAAACAAGTGGCTAGTGAACATGACTAATTATGATGTCATCCAGCATTCAATAGTGGTGTAATTATGCGAAATAGTGATCATATTTTGAGACAAATCGAACAGTAGACATTCAGAAATGTGACTAACTGTAAATCTTGAGACGAAAACGTGTCCCAAAATGAAAAGTAAGTTTGTTTTAAATGAAAAAAAAACAATCACTAAAGAATTTAGAACCATTTCTTCCAATGAAAAAGTTTGACAATAGCTTAAATAATCATTTTAAAACATTACATATTAGAGCAATTCCAGGAATGAGTAGACGAAAAAGTGACAAAATCAGAATCGACCTTCTCCGATTTGGATAAAACTTAATTTTGAAATTATTGAGAACAAACATCAATTTTTTTTTCAGTGTATATTTTTTTAGAGTGCCCAATCGATTCCCTACAACTTCTTCCTGGACGTCATTTTTATACGATTAACGGTTTCCGAGTTACAACGATTTGAAAAAGGCAATTTTTGTGAAATGCATCGTTCGGCTGCTCGGCCATCCATGGAAGTTGACCATCAATGTCAACTTTCCCTCTCTGAGCAGCCTAGATAGCCGTGTAGTGTCGGTAGCGGTTTCCCAACTGGCTAAGAATAACGCTACGGTCCACCTGTACCGATGGTATAAGTCCACCAAACAGGTAAGCCGTGTGGCATCCGGCGGAATTATTTTTTACCAAGAATTGATCCACTGGTTTCCTGTTCCATGTCGTAAAAGGCCACAAAAATAGGAACTCCTAAGTCAAGGTGTATTTCCGTGCCGATGGCTGAATGGCTGCAGGAGGTTAAACATTGCAGTCGTGAACGGAATATCTTGGGTTTTTCCCTTACTGGATACACGCAATGCTTAGCAATCAACTTCTTTGATCATCGCTTCGGCAGGCCAGAGATTAGAAAGCTGAGTGTCTGTGGGTGTCCTCAAGGTGAAGTACTATACCCACTTTTATGGAACCTAGTCGGTGATGGTTTGTTAAGGAAACTTAATAACCTTGGATTTCCGACTTATGGTTTTACCGACAATTATCATATATTGATGACCGGTATAAGCATTAACACTCTCTTTGATATAATGCAACAAACCCTGCGATCTGTTGAACAATGGTGTTGTCAGGGTGGATTATCTGTAAATCCGGGCAAAACATCAATGGTGCTTTTCACTCATCGTAGGATAATCACAGGAGCTCGTCCGTTATAATTCTTCGGTTCAGAGGTTACTGTGGTCGATCAAGTTAAATACGTCGGGATTATTCTTGACTCAAAACTAAATTGGTCTGCTCACATTGATTTCAGGATTAAAAGAGCTTGCATGGCTTTCGGCCAATGCAGACGAGCTTTTGGAAAATCATGGGAACTCAAACCCAGATATATTCATTGGATCTACACAACTATCGTTAGACCAATTTTAGCATACGGATGTCTTGTATGGTGGCAGAAAGGAGAAGTGGCGACAGTTCAGTCAAAGCTAAATCATCTCCAAAGGATGGTCCTAATGGCGATGACAGGAGCATTCACGACAACTCCTAATGCTGTTCTAGAGGCGCTACTGTGTATTAAACCACTACATGTGTTCCTAAAACAAGAAGCATTATCTTGTGCATACCGTCTTACTGGCGCAGCTTGCAAACTTGTGCTCAGACAAAAGCATTTCTACCAGATTTAAATCTGAAAATGTCAAAGTGTCTGCTGCATTTCTCCAAGCACCATTGCAGTATTCTGGTCAGGGCTCTGACTGGACATTGCAAATTCAATTATCACATGGCTACTATTCAACGTGCTGAGTATTATTCGTGTGATTTGTGTGAATGCGATTATGGTACTTCATATCATCTGATATGTAACTGTCCCGCATTGACGCAGCTACGTATCCGGGTTTTTGGTTCTCCATACATGGTTGAGTCTGTGTATGCGGAGCTAAAATTGAAGGATATTCTCTCGTTTCTCACCCAATGTGGTAAAGAGCTATAGTCAGAAGGGTTCTTCGTTCTTCCTGGAGTGAATGAATCCCTTCTGTATTCACCTTAAATAGGGTTTAGCAGATTGTTTGGCATCCTTTGGGGGGTACCGAATTTACTTCTGCTCGTACATACTGCGAGTCGTTCTGCATTCTTCCGAGAATGGTGTCGCTTTTGTAAGATCTCTAAATCCTCTCGGGGGTTGGAGGTTTTATTAACAGCAGACTGTTCGGGACCTCGTAGAGGTTCAGAATTTCCTTCTGCTTCCACTAAATGTGATCCTCAGCAGATTGTTCAGCATCCCTTAGGGGTGCAGAATTTACTTCTGCTTTTATGTGTTTTTGTGTCGTCAATTTTTCCCATCCTCCTAGTCCAACCCTTACCATTTCCTTTCAATCCTTCCCTCTTATATATCGGGAAAATGATGCTAAAAACAAATTGATGGCAAGGCACAAATCTCCAAATATCAAGGGGAACGTGCCATTTGAGCCAATTTGTTCTGATTCCTGATCCAATGAAAAAGTGTGACAATAGCTTAAATAATCATTTTAAAACATTACATATTAGAGCAATTCCAGGAATGAGTAGACGAAAAAGTGACAAAATCAGAATCGACCTTCTCCGATTTGGATAAAACTTAATTTTGAAATTATTGAGAACAAACATCAAATTTTTTTTTCAGTGTATATTTTTTTAGAGTGCCCAATCGATTCCCTACAACTTCTTCCTGGACGTCATTTTTATACGATTAACGGTTTCCGAGTTACAACGATTTGAAAAAGGCAATTTTTGTGAAGTGCAAAAATACATACGCCCTTTTCAAAAATCAGTCGCGAGTCGGATTGACCTCTCCATCGGTTCAAAACTTATGGTTTGCATACTGAATCCATGTGCAAAGTTTCATCCAAATCGGAGAAAGTCGAGTCTGATGATCTGCTAAGGATTTCTGGAATAGCTCATTATTCATTTTCAAGGTATTGAGGTGAAGGGATGAGATGGAAATAGGAGCTCAGATAAAATAGGGAGCCGTTACCCTATATTACTATTTCTTTGAAATGTTTGACTGCAAACCACTTTATGTGATCTCTAACGAAGAAAAAATGGAGTGACTTGGATATACGAAAACAATTTCAAATTCACTCTTTCTACATAAAACAATCTGAATTCAGATTACAAAATAAGAACAAAAACATAAGGGTCAGTCCAATGGGGTTCGTCATACTGTTGACGTTGGACTATAAAACTACTCCCGAAATTACTGTTTTGTTTTGTATATTTATTTTTTTCGAATATACGTTTAGTTGTTAAAGCATATTACTTCCGGTTCCTGTTTTTGTGGAACAATTATTTGTTTTAGATTACATCAAATCATTTGTGGTTTTTGAATATTTGAGCAATTTTGATTTTTCTGCACTCCACATATACAGATTTGTCGCTATGCAAAACATACTTAAAACTTTGAATCTTTGATAATTTTGGATGCCCTGAAAACGGACCGTTAAGTGAAAATTCGAATGTGAAAATTAGCGTAATTCCGAAAAAAAACAATACATAAAAATCCGTTGATTGATCAGCACAGCAACCTCCTCCACAACATTAACGAATAGAACAAAGTGCAAATCGGGTCCAAATTCTGGTTGTGTGAAGGAGTTCTGGCGTTGTCCGTTACTGATTCAGGCTTCGACCTAAAATATATAATGTTATCCAATTGATTCGGTACGTAGAAATATTTTCAAGCCGGTAGGTGTTATGTTATCGGAAATCTATTTAAAATTGATCGAGCTGTAAATGCTCAAAATCTGATCACGTGGTTTTATTTCTCGAATTGCGCATGTGCACCCTGTGTACAAAACAAAGATGTAGTCCCATGTCAAAAGATGTGACTTATCGGTTAGACATAACCGATAAGAAGTGAATGCGAATAAATCTGATTCGCTTCCTCTTCTACAGTAGATCTGTTGACTTCCCTTGGGTCGATTTGGTGGTTCTTCATACCCTTGGCATCTTAGAGCTTAAGCAGTGTGCCTAAAAATATATTATATTATCGAACAAAAAAAATGGTGGTTCTTCAAAGGACCAAATTATCAAGTTTCGACCATTTTAAACAATGATCAGAACAATTTCCATCGTTGAATATCGTTCAAAGTAAATGCCAAGTTGGCCACAAACGCGCCCTTTCAGCCAGGAAAACTTTGTACTACTGCAGAACCGCACATTGCTGAAATTTATTCTAATACAATCACATTGGAAGGGTACTCTATGAATATTCGCGGCATTATACGTTTGCATCCAAGAAGGCGGAGCTAACGAAAGCAAAACTACAAATAACAGCATCTCTTCATTGGTTATTTTGTAGTTGATTTGCATATGCGAATAAAAGAAAAGATAATAACTGTAAGATCGATGTGTAGGTCCCAAAGAGGGCCGAGTTATTGAAATTATTTAAAAACAATGTTGAGCATATTATCCTCAAATGCAATGGTTATGTGCGATACGGAACATGACCTATTCCGACAGAGATTTTGTCCAACTGAAACTCCATCTTGCTTCATAGTGCGTGGATATGGGCGGTTGATAGCGTTCTTGAATGGCTTGGATTTGTGGCGTAATCCAATATAACATCGTATAATACCCGAAGCTCGCCTGCCTTGAAATGCGAATTCTATCTCTTTATGCTGGCGAACGAAGAATACAATGCGATGGATGGCTACAACTTTGACGGCATTGGTGCTGATGGTGACGAGAACCGATTTGCCGGTTTACACGTTAGACAACGCATTTGCCTACAGTGAACGCACAGGTAGGGTCGCAGGCTTAGGATTATTTGCTTCATTTGATGGTCTTCTTTGTCACCTGTTCCAGAGGGGGCGGCGGTTTATTGTAATCGTTTATGGGTGCATATTTGATGTAGCAGTAGGGCTTGACTTAACAGCTCAATTGAACGATTTAAAGGACGAATGTAAGGTATAAAAAATGACTTTGGCACAATTTTTCGGAAAGAGAGAAATGAAATGAGTGTTGAACAGTCTTTCGCTTCACGCATGAGTTGCTCTTGGTTCCAGAAAAAAATTCTGGCTACACAGGGTTACTTTGATTTAACAGTTTTGTTTTCAAGTTTTTTTATTCTGCTATGTTTAATGCAAGAAATTTCTGGATTAGCTTATATTCCTAAAACACTTACTAGCTTTCATTTGAGTCTAAGTTTATGAAAATAGCAACAACAAAAAAATAGAACCAGACAGAAGAGATATCAAAATTATAAGTCAGTTTATTCATTTAGTTACAATCAACAGCCAAAATTGTATTCGTAATGATAATTCTTTATAATGTTCGTAAAATTAGCTAGTCATTAGCTGTGTGAAAAAAATTATTACAATCAGTGTTGGTGATTGCCGATAATTTGATAGAATAGGTAGAAGATGCTACAAGAACTCGTGTTGCTCAATGCATGATCCATGAGAGAATTTTTCTACATTTCTTCTGTCCACTTCATACTCTGAGTATTTCACGGCCCTTAAAAAAATTTAATGTCTGGTAATGAACGGTGCTGTGTGGAATTTCCCAAGAGAGAATCGCAGGTAAGCAATTATCGCAGAAAATCGAATCGATGATTCAACTTGATGATCCTCATACTAGGTTGCAATATTTCAAAACCCTTGTGTGGAGCATTCACAGACATTTTCATAGACACAATAGTAAAATGATTCTATCGCAATTATCAACTGCCCGTATAGAATCGGATCGCGAAACGAGAATAAGCGACCGTTTGTTGATATCCGTCTCTCTTTAATGGCACTGATTCAATCGTGTGAAGAGTTGCTGGTGAGCGTTCTTTGATACGATAAAAGCCATCCTTGACTTTCAGTACCTGTTTCAGTACTTTGTATTTGTTCTTGTGCTTTCTCTACATGCTCCTGTCCTCTCTGCATATGCTCCAGTATTTTCAGTATTTCTCACATGCCTGTTCTTGTTCATGTACTTTCTGTATATTTTGGACAAACTGTTCCTGTACCTTCCACATTTGTTCCTGTGCGTTCTGCACTTGTTCCCCTTATTTCTGTACCTACAGCTGTCCAGGCGAACTTCGTACCGCAAAAAAAAATATTTTTGGACGGAAATTATTTCGAGCATTCACCATCTATATGAAAAAAAGTTTCAGAAGAGTGTGGTCATGATTGTTCGCGATCAATGAAATTGAATGAAAAAATGAACCAACAATTGTTTTTAATTCGATCTCATCAATTTTTCAGTTTGTGAAAGAGTCGATGAACCGTTTCAAGGTGGTGAAAATGTCAATGGTTAGAGTATATTGTACGGAACTGTTCATAGCCACAAAACGCAAAAAATTGAAATTTCGAAGTACTCTTCAAAAACCGATGTTTGCCCAAAAATGTCTCGAACGGGTTGATATAATTTGGATCGTGTCTGGGTCTATTGAAAACGTTTGGGCTCAAATGAATAATCATACTTGAAATTTGAAACATTCTCCAAAATTGAGGTCATTTTGAGAAAAACTCGCACAAAATCTCCAAAGGTGTCAAGCCATCATTGATGGTGAAGGTGACTGGATTTGCAAAAAATGTATTGGCCTGAAAGTACTCGCCGTATTATTTTGCTGAAATTATATTCGCATTTCTCTCCAAATTTATTTCATTTATCAATTGAATGTACTTTTTGTAACAGTTGTGTTTGAGTTAGTCTAATGAAACTCAAGAAGTATGACTACAATTCGCTCCAACTGGTGATACAAATTTTACTTTTCGGGCATTGGTAATGGTTATGTAAAATTTTAGTCGAAAAAAAAAACAAAAAAACATCCTTCGAATTTAAATGGAATTGTTCCATAGCATTTTGACAGCAATAATAACATCCATCGTGAAGATAGAGATATTCACGTTTCTGGAATTTTAAGAAAACAACGAATTATAAAATAAAGTGCTCTCGTCCATCACTTTCTTTTCTAACAGTCGTTCTTTAATTTTAATTAACGGCATTGATATATAGAAAAATGTAAACCTGTATGCTGCACATTTGTGCGCCAAATTTCAATAAGTATGAACATGTGGTTGAAAATAAAGAAACACGTGAATCAAGTAGGCTCAGTAAAATTTCATCTCAAATCAGCTCGTTTGGCACTAAACGATTTTATTAATAATCTAGTATTCATATTTTGCTCTCCAGCGGGCAAGCATTGCACAACCCGGTACACGCCAAAACAATCATCAGAGATCTAGCATGCATTGAGTGGAAAATTTCCAATTCCAAACGAATCAACTTTCCAGAATGATTTTCATTATATACTATAGCCTAAAACCTCCGCATAAACTTAACCTTTCAAACAAAAAAAATCATTTGTAGATCGGTCCACGCATACCAGAGAACATTAGCAACACACACTTTTTCCGCTATTATAAATTAACTAGCGGACCCTTGCACACTTCGTAGTGCAATAATATGAGATTAGATTTAGAAAATCAAAACTACTTATCAATTTTAATGATTATTGAAGAAAACTATCATTATAATGCTCTATGATAGTGGCCCCAACCTTTTTATATCGCGGACAACAGGACAAAATATATAAAACCGATGGTTTGCCGAAACGCAAACAGGCAGCGTACAATTTATCATCCGAAAAAACTCTAAATTCACGCTACAGACTCATAACGATTATTGACGGTAATAGAAAAGTTAAACGGATGAGAAAATGACGTTCAAATTGAAATGACATAGCAGTGGCCATCATTGGAATGCGTGGAATGAAAACTTTTTCTTCTTCTAATTTGCCATTCAAAATTGTTGTCTCGACAACATTTGCGATTAACTTTTGAACTTTAAATTTTTTTTCTGTACTTGTTACTCTATTGTCTGCACTTTATTTTGTACTTTGTGTGCTTGTTTCTGTAATTTGTGTGTTTGCTTTGTACTTTCTGTGCTTGTGTCAAAATTTGTTCCTGTACTTTCTGTACCTGGTCCAGTATTTTCTGTATTTGGTCCTGTAACTTCTGTACTTATATCTGTACCATCTGCACATTCTGTACCTTTTTCTGCACTCAATTGTGCCAGTATTTCCTATACTTGTTTCCCTCATTTCTGTACTTGGTTCTGTACTTTCTGCACTTGTTTCTGTACTTTCTTTATTTTTTCCTGAACTTAGCTTCTGTACTTGTCTCTTTTATTTCTGTGCCTGTAGCTGTCCCTGTGAATTTCTCACAGCCAAAAAATTATCTTTGGATGGAAATAATTTGAATACTCTTTAATTAGAATAATCGAACGACCCTCATGATTGCTCGAGATTAGTGAAGTAGAATGGTAGAGTGTTTTGTAAAAATGAATCATCTGACAATTGTTTTTGATTCGACCTCAACATTTTTCCCCAATTCAGGTACACACATACACTTCGCACTTTAAAGCAGTTTTTTCCTGCTCTTAAAAGTCCCAAATAATTCAAGCAAAATACAACCAAAATCAGTTTGACGGTTTATGAGCAAGAGAGTGAGTCATTCGAATAGGTAAAACCTGTCGATGCATAGGTAAACCCAAATCTCGGTTCAATCGATGTAATTTAAAAACAGAAGGCAAACGGCATGGTTCGAGTACATTGGACGAAACTGTTCATAGTTACTCAAACGCAAATAATTTCAAATTTCGGAATACTCTGGGTTGATATAATTCGAATCGCGTTTGGGCCAATTGAAGACGTTTGGACTCAAATAAATAACCGAACTTGCAATTTGAAGCCATTGACGAAATTTGGAGGTCGTTTCGAAAAAAAATTACACAAAATCCCGTCCAAAAAATCCTTCAAAGGTATAGCACGGGAAATGCTTATAAAAAATTTAAGCCGAAAAAAAAAACAGAAAACATCTTTCTAATTCGAATGGAATAGTTCCAAAAAGTAGAGAGCCGAACAGTTTTGGTGTTTGAGTTAACGGTCTTAATTTGAAGTGTCAGCTGAGGTGTGCTGATCCTGTTGTCTCAGTGCATTATGACAGCAATAATTATATCTATCAAGAAGATAAGATTCACATTTCTGGAAATTTAGGAAATCAACGAATCATAAAAAAACGTTAATCACTTTCTTTTCTTATAGTCGTTTTATAAATAGACTTCACGGTATTGAACCCAAATTTATATATCGGAAAATGGAAACCTGTATGCTGTTCATTTGGCGCCCTTACTTATGTCGTTTTCGTTTTTAAATTGCACTACCCTGTGTAGTGAAAGCTGCACTGAAACCGTTCGTTTTTACCAATTGCACTACACCAGTGCTACACTTTCTGCACCGATACCACTGGTGTAGCACTCATCAAAAGTTTGGTGTAGCTCTGTGCAATGGAATCGTTTATTGTAGTCAATGGTTACTATTTATGTTTTCGTCATTTTTGTTCGTTTATTCATGCCTCAGTGTAGCACTGCACCGGTGTAGTGCAAATTAAAAACGAAAACGCCATTAATTGAATATGTGATTCGAAATAGAGAAACACGTGAATCAAGTAGGCTCATTGAAATTTTTGCACAAATCAGCTCGTTTGGCGCCAAACGGTTTTATTAATAATCTAGTATTCATACTTTGCTCTCCAGCTGGCAGCAGCATTGCATAACTCGAAACGCGCCAAACAATCATTGGAGATCTAGCATGCATTAAATGGAAAATTTCCAATTCTACACGAACCAATTTTCTTGTTTTTCTCTACTTTCCCGAAGGATTTTCCTTATGTACTATAGCCTAAAACCTCCGCATAAACGTCACCTTTCGAACAAAAAAAATCTTTTGTAGATCGGTCCATGCATACCAGAGAACATTAGCTAAACAAACTTTTTCCGCTATTATAAAGCAATTAAGCAATCGATAAACTTGTACGATTTCGGAAGGGACCCATGACCTCTTGGGTTCCTCCCCTCTGGGTACGTGCCTGTTCATTAAGAATCGTTCCGTGTATTGAAATTTACAGCATTGTTAGAAGTGAAAAGGAAATCAAAGTTCAAAGTTCGTGAATTCTCATAATTTCATTAGAAAACTAGAAAGCATTTAAAATTGGACTAGCGTTTCCTTAAGTCACTGTATCATACACGTAGATCCTCCGCAGGATATTTAAATTAAATTTAAATTCTTCCATATCACGAATGCGGTTCTGCAGAATAGCATTGCGCGCATCATAAAACATCAATTCCGTCGTTAAATTAATTTCCAATTTACCACACATTTCCTGCTAATATCCAATTGTAACCTATTTCACGACAATTCAGCAAAATATTCCCCAAAACAAAAACCCCAATAAATCGAGCCGACCAGCGTGCAAAGTTTTTAGCCCCTGCAAAACATTAGAAAAAATCACCCTCGCCCAACCGGACCGGACAGCCTAGCACCATTCGCGACACAGGTTTGCGTTTGGCGTGAAAATTAATAGCAAAAAAAAAACTAACAACGCCAATGCTAACCAGTCGTTTGGAGAAAATCGCACGATTTGCGGAAAATTTTCACGACTCCGCGACCCGCCGGTACGAAACATGAGCTTACCACATTTTGCATTTAAATCGTCGGGGCTGTCGCTGTCCGAATCCGGTCATCATAACGGGATAGGAGGATATTCTAGTTATCAACTGTGTCAGCAAATTTGATTATATTTTTCGCTTGCACGTTCCGGAATGTTTATTTTTTTTTTGTTTTCGCCGGCCCACAGGTTGCCTCATCCGGGACACCCCGGCTCGAGGGATTGTGCAATCCAATTTATGTGCTTACGTGGCGTATTGAATTGTGTGTTGTTGGGTTGTTTTTTTCGACGGAGGTGCAAAAAAGAGCCCCATCAGGTAGCACTTTGTCGGGGTGCCGTTCTACAATCGTATCAATTTCGTCCTAACCGGCTTTCAGTCGCAGTTCAAATTTATGGATGAACTTTTTGTCGACCTGGATCTGGATTGTGGGAACGGTCGCGAGTCGGCGAGAGGTGCTAATGCCACTTGCACAGTTCGTTTCGGGGGGATGGTTTCTGTCCAGCAAAAGCCTATTAGACTCGGGCCTGACGCCAGTGGCTATTAGCTTACCAAAACTGACGGAAACTGACTGTCCAGGTGGGAATTTCAATGAATGGGCACAAAAGAAGAAAAAACCAGCTTAAATATCTTGCATAACAAAACATTGCATGTAATTGCACGATGAGTTGATATGACCAACCAGACAGACAGACAGCTCAGAACAAACATAGAAATTAAGCCAATTATTTTCTTTGTAAATGCCCAAGATTACTTTCTGCCGTTAAGATCACATATCATTTTCCACGTTGGTATCGTTAAGGACAGACAGCAACAGACCCACCATGGCATGACCACGCACTCCAGGTGGATTGTACTGCAGCTCGGGAAACGGTTTGGAAATGGAAATCTCATTACGTACAGTTTATTGTGTTTGAAAAGTCAACCAGGCCATGCACATGCGAAGTAAGTCAAGTCCAAAGCCCGACAAGCGCCCGAACGAACCTACTTAATGTGTGCTATTATGACGTGTGTCCTCCTGATGATGATGATGGTGGTAATGCAACTGCACTAACTGCAGTCCGTGTTTCATGACATCGGGAAAACTTGTGTGAACAAGTAAAATGGGTAAGGCTTCCTTGCACAGACTATGCAAAGAGGCCCATAAGCTGGCCCATACGTTGTAAACGGGTTTGAAGGAGCTCAACCTTGTCTCGGGGCTTCGATGCATGACGCTTAGCGTCTCACAGGCGGTTTCGAAAAACCTCGGGATAGACGGAGGAGAACGGGTGTCATGATAACTTTCCTAATTGGAACTGACGTCGTTGTGGGAAAGGTACTTGTTGATATTGTTAGTTTGCCTTCGCGTGGGATGTCGTAGCCGTTGTTCGGAGGAAAAGGCTGATGCAAGATTGCACCGAGCTGCATAATGAACTTTGATTTCTAATTGTATTAAAATTATTGCAAAATTACCCTTTCATTTTTTTTTACTTCGATCTCATACAAACATGAAATATTGTCAGGCGGTTGCGAAGCTGATAACTTTTACCCAGAACAACCAGCAAAACATGAACTGCTGTTATGTTCGAATAAATAGAAGACGAAAGTAAAATACTTGGTAATTCAGGGGTTACAAATAAATCTGTGCTAAGTACACCTAACCAGTGCTACCTATTTTTACGTTTCGTCTTCAACTGATCAGTGCGTTAGCGCGATTTAGCAGTTCGACAAAAACCCCTCAGCGGTTTGCATTAAAACAGAAGCCCTTCATCCAACCAGAATCAGTATCGAATCGATTTGTGTTCTGTGCAATTGGTTAAAGTCGCCGTAGAGAAGAATGCTACGGCCATCAGCGAGGAAATCATTTGTGGATTTGTTTGGTGCGCCGTTCACCTCGCACGAGAGACATTTTCATTAAAATTAGGAACAGCACCTCTCATCACCAACAAACTGAACGGTCCATTTCAGGGCATCTAAATTTTTCAAAGGAATTCCAAATCTTTTTTTACATAAATGGAAGTTGTTGTTGGTTACAATAACACATGGGTTGAAAAATCTCGGGCCTAACAACGAGAGGACAATTTTTTTAGTTCAAAATTAACTTTATTCATCAACGTAATCTCCATCAAGAGCAACGCAATCATTCCAGCGCCGCTGCGATTTATCTTTTTCCTCAAAATAGGTCTCAGTTTCAGCGATAACCTCTTCATTTATGTTTCTTACCGGCGAGCATTTTTTTTCAGATCTGCGAACAGCCAGCAGTCTTTGGAAGCCAAATCTGGACAATACGGTGAATGTGAAACAAAATTTTTTTCTTTATAATATGCGGTCGATTCTTTGCAATTTTAGCCACTCGAATAACGCTCTATAATATTCACTGTTAATAGTGTAGTCGACATATATTACTCTGCGCACATCCCAAAATGCCGAGGCCATTACATTTCCAGCCGATTGTTGTGCCTTCGGGCGCTTTGAACGAGCTTCCAGACCAGCTGCTGTCCACTCAGATGACGATCGATTTGATTCCGGAGTGAAGCGATGAATCCATGTTTCATCCCTTGTCACATATAGACGCAAAAAATCCGGTTTGTTACGTTTAAACATGGCCAAACACTGCTCAGAACCGTAAACACGTTCTCTTTTTTGGTCAACAGTAAGCAAACGCGGCATCCACTTTGAATAGAGCTTTCTCATAGTCGAATTCTCATGCAATATAAAGCCAGCACGTTCTTTCGATATCTTTACGATGTCAGCTAACTCGCGCAACTTCACTTTTCGATCACTAAAAACGATTTGGTGGATTTTTTATGTTTTCTAGTGTTACCGCCTCATTTGGAAGTCCACTGCGTTCCGCATCATCGGTGTCTCTACGATTGAACATCATGAAATTTTAACAGCTGTCTTTTAAAGGTTAGAATTAACTGAAAAAAGGTGACTGCAATGAAACTAACGCCATCTATGTGTTAGGCCCGGGACTTTTCAGCCCATGTGTTATATCTTTAAGGGGGGGTAGGGTCTAAACGATGAAAAAAATCATCATTTTTGCGAATTTTTCCCAGAATTATCGTTCAACAAAATAAATTCAAATGTTTTGCATGATAAAAAGCATCATTCGAACAACATTTTGTAATTTTTTCACGGTAAAATATTGAGAAATAAGTCGGTGAAGAGGTATTTTCGAGAACGCTTCTTAAAAATCATGTCCACTGTATCTCAGCGCAGACTAATCAGAAGTGAACAAACGATCGCAGCATAGTTAGAGTAGAAGTTTTTCTAGGCCATAACGTTTCTGTTTGATTTTTTTAATTTTTTTCAATTTTTGGTGGTTGTTCAAAGTGAAAACTACAATTTTTCACGAAAAAATCCGCCATTTCATAGCTGTTAAACCTCCCCAAAGTAACAAACAAACAAAAATTTGAAAAAAAATGCTGCAGTAGTTTTTGAATGACGATGGACATGTACTTTCAAAACCTGCTTTCGACGAAAACGCGTTTAAAGGTTCTTGTCTATAAAATCAATGGAAACAATTAATTACTCCAGGGAGCTAACATCTAACATTTTCAAAACATCATATTTTATCTTTTATAATTTATCAAAACGAAACATTTCAAGAATGTTTTGTCATGTTTTGAAGTCAATCGAAGTAGAAATCTTGGGCCTGTGCACCGAGCTCTTGCTTCTTCTAAGAATGGGATAGCCATAGATAAAGGTCCATAACTTCCAGAGTTTCGTTCCAATAGGCTTGAAAATTCACAGAAAATTCTTCAAACGTTTTACTATAAGTAAATAGAAAGAAAATCCGTCATTTGGGGGTTTGGTACCTCGTGGGTAGCCAGTTTGTGCAAAGTGCACATAAAAACTAGAGAAAGAAAATGATGAATGATTTTTCAAAAGTGTTAGACCCTGCCGCCGAGCCATATAGGCTTCGGTTATGTGGCTGCGCAACATCAATTATACAGCAAACATAATAACACAAAAAATAATAATAAGATATATTCGAAATTACCCTTTCGGCGAAATGTTATTTTCGGCGAAATGACCCTTTCGGAGAAACGACTTTCGGCGAAACGACTTTCGTCGAAATGGTATTCGGCGAAACGACTTTCGGCGAATTGACCCGCTACCCAAAAATAAGGGAAAACAATTTAAGTTTTTGCTTGAAACTTTCAAAAACAATTAACAATTATTTTCTCATATTTTTCTTTATTTTAGTTCCAAACATAGTATCAAGTACCAAATAAATAAAATGGTGTATGGATTTTTGATTTCCGATAAACAGAACGGTCGGAATCATGGCAGCAATTATGGACCTCTTCTTTCTTTCTTCTATCGGCTCAAATAAGCACTTGTTGACAGCAGTACAACAAGGTACCGCAGTGATAATACGTTATTTTTACTGAAAACATCCATCACCTACCGAGATTTGAACAGCTGAGCTCGGTAATGTAATTTAAGTGTGTATGCTGACTTACTTGCAATCTAGCTAAAATATGAGCTGATCAGAGTAGTATCGTACCTGTAAAAGAAAAAAAAGAACAATTAATAAAACTGACACGAAAAGAACGAATTTATTTTGTTCATCTGAGAAAAAATAGAAACAAGTTTACCGATTGGATGTATCCCTTTATAATCAAGTAATATGACAGAGAAGTCAGACAGGAATATGCGAGGCGCGTGGGGAGTAAGATCGATAATTGAAACAAAATATTATACTAATTTGTCATTCGAAATACATATCTGTAATGTTACGTTCGAAGAGTTCAATGGTTTTAAAAATAATATTCTGGTGAAAAAATTATAGAAAATAAATAAAATAGGAACACAGAAGACCAAAAACGGAACGAACAGAACAAAAGAATAGAACGATACTATTGTATTTCTTAGTTTGTGGCATTAAAATGCCTTACTCTTCACTCAACGGGGCCGGGTGTCAGTTAAAAAAATCAAAAATAGCCGCGTCATAATTTTGAACGAGCACGGCGAAGAAAAACTTATGTATATTGCCTATGAAATAAACGCATTTATGAAAAAAAATATTTTTGAACGCAAAAACTCAGTCATTTGTTTATGTATTTATAAAATTTAACTACCAATCGATTCGGAAACATTTTTATGAAATATATGAGACAACGTCGTTAGGGTATTTCAGTAGTATACCATTGAAAAATCGGCTTACATTGGCCTATGTTTTCACGAACCAATCACAGCTTGCCATAATGATGTCATCCACTCGACCTTTTCACTCAGTATGAGCTATCGAACAAACCGGAATCCATAAATATATACTCCATCACATTTTTCACCCAGTCAACACCTGGCTGTGAACGAGCAGATAGTTAGACTAGAGAGTGGATAGCCACTTTTGCACTGTGTGAAAGCCATTTTCCATCTGCACACCGTGTTCACTTGAGTATATTGAACATCAAGTACCTGTTGATTTTAATTCTCTGGTAACTAACAGGTCAATTTAGAACTATTGGCGATAGAATTTAGGACCTAATTTTAAGTGCTTATATCTCGGTGATTTGTTGATGGATTTGCCACATTTAACCTGATTCGAAAACATTTACAATATTGCATGTTTAAAAATTGATTCGTTTGTCGACCTGGTCATATATACTCATGTTCATACTGGAATCTCCATTTACGAGCGAAACGGTGGTTCGCAAAAGGGTTCAGTTCAAAGTTTTGTTATGAAGATAATGATAGATACTTTTGATGGTTATACATCTTACTTTACTATGGGGCGCCATTTCGAAATTTACCCTCTGAGAGAGTGATATGTCGTTGATCGTGAGTATCTTTTGTTGTATCTAACGTACCAACATAGTTTTTGCTTCATACCAACGGAAATATGATCAGCAATTGCTGATAAAATTTTCAGTTGTATTTAATAACCTCAAATTACTTCAAATTGAAGACATCAAAGCATCAAAGAGGAAAACACCTGTGTTGTCCTTTTTGTTAATGGATTTACTTTATTGACCTACCAATAAATTCGGAAATATTCAACTCAAACACATATTGCAAGGTCGTTCAGGTATTTCAATAGTACACCAATGAAAATTTGGTTTGAATTGATCCGTATTTTCACGAGCCTATCACACCATACCGTCTTGATGTCATCCCCTTGATTCCTTTAACACAGTCAACGGTTTTGATCGTGGCTTCAAAACTTGTATTCTACTCAGTAGCAATTCCGCTTCGGACGGTATAGGGAAGCTATGCGTCATGTATGGAACTTACTCACAAATCGGAAACTAACAGTTCGGCTGAAAAGTTCGTATCGTTTAATAGAAACACACATTTTTTTGCCAAAATTCGTTTTTATTATTCAACATAATTGCCATCAGAGGCGATACTTTTCGATACCATTTTTGTAGTACGATTTGTCCTTTCCCTCAAAATAGGCCTCTGTTTCAGCGATTACCTCTTCATTGCTTCTAAATTTTTTACCAGCGAGCATTCTCTTGAGGTCTGAGAACAGGAAAAAGTCACTGGGGGCCAAGTCTGGAGAATACGGTGGATGAGGGCAGGCCCGTGTGCAGGAATCATCCATGGGGGGGGGGGGGGGGTTTTCAAGGGGAGAGGTGGGTGTCCACTATATTGACAATGTAAAACGAATTCTGATAGGCTCGTGCGCAGAAATCATTAAAGGGGGGGGGACAATTTTGTCGAACATTTTGTAGCGAAAACGATAAAAGAAATAGTTCCCCTGCATGTAAGTATTGGGCTTTACTCTAGAGAAAAGATGCGCGTTATTGAGAGCGGTGGTAGTCGGTACTTCGGGCACGCACTATACAACTATACAAATGCGTAACATCGATGACTGCATTTCCAGTAACACTTGACAGAAAGTGGGAAAGGCACCAAAATTTGAAAAAGAAAGTTGCGTCATCCACAATATTGAAACTGTAAAAAAAAATCTGAAAACGTAGTATGAATTGTCAAGTTGTTTGCACTTTAATATAATAAGTACTCCATTGTTCATGAAACTTAATTTAAAAAAAAATCTTCATGGGGGGGGGGGGGGGGGGGGGTTAAAACCCCCAACCCCCCCCCCCCCCCCCCCCTGCGCACGGACCTGTGAGGGAGCAATTCGAAGCCCAATTCGTTCAATTTCAGCATGGTTTTCATCGACTTGTGACACGGTGCATTGTCTTGATGAAACAAAACTTTTTTCTTCTTCAAATGAGGCCGTTTTTTTTTAAATTTCATCCTTCAAACGCTCTAATAACGCTATATAATAGTCACTGTTGATGGTTTTTCCCTTTTCAAGGAAAATTATACCATGCGAATCCCAAAATACAGACGCCTCAACCTTACCGGCCGATTGTTGAGTCTTTCCACGCTTTGGGTTCGGTTCATCGCGTGCAGTCCACTCAGCTGACTGTCGATTGGACTCCGGAGTGAAGTAATGGAGCCATGTTTCATCCATTGTTATATATCGACGAAAAAAATCGGTTTTATTTCGATATAACAGCTCCAAACACCGTTCAGAATCATCAATTCGTTGTTGTTTTTGATCGATTGTGAGCTCACGCGGCACCCATTTTGCACAAAGCTTTCTCATATCCAAATATTCGTGAATAATATGTCCAACACGTTCCTTTGCTATCTTTAGGGTGTCAGCTATCTCGATCAACTTCACTTTACGGTCATTGAAAATCATTTTGTGGATTTTTTTCACGTTTTCATCGGTAACAGCCTCTTTTGGACGTCCACTGCGTTCATCGTATTCGGTGCTCATATGACCAGTACGAAATTTTGCAAACCACTTACGAATTGTTGCTTCGCCCGGTGCAGTGTCTGGATAACACTCATCAAGTCATTTCTTGGTATCGGCGGCACTTTTTTTCATCAAAAAATAGTGTTTCATCAACGCACGAAATTCCTTTTTTCCATTTTTTTCACAATAACAAAAGTAGCTTCGCTCAAAATGCAATATCTCACAAACTAATAATCAGACAGCTGTCAAATTTATACACGTATCTTTTGAAGGTTGGTGCTAACTGAAATTGGTATGGATTTAATTCTAGTGGCGCCCTCTCATAGAAACGATACGAACTTTTCAGCCGATCTGTTATAAATATATTTTCGGTCTAATTTTGTTGTTTAGTGAGTTCCTGCTCGGCAGGTTGTCTAGCTCAAGGGATCAAATGTCAAATAGGGTAAGGGCTCCCTATTTCATCTCATTTGTTAGGACGTTACCTTGAAAACCTAATTTAGCCACTAAAATCATTACAATTGTCTCATATTTCTGCTTAATTCGGCTTGCTCCACATTGGGAATTGAATTACATTCCTTGGAAATTAAAATAATATTAAAAAATCAGCTAAAAACACTTCTGATATGTTCACTACTGTGCTCCTAATTTCATCTCAACGGTTTTATATTCATCCTATCGTTGGTCCTTTATTCATCCCATAAATTAGCAATGGCGACAAAATATTTCACTATTACACTCTCAGGTTCAAAATGTCATAATTTCCCTTAAAAAAGCCCTAATGCCAACTATGAGACAACACACCATATTTTTAGAAACAGTTTGGAATCATTTCGACGCTTAAATTTTTTTGGATCGTTTTCGTTACCTTTCTAAAAACAAAATGCGGAACCAGAGATGTCATTTATACAGAATTATCTGTATTGTAAAGATTTTCACATTCGCATACTGATTTAAATCAGAGTACAGATTTTATACAGATTTTCTAAATTTAATACAGATTTGTAAAGGTCCATAAAAAGTGAGAAGTAAAAAGTTAAACTTTTCTCTCTGAGTATCTGTTAGTATTGATTGCAGTACTTCTTTAAAAGTTTATTAGTAAACGGACAAATCACATGTTAAAATGGAAATCTTGTGTGCAAATATTTGATGATGAACACTGATAAACATTTATATTAAAATTTTGAACCAATTTGAACTGATTCATTTTATTAGTGAAAACAGATAGAGCAGACTCATATTTTCTATGAAAATATCTGGCATCTATGTGCACAGGCGATGAAACACAGACACTTAGACCAAATTCAGCAGCTGCAAGATTCATATGGGTGGTCTATAATGTAAATGAAACTGAAACAAACGTATCCCCAGCAATCCGTTTTAGTTTTATTTATTCGACAAGTTCTACTGCCAAATTTAAAACTGCACGCTTAGAAAAAGTTACTCAGAGTTTACTCATTTTTAAATAATACTTGGAAACGTCAAATATTGAGTAGTTATCATCAATGATATTGAGTAACTCCTACTCTAAATTTGAGTTTAACGCAATAACTCGTTTTTTTGTTGCTATTCGCAAGATCAGTCTAAAAGTTGTAATAACCATTTGTAGCAACAGGTTGTATATTTTGTTAGTGAGATCACGTATTTCGAGGGTGAGTCGCTCAACACAAACGGTGTTGTGTCGGCAAAAACCGGAATGATAAACTCCGTGTTGTGCTTTAGAATGGAACCGAATATGCTCAAATGTCATTTATGAGGAATAAGTGTATGATTGGTGCCTGAGCATAATTGACATGTATGTTAATTTGCGATTGACATACTACTCCAAGCAACCACCACTTGATATAGTATTGAGTTCAATTACTTAATGTTTTAATACAATACAGTCAGAAAAGGAGCATTTTTTTGCAAATTTGGTATATGTGAAATAAAGTTTCACTCAAAATTTGAGTGATAGTTACTCTATTTTTGGAACATGTACAAATACAGTATTACTCAGTAAATGAGTAGATTTTACCCAAATATCGTTTCCAGTGGAAGAACTCAAATTTGAGTTAATTCGGAGTTGCTCTAAATTAGAGTTGCTCCACTTTTTCTGTAGATTAGTGTAGTATTCTTTCAGTGCATAATTAGCATCCATGCCCCCCTTGGAGAGTGGAGAGCGACAGTGAGAGATTGAACCAGTTGTGAATTGAATAGAGTACATACCGGATCTCTAAATAAATGTATTCCAGCAGAATAGTAGTAACGTCTTGTTAATTACTTATTCCGTGACTTCCAAGAGACATTACACTGGCGACGAGTCTGGAAGTAGCACAGGCAGCGGAAATTTAGTGAAATTGCGGCAATTAAACCAACCTTCGGATAAGCCAAAATGGCGGCTTCCATAGCTAATTTTCGATGTTTCGACGCAGAGGTAGAAGAGTGGGAGCTTTTCAGAGAGCAGCTGGAACAGTTTTACGTGGCTAATAAAATCGAAGAAAATATCAAAAAAGCGATGCTAATTAATCATTTATGCTCGAAAACATACAAGTTGCTAAGAGATTTATGTACGCCGGATCAACCAAAAGATAGATCCTACGCAGAGTTGTGTAAATTGTTATCTACACATTTTACTCCACCTGTTGTTGTTCACAAGGAAAGGCGATGTTTTTTTCGAGCAAAGCGTCATGAGAACGGTCACGAAGCTGTAAATGAATGGATAGTACGTATTAAAAACTTAGCAACCAACTGTAAGTTTGGCGATACACTACAGCACAATTTGGTAAATAAGTTTATCGACGGCCTTGAAGGTAAACCGTTCGAGCGGATTTGCGAGGAAGGCGGTGATCTCACACTCGAAAAGGCACAGGAATTAGCTCTGAGATACGAGGTCGACACTACGGAAGCACCCTTGAACTTCGTTAAACGAAACAACTTGAATCAGAGCGGAGCTAACCGATACAAATCGAACGCGGATGCAGAAAAACGGAATGACCGTTCTAACATCAAATGTTTCGCTTGTGCCAAAATGGGACATTATAAGAAAGATTGTCGCTTCAAGGATTACGTTTGTCGAAAGTGCAATCAGAAGGGCCATGTACAGTCAGCTTGCGATAGTCGGCGAAATTACTATGTTGCAGCTACAACAGCGGAAAGCAAAGAAAAACCAGTCGACAAAGAGGAAGAGGATCAAGTACAATTGCAGCAGAATTACATACGTAAGTCGGATTTGTACACCTTATATAGAGTATCCCGCGCTAGTGAGAGTAATGATTGGTTCTCAGTGGAGGTAAAAATTGGCAATAAGCAGTTCGCGATGGAGTTGGACTCAGGAGCCGGAGTCAGTGTTATTTCCCATGGTTTCTATAGTAGTAACTTAGCTCAATGGAGCCTGCAACATAGCGAAATACAGTTAAAACTATATTCCGGAGAAAAGCTTAAAGTGAAAGGAATAATTAAACCAAAGGTCGAGTACAACAATCAATCGAAGAACATAATATTCGCAGTAGTTGAAGGGTTAGGCCCGCCCCTGTTGGGAAAAAACTTTATGAAGGCATTCGATATTCGCTGGGCAGCGGTAAATAAAATGTTTATAGATAATGAAACACTACTAAGGAAATTAATCGAAGAAAATATAGAAATATTTGGCTCGGAGCTAGGGTGTTACAAATACGAAACAGTCCATCTGGAATTGACAGATCAAGCAGTGCAACCTGTATTTAAGAAGCCCAGACAAGTACCATATAAATTTCAACAACTAGTGTCCGCGGAGTTAGATAACATGGAAAAAGCAGGAATAATCACGAAATGTGATAGTAGTCGTTGGGGCACACCCCTAGTTCCAGTTGTTAAACCGAATGGAAAATTAAGACTGTGTGGCGATTACAAGGTAACCGTAAATGGTTGTTTAAAGGACGTCCGTTTTCCTTTACCAACGGCAGAAGAAATTTTTGTAAAATTAAATGGAGGAGTGAAGTTCAGTAAGTTGGATCTATCGAAGGCGTATAACCAGTTCGAGTTGGACGATCAATCGAAGCAATTATGTGCGATATCAACTATGCAAGGAGTTTATTTAATGAATCGTCTTCCGTTTGGTGTGAAACCGGCGTCAGGAATAGTACAGAGAGAAATAGTCAAACTTTTTTGTGGTATCAAAGGCGTTTCCAATTTTCTGGACGATATTATAGTGACAGGTGCTACGGACGAAGAACACCTGGATCGTTTGAGAGAGGTGTTTAGCATACTAACCAAAGCCGGCTTAAGGCTCAACTTGGATAAATGCCAATTCTTCAAAGACAAGATCACGTTTATAGGACACGTTATCACCAAAGATGGATTAATGAAAACTGATGAGAGAATCAAAGCAATACGAGACGCGCCACGACCAAAAAATGTTACGGAAGTAAAAGCTTTTGCAGGTCTGGTAAACTACTATGCTAAATTTATTAGGAATTTAGCTGACATCATGAGCCCATTATATGAACTTTTGCGAAAAGGAGCCAGTTTCGAGTGGACAGAAGTTTGCACAGGCGCGTTCAAAAGGATTAAAGACGAAATCTGTAAGGATATAACATTGGCACATTTCAATCCTAAAGCAAAACTTATTTTAACATGCGATGCATCAAATGTGGGTATTTCGGCCGTATTGAGCCAAGAAGAAGGTAGCATAGAGCGGCCGGTCGCGTTTGCATCAAGAGTACTTCACCCGGCGGAAACAAACTACAGTGTTATAGATCGAGAAGCTCTTGCTATCGTTTACGGTATAAATAAGTTTTTTCTGTATTTGGCCGGAAACAAGTTTGTCATTCGTACAGACCACAAGCCACTATTGAGCATTTTTAATCCAAGAAAAGGTATTCCTCAGATCGCAGCCAGTAGAATGCAGAGATGGGCTCACTTTTTATCCGGATTTAACTATGAAATCAGCCACGTGCGATCGCAGCTGAACATAGCAGATTTTACTTCACGATTTCCAAACGAACCCTGGAAGATATGGAAGGAAGAAGATTCGTATCTCAATTTTATTAATAAAGACGGGAGAAAAGTGATTGACGAGAAGACAGTGGCCGAATCAACAAGGGCGGACGATGACCTGGGATTGTTAATGAGAGTGCTCAGAGGAGAGAGAGCGACACGCCTTCCGAAAAATAGTCCATATGCTAAAATTATGAACGAATTATCTTTAGAAAATGACATAATCATGCGCGGACATAAGGTAGTAGTACCGATGTTACTCCGAGGAGAAGTGTTGAAGCAAATTCACCAGTCCCATTTAGGAATCGTCAAGAGCAAAAATGTAGCTAGATCATATGTTTGGTGGCCAGGTATAGACGCAGACATAGAAAAGTTTATACAAAACTGTTCTGTATGTCTTCTGCAAAGTCCGTCACCACCAAAAGCACAGTTGTTGTCATGGGAACCGGCGGAAAGAGTTTGGAGCCGAGTTCATGTAGATTTTGCCGGCCCGATTAAAGGATGGTCTTTCCTAATAATAGTCGATGCGCTATCAAAATGGGTCGAGATTTTCCCAACGAAACACTGTACGGCACAATTTGTGATCGAAAAGATAACAGAGTGTATTGCACGGTTTGGAATTTTTGACGAACTGGTAAGCGACAACGGTAGCCAGTTTGTGGCTGCAGACATAAAAAAATTTCTAACCGCAAACGGAATTAAGCAAAGCTTAACGAGCCCAGGGCACCCAGCCACAAACGGCGCCGCCGAAAACATGGTGAAAACTTTCAAATTATCATTGAACAAAAGTTTGGCTGAAGGCAAAACCTGTATTCCAGGAATAATAGCAAACTTTCTAATTGGCTACAGAAAGTCCGCCCACTCTTCAACAGGAATGTCACCAGCACTTCTAATGCTAGGCAGAGAGATCAAAACATCATTAGATTTGATGAAACCTAGCCGGGGCAATACTACAGAACAAGAAAGAAAGGCACGAACCAAATTGGACAAGGCTCAGCAAAACCAAAAGAAGTTTTACAAAGGATCAAGAGAAGTACAGTTTCAGGCGGGGGAGAAGGTCGTGGTCCGTGACTATTCCAACCCAAATAAAGCAACGTGGGTGCCAGCAATAGTGCAACGTGCGAAGGGAAATCGAAATTACGAGGTTCAACTGGATTCAGGGCGTTTCATCAAACGACATGTCAACCAAATGAGATCAGATCGCCGCATTGGAGCCAGTTCAATGATTGTGACGCCGAGTAATGGATCACAGAGCAACGTGCTGTCTTCTATGAAAGGAACCGTACCGATTAAGCGTATAATAGAGCCGCAGTTAGAACCAACGGCGCATCAAGAATCCACGGGTGCGCAAGAGCCTGAGGAAGTATCTTCAGATAGCACAATTGGAAACAAAATAAACATGTCCGTTAGTAGCGAAGAAAGCTATGAAAGTATTCAGGATTTGACAGACCAAATGAGTCGAATTAGTTTAGATGATAGACAATCTTCGGATACACAAACGGTAGAATTTAATCAGAGCTCAATGTCAAATAGGTCTACGGACAGTGATGAGGGGTTAGAAGTAGGAGGTTTCGAACGAGGATATTGGAGATTAAGGGATGCAGGAGGCAGGATAATAAAAAAATAGTAATTATTTTTTTATATTGCAGATGCTCTTTATTGACCCGGAGATTCCGGAGGTATCATTACAATCTTAGTGTGAGGATGTGTAGTATTCTTTCAGTGCATAATTAGCATCCATGCCCCCCTTGGAGAGTGGAGAGCGACAGTGAGAGATTGAACCAGTTGTGAATTGAATAGAGTACATACCGGATCTCTAAATAAATGTATTCCAGCAGAATAGTAGTAACGTCTTGTTAATTACTTATTCCGTGACTTCCAAGAGACATTACAATTAGTGAGATCTTACTCATTTTTGAGTAACTATTTTTAAGCGTGTGGTATACATTGCCGTTCTATTTTTTCTATATTTGAAACACAGATGAAACGCTGCTAGGGCTGCCAGTTTATTTTGTTATAATTTCTAGATTCAAATTTTAAAACTGACATAAATTATGCATCTAGAACTAGAACACTCCTGAATATGCCCTTGACAGTGTTATGGTAACGTATAGCGGAAAGAAACCAGTGCTACTAGATTTACCACAATGGTTATTTCAGTAGTATTTAACACGCTCTTTCTGGTAATATTCGAATCCGAAACAGTTTTATTGAAATATAAATATCAACAATATAATTAAACTAATGCCACGGATACCAAAAAAAAACTTGTTGATGAAGAAGGAACGTATTTTTTTGTAACATTATTAGAAAACTTGGCATCTTTGCGAAACCAAAGCGCAATCAAGTGAACTAAGTGAAAAACTTTCATGTCATATTCTTGAAGACTTTTATTGCTTGTCGGGTAATTTTTGAAGTTTTTAATCGTTAATTAAACAAGTGGCTAGTGAACATGACTAATTATGATGTCATCCAGCATTCAATAGTGGTGTAATTATGCGAAATAGTGATCATGTTTTGAGACGAATCGATTAGTAGATATTCAGAAACATGACGAACTGTAAATCTCGAGACGAAAATATATCCTAAATTGAAAAGTGAGTTTGTTTCAAATGAAAAAAAAAACGATCACCGAAGAATTTAAAACCATTTCTTCCAATAATAAAGTGTGACAATAGCTTGAATAATCATTTTAAAACATTCTATAGTTTGGTTCAGGTACGTTGTTCAATTTTGTTTTTCTTGTTATGATGTACGATCATCATGTACTGTTCTGCTGGGATCTTTCGGAATGATCTACTTCGGACAATACAAAGAGAAACATACAGTTAAAACCCAATAGAACTGTGCTCTTAAGCAGCGGTTCTCAAGCCACGAACTATTCTGTACAGTCCGCTTGATGTTTTAAAACTAGGAGAAAGTTTCTTTCTGACCCTTTTTATGTGCGGGGTTGGGAATCGAACCCATGCAGGCTGCGTGAAATACATCGATCGTCCCCACAAGTCTCTTCCTGTTCGTCGCCGATTTCCAACTTCAGCAGTGTCAAACTTCTCATTAACCTAAACTAATGCTTGGTTTTGCAATCTCCGCTCAGTCCATGCACGACAATGACAACGACGAATCCTTTCCCAATCCGACCAGCAAACGTGTCATGTTACTGTCAAGTACCGCGTGCAAAAAAAAACAATAAGTAAATAAAAACGACCCATCCATAGATAATGTAATTATGGTATTTGACGAGTTGTACGATGATTTTGCAGTGTACCGAAGTTCTGCGTCTGAGCTGGGCTGGGTTGTTGAGTTCCTCACTTGGCATCCAACCAACCGACAAAACCCGTCAACTTCCGTCCGTGCCTCTTCGTGCCAGAGGCGGGGCTCGATATGTGGGTAAAGTGCTATCAGAGTGGGTGGTACTGGAAAGGTATTGTGTCGTATCATCATGCAACACCGACGCCAACACGCTCCGTACGGCACCGGAGTCAAGTGTGTCTTGTTTACGCTTCACAGAGATAGGTGACGTGATTGCATAAACTTCTGTCATCGTCAACGCTACTGGCGGCGTTGTCTCGCAAGTGTTGATGATGGAGTTAGTCTAATACCTGTTTGCTAATTTTCCCAACAAATTAGCACGGTCGGCAAGCAGCTTGGAGAGTTAGTGGAATTTGAAATTTTTGGTTGGCCTTCAATTGGATTTTGTTTTTTCTTCTAACAAGCATGCTCATAGGCCACTAATTGGCACGGTTATGGCACGGAAAGGAAAGCAAACCTCCTTCGACCACCACAGAAATAACAATAATTACTTATTGCGATGCGGTGAACTGAAACGATTCGAAAGGCGTTCAACCGGTTGCTAAAATATTCCATTCGAAATTGTTATCGTTCTAGTTCTGACTGAAACCAGTGCGTGCACTTGGAGCGTGAAAGTGACACAAGTGATTAGTATTTCTCTCCAGTGACCGCTGCTAATAGCTTCGAGTTCCAAGTAATACCGAGCGATAGAACAAATAGCTGCAACTGCCCTCGGTTCAACCTTACCGCGAACTTTAGTTAGACAAAGTAGGTAGTTTTTTTCCCTCCTGAACCGAAACCAAGCCCGTAGCCGCGAGAAAAGGACCGCTCGTTGCAAAATAATGTGTCCAATTACTCTCGCTAGTTGAAAATTATTATTTTCATGCCGGCTAAAGCCACCTCCGCGCATACTCTAGGCTCCGGCCACGTACTGAACTGGTTCGGTGCTGCATGTACATACCAACTCGGTCGACAGAAGGAATTTAAATGACGCTTGTTATTATTGTTGTCGGTCGATCGTTGTGTTTGGATAGTTTTGTATCGGTCGCATCTTGGGCGCTTCTGAAGCCATTAAAGATAGCGACTGAAATGGCCGCACCTTCTAATTTATCGTCATGACTTTGCGGTTGGGAGCAAAATTACTAAGCAATCGCATCATCGTTTAACACCGGCAATTTTGCATCGTTATGTGTGTATTAGTGAAATATCGTGGTTTAGCAGCTGGTTGAAAGGATAATGCTTTGATAATATGGTACTACAGACGGAAGATTGAAGTTTATTGTATTTTACCTTGCTAAGATATTTAAATCAGGTTGCCTCATGCGATGACTTTCTTAGGTACTATTCAAGTCTATGGGTAACCAGGCATAAATTACTTACGGCGCATGACACGCGAGTAGTTTTGACACGTTCTTGGAATGCATGTTTACAGATCTTTTCTATTTAGAACGTTTCTACATAATTAGCTTCAAGTATAAGAAAAATCTCATTTTCGTCTAGCACTGCCAATTCTGCATGTTTCCTTTTTCGCCTTTCTCACAAGAAAAAGTTATGCAATAACTTTTAAAACTGACTTTTCAACCGAGGCCCGGAGGGCCGAATGTAATGTGACAAACATTGTCACTCAATTTTCTCGGAGATATCTTCTTTGATGTTCACAAATTTAAATTTAAATGGAAGCTGGTATAGTCACAGCTGTCCCGGGTTGGCGGTTCAATGCATAGGGCGCTGGTCTTACAAACCAGTTGTCGTATGTTCGAGCCCCGACCTGGAAGGATTCGTAGTGTCAGTAGAATCGTAGCACCAGCCATGCAATGATTCTGTACACTCTGAATCGGCTGCGAAGTCTGCTGAAACAGAAGGTCAAATTCCACTACAGGAATGTAATACGAAGGCTTTGGTATAGTCACATACAAGGATTCGGAATTTCATCCAGTTCCGGAAATATAAGGTAATTAGTGTTACAAAATGAAAATAGTGTCACTAGCTTCTCTCGAAGATGGCTCGATTTACAAAATCTTAGATTCATCTGAAAGGTCCTAAGATGCCATAAGAATATTTCGATTTTTGTTCAGATCCAATTTCAAGGCAACCCAATAACTTTGACAGAATTGTCAGATCGACTAGTGAAACACCGCATTGGAAGCGTCATTCCAAGACGATTTTACCATGGAACAGTATACACCAAAAGAACTATACGGCCAAAAAGTTACAGTTTGGTGTGGTGTTTGTGCAGATATTGTGATTGGTCCCTTCTTTTCCAAGACGATGACGGAGCAACGAAAACTGTTAATGGCGATCGTTATCGAGCCATGATAAATGATTTTGTGATGCCCATTGTTGGTGAAAATGGTTTGAATGGCTACTAATTGCAACAGGACGGTACAACATGCCATACAGCTTGATTAGTAATCGATTTGTAACGACCATAACTCGACTCAAAAACAATATACGTTGTGAAATCGCCGCCATATCGACCGATACATTGGCCAAAACGATGGAAAACGCCATTTTGTACTCAAGGCCGAAGGTGGCCATTTACGCGATATCATTTCCAAAAAATTGTTAAAACATATCTTCTTGAATGAAAATAAATAGAAATGTTTTTGCCTTTCTCTATAGAAAGGTATTAGAATTGCTGGAAAAACCGACTTTCGAACGGAGCCTCGGAGACCCATAGTGTTATATACCATTCGACTCAGTTCGTCGAGATCGGAAAATGTCTGTGTGTGTGTGTGTATGTGTGTGTGTGTATGTGTGTGCACTTTTCGAAGATATTTGAACGCGCTCAATTTTCTCAGAGATGGCTGAACCGATTTGAACAAACTTGGGCTCGTTTGTAAGCTACTGTCGGGCCATTGATCAAGTTCGAAGATCAAATGGCTGTGACTTTTGGTTCCGGAGATATGATGGTATAAGTGACGTAACCGACAAAAATCGTGCTATTTGAACGCGCTCAATTTTCTCAGAGATGGCTGAACCGATTTTAACAAACTTGGGCTCGTTTGAAAGCTACTGTCGGGCTATTGATCAGGTTCGAAGATCAAATGGTTGTGAGTTTTGGTTCCGGAGATATGATCGTATAAGTGACGTAACCGACAAAAAGCGTTGTATTTGAACGCGCTCAATTTTCTCAGAGATGGCTGATCCGATTTTAACAAACTTGGGCTCGTTTGAAAGCTACTGTCGGGCCGTTGATCAAGTTCGAAGATCAAATGGTTGTGACTTTTGGTTCCAGATATATGATGGTATAAGTGACGTAACCGACAAAACACGTTGATTTTTACCGCTCTTATATATATAAGGGTGCCAAAATTTTGGGATCAACTCTATTTTCGTAAAGTTCTAGTGCTCAAAAGTTTAAGCACCTCGAAAAAAGTCTTCATGCAAAATTTGACCTAAATCGGACATGCTTAAGGGGTGCTGCCCGGTGGTAAAGGTTTGGCAATTTTCGATCTTGAAAAAGCACCATAGGGGGGAGTACATGAAATTTCCAAAATCGAAATTTTTTTTTGATGCCAAAACTCTTAAAACTGCATAAAACATCGAAATTTAGTGTCATCTCGAAAAAAAATTTTTTTGAAAAAATCAACTTTCTGGGACTTAAAAAAATTTTCATATTTTTTCTAAGTCCCAAAAAGTCGATTTTTTCAAAAAAATTTTTTTTCGAGATGACACTAAATCTCGACGTTTCATGCAATTCTAAGCCTTTTGGCATCAAAAATTTTTTTTCGATTTCGAAAATTTCATGTACTCCCCCCTATGGTGATTTTTCAAGATATATGAAAATTTCACTAAGTGGACTAAGAAGGCTTTTTTAGATTAGCATCACTGTTCTCATACAAATAGGCAACGCAAATGTCAAGCACTAGTTTGGAAAAATGATGCTGACTGTGTGTCATAAACACTGAAGCATGCTTTTGTGAACTACTCGAATCAATCTGAATCAATTGGTGTCAAAATTAGTATCCAAAATTATTTAATAAAAGTATGAAACATATTTTCATGAGACTGTTATGAAAGAAGAGAAAGGCATTATCACACCACTAGGTGGATTAAGAAGGGTTTTTTTCATATATTTTGCTCAGAAACAAATTCTTTCACTTTAAATGGCCCACCCTGTATTACGATTTCAAGAAAGGTAACTTCAATGCTTTGAATCAGTTTCTGTTTTTTATATTTCATTGTCCAGTGCGTACCCAAAAGAAATCATCGTAAGCCAGTTGAGCAATTCCAGTAATGAGTAGACGAACAAGTGACAAAATCAGAATCGACCTTCTCCAATTTGGATGAAACTTTGCACATGGCTTCAGTATGACAAAAAATAAGTTTTGAACCGATGGAGAGGTCAATCCGACTCACGACTGAATTTTTAAAAGGGCGTATGTATTGTTGCATTTCACATAAATTGCCTTTTACAAATCGTTGTAACTCGGAAACCGTTAATTGTACAAAAATGGTGTTCAGGAAGAAGTTGCAGGGATTCGATTGGGCACTCTAAAAAAATTTGCACTGAAAAAAATAATTTACACTGTTCTCAATAATTTCAAAATGAACCAAAAAATTAAATTAAAAAAAATCGTTTCGATTTTTTTTTTGATAATTTTTATTTTAAAGCTCTTATTAAAACCTACAGATTGATGGCTATCCCATCCGTGCCTTTTGAAAAATGAAGAAGTTACAGCTAAAACAGTTTACGGGCGCATGCAAATGATCAAGTTCTTCTCGTTGTAATTCGGAAACCGTTAATCATACAAAAATGACGTCCAGGAAGAAGTTGTAGGGAATCAATAGGGCACTCTAAAAAAATATACACAGAAAAAAATTGATCTCTTGATCCCGGCATTACTCTGCTGACGTCATCGCTGTTGAAATATTGAAGCACTTCGTTTTCTATCGTTTCGTTCCTGCTGCGTCCCGTTTGTTTCTTGGCTTTTTTTCGTCCGTTGATTCTCTTGCCTCCGACACAATGTGTTTGTTTGCCTTGAATTGGGTGGCTATTTTCTCCTTTGACCACGAGTTTGGCAAGACTGACAATAAACGCACTTTTTCATTATTAGTGCAATTAGGCTTAGCAAACTGCTCTATCATTTTAGTAATCACTTCACCCAACTCTGCTGCTTTCGTTTTGAGTAATTCTGGATCTTCTTCATCTGCCGGAAACCCGAATATTTGCTTTTTTATACCTCTTGAAATATCCAAATATTTTTCTCGAGGATAATTAACATTCCGGGTTTTCTCCGTTGATATCGGAGACACGTTGATTCCTGCGATGCTCTTGTTGAAGAGTTCAATGTTTTGTGCTCTTGAATACTCCGCCGCGACTGATGCTCTAGAAGATGTTGAGTAGATTGAAGCTGCTGAAGGTACTTCCTCTAAATCGTATTGCGGTGTGGATGGTTGTGGTTCCGTTGTTGACTGCCCTTTCTTTTCCGACGTATGACTTTCCTTATAAGCCCGCCTACGACAACGATCACAAATGCTTAACGTGGTATTCAATTTAACCTTTCAATTTTGAGCTTCTAATTTTCCAATTATGGTTTCTGTTAATTGGAAAAATTTTCCGGAACACACAAAACCAGGAAAAGGCTTACTACACTTTGGGAAAACCATATTGTAACTGTTTCGAAAGAAATTTGTTATAAACTGATATCTGTTCTACGATGCATAGCTATTTCTATGTGAAACAGGTAGAATTTAGATAAGCAATTCGCCGGTTACGTACCGGTTGGTTGTAAACAGTAGGTAGTCAACTGGCACACCTCTTTGATTCTACATGTGTTTATTAGTTTTGACGTAGTTAAGTTAGTTCTACTGCTTAAATGATTATCTTTCAACGAGAACTTGAAAATTAGAATATATCTGTAAATTATTTTAGCTGTAACTTCTTCATTTTCAAAAGGCACGGATGGGATAGCCATCAATCTGTAGGTTTTAATAACAGCTTTAAAAATTATCAAAAAAAATTAAAACCCTGATTTTTTTTATTTAACTTTTTCGAGTTATTTTGTAATTATTGAGAAAAAAATCAAAAAATTTTCTCATAGTAAATTTTTTTTAGAGTGCCCAATCGATTCCCTACAACTTCTTCCTGAACGCCATTTTTGTACAATTAACAGTTTCCAAGTTACAACGACTTGAAAAAGGCAATTTTTGTTAAATGCAAAAATACATACGCCCTTTATAAACATCAGTCGTGAGTCGGATTGACCTCTCCATCGGTTCGAAACTTATGATTTGCCATACTGAAGCCATGTGCAAAGTTACATCCAAATCGGAGAAGGTCGAGTCTGATGATCGGCTAAGAATTTCTGGAATTGCTCAGTTCATTTCTTTTGGTCTAATCCTACCTTGAAGCAATATCAGTGCGCCAAAAGATCAGATTTGGAAAATCTCTCGAAGTGGCCATCGCTCCAGCTGAGATCTTATTATCTGTATCTTAATACACTAAAAGCTCAATTTACGCGAACTTAATTTACGGAAATTAATTTCCGCGATTTTTTTCGCGCTTTACTTGAAATAACGCGGTTTTCTATTTAATTTACGCGATGATCGCATAAAAAATTTTTTTTTGTGTATACAAAACAATCCAACATGCTTCAGCGAATTGAATTTCATTAAATGTAGATTACGGAATGGTTTGTTTTTATACAATCTAGCTGAAATCGGAGGCATCCAAGAATTCTCTGGAAAAAAGAAATCAGTATATAAACGGGTGACTGAGGACTTTTGCAAAACTTTTGAGTGCGGTGTATTCTCGTAGTACTACATTCAGCAAATTGATGTTCTGCGATGATGTCTGTGTAAGTTCTTGTCTATCCAAAACCTCCTTGGAATAAAAGCCTTGAGGTCTACCAACGAAACCGATCAAATGAGTGAGTTTCTTGTTTGTGGTCCATACTCGTGGTATCAAATTCAGTTAATTGGATCATTGTGATAAGTGACGAGGTAGTGCTTGTTCATCCGAAAACTACTTAGGGTTCAGCCCTTAAGATCTACCCGCATAACAAACTGCAATAACGAACTTATTGATCACGGTGTATACTCGTGGTTCCACTTACAATTAAGAGGTTCATTGTAAATACTGTGGGTCATCCTAAAACTACCTGGAGATCAGGCATCTACCAGCACAAGGAACTGCGGTAATGAGCTTTTTGTCCTCCGCCCATACTCGTAATACCACATGCAATTATTAGACCTATTATGAATTAGCTACGCCATCTAGAAACTACCTGCAGTTCAGACCGTAAGATCTACCAGAATAACAAAGTGCACTAACGAACTCATCGTCCAATATTCCAAGTAGTTCTTGGATCTTGGAATATCTCTTGAGGATTTCCGTAGTTTCAGAATATACTCAGATGGTTCTAGATGCTTTTGCGTATGAACTTAGTTAGATTTTTTGCGTTATTTACACTAAAATCGAATGGAATTGAAAAAAAAATTTTTATTCTGCCAGAAAAATTTGAAATAACGTGATGTTTTATTTAACTTACGCACCCCCGACTTTTCGCGTGAATTGAGGGTCCAGTGTGGTAGCTATAAGCGACTAAACTGAATTTTTCATCACGTTCATTTACTTCGTGTGCAACGAAATTTGACAAATAAGCCGAAGATCTTTTGGAATCACGTTAATGAACAGCGTAAGGAAACTGGATTACAAACTCAAATGACACTCGGGGAACTTTAGTCATCAACCCTGCTTGATACCTGTAATCTATTCCGAAGACACTTCAGTAGCGTTTTCTCCAAGGAAGTCATCAACAGCCATTAAGTATCCGAAGCAGTCATTTTTCCTATTGGACCACACTTCCTTATCACAACGACTATGATTACGTTTGATGAAATACACCATCAAATAGCAATAGCTAAACTCGACAGACTTGGCTTTAGCAGTGCTCTGCTAGAATATCTAACTGGTCGGGAGATGTCTTTGAAAACAGGAAACAAGATAGGAACTAGCCTCAAGGAAGTCATTTAGGAACGTTTTTATTTTTGCTCTATCTCAACAATCTCAACGTAGCTTTGAAATGTTTCAAACTATCATGGGCTGATGATTTCAAACTATATCTTTGTGGTTTGAGGTTAGGTTTGGGGGGGAAGTAGGGGGGGTGGGGGTCGGAAACGGCTCTATTGGATGCTTTCGCGAAATTGTGTCATATCAACAGAGTACTATTTTGGAGAAAGAGATTTTAAATTGCATCTCCAGAAGGCTTTTATCATCCTTCAAATGAATAAATAAACCGAATTTTACTATACCAATTCCGCTTTCAGTTCAGTTGCATTTTCAAGCGTGAATAATACGAAAACAAGAACAACTGTCACTGAAATGGCGATGACAATTCGTTAGGCTCTGTACACACTCACTTTAAAGGCATTTCTCCACTCGCACTGACAACTTCAACGAGAGCTCTTCTCTTCTAAACAAATACACCACTGTTGTATAAACTGTGCACGAATCATGAGTGCGCGTGTTTATTTTCTTTTACCTCTAGCACTGAATCGCACCAAAGTGCTAGAGCAGAGCTCTCAAATTCTCTCTGGGGGACGATTTTCACTGAGTGTTAGCTCACCATCACGCGCCAGTGGTCACTTGGATGTATTTAGGCGAGAGCACGTGAATGAGAGAGAATGTGGTTCTCTCGCACCAGCTTCTTTCAACACAAGCACGCACTCAAAGTCTGTCTAATGGACACTGAGAAGAGGTGCGCTTTCCTTGCTGTGTGCTGCCGAACCGAATGCATCCGCAGTGTAGAAATGAAACTTACACACTGGTGTATCACTCTAGTGAAATACCATCACTGATCGCTTAGGGCGATAAGCTACTGAGCCATGTCAAATAAATCAGTTAAAAAACGGTATCGTACACTACGAATTGCTTGGCCCATTGTATCGAACCCAAGCAAATGATGGACTAAAACACGAGATCTGACATTAACAGGCCATTTTTCATCACGTTAATGCTTGGCCATATGTTACGGCTCATGCCGACAAATTTTTTTTTGGAAAATTGAATGAAACATTCTGTTTTACACGCCGTAAAATCACTTCCATATTCAATACTAAGCCAAAAATAATCAAATTTCTACAAACAACTAACTTAAAACAAGCCTCCCCACAAACAAATTGTGACAAACACCCTCTAAATCGGTGGTTTTTAGCCCATCACCAGACAGACAAAGTACGACATCTGTTCCCTAGTTTAAACCTACTCACCAGACAGGCAAAACTTTCGGTTCAAACTTTCTGATCAAGGCGACAGCCGAAATTTACCGCACAACTTGGCACAAGTCGGAATATTCAAATAGTCACACGTGACAGAACCAGAAAGCCAATTGGGATGTCTTGTGACACGTTGCTTCCGCCGCTTCGCTCGGCTGGCTGCTCTCAGCGGTTCGGATTTCCACCCTCCCCTTATAGAAAGAACCGGAAGTTTTCGGCAATCGACAACGTCACGGTCACGGCTGTTTTGATTCGCCTCTCGAAGCATTCGGTCTGATATGGATAGTCTGCCATGCGAACAGTTGCCCGGAAGCTTCGGTGCTGTGAATCCCCTGCCTGGGGAACGGACGGCAGAGGCAAAATCGCAGTGAACAGGACATCGACTTCCCTGGGTAGCTGCTTTTGCTATCCTGTTTGCGTTTTCATCCGTCTGTCCGTTCGCAGGATTATCCGTACGGTTGTCCGGTGGAGGGAGAACAAAATTGGATTGGTAAAGGTTTCCGACGGTGATTCTCGTTTCGATCTTGACCCACGGACGACCGGCGGAGGCAACTTGTTTTGTGGAAGTTATGAAATGTGAAATTTTATTTTTATTGGTCGGTTTGGCCTGAGAAAAATGATCAGTAGGTTTGTTGGAAAGCATTCAAAATTGATAAAAAATGTCAATTCCGTTGGTAAAATAATATCTTTCAATGTACTTTACATTCTAAAACGACGGCTTCTAATGGGTTTTCAATATTGGAATGTTCAACAGCAGTGGTATTATGTCGTATTGTCGTGAAATCGATACTCCGTTTGATGTTGCGACTATCCTTCGTCTGCTGTGGGAAACATTGTCTGTATTGAATTGTTTCACCAACTACAGTCTTCTTCCATCGTCTTATTAGTACTTATTCCCCGGACTAATTTACATTTATCGTGTCGATGGAATAATTTATTACTGACATTTCAATTTGTTTGTTTTCCCAGTGTATTTCAAAAGAAAGTTCACCAGTTGACTCTAATCAAGGGGAATAACAATTTGAAACAATCAGCACAATGTAATTTTATACCAGAAAAAAAATTCATTTCGGATTTAAGACACGTTGCAAACAGCCCGTCGTTCCACGGCACCTGACACAAACCCACAAACCTCGATTACGGTGGATTACCTTCGGATGTTCTTATGAACAACCGCGTGCTAGAAAACTATATCACCCCCACCAGCACTCAAGGAGGAAGAATATAAATAAAACGGATGCCATGAAATTAGAGCAACCGCAGCAACACCCACCCAGCAGGTAGCCAATATATTAATCCAATAACATGGCCCAGAAATGACCGGTGGCAATGGCTGTAACGAACTAACTGACTTACGCGAACCGAGCATGGTTTTAGATGGCCGCGGTTTGTGTGCCTCCGACGAGAGTGACGTCCTTACCGGTTAGGTTTCAATAATGAATGAAGTTTACCTTCGTTATAGGCTCGGCTGGAATGTCGCTCGCCGCTGTTTACACTCGGTTCGTTGGATGACATTGGGAAGAGCACCTAGACGCGGCAGAGGGTGAAGATTTATTTGCCCGGTTCGAAAAAGGTAGTTTGCACTCCAATGATCCAGATGAAGATAGCGAATTGATTTATACATGTTATCCTTGAAGTTGCCTTTCACTTCATGACCAAGCGGTTGGTTACAGAAGCGAGTTTTCAATTTGATTGAATGTTTAAGTTTACAGCGGAAATTGAGATCAAACTGAATTCGTTTGCTTTTGGGTAATTTTTAATTTCAACTTGGAAAGTTTTTGAGATGAACAGTCCCAGAAATAAACAGCAGAAACGGTGGAAACTCGGGATCCACTTGCTTTGATTTGGATGAAATTTCGCCTCATTTGTATGGTAAATATTTACAACTTGAATAATATTTGGTAAGTTCTTTGGGTATAAACTAACGTTACTTTTTTAATTTGTAAGCAGTTATGTTAAATTAGGTTTTTTTTAATTTTTTTTCGCTACGTCACACTAAATGACGGTTAGGAATTTCAAACATTTTTTTTCGGGACCGGAAGTTGGATCAGGATGAAATTCAGTAACAACCAATGGGACTACAAGACCTTTGAGCCTAAGTTTGTGAAAATCGGTCTAGCCTTCTCTGAAAAAAAAAGAGTGACATCATTTGACACGCTAGATGCACATTTGATTTAATTTTACGTTTCGTCTTTGACTCATCAGTGCGTAGCAGTTTATGTTAAACTGCTAGTGCGACCTGATGGCACAACATGAAGCGTTAGGCAAACGTAAAGTGGAGGAGTGTATCGTAAAATAAGCTATCCACAAATCTTTCTTTCAAATTATGATAAAAAACAATATTTTATTCAAACTAAAAATTGATTCTTTATTGTACGAGGTTAAACTTGAGCATAATGAAAACCGAATAAAGTTTAAGTTATTCCTTCACGAATTTTCAAACTTTTGATCGAACGCTCTTCATCAAGTTCCGGTAAAGTGTTGCATCTCATTTTTTGGAGTCTTAAGCCCAAATTTTTTTAAACTCCTGCATGTTACCAGTCTTCTTGAAGACCCTCATCACGATTGCCCAGTAACGTTCGATGGGTTGAAGCTGATTGATATTCTTCTCAACGCAATTAATACCCTTTGCCGTAAGCCAATTGAGAGTGGTTTTGGCATAGTGAGCCGACGCTAAATCCTACCAAAGCAGTGGAGGTGTACTATGCTTCTTATATAAAGGCAGTAATCTATTCTGGAGACACTCGGATCAATAGATTTCTACATTTATAGTTCCAGTAGTGTAAAAATGGGTTGACTTCAAACCACAGGTACATATTGCTTGCCATACCAGTACCTTTCGACCGAATTTCTCCACTTCAGTCGACCTGTCCGCATCGCTCACAAACTCCTCAAGGACGACAGTAAAGTATTGTGGACCTGCAAGAGTTTTTGACTTCTCCTTTACATAAGTCTCATCGTCCATCAGAACACATGCATCCGGACACTGCAAAAGACGCGATTACAATTTCCGGGTCCTTGTTGCTGCTGCCTTCTTCTGTTCTACACTTTGTTTCGAGATTTTCTGCTTCTTGTAGGTCTTCAGGTGATTTCGCCTCTTGATACGCTGGATCATTCCGAAACTCGTTCCTGCTTTTTGGCCAAATCACGTATTGACATTGATTTGTTCTTCATGACTAGAGATAACACTTTCTGGTCCAGTTTCGGGTTGGAAGAATAGTGTTCCCCAAACTTATTAATGATGATTTATTAATTTTTAGTTTGACGTAAAGCCGCCATGACTATGTTCAGTTTTTGCAATGACTGAGCGGAAATATATATTGGAGAAGCCAAGTGAAAGAAAAACTAACAGAAAAGATGAATTTTTGGAAAAAGATACGCTCAGAGACAGGACTCGAACCTGCGTTCTTATGCATTCCGTGCATACGCGCTACCATTTCGCCACTCTGATCTTGTTTTAGCCACTGCAAAACTCGAAACAGACACAGTAGCAACGTACATCGAACATGGTCTACATCCTGGCCGTCTCACCCGACCGATATCTCACATCCAAACATCTTCTCTGGCTTCTGGTAGGAAAGGGCAGACAATCAATACAACCTTCATAGGGGTCTGTCGCTGACGATGTCCAGCCAGCGACTGGCACCATTAAGAAGGTGACAAGCGATTATAAATACACTCTCCTACTCAATGCTTGATCGGAGAAATAGGTATAAAGCGAGAGGACTAGTGTTTGATGAACAGAGAAGATGTTTGGATGTGAGATATCGGTCGGGTGAGACGGCCAGGATGTAGACCATGTTCGATGTACGTTGCTACTGTGTCTGTTTCGAGTTTTGCAGTGGCTAAAACAAGATCAGAGTGGCGAAATGGTAGCGCGTATGCACGGAATGCATAAGAACGCAGGTTCGAGTCCTGTCTCTGAGCGTATCTTTTTCCAAAAATTCATCTTTTCTGTTAGTTTTTCTTTCACTTGGCTTCTCCAATATATATTTCCGCTCAGTCATTATTAATGATGGTTTTAACACTGACATGATGAATTCCAAACCGCTTCGCCAATTTTAGCATAGTAATACCCTTCTCACTTAGCCATTTGTCCAGAACCTTAATTTTCACTTCCTTTTCAATACGCGACATTTTGAAAACGCAGAATGTCAACCGCACAAACAAGTAAACAAACGAAAACTGACAGCCAAACGCACAGCATGCTGTGATCTGAGCAAAAACACCATCACAAATACATGCGTACAACACAAATGTATTTGGATAGCTTATTTTCGATACTCTTCTTAATGCTACTTGCAAAACACTTTTTGCTTTTTTCAAAACAGACGTTTCGGACGAAACAAGTTTCGTCTTGCTAGTCTAAAAAATTTTTTTTATGCGCTTACTTTCTCAGTGATGACGAAACCAATTCTCACAAACTTATGTTCAAATTAAAGGTCCTATGGTCATATATAAAACTCCTAAATTTCATCCGGATTCGACATCCGGTTCCGGAATTAAAGGGTGAAGCTTGTAAAAAAAATTATATTGGCACCTAAAACGGCGAATCAAAATATGTAAAAAATTTCTAAACTACTTAGACTCAAAATGATTCCATTGTTAGTTGAAGGCTGAACAAATCCTGGTTCCCAATTTCCGATGCCAGAAATAGTGATACTATTCTATAAAATGGAACTCAATCACTTTTCTCAAATATGTTTTGAAATGTTGTTGATTGTTCAAATGAGATGATGTTTAAATGAAAGATACCCGGATCCATCTGGTAAAGGATTTTTAAAATGTTTAAACCGTCATTTACTGTGACGAAGAAAAATTGGGTAATTTTTTCGGTTGGGCTCTAAACTTTTCGAAGTTGTAAGCCATCTTTGTTGCTGTCCATACGAACCAACTTTGGCTTTACCAGCTCTCAGGATCTCAGAAGGATCTTACTCAATTTTTTCGGAAATGTCTAAACCGATTTTCACAAACTCTTGCGGTTTCATACGAAATTCCTGAGTGTGCTACGGAAACTAGCTCCAGTTCCGGAGATACAGTGTGTTTTGATTTGTAGATGTTGCTAGTTTACGTCCAAACAAGCTTCCCTGTTTCCATTCAATGAGTATTTTATCTTTCAAGAATTCTACAGTAATATTTATAAAGTATGAGATTTGTTTTCAATAAGTTTACTGATTGCGACCTGAAAAATCGTATACCAGTGGGAAACGGCTCATTTCGCCGCATAAAACATTTCAACGATAGGGTCAAGGATGGCTTTTATCGTATCAAAAAACGCTCACTAGCAACTCTTCACACGATTCAATCAGTGCCATCAAAGAGAGATGGATATCATCGCAGCAACAGAAAACCGGCATGGCTCATTTAACATAGAATAGACACAAGTGCGAGAGCGAATTTCTCTCGATGACATTTCTGAGAATCAAAGGTTAGCACGCTGCTGTGGGGATCCTCTCTGAAGCAACAAACGGTCGCTTATTCTCGTTTCGCGATCCGATTCTGTATGGGCAGTGGATAATTGCGATAGAATCATTTTACTATTGCCGCTCATTCTAACTATGTGCATATAACCTTTGTATAAGTTGTGTCTATGAGAATGTCTGTGAATGATCCACACAAGGGTTTTGAAATATTGCAACCTAGTATGAGAATCATCAAGTCGAATCATCGATTCGATTTTCTGCGATAATTGTCAACTTGCGATTCTCTCTTGGTAAATTCCACACAGCACCAATCATTACCATTATCAGACTGTAATTTTTTAAGGGCCGTGAATACTCAGAGTATGAAGTGGAACGAAGAAATGTAGAAAAATTCTCTCGCAGTTCATACATTGAGAGACTCGAATTCTTGTAGCATCTTCTACCGGATTGAAAATTTTGCATACAATATTGATAAATATCGAGCAGCTTCTGTCAAAGTTTCGAGAATCACCAATACTGAATAGGGCTATTCTGACGGATGAGCAATTGCATCTGGCGCAAAAAATTATCTGCATCATATATGTACTTGAATCTACACCACATTTGTACCAGAAAATGGTGACCGCGGGGTTAATTTTAGTGAGCAAAAAAAAGGTCAACATCTGCCATTCCTAAACAAGAAATCACCGAATCAGTACTTATCTTTGTCAATAGTAAATAACCGGTAGTTTAGGAGAGTGATATTATTATACACAGAAGCCTTTTTTTAAGCCGGGGATGCGTAGCTTCGGAAATGCGCATAAAAAATCTCAAAATTAAAGAGATTTGTTTTTGATACCAAATGTCATGAAACGTACAGATCTGGTGTATTCTAAATATTTTTTTGGAAAAGTCAAAAATTTTTAGTGTGAGAGAGTTGATTTAAAAAAAATCTAGATAACACAAGATCTCGACGTGTGATGCATTTTTAAGACACAACAAGAAAACCGGATTGCTTTGAAAATTCGCGTTACTTTGGAAAACCGCGTATAAATATTCCGCATAAAAAACCGCTTTGAAGGAACTGTAGGATATAGAGACCAAAAAACGGCATTAATACGGAAAAATCGATATATCTGGCACCTAAGGTTGATCTCAGAGTAAGCACGGAACGCGGACCGAAGCGAAGCGATTCAATGCGATGTACTGTTTTCGCATCGCATTCACTCTGACAGGTTTGTTTTGATCAAATGCAACAAGCTCGCACGCGCGCCTCGACGCTTCGCGTGACGCTTTCACTCTGACAGTAACCTAAGGGTGCAGTCAGAGTGAGCGCGGAACGCGAAGCGTCAAGACGCGCATGTGAGCTTGTATCATTCAATCGAAACAAACATGTCACAGTGAACGTGATGCGATTACCGTGCACCGCATCAAAACGCTTCGCTTCGCTCCGAAAATCGCGTTCACTGTGACAGAAACCTAACACGACCGACGGTTTTGATCGTTACTTCGAACCTATCATTCAGAGTTACCATATTCACAGATTATTTTTAAAAACATCCGTAGTTAATGTCTGTTTTACTAGCGAACAAAAGATGTCTCGTAAGCCTATTGCACCACAAAATGTTCCATATTTCTATGTGTCGGTTTTGTACGATACGTTTTGTGCGATGGTTCGCTCAATTCAAACGGTTGAAATTTTTCGCGCTTTATATTGGCACAGACTTTCACCTTAATACTCGTTCATACCAAACAGTTTTGAATACTTCAATTTGGAGTTATTTGTGGTTATCTCGTACTACTTAAATAATCATGCAGGAGAGCTATAGTAAGTTTACATTAAAAAAGGGGAGTTCAGTATAAAATTTATTCGACGAGAAACGATGCTTCTTGACAAACACAGATACTACATATTTTGTATCAAAGGCAGAGCTTAAAATTGTCACGCATTCTCAATGAAAGAAACCATTCCAACAGTCTCATTTTCAATGTTTTACTGTCTCATTCGTGAATGACCGACACCAGAACAAACGAAGAGAGACGAAGCATTTTCGTTTTTCATCGAAAAAATGAGAGAGTTTGATGATTTTTTTATTTGAAAGACATTTTTATTCAGGCCTATTTGCGTACAAGCTTTACGTGGCCGATATAGCCGATTTTTTAAATAAATTTTTTTTTGTATTCGATCTCGTTGTCACCATTTTTCTAGGGGGAGAGGAGCTTCCATTTCCCTCCTGCGAGGTTTGAGGGGCACTTTGTTCGTGGCTCATCTCGTCGTCCATTGACGCATCGTTGGCATTGTTGATTTCCGTCTTCTTTTCGTTTTCCTTGTTATCCGCAGTCTTGATCTCGTTGCTAGTTACTGTAGAAGCGCCTTGTTGTACATTGGTTACAGTTGCTGTTTGGTTAGATGGTGAAGGTGTTTTTGAAACAGGAGCACTTCATTCACTAGTTTCCGTTGTTGAGCGGTTGTCCTTGTTTTTGTTTGTTTTGTTTGTTTTCGCAGTTTCAGTGCAAGGTTTGCCGTAGTGTGCAGGTTGTTCACAAAACTGACATGTAACCAGTTGATTTTCATACGTAATCAGCGTTTTACACGGATGTATTCCACCTTGACCACAAACGATGTAAGATGGAATTGCTTTACGTAGTTGCATACGTACCACTCGCACGCTATTCCGGAAACCGGGGAAAAAGTTTCACCATACTTCCCTTTCGATGGAAAGAACTTCACCGTACTGCGACATACTTTCCCGAACAAACCCATCGCTGGTCTGCGGGGGAAGATCATGCACGCGTACTTCTATGGCATTGTCCACCATGTACACAGGGATTTTATATTTCACATTGTCATGATCAACACTATGCACCTCGTTGTTAACCGAAGCGAATGCAATTGCATCGCTTTCACGTTTGAACATAATGTACACACAATTGAATTTCACTTACATTATTAGGGTCTAGATGCATTCGTTCTTTAAGTAAGATTTCAATTTCATTTGCTGCTGGTCTAACTTTGCAGCGCTTGAAATCAATACAAATTGAATTTTGTCTTGTAGGCCAAGTTTCAGGCTTTGTTAAATCGTATTTGCCCATTTCGTACACTCTATTGTTCACTACACTGTATTGTCTTTGTTTCTGTTGTCTCGACCGTAAACGATTTGCGACTGTGTCTGATGAGATGAGAGCACGAACTGAGAGAGAGTATGATTGCCAACGTCACTCTTTTCTTTATGACAAGACGAAATCAAACTAACGTCTGCAGGGAGCATCAGCAGAATTACAATTCTCATTCTTTTATCGATGAAAATCTGCGATGCTTGGCTGGACCTACTTGGAAACCAAAACTACTATAAATTCGAGCACTAACTGGTAAAACTCTTTGTGAAACCTTTTTCTGTCATTTTCGATTCTCAGAGCTTCGGTTGAAGACCGACACTGCATACTATGAGATATTCACTGAAAACACTAATTGACTGAATGGGCAAATAAAAGAAAGAACACAATTTTGAACCCACTGTTCCGCTTATGTCATTGAGAAGTGTAAGGTAAAATTGATCGGATTCTACGAAAAACATAAAACTGACCCGATTTGACGACCCCGATTCACTACATTCAGAGTATTTCGATAGGCAGGGCAATCTTTTTGCGACCTTTCCATCACGAAAAAATTCCGAGCCTCGCCGGGTAATTCAGTTAGTTGTTGATATCACTTGGCACCTAGTTTTTGAACAGAAAATAACAGAAAAAGTGACTGCAATATAAAAGTCCATGTTTCGCCAGTCGTAGAAACTTATTTGGAAACGCAGAAACCGAACCCGCCATGTTCACCGGAAATTGCTCCACCCGATTACCATTAGTTACGATTAATGGCGCGTACAGTATAAGAGCCTGTAAGAGGAGCACTTCGAACACTACGAAATGCCAAAAATTGGATCGATTAATTCATCGTATATAAAGAAAGAAAAAAGTTCAAAGCAGTATCCGAACATTACCAGATATGGGGTAAAAAGAAGTTGCTAACGATGGACAATACTTTAAATATCGGTACTGTAATGATAATTTAATCTCGGTTTCATCCAGCTTCCGAAAACGAAAAAATTAATGAGCCTAAAGACTGCAGCTCCACAGCCCCGATAGCAGCTGTGCTTGCGGGACAAGCCAATCCAGATATCAAACACGCGAATAGTACGTGCGAAGTACATAAATTCGTCACGAGTGAAACTGCTTTCCTTTATTGAGTCTGCCCAACCTATCTTAGAGGCTGAGAAAGCAACATGACGACTGACTCTACCTTTGAAGTTTTGTTTCCCGCATACTTTTCGAGTGGATTTGGGTGGGCGACCGGAAAGACATACCGTCGGTTTGTTTGGTTTGAATTATGAACCTGCAAGCTGCTGGAGACCGAAGCAGAAGTCGGAACCGACTATGTATGACCAAACACACTCACACTCACACACACACGGGATTTGGAACGAGACCAAAGCGAGCGGTTACTTGTTTTGGTGCTCTGCTAATTCATGTGGTGAGATCTGTCGGTTTGATTTATGCTGCGGATTTATGGAAACGAGCTGCTGTGGAATTTCGTCCTCGGGGTTAGCAAAAACATTTGCGATTTCGTGCGTAATGAGTAGTTTTGTGCGCAAATTAAGGCAGTTCCCTTTCTGCAAGCATACCTACCCCTCCTGCTCCCAGCCGTGTGGGAGGAGTTCGTCTGTTTCCATCAATTAACCAATGCCCCAGCGAAGCCATTAAGTTGATTACGTAGGCTTCGATATTGGAATGGGTTTAATGGATTTAAGATACACGGATCATTTTCTGCACGAACGCGTTGAATGTCTTGCTCTGACGAGGCGAGGTTCAGCACCAACACGAAGGGAGGAACACGGGGATCACTGGTGGTTCATCGAGCCACCGGTTGATGTTTTCCGTTTATGGACTTTTGGTTTGTTTACCGAACTCAAATTTGTCTTTTCCCGACAGAGCAACTTAACTAGATTTCTCTTTACTCCATTTGTGTTCGGAAATCGTGAGCTACCGTAGAGTATGGAAAATGATCGACAAATTTTCTACTTTGTAGCTTAATGTTGCATTAAACGAAGAGGAGCACAAAATTACTCTGCAATGGGAAGGCAAATATAATCAAACTAGCTTCTGCACGGTTGTTTCACACAGTGAATGCATCTTTGCGAGAAGATGAAAATTAGAGCTTCGTCGTCCGGTATTTCGGTCCGAACTGGTTTTGCGACTGCTGGTGTCTGCGGTAATATCCGAGCACTTTCTCTTTCGGTCAACTTTAAGCCGACCCAGTCGAGATGGGACGACACCCGACTGACGCCCCGCTTCCTTTCCTAGGCCCCCAAAACCATACTGGCATTCCTGTGGCTACGGAAAAGAGTGATTTTGCTTCCTGCTCTGCGTCCGCATTCGGCACATTGCTTTCCAGCTGTCACAGTACACACATAACCGCCGCCGCCTCATGGCCATGACCATGTCCAGTGCGTTGCTTTCTTCCGTCGTAGCCATTTTCTTCGTGTTGTCACAGTTCATTGGACTCCCCCCCCACGGCGCAGAAGCACCCCCAGATTGGACCAGACCAGGACTAGCTGCCGCACGGCATTCGTGTGTACGTGCGCAACATCAATTCACTGGAGTTTGTTCCGTGCCGAGATACGATGTTATGCTGATGGAATGTGCAGTGCAAGTCGATCGATGAAATTCAAAGCACATGTCGTAACATCGAACATGGTGAATTGATCTGCGGAGTGTGCAGATTTTCACAGTCTCACAAAAGACTTTCAGAACAACCAACCCGCGGTTCGTGATCGCGATTGCATGCGGAAGTTGTTTCATCTTCTGATTCGCTTGATTCAATTTCTTCATCTACGGCATACTGCTTTTGATGTTTCTGTATGATTGATCACGGTGCTGTCGAGAAACGCTGCTGGACTGATGGCGTTAATGTGCTTGTCACATCCATTAACAATGTACACGTCATCTGCTTTCAACGAGTCTCGCAGTGTTTTTAAACTATATTATATCATTCAATCAAATTTTCCTCTTACCGGATCATCATTAAATGTTATTGAAATTTTCATCATCCATTGGTTGTGGGAAAAAACCGCGATCGGTTTTGACGCAAACTTCAGCCATGAGCAAACCACACACAAACAAGTGAAGTCAGCAAGAGCCAATCATCCGAACCCTTCCTTCATATTGGAGCCACATCAGTGCGATTACGCCTTGCGGGATGCTCCCAGCGAACTTCGTCATACACCACTTTCACTCTCGTCGGTTCACGGAGGGCCGTTTTGCCAACGATCTCCTACGGAGTCGTCACGTTTATCGTGCCACAGCTGCTTCGATTCCGGAAGCGGAGAACTTGCAAGACTGGTTTGCTAGGACTGGAGGAAATAATTCCGCATACTTTCGCAACACCATCGGTTGTCGGTATGTAACGGAGAATAGATGGCAGGGCGGGGTGAGGTATTCTTTTCGGTTAGCCGGTGTATGATCAAAGCTCGCGTGATGAACTATTTTTATCACCTTAGGGTAGAAGATTTTTTGAAGATTCTCAATAATTACTCGAAAAAGTTGCTCTCGATTTACTGACAAGTGTTGTGATGTGATGTGAAATGAAGCCACCATCAGTTCAAGGTCTTGCCAGTGGATGCGGGTAGACTAACAGTAGCCCCAATACGGTTCACCCACTCACCTTCTTACTACAGCTGTTATGGAAAAGCGAACAAAAAGGGTTGGGCGGACATGTCAGCAGAGTCACTTACACGTATTCCGCGGGAATAGAAGATGCTCTTCCAGCCATAATATCCAATGCATGGGTGAAGCATATCGCTTTACATGCTTGAACCCGCCTGATGGTTTGTTTGAGAAGGGCGCGTCAGGCTCATGTCAGACCTTCAGAAGGAAACGAGATTCCTTCAAGTGACTTGGGCTGGCTATCCACAATCCCTCGTCCAGTCATCAATTCGTCCGATGCCCTGGTGCAACCTCCCATTACGTCCCCATGATAAATACTTTGTATCAATATAATATAATACAATGTACTACAATATATGATAAAATATTATAATTTAGTGTAATATAATTTAATATAATGTAATATAATATAATATAATATCATATCATATAATATACTATATTATAACATAGACGAACCAGCCTCCGACTGAAACTTTATCCATTCAAGAAAAATGAACTGAACTATATTATAAATACAGTACAATATAATGTAATACAATATAACTTAATATAATATAATATAATATAATTTAATACAATACAATTGAATAGAATACTTATAATCCAACTAGTACATTATAATGGGAGCGGGTCATATCGCCGAAAGCCATTTCGCCGAAAGTCGTTTCGCCGAATGCCATTTCGCCGAAAGTCGTTTCACCGAATAGGTCATTTCGCCGAAAGTCGTTTCGCCGAAAGGGTCATTTCGCCGAAAGGGTCATATCTCATGCATGTTATGTCTTCTGTATAACTGATGTGGCGCAGCCACATAACCGAAGCCAAGATGGCTCGGCGGCACAGCCACATTAGATATTTTTTTAATTTTCACTTAACCTATGCAATTGCTTTGATGCTTAGTAGCTAATAGTCAACAAGTTTTCTTGGGAACTACAATGGTAGGTCAACAAAACGGGCGTTAACGCTATCATCTTTCGTTTGTCTTTAATTCAAATCAATTCTAATTACGATTTCAAGACGTTTTCAGGATTCGGCGAAATGACCCTTTCGGTGAAATGGCTTTCGGCAAAACGGCTTTCGGCGAAATGGCTTTCGGCGAAATGACCCTGATCCCATTATAATATAATACGCCTCGTCGAAATGTCGTTCATCAATGCATTAGACTATAATATGTCAATCAATATGTTAATATAGAACCTATGGCAATTTTTGGTATTGGTAAATTTGGTTGAAAGTCTACGAGAAACTAGATTTTCAGGAGTCTGCAAAAAAAGTCTGCAGTACTATATACGAAATCTGCAAATATACAGACAAATCTGCGGATCTGGCATCTCTGGTAAAAACCCTAAACAAGATGAGACAACTCGCATTAGGTTTTTTACCTTCACTGCTAACCTCAATCGGATGAACACATTTTGACAGTTCAGCAGTACAGTTTGTAAACATAGATTATTTTGTTTGTCTGTTGACTAATTGAATTAGAGCATTTACGGTCCATATCGCCTAAATAGAGTAATAAAACATTTGCTCATGATTGGATACGGTTTGTTTTTGAGATTTTTTAAATAAAAGTGACTAGTTGCCAAGTGTAAAGATGATTGTTTAAAATGTGTTCTTCGATTTTTGTTTAAGCTTGTTTGTAAAGAGTACCGCTGAACTAACCAGGATGAATTTTTGTTCATTCGTGACATCACGATAAAAAATTCAATTGCGGCTTTGTAGTCTGGTCTCGGGTACAACTTGTACTCTTTTTTACCACAGGGCTCATTGTTTTCGCAGTGTTGGCATCATTGTTAGATAAAGTAATCAAATGAAACCTTATATCAAAACATACGATTTCACTCTTATTATAGGACCAAAGCCAGGTTTGTTAGAATATAATAACATCTTCAAATTTATTGAATGATTTATTTCCAAGCAAAATAGTACGAAATGTTTGCTAGTAGGAAGGTAACTGTAAGAATTTTTATGCAATAAAATAACATATCAATGTGGAAAAGAATTTGTCTGCAAACAAAGAACTCTCTTGTCTCATCTTGTTTGCTCTCGTTTTACTGACAAGTGTTCAAAAACGGTTTCTATATTGACGAACCAAAAAAACCGATTTAAACAGACTCAAATAATGGAATATCTTGCAATCGAATAATTGTTTGGATACGTGATGATCATTCAAACCGGTAAGTAAACCAAAATGATAATGACGGAGGGACTCGCAGCTCAGTTCATTAGAAAAAAGACGGGTGGGTAATGTCAGAGACATAACTGCATGACGTGAATACGAATAAGACAGATCGTTCAGGTCCTTTGACGTTAAAGAATCTAAATTCTGGAAATGGATTTCAGGAACCGAATTTTTGAGCCGAATTCTAGAACTGAATTAGGGGCTGTCCATAAACGACGTCACGCCGCAAGGGGGAGGGGGGTGTTTCATAAAACGTGACCTTTTGTGACAGGGGGAAGGGGGAGAGGTTTTTGGAATGTGACGTCCAATATTTTCAATGAGCGCATTTTTGAAATAACTAATCATATTACTGCTTTGCCCTATTTCTTGAAAAAATCTCCACAATAAACGTTTACATTCTATAGGAAAACGTGTATTTGTTGATGTAAAAGCTTCTTCTTGTAAATTCGGAAATGAATGATGCAGGAAATCATTTCTGTTGTGATCAGCAAAAGTGCACAGAGGAGCGAGTAAATTAGCGAAATTAATAAATTTTGTCTAATATCAGTAAAAAAGAAAAAGATGCCTTCAAACGGTTTAACTTAAGTTACGCACTGACAATTTTTTCAGTAATTTGATTTTCTAGCATTGATAATAGTATATCATAAGAATTTCTCTTATCTGATTCTGATGCAGTTTATTCAATTGTATTCCATTTGAAAAAGGGTGGGAGATCAACGATTTCAGACGTAGATCATGTCATGTCTTATCTTGATCATATGTGATTTTCCTCCATCAACATCAAAGCTTATCGAATCATCCAATGAATGATAATACATTACATAAATCAAGAATCATTTTAGCTCAAAATCACTACCCATTGTGTGGCGGAAGATCAGTACCGATATTGATCGATGTGATTTAAAATTCAACTGATCATGAAAAGATTCTCCGGCAGTGATCTCGTTTTGATGAGGTTTTGGTCTTTATTTTCTCAGCCCTGTATGCTACACTAAGGAAATATTATTCTTTACCTAAAACAATAATATATCTGTGTACCCCTAGGAGGAATAAAACAGATGATTTAAATGTTTCATCAATTCCAACTCAATACTTTTGTTAATTTATATAATTGATATTAATAAAATAATTCCGATAATTTTGTAGTTTTAGGGATATTTTTTAATCTAATGACAGCATGTAATAAATCGATTTTTCCCTCATATTTGTATGATTTGTCATACATATTGAGAATGTATTTAGATGAATTTTGTTTATTTTGAATTCGTGACATGTGACATAGGGGGGATGGGGGGTCTTTGCTTCAGTGACAATTTGTGACAAAGGGGGGATGGGGAGTCAAAAATCGTCTAAAAAAGCGTGACGTCTTTTATGGACAGCCCCTTATGAAACTCAATTTTGAACCTAAATTCGGGAATTGAGTTCTGAGCTGTTAAATTCTGGATTGTTAAACTGCCCACTGAACCTTTGTTGTGGAACTGAATTTTGATACCAGGATTCTTGTTCGGCTCTGAATTCAGCTCAGAAGATTCGGAATTTAGCTCAAAAGTCTCCGAATATAGTTCCAAAATCCAGTTACACTTCTAGAATTGTAGAACCGAACTTTGGGACCAAATTCTAGACTTGCATTCTGGTGTAGAACTCTGAACCTGGATACTGGAGTTTGGACAGGATTTTTGAAATTGAATTCTGGTCTTAACCTCTATTTCAGTTCCAAAATTCAGTTTCAAAATTCGGATCCAAAATCCATGTCTCGATTCAATATCCAGATCTCAGATCGTGAATTCGATTCCAAAACTCCGGCTTAAAATCAAGTGTAATTTCATATAAAAACCTTTTTTTATCCGCCTATTTTTATGATGCCTTTTTCATATCAAACATACTATCATATATAATGCTGTGGTATTCTTCAAAATAATTTTCTTCGATTCTTGAAAAAATAACTAAAATCAGTTTAGTTGACCGTTTACTGATAATGACTACCGATTGGAGTAGTTTTGCGGTCGATTTAGAATTTATTACGTTTCCCGTTCCGCCCCTCTAAGTGATAGTATAAAAATATTTACACAAATCGGATAAAAATCAAATTCAGGAACTGTGCATGGAACGATTGTACCTTTTATTTGAATCTAAGTTTGTGAGAATCGGTTCTGCCGCCGCTAAGAAAAGTGAGTGCACTAATTTCCATTTTTTTTTGCACATAGCACCCCGCAATTCCGGAACCAGAAGTCGGATTCGAATAAAATTCAGGAGCTTTGCGTTACAAGACAAGACCTTTCATTTACATCTAAGTTCATGAAAATTGGTTCAGCCATCTCCGAGAAAAGTGAGCGCAAAAAAATGTTACATGCATTCATACATACACACATACAGACAATTTGCATACTCGACGAACTGAGCCGAATGGTATATGACACTCGGCCCTACGGGCCTCGGTTCAAAAGTCGTTTTTCACAGAGATTGCATAACCTTTCTGTATGAAAAAGGCACAAAACCCTTCTTAATCAATTTAAATAACTTCATTAAAACATTCGTAGGATTCTATCCTCAGCCATTAGTCTTAAGAGCTACAAAAATTACTTTTTCGAGCGGTTTGTGGAATAAACTAAATCGTACGTATTATAAATATTTTTAAACTTTTAGCTACGTCTAGTTTCTGTGGATTAAGAATTTATCTTAAAATTTTTATCGTTCGTTCTAAGTTTATGATCTTAAATGAGGTAACAACTTTTGACTTTAAATAGTGTTATATACACTTAAATTGATTTACCGATGTCAGCTGTTCCATCCTCGTTTGCTGATTTTTTCAGTAAAATTAACATTCCATCACAGCGGTACCTCAAGGTACTGCTGTCAACAAATGTTTATTTTTGCTGATATATCAGTAGAATCAGAATGTTCGGTAGTTCGCCTGTTCTAAACTCGTCAAAAAATGAAAAAAATACCGAATGAAGTTTAGTGTGTAGTCCCTTTTCTAATTCTTTACAAACTTTAGATACTTCAGCGACGTTATCTTTAGATCGGATGTCTAGCACTGTTTTCGTTTACCGTATATATATTGATTTGAATACATCTTACTTTACTATGGGGCGCCTTTTCAAAATTCACCCAGTAGTTGAATGGGTAGAAAATATCTCGAGTTGTACCCCCGGATCATCTACGCTCGGCGGAAATCCCAAAAATATTTTCAAGTAAGTTCAGGCATATTGACTCTGAGAAAATGTTTTACACGGACGGATCGCGAATTGAAGAAGCGACAGGGTTTGGTATGTTCAACAATAATGTTTCGGCCTCATTTAGGCTTCAAGAACCTGCATCTGTTTATATAGCAGAGCTAGCAGCAGTTCATTATAGTTTGAATGTAATCGTCACATTATCTCCAAACTATTATTTCCTTTTCACAGATAGTCTGAGTGCAATTGAAGCCATTCGCTCAAACATGACTGGCAAAACTGAACCGTTTTTCCTGGGCAAAATAAAACAGTGCCTGAACGACATATTGAACAATAATTATCTAATCACTATAGTCTGGGTCCCGGCTCATTGCTCCATTCCAGGCAATGAAAGAGCCGATATTTTAACCAAACGTGGTGCTATTGAGGGTGAAATTTATGAGAGACCGATTGCTTTTAACGAATTCTATAGCTCGTCTCGCCAAAGATCACTTGCCAGCTGGCAAGCTTCTTGGGATAAAGATGATCTGGGTCGGTGGTTGCACTCAATTATTCCGAAAATATCGACAAAGGCATGGTTCAGGGGACTGGATGTGAGTAGGGATTTCATTCGTGTGATGTCCAGACTCATGTCCAATCACTACACGTTAGATGCACATCTCCTTCGAATTGGGCTCTCCGAGACTAATCATTGTGCTTGCGGAGAAGGTTATCGGGATATTGATCATGTCGTTTGGACATGCGTGGAGTATCGTGATGTCAGATCTCAACTAATAAATTCTTTGAGTACCCAAGGTAGACTATCCAATGTCCCAGTTCGAGACATTCTTGCTTGTCGTGACCTTTAATACATGAAACTTATTTATCATTTCATAAAGAAAATTGGAGTTTCAATTTAATAAAGGCCCCTTTTAAGACTTAGTTCTGATTCCAGCTGCGTCCATGAGTTCAACCAATAGCTAAATTAGAATAAAAATTATGTAATGATACAAACAAACTCGAAACAGTTTATGAAATTATCAACAAAATGTCTGAAAATATCAGCTTATTTTATAATTATAGAAGTTAATCGTTTGGTTCAAATAATATTTCCGAGTAGATTTCATAATTAATGACGAGTTACCTAAGATGATGTTTATGTAATAAGAGGAATATGTTTTAATAAATTCAAATCGTTGTGACTATGTTAGAATTAAATTAGGATAAGAATTTTATGTAAAAGTGATGCTACGGCGAAGAAAAACTTATGTAAACTGCCTTAAGAAATAAACGTATTTATGGAAAAAAAAAAATCTCGAGTTGTACTAAACACAACACCGTAATTCTTTCTCCATAAATTGTGATCACCAATTTATGATCAAACTTTCAACAGTGTGAGAGAACCATAAATAACATGAAAATAAAACTTTTGAAAACAAAGAGAAAAACTTAACACGCTTGATTGCCTTTCTCGTATCCGCGATGTCGGTTTTGAGGTAATCCATATCAGTCCTGATGTTCTACAGTAACAGTAAGGTTTCTGTCAGAGTGAAAACGTCACGCGAAACTTCTGGACGCGCGTGCGAGCTAGTTATATTCGATCGCAAACCTATCAGAGTGAATGCGGTTCGAACACAGTACATCGCATTGAATCGATTTGCTTCGCTCAGCGTTCCGCTTTCACTCTGACATCAACTTAACAGTAACAACCTTCTGCGCGGTATAAAGAATCAAACGCTCACGTCGCGCTCTTATTCGCTTTACGGACTGCCAAACCGTGCTTATCACATTTGCCCTACAAATTAGACTTTACCAAATGGCAGGCTCGCAGCGAAGACAAAAAAGCGTCGAGAACAAGATGAATCTAGACCCGTATATGGTAGTACAATATCGCTCGTCGATTTTTCCAGAGCTCCGAGATTTCTGTATCTATAACTGGCGTAGACGAGGAAATCATCAAACGATTTCATACGATTTTTTATAAGTTAAATGTGGGCAGAAAATCAACGTCGAAAAATTTGAAAAACATACACTTGACACAGCGCGGACAGTTTCTGTATTATCTCCGTGGTTCTATATGCCAACCACAGTGCATAAAATTCTGGTTCATGGTGGAAAAATATTTGAACATTCTTTCGTAAAATCGAACAAGAGGGCATTCGATGTGATTTCTCGTGAAAAAACAGCCGCGAAGACGGATGTTTTTTTTGTAGAGAGCAAGAAAAATACAGAGCATCCTAGTAGCGTCTGACCCATTGATTTCGATTTTATTTAAACCTGTCAAAACTGGAAAGGAAATGTTACTAGAAGCAATTGATATGCCAGAACATACAACAGAGCAAGAAAGGTAAACTCGAATGATAGCGTGACTGATAATGATTGATCGAATGCAATGAAACTAAGTGTAATATTTTATAATAATTAATTAGGTATCATTGATTGATTAGGTAGTGAGAAGTATTGGGAAAAGTTAAATGTTATCTAAAACTTTGTAATAGATACTCAGGGAATAAAGTTATACCGTTTTCGTTTTTGAACCTAGACGCGGGCTACTCTGACTCCGAGTAAAACGAACACGTGGTACGCGCCCTAAACAACAACTCATGAAAAAAAGAAAAAAATAAACAAACTCGGCTGGATGCGTGGTGCGACCAGAGAAAATTTTCAGAGCGAAACTACGCGATTGGAGTCCGATCTAGAGCGACCTCAGGTTGCTAAAACAAACATATCAAACGTTGTTTGGGCGACTCTGGGTCAGCTTCCGGGCTGCTCTAATCAATAAACGAAAACGGTATTAGATTCTACGTAGATAAATACAAAAAATCTGTTGTTTTGATAAAGCAAATATATGTCAAAAAATACATTTTTTACATAATTTATGTCTTCAGCAAAAATACTTGAAAATGTTTGTTTCTTCAAAATGAAATAGAAAAAAAATTGCGATGAAAATTTTTTTTTTGTATTCGAAATTGGTACTACCGCCATAATAAAAATTAAGAGGCCACTTTAAAAAAACAAAACGTTTTATAATCTTGTGAAACTTCTTCGAAGACACGTAAGCTCCTAAAAATCAGTGAAAATCAGTACACACGTTAGACCGTCTTTTTTCAGTTTCGAGCCACTGTGCATCGTGGCGAGCAGTCACCTTTTACCCAGTAACCGCAGATCATCAGTAATCGCAATCAGCTTCTGAAAACTGGATCTGGATTCGGGAGCTGAATTTTGTATTGGATTCTAGAGCTGAATTCTGAGCTTAATTTCAAGTTTAAGATGCCAATTCCAGAGTAACAAATTCAGAATCTAAAACTATGATTCCTAATTTTAAGTTCGGAACTCTAATTCAGAATTCTAATTTAAAGTTTAAGCTTCAGTATTCACGAACTTGATTCAGGATATGAATTTTAGATCTGGATTCTGGAACTAAATGTTAGAACTGGACTCCGAACCTGGAACATACTTCTGAATTTTATTCCTACATTCAGTTTAGGAATTCATTTCTAGAATTAATAATCTTCACTGGAACTAAATTCGGTGCCTGGATTATGAAAATGAGTTAATTTCCATAATTCTGAAATTAAGCTTGTAATTGTATGGTAGAATATGTTTGTCGTCAATAACTCATACTTTACTATAGAAGCACCTTTACAATTCTGGAAGCGAAGCAGTAAAAGTTTCAAAATTTACACTATCTACTAATACGAACGATTATCTATATTCGGAAGTGTGAAAGAAGCATGTCAGTTGTGTTCGTATTCACGTGCTCCAGTTATGTCTGTGCCATTACCCACCCGCTTTTTTTTAGCGCAATGAAGTTGCAAACAGGGCTTGCAAATTGAAGCAACGAATATGAACAAAAGAACTCACCCCCTGGGCTGTTCAAAAACATTCGCTTGTCGGGTAAAATTCACAGCGCTATCCAAAACAAGAATAACTGCTTCGTTCGTTTATTAGTTCATGAACTTGTGCGCCAGCTGATGACTATACTTCATGAGGTTAGCATTTTATTAATGGTGCTTCATAAAGATTCCCACGATAAAACTAGATCCGTAACTTATAGCTCCGATGAATATTAATTTGGAGAACATTGTTTCTAGTGTTTCTGAGATAACATTCCCAAGAAACATTTGTTTAAAATATTTTTTAAATGTGTTCAAAATTGATCTGGGAGTGCGATTTTTGTGTTCAAAGATGATTGTAGCTTTCAAACGAGTCTAAGTCTTTCAAAATCGATTCTTTCATCTACGAGAAATTTTAGTGCATTAAAAAACACTGGTATTTGTCGGTTTCGTCACATCTCTCCAACCGAAAATGTTCACCATCACATTTGCAAATTTGGTTGACATTGTTATTTTTTAAATAAGCCTAAGTTTATCGAAATTAGTTGAATCATCTTCGAGAAAATTCAGTCGATGAAAAATGTACGGTTGGTCCGTTATGTCACTTATACCATCGTATCTCCGGAACTTGAAGTGACAGCTACTTGATCTTCGAACTTGATAAATGATCCAATAGTAGCTTTGAAATGAGCTCAAGCTTATTGAAATCGGTTCAGCCATCTCCGGGAAAATTGAGGGGTAAACAATCTTGAAAATTGCACATACAGACATTTTACGATCTCGTCGAGCTGAGTCGAATTGTATCTCCGAGGCTACGTTCAAAAGTCGGTTTCCAGCAATTCTATTACCGCAGGCGAGGCGAACGGTACATACAATAAATCCGTAGATGCAGCAATGTCTGATCTACCACATCTTCAGATGTGGAGATTTTCTACGGGTCTGCGGATCAGTAAGAAAAATCTACGGAAATTGTTTTGCCTGTTGAGCTAAACAGGGTCTTCTCTTGTACCGATACTAACCACAAAGATGACATATAAAAATGTCAAATATCTTTAACAGAGCAGAAAAAGTATGTAAACTCCAAAAAGACGGGTGGGTAATATCAGAGACATAACGGGATGGTGTGAACACTAGAAAAAACTGACATGCTTAATTCACTCTTCCAAATATCCAACAAATATTGATAATCATACGCCTATGAATACTTTGGATTTGTAACAGAACTGGATTTGGATCTGGATTCTGAAACTAAATGCTGCACTGATTTTAGAACTTAATTTTGTATCAGGAACTGAAACTGAGTACTGAGTACTGGATCTGAAAATGAATTGTCTGGATACTGGTTGATACCAAAAATGTTAGAAAAATTCAATTTCGAGTTACTTGTGGTTGTCTCATGCTACTGAAAATTTTATCATACATTGCTGACCATATTCCTGATGACATGGTACAAAATCTATGTTGTCGTGTAAATTACAACAAGAGTTTTTGGCGATTGAATTCTACACATTCTTGTACTGCAACATTTTTGAAAAGGTCCCCTATATTGAAGTAAGACGTATTCACGTCAAAAAAGTCTGCGGCCTCTACTTCGTTATAAACAATTATGCACAAAGTTGGTTTAGCGAGCAAAACAAAAAGATCGCGGTTATCTCGAATTAAGTTGAGTCGACCGATCCGATCGTTCAGGCATTGACTTATTTCTGCTTCGGCGAAGGCTGAACTGTACATGCATGCAACTGTAGGTGTAGCTCAACCATTGGAGAAGCAGAAAAACAGCCGGTGCCGGAGCAATCAAATCGGTCGGATCGACCTAATTTGAAAACCGTCGGCCTTGTTAGAGAAATCAGGAGTATGACATCCTTAAGGCATGCTGTAATTGGCTCTTGGCCAATTAAAAACGATTTTTCAATTTAAAATTGAGCTACAGAGATAAGTACCTTTAAAACTTCAAACCGTTATTCTGACCGATGAAATTCGAAAAAAAATCTTCTAATATTGACTAATTCACTAGGCTATGCTAGATTACGCCCGAACAAACTTCCTTTTTTTTTTCAAAAAAAAAAGGTTTTTCTAGAATACCACAATAATATTGATGAGAATACTAGTCACATGAGAAAGGTATCATCACACCACTAGGTGGATTAAAGCAGGTTTTTATCTCCAATTTCACTTTTCGAATCCATTTCATTTTTTACACAAACTTCCTTGTTACAAGTGCTTACTAAATAGCTATTATGACAATTTGTATTTTGTTAACTAATTTTTGATAGTAAAAATTCTATTGTTTAATCATTACGTTAACATTGATCTACCTAACTCAAAATCAAATACAAAAATATACTTTTATTTAAGCTGATTTTGCAACTTAGAAAAAGAAAACTTCAGCAAATTGAATACATTGTTAGGTTGAAAGATATTTATGTATCCGAGCGCACGACACTATTTTTTTCTATTTCTAGTCATTTTTCGATCAATTCGTGGTTCAAATTGATCATTTGTTGTCTGTAGCAATTAGTATTAACAATTTCACCAGGTTCCAGAAGTTCATGATACACCACATCTTCCGGATTCCACCAAACACAGAACCTTAACCTCATTTGTCTTTTCTACTTGTATTTGCACGAAAATCATAAAGAAACCGGTTTTTCTTACTTCTAGATGTAAGAGAAGCTTCTAACAATAACAATTTCACATACCAGTACCCAACTGGAGGTAATTGATTGTGAAGTGTTTTCATGCCACAAGTTACGACAGAGGCGAGACTGGAAATTAAACCTCGCAGTGGCCTTACAAAGTCTGAACATATGCGGAGGTTCTGTTTGATTAGGTTGATTTCTGAGGTGTGTTTTACATTCAGAGTAAGATACGCACACCAAAATCAGTTTTAAACAAAAGTGCGGAAACTATGTCTATGTCACATCTTGACACAAAAACGTTTTGGAATACTTTCGGGTTCAGTTGACATTTGATTCGGGTTCAGTTGACATTGGAATCTGGTGGCAAGCGGACCGACAACATTGAATCCTAGTGAGTGAAAGGCAGTGCTTAGACTGATAAACTGAAACCCGAACTTCTCCACCCAAGATGTACCTAAGAAGTACAAAGTTCAAAAAGTCAAAAGGAATGTGACATGAAAAAAAGGTTCCGACAAAAATCCGAACAGGAGCGAGAAGCTAGAGCGTTTACGACATATTTATTTGACAACATAATATTGCACGGTAACCGATGATGAAACAAATTTGTAAGCAGTCTTCAAGCAACTTCAAGCTCTTGAATTTTAAACTACCGAGAGTTGTCGAAATTCTTTAAAAAGAATTCTTCTGTTGGGTTATTTCATCACTACAGATTCAATCAATCAAAAATTTTACGTCAGTGAATGTCTGTTAGAACGGCTACTACGAGTTCTGTGATATTGCAACAGATGTCGTCAACTATGAAAAAAGCAAATAATGAACTTTCCAAGAAAATTCGACGAATGCAATTAGTAATTGCAATATACTAAACTGACTCAATGAAATAAAAACCACTTCACAAAGACTACTCAGCTGGTTCATACATGTGCATACCAACGAAACGACGCACAGCAATTCTGCCAGAGCACCAGATACCAGGGGTGGCATTATGTATCTCGATTCGACTGAAATTTTATCGAATCGACCACGTTTCGTATTATGGTTCTCGATTCGAAGTCGATCATCGAGCTTCGTTCGACTTCACTCGAAGAAGTATTAGATTATCGAGAAGTTTTGGCATTAAGGAACCAAAACAATCGAGCTCGTAAACGACTGAACTCGATAAGAAATGGTCGAAAGCCTTATTACTATCGACTATGAGTTTTCGAATACGTTTCTTTTTTATTTAGGTATTATCGATAACATCTTAGATTTTCATAAACATATTAGTATTGATATTCTTTATTTTAATGCATTATTTTGTATATCGTTATATATATTTTGTGTGTTTGACATATTATGTACAAGTCGAACTGTTTAGAAAGCATATTAATTGAAAGCTGCGTGGTGTTTACTTAAAATAACAAAAGTAAGTCGAAACTAACCTATGCCCAGTAACTGTAGTTTGTAATAAAATTTCTGAATCCTGTGGAATGAAAACGTCGCTCGAACGGATTGTAGGAAAAAGCTTATTCGCTCTATAGCAATGAGCAAATAATGTTTTTACCCATATATCTAACTCAAGTGAATTGAAAAATTTGTCCAAACACCTTGAAAGTATTTAGAATATGCCAGAAGCATCACAATCTCGTGCTATTAGCGTGTATTTGACTCTTCAATAGTACCTAAATAGATTATGAAGACTACAAAGAATGGGTTGCTTCAGGTATATTAGCTAAAGCAATATCTCCTAATAAATATGATAAAATACTACAAAGAAAGCTGCAAAACCTAAAAGCCTTTGATTAAAACTACACATATGGATGACGTAAATTGTATTAGACTTGAAACAAATCATGAGAAATACAGAATTTTTTTTATTATAATTTCAAAAGTTCATCGATAAATTGTGTACAAGAACACGCTTGAAAAAATTCTTTACGTTTTCAAATGGAGTGGAAACGAATCTGCTTCTTGATTTAAATTTCAGAAATGCGTTCATGTTAATTTCGTGCGGCAACTTAAAACAGCAGTATTACAAACAGTTTGCTGCTTTTCAGTACTTGAACTGAATAAATGTAATCGAAAATACTCGAACAATAATTCAGTTTAATTTTTTTCATGATTGCAATGTAACGGGTGATTTTTTAAGAGCTTGAGAACTTTTTTAAACAATAAAACGCATAAAATTTGCAAAATCTCATCGGTTCTTTATTTTAAACGTTAGATTGGTACATGACATTTACTTTTTGAAGATAATTTCATTTAAATGTTGACCGCGGCTGCGTCTTAGGTGGTCCATTCGGAAAGTCCAATTTTGGGCAACTTTTTCGAGCATTTCGGCCGGAATAGTGCGAATTTCTTCGGAAATGTTGTCGTCCAAAGCTGGAATAGTTACTGGCTTATTTCTGTAGACTTTAGACTTGACGTAGCCCCACAAAAAATAGTCTAAAGGCGTCAAATCGCATGGCCAACTTACCGGTCCATTTCTTGAGATGAATTGTTCTCCGAAGTTTTCCCTCAAAATGGCCATAGAATCGCGAGCTGTGTGGCATGTAGCGCCATCTTGTTGAAACCACATGTCAACCAAGTTCAGTTCTTCCATTTTTGGCAACAAAAAGTTTGTTAGCATCGAACGATAGCGATCGCCATTCACTGTAACGTTGCGTCCAACAGCATCTTTGAAAAAATACGGTCCAATGATTCCACCAGCGTACAAACCACACCAAACAGTGCATTTTTCGGGATGCATGGGCAGTTCTTGAACGGCTTCTGGTTGCTCTTCACTCCAAATGCGGCAATTTTGCTTATTTACGTAGCCATTCAACCAGAAATGAGCCTCATCGCTGAACAAAATTTGTCGATAAAAAAGCGGATTTTCTGCCAACTTTTCTAGGGCCCATTCACTGAAAATTCGACGTTGTGGCAGATCGTTCGGCTTCATGATGAAATGTCAGAGCATACTGAGCAAATAATAATGCATGAAAATCATAACCTCAAAAAATCTGAGCAAATACTAATGCATGAAAATCCTAACCTCAAAAAAATCACCTTTTATATGGGTTTGTTTACCTATGTATGTTATGACCAGAGATGCCAGATATTTTCATAGAAAATCTGTATTGATTCGTATAAAATATTTGTATTTATCTGTATTCGCTAATATGAAATTTCTACAATACAATTATGTTAAAAGGTGTTATTCCAATAGATTATGGTTATATAGTGGTAGATTAAATTTCATATCTTATATTATATTCATCGACGAAATTTTATAATTGTTTTCCTATCAACAACAATTGAATTATGGTGCCATATACTTGTCTAATTTGAAAATGTTCACTTCATAAGCTGAGATGGATTTCCAAAACCCAATATGCAACGTCGAGTCAGGTAATACAACTGTCAGTCTGGCAATAATGTTTCATGATGCCAAGACTTGTCTTACTTTTAAGTTCAATTTAGTTACAAATTTTAATATAAATGGATTTCAGTGTTCTTCATTAAATATCTTCACTAAAAATATATATTTTAAAAAGTGATTTGTACGTTGATTCCTAAACGTTTATCTCGTCATTGCAATCAAATACTAATAGATAGCTCAAATACTAATAGATAGTTCAATTTTTTCCTTAATACTTTTGGTGGAATCTGTATGAATCTGTACTAAACTTAAGAAATCTGTAAGAAATTTGTACTCTGTATTAAATCTGTATGCGCATGTAAAAATCTGTATAATACAGATAAATCTGTATAAATGGCATCTCTGGTTATGACAGTTCGAGCAGCGTCAGTCGAAATCTAGTACCACATTGTTAGGATCTCGATCACGAGGTCGAAAGCGATACGTAATGCCTCAGTTCAGTCGAATCGACTTCAAAAATAATCGTTTCGAGCAACTCGATTCGAGATGCATAATGTCAGCCCAGCCTACCTGACAGAGTGCCGTCGGGCGCATTGTGGAACTATGATTGTTTATCACCTGCGCGGAGATGCGGGAATGGGAGGAGGGAATTGAAACGCGCAAAATCTTGAAATTATCGTATGTGCTTTGTCTTGTCTAGCTAGGAAACAGTACGACCGGGTTAGTCAGTAGAGGAGGGCCACGGAGGCCACGGGCAGTCTATCGAGGCAGCGAAGGAGTAGATTCCGTACGCTTGCCACAAAACGGTAGATGTTGAAATCCTTTCACTTTTGCTGCAACATGTTTTCAGCTCAGCAAACTCCGGCAGCCTGATCGAGCGCGCCCAATTAATCGCAAACAGTCAAACGTGCAGTCGCTTTAGGAACACGTATCGACGGGTAGATCCAAATGTCCGGGGACCAGTATTTGCCGGTGTTAGTCAATACTCTACTGTATAGCTATGTTGGGCACTGTGCAACTTTAATCTGATATCGGCTGGGGTCCAGTCGTGCTTTGCCCCGGTTTTGTGCCGGTCGCCATTATATTCTGTGGGTGAGCCCCTTCAGAATTTTGAAGCTTGTTTTCAACGCATAACTTCTCAATGGTTCTCGCTAGAATTAAACCTTTCAGTACCGGTTCGAGTTGATCAGGAAAGAATGCTGCCACCAACGACCCAAACATATCAGATCTACCTGCGACTTATTACAGGAGGACAGGTTACTCGTGGCCGTGGTGAGTGCCAATCTCGCATATATCTCTCGAATGGCTCTGAAGTTTGCCACATGATTGGTGACCCACCGCGAGGATAAAGTGCTGTTGATGACCGACGCTGATTGCGCATGTGAAGAGACGAATCATTCCATCAAGGATTTCAGTCAAGGGGTGATCGTAAAAGGCAGAGATAGAGACAAAACTGTGAGACACGTGATTTGAAGTCAATTATGATGATGATGTTGATGATGACGACGGTGACGCAACGGCATCGGAATGTGGCGAGCCTTATGGGAATTGTTGTTTTCTGATTATTTTCTCACTTCTTCTCGACTGTTGGCGCGTTTGTCCGTTCAATGAAATTGTTGTTTGAGAATTGTATTTATGTTGTACATGACATTTCTACGGGAACTTTTCCGAAATAGGAGGTCTGAGTTGAATTCGATCATTCGCTATGCTTAGTATTTATAGCTTTGCAATAAATGCTTTCTTTTATTTCAATTCAAAAATAACATAACACATAACCGTTTGAATTTTGTTTACGTTTCGTCTCAGACTCATTCAAATTGAACTGCTTAATGCAAAACTCATAAATTCGGCTTACCCCTGAATGACCATACCTGAATCGGCCAGTTAGAGTCGAAAAACCGTTTTCGCTCGGCACGTCAGCTTATAGTTAACCAAATTCAGGTCAATTTTCCAAATATACAGAATTTTTCGAATTTACAATATATGCCAAATTAATCGAAATTTTTAAATATATCGAATTAACCAATTAAACCAAATTCATCACAAGAGGACGCGTATAGTGTGATGGGAAAGTCGATGCCTCTCACGCAGCCCACCTTCTTTTCGATTCCCTACCCCGCACATAGGGTCAGACAGTTTTTCGGGCCCGAAGAGGCGAATGACCATATGGTTGAAGTCTCTACAATCGAAACAAAAAAAAGTCACCACATTCACCTAATTTGCCATATTTCCCAAATCTTTCAAATTAACCGTTAAATTTATCGAATTCACCACATTTACTTAATTCATCAATCGGCCTAATGTATCAATTTTACCGAATTTAACAAATTTTCGAAATTGACCGAATTGCCTAAATTTACCACATTTACCAATAAAACTTACCACATTTACCAAATTTATAAAATTTTATAAATATGTAAAACTCATCAATAAAATTCACCAAATCAGCCATTTTTTTTCTAAACTTACTGAGACTCACAAATTTATCAAGCTAACCAAATATAACCAAATTTCCAAATATTCAAAATTTATCAAATTCACCAAATTTATCAAATCGACAAAATTTACTAAATTTGTCAAATTTAATAAATTCTACAAATTTACCAAGTTAACCACATTCAAACCGATTTACCAAATTAATCAAAATGTTTAAATATGTCAAATTTACCAATTGTAACAAACTCACAACTTTCACTAAATTTACTATATTTACCAAACCTACCAACTTTACCAACTTCACCAAATTTTCCAAATTCAATAAATTTTCCAAATTCAATAAATTTTCCAAATTCAATAAATTTTCCAAATTCAATAAATTTTCCCAAGGATTCAAATTTACCAAAATTGCCCAATTTACTAGATTTACCAGAATTTTCCAAATTTACCACATTTACTAGATTGACCAAATCGACCAATTTTTTTTCTAAATTTATCAAATTCGTCGGTATAAAAATCGTAAAGTATAAGGTATAAAATAAGTATAAAAATCGTGTTTTAAGTTGGAATAGGGGAAAAAGTCGCTTACACAAAAATTTCGATATCTCCGTTAAAAATGGACGGATTTTAACAATCTATGGCTTGTTGGATAGGTGTCACCGTGCAGAATCTATGTCTGAAAATATATTCTGTTTTCAAGGTCAAGTGTGACAGATACTGTCAAAAAACTAAAAATTTCGACATTAAATTTCGTATAACTCAAAAAGTAAACATCCGATCTCAAAACCATTCAATAGCGTTCTGGGTGAAGGGGAGACCTTTCATTTGCGACTAGTCTGATCAAAATCGGTCCAGCCATCTCTGAGAACTCGACCCCTTAGTTGACAACACACATACAGACACACACATACACACGCACGCACACACACGGACGTTTGCTCAGTTCGTCGAGCTGAAACGATTGGTTTATTACATTCGGCCTTGGAAATTTTTTCTAAAGTTTGAGCGAATTCTATACCCATTTTTTATGTATAGAAAAAAATAAAAAGAGCCGCGAAAAAATTTGTCAAATGTTTTATTAAAAATTATGAAAAAAAACTAAAATTGAGATACACACTGGAATAAAATCGTGAAAATCTACTGAGCCACATAAACACACATCTGCTTGGCCGGTATAAGGTGCATTTAAATGCATACAGTCGCACCTGCTGGCAAAATGCAAGTCACAGTCGAAACCAGTAAAATTCATTTGACAAATTAGGTATAAGGGATTAGGCCACCTCTAAAGTTCAATTTTTTTGTGTGTAACTTGAACTGAAGAGTAGAAAATGAACAAGAAAATTAACTAAATGGCTTGCTTTTTGCAAAAATCGGTCAATTAAAATCAAAACTCGTAAACGAATTGCATGTGAACTTACTTGTGAAATCTTAACATGGTCATGAATCCAAAAATGTTTGACATACCTGTAATGTGATTAAACAGAAATGAACAGTTAATATTGTTGGAATAAATAGAAAGAGCAGAGGAGTAGATTGCGAGTTTTACCTAACGTACACAGAAAGAAAAAATGAAATTTACACGACATGTGAATCAATTGTAACATGGAATAGACATGGGTTGAATCAAAAGTTTGAGTGAGCTGACTCAATTTTCTTGGAGATGGCGATTTTTACAAACTTAGGTTCTGAAACATACATTTGGTCTGACCGAAATTTAATCCACAACGGAGATAAATTTAGTAACAGTAAAGCCGTTTGTGAGATTTTCGACAAATTCTTCTCTAATATAAGACAAGATTTGGTTAATGACATTCCTATCAATTAAAATGTTTGTCCTACTGGTAGTGTTTGTGATTCAACATTTTTACTTTCTTCATCTACAAACAATGTGATCGATCTTTTGAAAAAATAATTCTAGTTCATTCGTGTTGAAGAAACCAGAATCACGGTGTCGGTACGAAAGTCTGTTATCAGTTCTCAGTTATCAATGATTGAGAAAAATCATAGCCCCTGTACTGGAAGTATCGAAGAAAGAATGAATCAATTTCAATGAGGTTATATAGCGTAGTAATATCATCAATAAAAACAGCAAATAATATAATAATTATCATGATAATAAAAACATGTTCCAGCACAAAGTATGTTATGTAGCTGATTAATTCACCCTATTTAGGTTGAATATCATACATAGATGTAACAGGAGTGCAGGATTTTGCTACACCAATTTAAAGGCGCCATTAAAACACTGCACCTGCTGTGTGTTTGAAACTTACCAAAACCCTGCACTCCTGTTACTTCTATAAATTAATTTCAGGTCGAATAGCGTTTTATCGGGTTGAATCAAAATAGTACATGAACATCATCATCAGTATCGATTAGCTGGAAGTAAAACAGTCGCTATAATCACTATTTGGTGAGAAATGTTTTTTTCCTAATTTTTCATTGCGTAGTGAAAGCTGTCAAAATAACAATATCAATGTGAGCACAGCAGTTTGAGCACCCCCACGCATATAAATTGACTCCTTTAATATTCTTTATCACCCATAACTAGATTACCCAAAGATAAAAAATTGACAATTTTCCATGATATTGAAAGTCAATCAACATTTTTAGACGTAAACCAATCAGCACGCATGTCTGATCTTACCCGTATGTGATTTTCTACCACAATTTTCTAAGCCGATGGAATCATCCAATGATTGTTCGTACATGAATCAATAATCATTTTAGCTCAGAATCACTACCGATTTTGTGTTACGGAAGACCAGTACCGATTTTGATCGATATGGTTTAAAGATCACTGATAAACTGATCCTAAAAGATTATATCAGTAGCAGTGCAGTAAAACTTCATTCAATTCAATTGAAGCTGAATGTGGAACACATTGACGATCTCTCCACTGCAGTAAACTTCACTCTCTGACACACGCAATGTTTGCTGACGGCCCGAACGAACAGCATTCAATTCATCACTCGTTTCTCTTCAATCGAGGCTCAGTTTAACCACCGTCAGTTGATCTCTTTAAGTAACAAAATATCTCTTTCAATAATGTAAGAGCGGCCTTCAAATGAGGTTCATGTAAACATTCGAAATGGTTCAAGATAATAGATGAAAGACTAATCAGATAGCTGAAATATCAATCACAGAATACACATTAATTAATTAATTGTTTCCTCCCTAAGATTTCATTTTTAACACTTTACTCCATTTATTCTATTCGTTCGAAATTGCTTACTACCAAGAGCGAAGACAATGAAGCAGCTAGACCACTTGGCACTTGAAACTGAGCAAGCAAAACTTCAAATGACTAGGTACGATTATTCAACTGACGATGAATTGTGGGAGCTTCACTTGAAAATGGCAGCAAAAGTCAAATGAATTAGAAGGGATATGCTGACGGTCAGTGGCCATAAATTTCATTTTCATCTTATATTATTCGATTGAAAATGAAATTTTACCGCACTGATCAGTAGTGATCTTTATTATGAAAGATCACAAGCGATCTTCTTCGATTTGACGATTTTTTGCCTTTCTCATATAGAAAGGTTATGCAATCACTTGAAAAACCGACTAGTAAAAATTGGCCCGTTCATCGAGCTGAGCAGTGTCTGTGTGTGTATGTATGTGTGCGTATGTGTCAAATAATCTCACTAGGTTTTCTCGGAGATGGCTGAACCGATTTTGACAAACCTAGATTCAAATGAAAGGCTTCATGGTCCCATACGGAATTCCTGAATTTCATCTGGATCCAACTTCCGGTTCCGGAGTTATAGGGTAAAGTGTGTTCAATATTGTACACCGTCACTTAAACTGGCGTAACAAATCCGTACAAAATGTTGTAAACAGGACTCCAAACCGTCAATCTTAGGGTCAAATGAAAGGTCTTATGGTCCTACCAAAAATTACTGCATATTTTCGGATACAACTACAACTTTCATGTATCCATGTTTCATCCATTGTCACATATATACGTAAAAAATCTGATTCTGTTCCCTCATATTTCATAAAGCAATAATTTGATGATAATTGAAAGTCAACTGATTATTGGCTGAATTGAAACTGATTTTCTTAATTCCTCCTGCTTAGATGTCCTTCTAAATGGAAGAGTAGCTAACTACCCGTCAGAGGAAAACATCCAATGGAAGTCCTTCGTTGGTCCTATCAGTTGGACCGTTGGACCGATGGATGTCCAATAAATCGGGTAATGGGGGACTGAATTGGAATTTTTACCTAAGTTTTAGATTTAGAATTTAGTTGCACAATATAGGTTCAAAAATTAAAACTAAGACTCTGAAACTAGATTTTTGGAACTGGTTGCTGGACTAGAGTTTGGAACTGAATTGAGTGCCTGAATTTAAGTTCGGGATTCGTATCCAGAACTCTCATTCTGGAACAAAATTCAAAATTTAAATTCTAGATTCTGGATTCAGGAGCAAAATTTTAGATCTGAACTCTGAACCAGAATTTTGAAACTGATTTCTTGAATTTGATTTCTGAATTCAGTTTCAGAGTTTAGTTCCTAAGTTCAGTTTCTGAGTTCATTTCCAGAAATCAGATTGAGCATGTTGGAATTGAATTCGGTACCTGGGCTCAGAAACTAGATTTTGTAGCTGAGTTCAGTGCCTTGATTAAGATTAGGAATTCAACTTTAGTATCCAGTTCTAGAACTAAATTCGGAAATTCTTGACCTGAATTTTGCAACTGTATTCGGAACCAGTCCCTGGTTTATTTGCTTGCTTGTTCCATCTGATAATAAAAGTCTTAATGAATATAAGGTCAAGTTATAAAATCGAGGATTGCGACACTTTCTGAACAAACTTATGCGATGATTCACCAAAATCGAATAAATTTTCAACTAGGGAGAAAGTTCGAACACACGCTGCAATAGGTTCGTTGGCTCCAAACGATGTCCGATGGAATCTTCGTTGTAGCAAACCTGTTGATCGTAGAGCTCGTTGTGGAACCCTGAAAGTCGATGAGAGACAGGATCTTTGGAGAGTCGATTTCCTTCGTCGTTCGAGGGGTGTCAAGACCTAACAGGCGACATCGATCAGGGTACGGTGGCAGATCTAAGGGATTTCGCCAGGGAAGGTCTCTTAGCGCAAGCCGAATAAATCTTTTCTGAACACGCTCAATCCGCAAGTTCCAAACGAGTTGATATGAACTCCATACCAAACTGGCATTTTCCAGCAATGGTTGCACTAAGGAACAGTATAACGTCTTCAAACAATGTGGATCCTTGAAATCTCTGCTGATTTTAGCTACGAATCCGAGTTGTTTCGTTGCCTTAAATATTAAAGCAGAACGATGCTGATTAAATGTGAGTTTTACATCCAATACAACACCAAGGTCGTTAACACGGTCAACTCTTATAAGTGTTTGTCCATCAATTTTGTAGTCGAAGGTTAATGGACGAAGTATTCGGTGAAAAATGTAATTACTTGACATTTGACAATGCTGATCACAAGATGGTTTCGTCGACACCATGCGACAAATTCATCTAGCAGCTACGAATTACTAAGTACAGCTTCAAATCGTCGGCGTAGATCAGCTTGCATCCACAACCAAGCAGCAAAGTGGCATCGTTGAAAAACAGTGCGAACAGAAGGAGTCCCATATTACTGCCTTGCGGAACTCTTGATTAATTCGTAAACTGGGATAAAACAGAGGTTCCCAATTGTACACGTAGAACTCCACCACACAAATAGGAACTCAACCATTCAACGAACTTGTGTGATGCACCAAGTCGCATCAGTTTACATAATAGAATTCGGTGGTCTATACGATCAAATGCCGCTTTTAGATCGGTGTATACTGCATCAATTTGTAATCTTTCTTCCATCTGCGAAAAGCAGGTCGAGGTAAAATCGAACAAATTTGTACTAACGGATCGTCCTGGCATAAATCCATGCTGATCGCAGTTGATATATAACTTTTAGTACGAGAAAGAACAACAGAGCTGACAACTATTTCGAATAGCTTGGAGGCAACAGATAGGCTCGTAATACCACGATAATTTCTCACGTCCTTTCGATTACCGTTTTTGTAGATTGGAAACATGAACGACTGCTTCCATATCGTTGGAAATATACCATGCTCGAACGATTTGATGAAAACGTAACATAATGGTTCGAGAAGAGCAGTTGCAGCAGGCTCCGCATTAAGTTCTTTAATTCTGTTCCAGTTTTACTTTAGTACAGAAGGATCGTTACAATTCTAGAAGCGAAGCAGCAATATTCACACAATCAATCAGCTAATACGAACAATTATTGATATTCGGTAGTGTAAAAGTAGCATGTCACACGTCCTCCAGTTAGGACTCTGTCATTATCCACCCGCCTTTTTTCGTACAATTCGGTAGACAGGATTCCATTGTAAAGCAATTTTCAATGTGAGGAGCTGAAGCCCCGTTGGACTAGTTTTACTTTTTTAAATGAGCACGAGGCTTACCTGTAGAATACTTCTACTTCGGGTAGAGTAACAACATATTTTCTTTTCATATGAAGAAAACACTTATTTTTCATCAATTTATGTAGGACAAAAGATAACAACAATCTGTTCCAAAAGCTGATCCAGTTGGCCGTTCAATAAACGCTCAACACCAAACAAAATCCAATCGATTTTCAGTGAGTAAGCTCCAAGTCCGACTTGTTCCAGTGAGTCTACGATTTCAGATTAGTGCGGATCCACTCACAGCCGGAAGGCAGTACAGGGTGTTGAAATGTACCGCGAAAAAATGGCAAAGTTCATCAACTATTCATAATTCAACGAGGCTGAAAATGATCCCTTTCCGAACGCACATGAGCTCCAAATTCCAAATGCGTGGGTGAGCCTGCGAATAGGTAAAAGCATAACTTTCCAAACACTATTTGAAGAACAAAACAACAAAAAATAGGCATGTTCATTAGGCTGTACTGCGACTTGTTGTACAAACTGGCCGATTGCGTTTGCGTTTGAAAAATATTATTTCATAGACCTACTCACGGGGAGACTCGACCTCTCGACACGAGTCAAGTACAATGTTTTTGTTTCACATAAAATTATGGCTCGAAGCTGGTTTCAAGCTAGTGGAAGAGGTGTCGGGAGGCAGACCATTCCGACGAAAAGTTTTTATTTTGTATTGGTGCTTAGCGCCTCAGACGAGAGCTATTTCAATTATTTACTTTGAAGTACCACGAGGGTGCGTCTGCTTGTAGTGTTAGGAATTTGACAGGGTATCCCTGTCGTAATTTACTATTATTTCATCGCCGGTTTCATTTTCTCATGAGAAGCAAAATTTGAACGCTCATAAATATTCGTTATTGTAACCATTTTGATTATTTACTCGATCCCATTACCGACGCGGATCTTTCTCTTCTCAGATTCATTAATTTTTAATTAAATAAGAAACGCCAACATTACGAAACTTCCGCTGAAAGTGGCGATTTAATTTTAATTCAATTACCGAATTCGATACTCATCGACAGTTCGCTGATTCGGCATTGATTGGACACAAATTAGTTCGGTTCGTTACGTCGAAACGGCCACTGCCAGGGTCATTATGAGAATGGACAATTGCTACAATTTTGGCTTGGTTTGCCCACCTTTAATTGCCTTTTTTTGCCAACGTAAAGGAAGTCACGGATGTGTAGTTTTTCGGGGCGTCGCTACTTGCTCCGGTGGTTGGAACAGACTCTCAACTGCATAGCATTGTCGGTAGTCGCTGGTGCCCCGGTGCCAATTATGAGACTTAGAACTGGGTAGTGCAATTCAAGTCATTTGAATTTTTTGGGTTGGGTAAATTTTGAACCATTAATGATTCTACACTGGTTTCGGATGCAGCGGTTTGTTTGGTTCTATTGAGTTTTACCAAACATCGTACGGATGGCGAACAGACATGACGATGCCCAATGCATGCAGCAACATTGATGCTCGTATGCAGTGGCGTTGTTACGCCACCGCCTAGTGAGCAATATCACGGATGACCAACAACCCTTTAGCGAGTGGAAAATAGTTGCCCGTTATTCCAGCAGACTAAACTAAAACTGACTGCGGTGTGTGGTGCAGTCCAACTTGTCCAGATAGTGCAATCAAGTTTCAGCGATGACTCCCGTTCCGGTTGAATCTTCCAGTTGCGATAGTAGAAACGTTTAGACACGATGGAAATGACAATAAAAAATAACGAACAAATTGACGAAAGTGTAAAACAGTAAAACAGTAAAACAGTAAAACAGTAAAACAGTAAAACAGTAAAACAGTAAAACAGTAAAACAGTAAAACAGTAAAACAGTAAAACAGTAAAACAGTAAAACAGTAAAACAGTAAAACAGTAAAACAGTAAAACAGTAAAACAGTAAAACAGTAAAACAGTAAAACAGTAAAACAGTAAAACAGTAAAACAGTAAAACAGTAAAACAGTAAAACAGTAAAACAGTAAAACAGTAAAACAGTAAAACAGTAAAACAGTAAAACAGTAAAACAGTAAAACAGTAAAACAGTAAAACAGTAAAACAGTAAAACAGTAAAACAGTAAAACAGTAAAACAGTAAAACAGTAAAACAGTAAAACAGTAAAACAGTAAAACAGTAAAACAGTAAAACAGTAAAACAGTAAAACAGTAAAACAGTAAAACAGTAAAACAGTAAAACAGTAAAACAGTAAAACAGTAAAACAGTAAAACAGTAAAACAGTAAAACAGTAAAACAGTAAAACAGTAAAACAGTAAAACAGTAAAACAGTAAAACAGTAAAACAGTAAAACAGTAAAACAGTAAAACAGTAAAACAGTAAAACAGTAAAACAGTAAAACAGTAAAACAGTAAAACAGTAAAACAGTAAAACAGTAAAACAGTAAAACAGTAAAACAGTAAAACAGTAAAACAGTAAAACAGTAAAACAGTAAAACAGTAAAACAGTAAAACAGTAAAACAGTAAAACAGTAAAACAGTAAAACAGTAAAACAGTAAAACAGTAAAACAGTAAAACAGTAAAACAGTAAAACAGTAAAACAGTAAAACAGTAAAACAGTAAAACAGTAAAACAGTAAAACAGTAAAACAGTAAAACAGTAAAACAGTAAAACAGTAAAACAGTAAAACAGTAAAACAGTAAAACAGTAAAACAGTAAAACAGTAAAACAGTAAAACAGTAAAACAGTAAAACAGTAAAACAGTAAAACAGTAAAACAGTAAAACAGTAAAACAGTAAAACAGTAAAACAGTAAAACAGTAAAACAGTAAAACAGTAAAACAGTAAAACAGTAAAACAGTAAAACAGTAAAACAGTAAAACAGTAAAACAGTAAAACAGTAAAACAGTAAAACAGTAAAACAGTAAAACAGTAAAACAGTAAAACAGTAAAACAGTAAAACAGTAAAACAGTAAAACAGTAAAACAGTAAAACAGTAAAACAGTAAAACAGTAAAACAGTAAAACAGTAAAACAGTAAAACAGTAAAACAGTAAAACAGTAAAACAGTAAAACAGTAAAACAGTAAAACAGTAAAACAGTAAAACAGTAAAACAGTAAAACAGTAAAACAGTAAAACAGTAAAACAGTAAAACAGTAAAACAGTAAAACAGTAAAACAGTAAAACAGTAAAACAGTAAAACAGTAAAACAGTAAAACAGTAAAACAGTAAAACAGTAAAACAGTAAAACAGTAAAACAGTAAAACAGTAAAACAGTAAAACAGTAAAACAATAAAACAGTAAAACAGTAAAACAGTAAAACAGTAAAACAGTAAAACAGTAAAACAGTAAAACAGTAAAACAGTAAAACAGTAAAACAGTAAAACAGTAAAACAGTAAAACAGTAAAACAGTAAAACAGTAAAACAGTAAAACAGTAAAACAGTAAAACAGTAAAACTGTAAAACAGTAAAACAGTAAAACAGTAAAACAGTAAAACAGTAAAACAGTAAAACAGTAAAACAGTAAAACAGTAAAACAGTAAAACAGTAAAACAGTAAAACAGTAAAACAGTAAAACAGTAAAACAGTAAAACAGTAAAACAGTAAAACAGTAAAACAGTAAAACAGTAAAACAGTAAAACAGTAAAACAGTAAAACAGTAAAACAGTAAAACAGTAAAACAGTAAAACAGTAAAACAGTAAAACAGTAAAACAGTAAAACAGTAAAACAGTAAAACAGTAAAACAGTAAAACAGTAAAACAGTAAAACAGTAAAACAGTAAAACAGTAAAACAGTAAAACAGTAAAACAGTAAAACAGTAAAACAGTAAAACAGTAAAACAGTAAAACAGTAAAACAGTAAAACAGTAAAACAGTAAAACAGTAAAACAGTAAAACAGTAAAACAGTAAAACAGTAAAACAGTAAAACAGTAAAACAGTAAAACAGTAAAACAGTAAAACAGTAAAACAGTAAAACAGTAAAACAGTAAAACAGTAAAACAGTAAAACAGTAAAACAGTAAAACAGTAAAACAGTAAAACAGTAAAACAGTAAAACAGTAAAACAGTAAAACAGTAAAACAGTAAAACAGTAAAACAGTAAAACAGTAAAACAGTAAAACAGTAAAACAGTAAAACAGTAAAACAGTAAAACAGTAAAACAGTAAAACAGTAAAACAGTAAAACAGTAAAACAGTAAAACAGTAAAACAGTAAAACAGTAAAACAGTAAAACAGTAAAACAGTAAAACAGTAAAACAGTAAAACAGTAAAACAGTAAAACAGTAAAACAGTAAAACAGTAAAACAGTAAAACAGTAAAACAGTAAAACAGTAAAACAGTAAAACAGTAAAACAGTAAAACAGTAAAACAGTAAAACAGTAAAACAGTAAAACAGTAAAACAGTAAAACAGTAAAACAGTAAAACAGTAAAACAGTAAAACAGTAAAACAGTAAAACAGTAAAACAGTAAAACAGTAAAACAGTAAAACAGTAAAACAGTAAAACAGTAAAACAGTAAAACAGTAAAACAGTAAAACAGTAAAACAGTAAAACAGTAAAACAGTAAAACAGTAAAACAGTAAAACAGTAAAACAGTAAAACAGTAAAACAGTAAAACAGTAAAACAGTAAAACAGTAAAACAGTAAAACAGTAAAACAGTAAAACAGTAAAACAGTAAAACAGTAAAACAGTAAAACAGTAAAACAGTAAAACAGTAAAACAGTAAAACAGTAAAACAGTAAAACAGTAAAACAGTAAAACAGTAAAACAGTAAAACAGTAAAACAGTAAAACAGTAAAACAGTAAAACAGTAAAACAGTAAAACAGTAAAACAGTAAAACAGTAAAACAGTAAAACAGTAAAACAGTAAAACAGTAAAACAGTAAAACAGTAAAACAGTAAAACAGTAAAACAGTAAAACAGTAAAACAGTAAAACAGTAAAACAGTAAAACAGTAAAACAGTAAAACAGTAAAACAGTAAAACAGTAAAACAGTAAAACAGTAAAACAGTAAAACAGTAAAACAGTAAAACAGTAAAACAGTAAAACAGTAAAACAGTAAAACAGTAAAACAGTAAAACAGTAAAACAGTAAAACAGTAAAACAGTAAAACAGTAAAACAGTAAAACAGTAAAACAGTAAAACAGTAAAACAGTAAAACAGTAAAACAGTAAAACAGTAAAACAGTAAAACAGTAAAACAGTAAAACAGTAAAACAGTAAAACAGTAAAACAGTAAAACAGTAAAACAGTAAAACAGTAAAACAGTAAAACAGTAAAACAGTAAAACAGTAAAACAGTAAAACAGTAAAACAGTAAAACAGTAAAACAGTAAAACAGTAAAACAGTAAAACAGTAAAACAGTAAAACAGTAAAACAGTAAAACAGTAAAACAGTAAAACAGTAAAACAGTAAAACAGTAAAACAGTAAAACAGTAAAACAGTAAAACAGTAAAACAGTAAAACAGTAAAACAGTAAAACAGTAAAACAGTAAAACAGTAAAACAGTAAAACAGTAAAACAGTAAAACAGTAAAACAGTAAAACAGTAAAACAGTAAAACAGTAAAACAGTAAAACAGTAAAACAGTAAAACAGTAAAACAGTAAAACAGTAAAACAGTAAAACAGTAAAACAGTAAAACAGTAAAACAGTGAAACAGTAAAACAGTAAAACAGTAAAACAGTAAAACAGTAAAACAGTAAAACAGTAAAACAGTAAAACAGTAAAACAGTAAAACAGTAAAACAGTAAAACAGTAAAACAGTAAAACAGTAAAACAGTAAAACAGTAAAACAGTAAAACAGTAAAACAGTAAAACAGTAAAACAGTAAAACAGTAAAACAGTAAAACAGTAAAACAGTAAAACAGTAAAACAGTAAAACAGTAAAACAGTAAAACAGTAAAACAGTAAAACAGTAAAACAGTAAAACAGTAAAACAGTAAAACAGTAAAACAGTAAAACAGTAAAACAGTAAAACAGTAAAACAGTAAAACAGTAAAACAGTAAAACAGTAAAACAGTAAAACAGTAAAACAGTAAAACAGTAAAACAGCAAAACAGTAAAACAGTAAAACAGTAAAACAGTAAAACAGTAAAACAGTAAAACAGCAAACATCTTCTGTCTTCTGTCTTCTGTCTTCTGTCTTCTGTCTTCTGTCTTCTGTCTTCTGTCTTCTGTCTTCTGTCTTCTGTCTTCTGTCTTCTGTCTTCTGTCTTCTGTCTTCTGTCTTCTGTCTTCTGTCTTCTGTCTTCTGTCTTCTGTCTTCTGTCTTCTGTCTTCTGTCTTCTGTCTTCTGTCTTCTGTCTTCTGTATTCTGTCTTCTGTCTTCTGTCTTCTGTCTTCTGTCTTCTGTCTTCTGTCTTCTGTCTTCTGTCTTCTGTCTTCTGTCTTCTGTCTTCTGTCTTCTGTCTTCTGTCTTCTGTCTTCTGTCTTCTGTCTTCTGTCTTCTGTCTTCTGTCTTCTGTCTTCTGTCTTCTGTCTTCTGTCTTCTGTCTTCTGTCTTCTGTCTTCGGTCTTCTGTCTTCTGTCTTTTGTCTTCTGTCTTCTGTCTTCTGTCTTCTGTCTTCTGTCTTCTGTCTTCTGTCTTCTGTCTTCTGTCTTCTGTCTTCTGTCTTCTGTCTTCTGTCTTCTGTCTTCTGTCTTCTGTCTTCTGTCTTCTGTCTTCTGTCTTCTGTCTTCTGTCTTCTGTCAAATGTTTTCTGTCTTCTGTCTTCTGTCTTCTGTCTTCTGTCTTCTGTCTTCTGTCTTCTGTCTTCTGTCTTCTGTCTTCTGTCTTCTGTCTTCTGTCTTCTGTCTTCTGTCTTCTGTCTTCTGTCTTCTGTCTTCTGTCTTCTGTCTTCTGTCAAATGTTTTCTGTCTTCTGTCTTCTGTCTTCTGTCTTCTGTCTTCTGTCTTCTGTCTTCTGTCTTCTGTCTTCTGTCTTCTGTCTTCTGTCTTCTGTCTTCTGTCTTCTGTCTTCTGTCTTCTGTCTTCTGTCTTCTGTCTTCTGTCTTCTGTCTTCTGTCTTCTGTCTTCTGTCTTCTGTCTTCTGTCTTCTGTCTTCTGTCTTCTGTCTTCTGTCTTCTGTCTTCTGTCTTCTGTCTTCTGTCTTCTGTCTTCTGTCTTCTGTCTTCTGTCAAATGTTTTCTGTCTTCTGTCTTCTGTCTTCTGTCTTCTGTCTTCTGTCTTCTGTCTTCTGTCTTCTGTCTTCTGTCTTCTGTCTTCTGTCTTCTGTCTTCTGTCTTCTGTCTTCTGTCTTCTGTCTTCTGTCTTCTGTCTTCTGTCTTCGGTCTTCTGTCTTCTGTCTTCTGTCTTCTGTCTTCTGTCTTCTGTCTTCTGTCTTCTGTCTTCTGTCTTCTGTCTTCTGTCTTCTGTCTTCTGTCTTCTGTCTTCTGTCTTCTGTCTTCTGTCTTCTGTCTTCTGTCTTCTGTCTTCTGTCTTCTGTCTTCTGTCTTCTGTCTTCTGTCTTCTGTCAAATGTTTTCTGTCTTCTGTCTTCTGTCTTCTGTCTTCTGTCTTCTGTCTTCTGTCTTCTGTCTTCTGTCTTCTGTCTTCTGTCTTCTGTCTTCTGTCTTCTGTCTTCTGTCTTCTGTCTTCTGTCTTCTGTCTTCTGTCTTCTGTCTTCTGTCTTCTGTCTTCTGTCTTCTGTCTTCTGTCTTCTGTCTTCTGTCTTCTGTCTTCTGTCTTCTGTTTTCTGTCTTCTGTCTTCTGTCTTCTGTCTTCTGTCTTCTGTCTTCTGTCTTCTGTCTTCTGTCTTCTGTCTTCTGTCTTCTGTCTTCTGTCTTCTGTCTTCTGTCTTCTGTCTTTTGTCTTCTTTCTTCTGTATTCAGTCTTCTAAATTTCTGTTCTAAAATTCTGTCTTCTGAAATTCGGTCATCTAAAAATCTGTCTTCTGAAATTCAGACTTCTAAAATTCTTTTTACTGAAACTCTATCAAAAATTCTGTCATCTGAAATTGTGGAATTAGGTCATCCAAAATTCTCTCTTCTGAGATTCTTTCTTCTGAAATTCAATCTAATGAAACATTGTCTTCTATAATTATGTTTTCAGAAATTCTATCTTCTAAGATTCTGATTTCTGAAATTCTGTTTTCTAAAATTTCCTCGTCTAAACTTCTTTCTCCTGAAATTCTGTCTACTAAAATTCTGGCTTCTGAGAATTTTTCTTCTGAAATTCTGTCTTCTGTAATTAGGAATTCAGAAATTCTGTATTCTAAAATTCTATCTTCTGAAATTCTGACCTCTATAATTCTATCTTCTGAAATTTTAGGTTCTGATATTCTATTTTCTGAGAATGATGTCTACTGAAATTATGTCTTCTAAAACAAGTAATATTCCTATTTCTACTGTAACAATCCTCGTTCCATATATCACTTCACATAGGATAATGACGAAAACCATAATTTTTCGATATGCATGTCATTTTTATTTGGGACCTTTTCTAATGTATATTGAAATTCTGTGGTTTCTTCGTATTCAAGGAAACCGCAGCATGACCTCGATCATGTAGTGCTGTATGATTGTGATCAGCATCTCTCATCACTAATACCAACAAACTAAACGATCCATTTCAAGGCCTCAATTGGGAAATAAAAAATAAGAAATACAAAATAAGAAACAAAAAAATCAGAAATGAAAAATAGGTAATAAAAATAGGAAACTGGAAATAAGGTATAAAATATATTAAATATAAAATAAGAAAACGGAAATTGGAAATAAGAAATAAGAAATAGGTAATGGGAAACAGGGAATAAGAAATAAAACATCAGAAACGAATAATCAGGTATAAATAGGTAATAAGAAGTTGTAAATTCGAAATTAGAATTAAAAAAACAGAAATTGTGAATTAGAAATAAAAAATTGGAATTAGATACTAGAAAATCGAAAATAGGGAAAATACAATAGGAGAAAAGAAATTGAAAATAGAGGATTGAAAATGGGAAAGAGAATCGAAAATGGAAAAAAAGGAAATAGGGAATCAGAAATTGAAAAGAGGACAGTGAAAGTAGCTCGAGTTAAAAATTAAGGATATGGAGGAATTTTGAAACTTGGATTGTTCAACTATAAATTTTAAATTTGAATCTCGAGGTTTCTGTGTTGAAAGCTGATCGTTGGGAGAAGAAAATTGAAAATTTTTGACTGAAAATTGAAAACTTTGGAGTGAAAATTGGAGGATGCAATTATAAAAGGCGAAGAGGAAAGATGAAACTTGAGAAATGATCGCAGCAAATAGAGAGATAATGACTGAAAGTCGGACGTTAAAAGTTTATAGTTGAAAGTTTTATGTTGGAAGTAGAAAGAAGAAGAGTTGAGAGTTGAAAAGTAGAAGCACAAGTCTGGAAGTAAAGCACTATGGATTGAAAATTGAAAGTGTAAATCTGAAAGTTAAAAATTAAGCATTGAAAGTTGTAAGTTGAAGGTCGATTGCCGAAAGTTGTTTATGCTGATATTTGCGGGTTGGGAATTGAGATGAGCTTTCGATTCTCGATTCTCGGTTTTCCCTTCTCGATTTTGGATGTTTGATTTTTGATTCTCGATTTTTGATATTCAGATTTTCGGATTTGATGATTTTTGCTACAAACTAAATCTATTCAAGTGATGTACTGACACAAACTGAGTGGATGATTCATTGAACGTTGTGGATCTCATACAACCAGAAAAAATCCATCAATCCAAGCATTTCCATAAACCAACATTTCCAAACAACCTCCGTGTACATTTCGGTCGTGATTCTACCAGCCATCATATGGTCCCGTGAGTTATGACCGACTGAGCTGTCATCATGGTAACTGGCAATCTACGGTGTGTGTGTGTGTACGAGATCTCTTAATGGTTTATTGTAGTGCCTGTGAGCAACTGAAAGGTATGTTCCGTGATAGGATCTACGAGCAGCGGTAGAGTTAATAGCCGATGTTGAATGGCTCTGATTGTCGTCGAGTCTTAAAAAACTGACAGTTCAAGGAGCTTGTACGAACCTCTCAGTCGGGCACGATCTCGCTCACGAAAGCGCTCACATTCGAATGGCTAATTGGGGTCTCCCTTTTATATTGCATTACGAGTGCCAGGAAGTCTACAGAGAGTGGTTCTGTTTAACCTCCAATGACGGTAAGCAATGTACTGGCACCGTTGCAGTAAAATTAAGATAAATTTAAGTGATAGCCGATTTGTGAATGTGATTGATTGGAGGGAACTGTCAATTGTACCGATGCGGAAGCGGGACAACGACCGCAGCAAGGTACAATCCAAACGGTGCCCATAACTTTCCTTTCGTCGGCCAATGTCCGTATGTGCCTGGTCGGTCGGTCGGTCGATCGGTTTAATAGTTCGACGACAAAGAATTGACCATAAAACGGATAGCGCCATTTATGGGTCAATTGAATTCAGGATTCCCGCACGTACTTTCATTGTTATTCAATTTTCTCATCCAGCTCAGTTGGCCAGTGTCCTCCATTTGCATGAACATGTACGGAGAGCATCTGCCCACGTTATTGCCGTTGCTGCTGCTGCTGCTGTTTGACCGGTTTTGTTCAGTTGTTGGCTGATCCGTAAAATGGTCTACTGGATTAGCATGGAAAGTGGTCGAAGCCAGTGGGAAGAGGAGGACTGCAGAACCCCCAACTAGCTAGGCTGCATCGTGCTATTCGTGGTTGCATGGCGGTGGATCAGCGGACGAGTTTAGTGTCGTTGTCGGTGTCGGTTTTGTGCACGGAATCTAAAAATCTAGGCCACTACTTTTGAATAATGTTTTTTTGGGGTTATGTCTTGCTCTAGCGAAAGTTCTGTTTTGTATCAGGTGTCGAATATCTCGTTTTTTTCTTCTATGAATTGAAATGATGACGTCTTGTTAGGAAAAAGAGCTAATTTATGTTAATTTCTGTTCAGTACGTGATTCGATTTAACACTTAACCAAAGCTAAAAAAGTTGGAATAGAAATTGTCGCTTCCATCTCAGCTGTTTCTTTTCAAATTTCGAAAAAAATTTACACAGTTGAATGTACACAGTGAAGTTTGCATGTTGATCCAAATACTTTGTGGTTTGGTTAGAAGAGAGCGATGAAAATGAGATTTCCCTCGTTCTAGATTTTTTAACGAGTCTACCAATTTCCAAATTTCTGTTTCCAGAAATAAAATTCACTTGAAACAATCTACAAATCTATTTACAGTTATAGAGCAATTCGATACTAAATCGAAGGTCGATTTTTCTTGTATATTTTTGATTTGGCTCAAATTTTGCATATGAATTCTTTATGATCAAATGAGACAATTTGCATAATAAGTTTGCCATTTTTACTCTTTTGAAAAGCAGTTCAAAAGTTCACTGCTGAGTTTTGCATTAAGCAGTTCAATTTGAACTGTTATACACTGATGAGGCTAAGGCGAAACGTAAACAAAATTCATAAAAAAAACATTTTTATTATTTTCAAAAATTTACAATATTTTTAAAATATGCAACGTTTTCAAATGTTATTTCACCATTCCTGAAATTTGACAGAACTTTGTTTTGAATTTCGGCTACAACATATCAACAAAAATACACGTTTTTCGAGATATTTGGATTTTAAGTGTTATGTCTAAAGGAAAAATATAAACAAAAAAAAAATTCCACTGTGCTAGATTTTTTTACATAGTTTTTATAATTACTTAAAACATTACAGAAATTACCAAATCGATCGGACCCACCATTTTTAAGATATATATTATTTAAACTTTCAAGGAATTTCGGTATTTTTCGAAGAAATTACTCTTTAGTGAAAACTGTAAACAAATAACCTCAGAGAAGATGGGAAATTTTTACCGTGATCGTGAATATTCTGGAATCTAAACTAAATAATTTTACAAGGTGATATTCTCGAAAACCTCCCGATACAGAACATGTCGAAGTTTGACAAGGAGTTTCTAATTTGGCAGGCGATTTAAGCTTGTGGAAAGCGGAGTATTCCTTTCGTTACCGCGAGCATCATCAATGGGCAGGTATATTTGGAAGAGTATCTCCAAAAGTGACATCTCTTTCCGGAAGGGTCACGATGGTCCGACGATCTTCTGGAGGAATTTGGCATCATACCACTTCATGGAGGATGTTATAGAGGGGGATTTTTTCATCGAACGATATTAATTCCGGAACTGCGCTCAATGAGCGTGTTCAGAAAAGATTTATTCGGCTTGCGCTAAGAGACCTTCCCTGGCGAAATCCCTTGGATCTGCCACCGTACCCTGATCGATGTCGCCTGGTAGGTCTTGACACCCCTTGAACGACGAAGGAATATTCAACAAGCTGCGTTTGTGGCGAAGAATATCAACAGCGAAATCGACTCTCCAAAGATCCTGTCTCTCATCGACTTTCAGGGTTCCACAACGAACTCTACGATCAACAGGTTTGCTACAACGAAGATTCAATCGGACATCGTTTGGAGCCAACGAACCTATTGTAGCGTCTGTTCGAACTTTCTCCCTAGTTGAAAATTTATTCGATTTTGGTGAATCATCGCATAAGTTTGTTCAGAAAGTGTCGCAATCCTCGATTTTATAACTTGACCTTATATTCATTAAGACTTTTATTGTCAGATGGAACGAGCAAACAAATAAACAAATAAACAAATAGAAAAATACTGAGGCATTATGTAAAAGCATCAACCTCCTACAAATAAAAGTAGTGAAAACGTAGGAAAAATGAAGAAAATATGGGTTAATATACAAAAAAACTGTAATATATTTCTTCCCTCAAAAAACATTTCGAAAAATTAAGCAAATTTTATAAGTAAATCAAAAATTCATTCCACAACTTGCACATTCTTATGCACTAAATTATTCGAATCACTACTAGAATAAAGTAAATTGTTTATTTAATGAATCTCAAAAAAATTGGCATAGATTTATACCATTGAGAATCGTTTTCATAACATAATCAAGTCAAACCTGTTAAAATGATTGACTTACATATTTTTAAACTACCTTCGTTTGAATTCGATATTGGCGTAAATTTTCAAAAAAAAACTGAAACCCGAATTTCATTAGATTCACGAAAAAACATTTAGTGAATATACAGAGACTTTAATTAATTTTACAAAGGCGCATAAAGATTTGAATGATGTTCGATTTTAGCTTTTTTAGTCCTGGCATTAAATTCCTTTTGTGGAATTTGGTCCTTTCTGTTTCAACAGACTTCGCAGCCGATTCTTAGTGTACAGAATCATTGCATGGCTAGTACTATGGATCCTACTGACACTAAGAATCCTTCCAGGTCGGGGCTCGAACATACGACGACTGGCTTGTAGGACCAGCGTCCTATGCATTGAACCGCCAACCCGGGACATTTTGATTTTAGCTACAATTCAGAATTAGGTAACCGATTTAAGTAAAAAAAGTTCTCGAAACAATCGGTAAAAAATCAGAAAATTTAAAATTTTAAATCTATTTTTTTGAATTGAAGACTAATTGAAGTAAACATTACCAAAAAAATTAATTTTACCAGTAAAATTAAAGTTTAGTGACTGAAAAGAAATTTTGAATTGTTTCTATGGCTTTGTACAATAAGAAACTAAACGTAAATAAAATAAGTAAGGCTTGTTCGCGAAAAAATCTGGACACCCCTAAATATGTTTATCTTTGGAAATACTTCATCAACGCGTGAAATATTTCACAGACTGATGAACATATGTTTGTTCATTGTGTAAAATCAATTGTTGATGATACTAAAAGCCTCCAGATCAAATATGGCGAGAAGAAGCAAGAGAGACCAAGTTTTCCGGAAAAAATTTCAGAAACCCTTTCTATTACCATTTAAATACATAGTTTCATTTAAATTCTATCGTCGACCATTAGTATTGCGAGCTTATAAAAAAATCTAATAGCAGCTTTCAAACGAGTCTTAGTCGTTTTTTTTTTCCATAAATACGTTTATTTCTTAAGGCAGTTTACATAAGTTTTTCTTCGCCGTAGCATCACTTTTACATAATATTCTTATCCTAATTTAATTCTAACATAGTCACAACGTTTTGAATTTATTAAAACATATTCTCTTATAGCTTAAATATCATCTTAGGTAACTCGTCATTAATTATGAAATCTACTCGGAAATATTATTTGAACCAAACGATTAACTTCTATAAATTATAAAATAAGCTGTTATTTTCAGACATTTTGTTGATAATTTCATAAACTGTTTCGAGTTTGTTTGTATCATTACATAATTTTTATTCTAATTTAGCTAAAGGTTGAACTCATGGACGCAGCTGGGATCAGAACTAAGTCTTAAAAGGGGCCTTTATTAAATTGAAACTCCAGTTTTCTTTATGAAATGATAAATAAGTTTCATGTATGAAAGGTCACGACAAGCAAGAATGTCTCGAACTGGGATATTGGATAGTTTACCTTGAGTACGCAAAGAATTTATTAGTTGAGATCTGACATCACGATACTCCACGCATGTCCAAACGACATGATCAATATCCCGATAACCTTCTCCGCAAGCACAATGATTAGTCTCGGAGAGCCCAATTCGAAGGAGATGTGCATCTAACGTGTAGTGATTGGACATGAGTCTGGACATCACACGAATGAAATCCCTACTCACATCCAGTCCCCTGAACCATGCCTTTGTCGATATTTTCGGAATAATTGAGTGCATCCACCGACCCAGATCATCTCTATCCCAAGATGCTTGCCAGCTGGCAAGTGTTCTTTGGCGAGACGAACTATAGAATTCGTTGAAAGCAATCGGTCGCTCATAAATTTCACCCTCAATAGCACCACGTTTGGCTAAATTATCGGCTCTTTCATTGCCTGGAATGGAGCAATGAGCCGGGGCCCAGACTATAGTGATTAGATAATTATTATTCAATATGTCGTTCAGACACTGTTTTATTTTACCCAAGAAAAACGGTTCATTTTTGCCAGCAGCGATTGAGCGAATGGCTTCAATTGCACTCAGACTATCTGTGAAGAGGAAATGATGGTTTGGAGATAATGTGACGATTACACTCAAACTATAATGAACTGCTGCTAGCTCTGCTATATAAACAGATGCAGGTTCTTGAAGCCTAAATGAGGCCGAAACATTATTGTTGAACATACCAAACCCTGTCGCTTCTTCAATTCGCGATCCGTCCGTATAAAACATTTTCTCAGAGTCAATATGCCTGAACTTACTTGAAAATATTTTTGGGATTTCCGTCGAGCGTAGATGATCCGGGATTCCACGCACTTCACGCTGCATGGATGTATCGAAAAATAAAGTTGAGTCAGGGACATTTAGGAGGCTGACACGGATAGGAATATATCTTGAAGGGTTGATTTCCTGTGACATATGGTTAAAATATACTGTCATAAATTTTGTTTGAGATCGAAGCTCGACTAGTCGTTCGAAATTATTAATTACCATGGGATTCAGCACCTCACATCTTATTAGCAGGCGTGATGAAAGCTCCCAAAATCGATCTTTTAATGGAAGAACTCCCGCCAGAACTTCAAGACTCATTGTATGTGTCGAGTGCATGCAGCCTAAGGCAATTCGCAAACAACGGTACTGAATTCGCTCAAGTTTGATAAAATGAGAGTTTGCAGCGGAACGAAAGCAAACGCATCCATATTCCATCACTGAAAGTATCGTTGTTTGATACAATTTTATTAGATCTTGCGGATGAGAACCCCACCAAGATCCTGTTATTGTTCGAAGAAAATTTACTCTTTGTTGGCATTTTGTTATCAGATACCTAATGTGTCCTCTCCACGTGCATTTGGAATCAAACCACACCCCGAGGTATTTGAAAGTCAAAACCTGTTGGATCATTCTTCCCATCATATGAAGCTGAAGTTGCGCGGGATCATGCTTTCTTGAAAAGACGACCAGCTCTGTTTTCTCCGCAGAGAATTCGATACCCAGATGAACAGCCCAAACGGACAATTTATCTAAGGTATCTTGCAATGGTTTTTGCAGATCAATAGCTTTGGATCCAGTAACTGAAACCACGCCATCATCTGCCAATTGCCTAGTGTACATGGGGTTACGAGACAGCTGTCAATGTCGTTTACATAGAAATTATACAGGAGCGGACTGAGGCATGAGCCTTGCGGGAGACCCATGTAGCTAATTCTGAATGTTGCCAAATCGCCATGTGAAAAATACATGCACTTCTCTGACAAAAGGTTGTGCAAATAATTATCATTCGTCCCTTTATTTCTACGGAAGCCAAACTGAGTATCTGACAACAAACCGTTCGTCTCGACCCAAGTGTCGAGACGTCGTAGAATAATTTTTTCGAACAATTTTCTGATGCAGGACAACATCGCAATGGGTCTATATGAGTTGTGATTGGAAGCTGGTTTCCCCGGCATTTGAATGGCGATAACTTTCACTTGTCTCCAGTCAGGCGGAACAATATTTTGCTCAAGAAACTTGTTGAACAATTCCAACAAACGTCTTTTTGCGAGGTCGGGCAGATTCTTCACCAAGTTGAATTTAATTCTGTCCATCCCAGGGGCGTTATTGTTACAAGACAAGAGTGCTATAGAAAATTCCATCATTGAAAATGGGTTATTAATAAAACCATTATTTGGAGGAGATTCCCGTATAATGCTTTGCGTAGGAACAGAATCTGGGCAAACTTTCCTAGCAAAGTCAAATATCCATCGGTTCGAGTATTCATCACTCTCATTGCCCACGTTACGATTCCTCATTCGTCTGGCCGTATTCCAAAGAGTGCTCATTGAGGTTTCTCTTGACAAACCTTCGACAAAATGTCTCCAATAGCTACATTTTTTGGCTCGAAGTATGCTCTTGTTTTTCAAACCATAAGTTTTTCAAAATTCTGAGGAGTTCCTCCTCCCCGTTTTAGAAACGACTTGCAAGCATTTTGTTTTGCGAGTTTAGCCTCTGAGCACTCTTTGTCCCACCAGGGGTTGGGAGGCCTTCTGTTAGTCGAGTCTTAGTCGTTCGAAGTTGTTATTTTTGTATCTCCGAGAAATTTTGTTGCTAGGATTTGTCGGTTACGTCACATATAAGATTACATCTCTCGAACAGGAAATGTTCGTCAGAATCCTTCCCAATTTGAACAACATTTTTAGTTTTATAATAAGCCTAAATTAACGAAAGGCGTTGTCAAGTCAAGGTCACCTTTGAGAAAATTCAACCAATGGAAACTGCTCGGTTAGTTGTTTACGTCACTTTTACCATTATATGTCCGGAACCAAACGTGGCAGCCATTTGATCTTCGAACTAGGTCCATAGTTCAATAGAAGTTTTCAAATGAGGCTACCCTTGTTAAAATCGATCTGCTCTTCTCTGAGAAAGTTGAAGGGTAAAAAACAACGCGTTTTATCGGTTACGGCACTTATATGATGAAATCTGATCTGATATACAATGAACCTTATTATTGCAAACGTCAAGAACAAAGATATTTCAAAAGAACACCTGCAGACGAGTAACTCAATCACGGTATAAAAGCTCTGCCGAAATATTTTTATATGTAAGTGGTCTCATTTGCACCATTCTGCGCCTTTTGATGATAGACAAGTTAGAACTATGTAAAAGAAAAGATGAAAAATGGCTCTATTTCATTCAATTGAAATGATAGCGGCATAGTATATTTGAGAAAAAATATATAGGTATATAAAATTTTCAAAAAATGGCGCCTATCATTCCGAGCAACTTTACTGAATATACTGTACTTCAAAAACCACGTTTTAAATGAGATATCAACTAAGAGCGTAAAATTGGGTTTTTGAACCACTGTGCGATGATCCGCTAACCGAACAGTTCGAAACAGATTGCTTCGCTGAAAACAGAACACCTTCGCATCAACCGAGGGCATAGTTTTCCAACCCATCGCATATTCACGCTCGGTTCAAATTTTCGAGTGAATATGCAAAAGCATCGGTGTTCGGTTCGCAATCAATAACCATTTTAGGCGAATTTTTAAATTATGTTTTTTTCGATATCTCAGAAACGCATAGAACGTCGAGATCTGGTATTAATTCTAAAAAACTCTAATCAACTACTAAGGACGATTTTTTAGTCAAATTGATTTTTTTGCAAACCATTTTTTTCTCGAGATAACACCATACTTTGATAATTCATTCATTTCTAAAACATTGGCCTTTTTGAGAAGTTTACGTTATTTGGAATTTAGTTCTTAAAAAGAGTTACATAAACCGAATACTGAAAAAGGCTTCGTAAATGGAAGCTTGGGTGTAGAGAATAGCGTTTGGCTATTAGAAAGCTCTGCTTCAAACAGTTTATATGTTTTTTTTTTCGTTTGAAAAATCTAATCTGCTAAATTCACAATGTGACAATCTGGCATCGCTGCTTGTTGCAGAAGGAAACAGTTTTAATGATTCTATTTTTCAACTCGATCAAAAAACTATGAATATGACCCAAAATATTGTTTGATTTTCTTACTTTTAGTACCAACAAATTTTAACCACCGAAACATGTGCGAATTTCAATTCAGTACTGGAATGAAACGCACTAATCCTCTATCTACAACAATTCTCCAAAACCCAATCAATGATCGTCAGTCGATTAGAAGAAGTCATTTTCAAGAATCTCACTCCGGACCGAGCACCCTACAAATCCTAGCCTTTCTAGGCCGAATGGCTCTTTGGTCAATTAGATTTACGTAATCTGCGACAGCCGAAGGTCCGACCTGAATACTTCTGTGGAAGCCGCATTCCCCACGGAGTCAGAGTGCGGTCCAAAAGTTGACAGCCGGGCCCAGTCAGTTCCTATAGTCCCTCGGTTCGAAATAAATTTGCATATTCAATAGCATTTCTATAAGATTGCCACATAAACTTAAAAGGGGAAAACGAACAGGGAGAGAATGCTAATAATAATCGCTACGGGTTGGATTGGCGACAGGAGACGACAGCAGAGGGGATGGTATGCCTTTTCGAAATTTTCAAAGAGCCACCTGTATCGAAGGGACCGACCCCAACGGGGACGATGCCGGAGATTGGATCGGTAGAACGGAGAAGGAAATTTATTCAAATTAACGATAACACTATGAAAACGATGGCTAATCTCGGCGGGCTCACGGCTTTGTAGAAAATGTTCCGCCTGTGACCGGTAAATTAGTTATTTCAACTTATGAAGAAATGGCGCATGCAGATGAGATGAGATTTCGGTGAAGCAATCCTGAGGAAAACAATTTGACTTTTATTGGGCTTACTTACCTTCGCCAAAGTCTAACCACTAAACGAACATCGAGCCATCATCACCACGACAGGAAGGACAGTCGACTGCTGATCAGCATCCGACTTTCTCTTTGGTAATTAGTTGCCCACTTGTAACCTTGTCATAGCGTGATAGTGCCGAAGGCATTGGCGGGGATTCGCTACCCGGAGGTCGGTGCAAATTCCCGCAGCGATGCACCACCAATCTGGAACTGGATAGTCATTTGGATGGCCGCGCAAGTACCTTGTTACCAGCAACTACGACAGCTAATTAGGCGGAATTGATCTGTTCAACTCGAATGTTCAAGATGCTGTATTAGTGCACTTTGAAACCAATTCGCGATGTGGATCGGGAAGTCTCCATAGAGGTGAGGTAATTTGAATCAACATTGCAAATTGCTTTGGCACGATTTTGCATGCATCCAACGATTGAGTATGTTTCAATGTTGGGATGGGCATACGTGAGTGTGAAACTTTGGTTTGATGGTAAACGTTGTTGTTTTACTGATATATTAGGTGTACAACTTTGTTTCCGCCGTTTTCCAATAGATGTCTTTACCAGTTCGTACTGATCAATATAAATCAATCGGAAAAATGATACGCAACTGGTCACAAGTTTTTTCTGTTGAAGTTGATTACGATAGAGTATTTTACGATATCGCGTTCACTCTAACAGATTTGCTTTTATCAAATGTAAGGAGTTTCAGAGTGCAAGCGTTACACGAAACGTCAAGACGCGCGTGCTTGCTAATTACATTTAATCAAAGTAAACCTGTTAGATTGAATGCGATTCTCTAACAGTACATGGAATTGAATCCGTACGCTCCACGTTCAGTGCTCACTCTGATTTCGCCCCAACTAGCACGCGCACGCACGCGTGTCTTGACGCTTGCACTCTGACAACTGCCTTGATGAAATTCTGGAAAAAGCTACACTATTGAACTATGCTAATCTCTACTTATTTGTTATCAGACGAGTGTGAGCCTGGCGTCTGCAGTGTTTAGGAATTTTAAGAAGAGAAAATATATTGCGTCTCACAAATTTTCCTGTAAAGGTCTGAAAGTATCTCCTAAGAGACCATCAACATCTAACATTACCAACAATCCAAAGTAAATTACTCTTGAGCTAGGAAACTTCACATTCGATAAGAAGTATCGACCACATTAACATCCCTTCTGTGTTACAAATGATCAGTAGTAGAATGAGACCAGTAACTTTAAATATTCTCCGACATTTGACAGTATTTACACCTGTAGTTGAACAAATTTTGAATCATTCGATTGCAATATGCCCCCCTCTGGAATGATAGTGTCCTTCAATAAATAATTCATTGAACGAGACTGGCGAACTTAATCACCGCTCTTCAGTGGAAGTGATATCTCAAAAATAGATCCATTCAAATATTACATCAATGCTCTGAGGAATATCCAACATTTTATTTCTCAATTTTCACTCGGATCGAGAGTTTCTTAAGTATTTTGGGGAATGAAAATGGGTTATTCCTTTTATTGAATCAACATTCTTCCGATAGCTGGTATTTAGGAGTAGGGTAAAGACCACTAGAATTAGTTTCTGTCAAACTTGCTCTCCAACAGGCATAAAACTCCACTTCTTTTGCATCAACTGATTACAATCAGCTTGCTTTCACATCTCATCCAAGTCAGTCGATAAAACAAACCCGCTTACGTTCAGGACAGAAGAAACCAAGTACAGTATTGTGTGGTGAACAATAGAACGACCTCAAAATGAGTGAACCAAACGAACAAAAGCTACCGCCGATACGAAAGAATACAATTATTGTTGACTTTGTAGAAAATGATCAGAAATTTCAATTTAAGTATGGAAAATCAGCACCAAAAACGATTTGGCGCGAAATTCGTCATTTATATGTTTACACCAACAACAACAACAATACAATCGAATCTGAATCGGAAGACATCGAATTTCAGGTGCTATTGAACGAAGATGACACGCACACTCCAAAACAATTTGCTGAGGTATTCAATTCGAAATTTTCGACCGCTTGAGAACCATGGAAAAAGTTCATCAGCAGGGAAAATGGGTACCATGTAAATTGAATGAAAGACTACAAGAAAACCAGCGAACTTTTTGTGGAATGCTACTGAAATGATACGAAAGGAAATGATTCACTGGAAACCCCGATTTTGAAACAAAGCTTCAGAGAACCATAGTGTTATTCATTTAACTCAGCTCGACGAGATCAGAAAATGTCTCAGTGTTTGTGTAAAATTTTTTCGCGTTTAATATTCTCGAATATGTTAAACCGATTTTAAAAAATAAAGCTCATTTGAAAGCTACTATTGAGTCATTGATCAAGTTCGAAGATCAAATGGCTGTGGCTTCTGTTTCCGGAGATATGATGGTATAAGTGACGTAACCGACAAAACTGCGTTGTTTTATTGCCGCTCAATTTTATTAGAGATGACTGAAACGATTTGAACAAAGTTAGGCTCGTTTGAAAACTATTATTAAGCCAGTGATCAAGTTCGAAGATCAAATGGCTGTCTCTTTTGGTACCGGAGATATGACGGTATAAGTGACGTAAACGACAAAACGGGTTGTTTTATTTCCAACCAATTTTCTTTGGAATGGCTGAGTCGATTTTAACAAACCTAGGCTCGTTTTGAAGCCACACGGAACGAACGAAATTGGTTCTGCGCCTAAATCGTATTACTGTTTTTGAATTAGTTGATTTTAACAACAAAATTTCCAAAATAACTATTAAATTAGTGGAAATTCAGAATTTACTACTGTTTTTAGAGAATGCGTTTAGTTGGCGAATATCCTGGACATAAACCAGCAATATTTCAATCCATTACGAAATTCTCATTGACAACTAATTTTGTGATTAAAATCAGAAAATTCTATCACCATCATTGCTGAAAAACTGCATAAAGAAAACAAAAATAAAATAGGTTTTATTAACAAGTTTTTTAGCCAAAAACTCATGAGAAGTGTCAAAGCAAAACAATGCATTTAAAAGCTAAAATGGATAGTCTTGTTGAAACTTCTTGCCGATTATTTCGATGTTTTTCGCATGTGTTAAAATATATTCATATTTAAATTGCCGTACACTCTTAGTAGAAAGTGTATTTATTCAGAATTTGTGTGCATTTAATACTATTGTGCGTAATAATGTTTTTACGTGGAACAGTGAAGTGAGTACGCTGTCTGGTGTACTACTTGTATTCGGTTTTTGTTTTCCGAGTGTTCTAAATTTTCAGTGAGGATGTCGATTTCGGGAAGTCAAATAAAGAAAACAGCGATTTAGAAGAAAAATAAGATTAGGTAAGATTTTTTTTAGTTGCCTCAAAAAGTAACAAACTAAAATCAGAGAATCAATTTTTTTCGCCAAAATGCTGATTTCGGTCTTTCAGTGTATCAGTCAAGTTCGAACATCAACTGTCACTTCTGTTTCCGGAGATATTATGGTACAAGTGACGTAGCGCCTTTTCTGTTCGCTCAATTTTCTCGTGATGGCTGAACCGACTTCAAAAAAGTTAGATTAGTTTAGAGATTACTATTGGTTTAGATTTGGAGTTCAAATGGCTGTCACTTACGAATCCAAATATATAATGGCAAAAGTGGCGCAAATGTCCAAACTCATTACAGCTCAAATTTCTCGTACGTAGATTAACCGATATCAATAATTTTAGGCTCGTTCGAGACTACAATTGGGCTGTTTCGGAGATATAAACGTACAAGTAACGTAATCGACAAAATATTTTTTTCTCCTTTGATCACGTTCAATTGTTTTATTGCGTCAAAAATGAACCCAAATTAGTGTCAGAAATTATTTCAACAAAAAAGGCAAAAATAGTTTAATAAAACTGTGTTGATGAAAGAGAAAAGCATTGTCATATCAATGCGGCTTACTCACCAGAATTAGCCCCTTCAGATTACCACGTCAATGGAACACATACTCTTTAGAAGTTGAAAAAAATGGGTGGATTCTTTTTTCGAATCAAAATACTCCTAAACCTCCGTTTACGTAGACTTTTTTTAAGTAACTTTTTTTACGAACCAAATTCTAAATAACGTAACCTTTTTTTAAAGAACCTGCTTCATAAAAAGAGGATTTTGCATGCAATGAGCATGATTTCCGACTCATTTTTATTCCATGTAAATTAATACAATATAAGTATTTTTGGAACGGGTTTAAAGAGTAGATTCTGGAAAATGATATTTGAGGTATTTTTGGAAATTCAAAATGGCGACTTCCGGTTTATTGATATTCCTTGAAAACCCTTAAAATATAGGTATTTTCGGAACGGGTTTGATGAGCAGACGTCGGAAAACGATGTTTAAGGTGCTTCTGAATTCCAAGATGACGACTTTCGGTTTATTGATAGTCCCTGAAATCCCTCACAATGCCAAAAGTGGGAAAAAATCTCTGAAAACCCACAAATAATTATGTAACTCATGAACTAATTGAGATAGGTCAACAAACTAAAACGTTTCTTATGTAAAAATGTCCAAGAAATTCAATGGAAAGGTTTATGATAGTCACACGAATCGTAATCCTGACCGTTTTACCCCAAATGTACAGCAGTTTTGGGGTTTCCTATAACATTCGCTCTGTAACTTGAAATGAAGTAGAGTACGGTATACTGGAACAGCCTACTTTCATGAAAAACAAAATCTGGAGAATCGATTAGAGGAACCCACACTGGTCGCACGAAACGTTTTGGTGGCTGTTTTACCCCAATTCTTCCATTTCATGAGATCCTTACTGTGAATCGTCCTTAAATCTTGGTAAAACTTCTTGCAAGTTTGCTAAATCTAGCTTATCTTATAGAAAAAGTCTATAGAACCGAATGGAAGAACCTACGCTGGCCGCACGGTACGTTTTGATGACTATTTTACCCCATTTCTTCCATTTTATGGTATTTTATTGTAAATCGGTCCTAAGTCATGATAAAACTTATTGAAAGTTTACAAAATCTAGCTTATGAGTTCGGGTTTACATCTCATCCAAGTCAGTCGACAAACAAAACCGCTTACGTTGGGGACAGAAGAAACCAAGTACAGTATTGTGTAGTGAACAATAGACCTCGAAAATGAGTGAACCAAACGAACAGAAGCTACCGTCGGTACGAAAGAATACAATTATTGTTGACTTCAGACAGTGCAAAATTCGACCTTCGATACAAGAACTTGAAGGTTTGCTTAAGAAGCAAATGAATCTTAACATTAAACGTGTGCATTTACTCCAATGCAATAAGACCAATAATGTTGTTTATATACAGTTCTATAAAGAGTTGGATGCAATTCAATTCGCTAAAGACAATAATAATGTGCACTATGTGGAGCATGAAAATATCAAGTACAACATTCCAGTATATATGGAAGATAGTGCTATAGAAGTGCGTGTGCATGATCTTCCCTCAAGCGTCAACGGTTCTTATATTCGCAAAACTATGTCCCAATACGGAGAGATTCTCTCTATCGAAGATGAAAAGTGGAGGAATTTTTTCCCCGGTATTCTAAATGGCGTACGTTTGTTACGCATGCGCTTGAGGAGGCCTATACCCTCTTATGTGACTTTCGGTCAGGATACAAGAATACCGTGCAAATCACTTGTTACCTATGACAATCAGATGGCCACATGTCAATATTGCCAAAAAGCTGTTCACTACGGTAAGCTATGTGATAAACCGGACAAGGAGACAACTATACCAAAGGACAACGGTGCTTCCTTCACATCAACCCCAAGCAACCCCAGTACACCTGTGACAGTCACCAACAACAGTGAAGCATCCTCTTCAACGAAACCATCCAACGTATCCCCTATAGAACAAAGTACACCAGCTGCAGTTAACAGCTTACCATCCAACCAACCAGCAACTGCAAACAATGTACAACAAAGCGCATCTACAGCAACCAGCAACGAAATCAACAACAATATACCACCGATGCGGCAATGGATGACGAGACGAACCACGAACGAAGTGCCCCTCTATCCTCGCAGGAGGAAAATGGAAGCTCCTCTCCCCCTAGAAAAAGGGTGACAACGAGATCCAATACAAAAAAAAATCTTTTATTTAAAAACTCAGCTAAATCGGCCACGTAAAGCTTGTACGCAAAAAGGCCTGAATAAAATATCTTTTAAATAAAAAAAAAAATCTAGCTTATCTTATAGAAAAAAATCTGTAGAACCAAATGGAAGTACCTACACTGGCCGCACGAAACGTTCTAGCGACTACTTTACCCTCTCCCATTCCATTCTCAAGACATTTTTACATAAAATCAAGCTATTTCAGTAGACCGCACTCGATTTCTTTTCAAGTTTCAGAACAAATACTACAGAAAACCCTGAAACTGCTGGGCATTTTGGGGTAAAATGAGCAGGATGGCGATTCGTGCGGTCATTAAAAACCATTCCATTGATTTTTTTTAATTTTTTTACGTAAGAAACACTCTTGTTTATTGCCTTTTTTCATGGTTCCCGATTTCTTTACGGGTTTCCTGGGTTTTTTCCCACTGTGCAATGTATGTCGATATTACTGGAATTGTTCGAATATCTTCACAATATGCACATTTTCGGAATGGTTGTCATGTTGTCATGTTGCTTACATTTTTGAAGCAGCAGTACAATAATAATATCGATAAACCGAAAGTCGCCATCTGGGATATTGAAGCGTCTTAGTCATTTTCCTGCAAATACTGATAGTTTTTGTTTCGAAATTATCCATTATATTATACATATCCAATAGGTAGATTTTTATTATGACGAGAAGTCTACAAATTGCTAGAAAAATGTGAAAAATGTACAGCTAACAATGGCCAATGCTTTCAATTAGCAATCTTTTCATTTTCGTTATTAAGTAAGAGCTCGTATTTCAATGGGTTATTGCTTATCAGAAGCTTCTACATCTGAAATATTTTTATCACAAATTTTTTAAGTTTCACTCCAAACGGTCATAAAACGCTAGGAAAATACTTGGAACGGCAAACGGCATAAAAATGGATATCTACTCTTTGATGATGCATCTCAAATTGTTGACCAAATGATATTACCGCCTACCATTCAACCACTTTCCTTTGCATCCTTCTTCCATACTGCTTTGCATGATTCCAGTGACAAACTGTTTAATTCGGAAAAATAAAAACAGCATAAGAGAGAGCCAGAAAAAACGCCTCAAGTTCTAGGGAGACTTTCAAGCACACCGAGAATTCACAGTTAAATCCCAGTTGCTTGGGGCGGTTTCCAAACAAAAAGCACAACTCTCTAAATAAAGTTATAAAACGTTAACAAATTGTGTTTGGAACTTTTTACCCATTCCGGCTTCGGATTGTGTTCGGCTGGTGGTAACTTTTTCGCGAGCAACCATCGGAAAAATATTCCGATGAAAGTTGTTCTTCTACCTCACCGAGGCGAAAATCCAATTTTTCAGATGTTTGATGGAGTGCCGGTTCGAGTAATACCTTAAATAGTGACTAATATTTTGTTTCTGTCGATGCCTCCGTGGGAACGTTGATGATGAAAAAATAATTTATTTCCGATGCAGATTTTCCATACCATACGGAAAAGTACAGCGACATTTATTCGGCCAGCGACAAGGTATTTGAATGCATAAAACTATTTACAAACAATACCGCATCATATTTGTCCAATGCTTCATTCCATCTAGAGACATCTTCGGAAACTAAACAATATTTCACCTTCGTATGTACGACACATCCAAGCTCTATCAGCATCACCAAACCAACAACAGCAACATCAACATCGTCAATATCGCTTGCATAATTCTGGCATCTAAACCGAACCGATGCCAAGTTGCCAAGTCCACCGTCGGTCGAAGCGGGTCCGGTCTCAACACTCGACACGGACACGGCAATATTGTGAAAGATAAACTTTTATTGGATATCGTAAGTCCCCCGTCCCCCTTCCCAACAGAACACTCGAAGTGTCCCTCGCACGGCAGCGCGATGGCGTCCAATCGATGAATCGCTCAGAGGAAAAAAAAAGACCTATGCTGTTCCACGATACGCATGAGATATTTATGCAAATCAGTTCGAAATCCGTACACATCACTGGCTGACTGGCCCGGCTGGGCACACATCGTTCAAACAGTCAAGTTTGGAAAAATTATTTCCAACTCTGGATGCAGCATTCATCTGTTCTGTCTGTATTTCAGGGAACATCCAACGCGAAATTCCCCATATTGAACGGGTGTCTCAGGTGGAACACTCCAGCAGTATTCGAGAGCCGAAGCCAGACGGGCCCAAACGGATTCCGATGCCTCTGATGGACCGAGCCATTCTACTAAATCCTACCAAATTTATGATATTGCGTTTGATTCCCGGCATACTGCAGGAACCAGAATGACTGAATTTTCCAAGCGAAGGCCTATGAATAGTGATCCTAGAACTAATGGCTTTTGGTGTGAGCAAGGGGTGGATTTTAAAATATGTTAATCTGGTTCCAGGGCAATTATCTAAAACGACCAGAGACAAAAGTGTCGGAGATATGTGCGTTGCTCACACAGACTTGTAATTGACTTTTGTTTCATTCACTTTGACTAGTTCTGTTGGGTTGGGAACATTCCATTTTGACCTCGCACCGCTAGTTAGGTTTAAATGAAACTTTACTCACAATACAATGGTTAATTTTCGATATGACTCCTTGGCACGACTTCGAGAAAAACTTAACTTATTCATTTGTCATAAACATAACTGGAATAGGAAGAGCAATTCCGTATGAAATCGAGAGGCGATTTATTTTTGTATTATTTTATTTGGAATAAAAAGTCCCGGGCCTCTCGCAGAAAGAACGTGAATAGTTTCGAACCGTGTATATTTTTGTGGAGAACAAGCCTCTAGATGGTCCAATATCAAATTTCATTACAATATATCCACTAAGGTTTGATAATAGCTGATCGTGTCAGACGAGTTCTAGTTTTCATCAAGCTATGAGTTTCTTGTCCTGAAAAAAACAGCAACGGTGAAATTGAATGATTTGCGGTACGGATTGGTCCACAAACCCCCGTATTCTCCAGATCTGGCCCCCAGTGACTATTGTCTGTTTCCAAACCTGAAAAGGTTTCACCCGGGAAAGTAATTTTCGTCGAATACAGAGGTCATTGCAGAAACTGAAGCCTATTTTGAAGCCCTAGACAAATCTTTCTTTTCAAGGGCGTCAAAATGCTGGGTCAAGTGTATCGTTCTAGTTGGAGATTATACTGAATAATAAAAAAACTTTATTAGCCTTCCCTTCATTCCATGTAGTATTTCAGAAGCCCTAGACAAATCTTTCTTTTCAAGGGCGTCAAAATGCTGGGTCAAGTGTATCGTTCTAGTTGGAGATTATACTGAATAATAAAAAAACTTTATTAGCCTTCCCTTCATTCCATGTAGTATTTCATATTTCTTAATCTAAACTTGAATAATAGAGATTCCGCACATAATCACTATTAATTTATGATTTCCACTCATAAAAAACTTTTATCCCATTTTTTTACCAATTCTGAAAAAAAAGTTTTACAACTTCTGCGTCATACAACACAAATCAAGTCCATCATTGATGGAATATTCTCTGAGAAAACTCTTTCCGAAAAACTAAGAAACTAACTTAAATTCTTATAAAGTTTTTTATTTTGCACATACTTATACTTAATAGAATTACTGTATAATAGAATTTATACAAGCATAGAAGTAAAAATGATCAACACGTAGAAAAAGTACTGGTGTGTAATGTCAGAGACATAACTGGATGTCGTGAATACGAATAAAACTGACACTTTTACTTTATACTGCCGAATATAAATTAGTTGATCGACAGTGTGAATTGTGCAAGTTTTGCCCTTTTACACTACTAGAATTTGAAACGATACACCTAAACTACAGTACAGATTAGTTACATTAAACATTCTGACACACAAATATTACGAAATCACCAGTATATTTCCTTATCATAAAATAATGGTGGTTCTGAAAAAAAACCTTTTATGAAGGCGTTCGTGATAGAGAGTGATGAGTTGAGTTCAAATTCTGGTTCTAAATGGCACCTTAGAGAATTTTGATGTCGATTATTTCATTTCGAATTTCAATATTTAAAAAAAAAGATACTATCAAAATGCTGTACGAGATTAATTTCTGGCATCCCAGAAGAGCCAAATTGTATAATGTTCTAAAATATTAAACACTGATTGGATATAAACGATTTTAAACACTGTTGCGAATTTAGAACTGTGAAAATTGCAAAAAACTGATCAAATGATCTTAGATTTGCAACTACACTGATAATTTTAATTTTCGATTTACAAAGAAATCATAGTTCTTTAGGTAACATTTAGAGCCATTAGAAGGGCTGATTTTGCATAATGCTCCACATTGTTGTCTATTTTCCGTTGTATTTTGCTTCAATGCAAACGACCACCAACCGGATGATGTAATCGATCTTCTTCGAAAGAAATACTGGCTCTGCGGCCGGAGCATGAACTAATGAATACTAATGACTCCTTCGAAATGCTTTCGTTGAATCTTGAACAAAAACAAAAATGAAGTCTGTTCCGTTTCTGGAGTTTATTATTGACACTATTTTCGATAATTCCGAAACCGTCAATTGAGGCGAAATGTAGAGGAATGTGAAAATCGCGTTTTTTGATCAATTATTCAAAAACTAGACCGATTTTTGAAAAACTAAAAAACACTTAAGTTTTCGAAATCAAATTTATCATAACTAAGTATTCTTAGAATTTTAAAATTTTGCTTTGTCGAGCCGTAATTTGTTTTTGAAATGTATAAACGGTTACTGTTCCGTTCCACGGTGATGATTTTAGAACTGAAAAGTAGTGTTTGTAGCAGAATTTCACAAAGAATCTGAAAAGGCAACTCAAAATTATAAAATATTATACCCCCCCTCATTTTATGTAGTATTTCATAACACATGGATCAATAAGTTCCGAGACTAAAGCAGAGATGGCGCTCGTAGTAAACCAGTAACCACGTCTTTCTAGAGTACTAACCTTAGCTTGAAACGGGTCGAAATTTTAAGTCGATCCGACCAGAAACAGCTGAGTTATCGAGGTTGGAGTAAAGTCGTTTTGTAGTTTGTTTAAAAAATTTCGTGTTTTGATAAAACATTGTTTTTAATGGGTAAAAACACCGTGCAAGCGAAACAATGGATTGAAAAATGTTATCCGGACTTTTGTCCATCAAAAGCCACGATTTGTCGGTGGTTCGCCGAGTTTAAACGTGGTCGTACCGACACAAATGACGCGGAACGCTCGGGAAGACCTGTGGAAGCCGTTACACCGGAAAATGTGAGTGAAGTGACAAGTGAGTGAAGTGACAAGTGAAAGATCGTAAAGTGAAGCTCCGTGAGATTGCTGAGATGACACAGATATCGTATGGAAGTGTATTTACTATCCTTCATGAAAAATTGACCCTGAAAAAGGTTTTTTCCAAGTGGGTGCCGCGAGTCGATGATTCAAAAAGCAGTTTATCGATATTTACTCGCAACAAAAAGATTTCTTGCGTCGTTACGTGACCATGGACGAAACATGGATACATCACTACACTCCAGAGTCGAAGCGGCAGTCATCTGAAAGGCGCACAGCTGGCGAAAGCCGTCCGAAGCGTCCGAAAACGCAGCAGTCAGCTGGCAAAGTCATGGCGTCAGTTTTTTGGGATACGTATGGCGTGATTTTCATTGACTACCTCGAAAAAGGTAAATCGATCAACAATGATTATTATATTGATTTACTGGTGCGTTTGAAGGAGGAAATCGCAAAAAACGACCGCACATGCAGAGAAAAAAAAATCCTTTTTCATCAAGACCCTGCCACAAGTCGATGAAAACAATGGCGAAATTGAACGAATTGGGCTTTGATCTGCTTCCCCACCCCCCATACTCGCCAGATTTAGCCCCCAGTGACTACTGGCTCTTTGCTGATCTTAAAAAAATGCTCCAGGGAAAAAGATTTGGCTTAAATGAGGAGGTCATCGCTGAAACTGAAGCTTATTTTGAAGCGAAAGATAAAATTTTTTATAAACATGGTATTGAAAAATTGGAAAAACGTTGGCTCCATTGTATCACCCTAATAGGTGATTATGTTGATGAATAAAAAAATTTTTTGCAAAAAAATGTTGTTTCCCTTGTTAGTCTCGAGACTTATTGATCCATGTGTTATTTCTTATTCTAAACTTGAATAATGGACATTCCGCAAATAATCACTATTAATTTATGATTTCCACTCATGAAAAACTTTTATCACATTATGTTACCAATTCTGAAAAAAGTTTTACAAGTTCTGCGTCATACCACACAAATCAACTCCATCATTGATGGAATGTTTTCTGAGAAAACTCTTTTCGAAAAACTAAGAAACTAACGTAAATTCTTACAAAGTTTTTTTTATTTTGCACATACCTATACTATATAGAATTACTGTACAACAGATTTAATACAAGCATAGAAGTAAAAATTATCAACACGTAGAAAAAATTGCTAGGAAAGACAGGAAAAACAATCGGAAACGATTGAAAGTTGTAGATCTTCAGTGGACGTCATTTTAAATTCGCTGTATCATGAGAACGATAGCAAAAAAGGAAAAAATTCTTCAACATATTTTTGGTTAAAAATTTGGCGTTCTATCACAAAATTGGGTCGGAGAACGTTTGAAACACTTCTTTTAATCTTCCTAATAGGCATCAATTCTCATATTGCTCATATTTTCATTACAATTACTAATGAATCCTTCAAAATGCTTTCTTGGAATCTTGAACAAAAACAAGAATGAAGTCTGTTCCGTTTCTGGAGTTTATTATTGACACTATTTTCGATAATTCCAAAACCGGGAATTAAGAACCGAAATGGCCGAAATTGCTTCGCTGGACCAGCAACTAAATAAAATACAATTTGTAATTAGTTTTGAGCCATTTTAGAAGAATCTTGCCGTTTTTGTATCGTCGCTCTAAATTATAGTTTGTAACACACAACGAAAGTCAGCTCCGGATATAGTTCAGTCGTTGCTCATTGGACCAAAAAACCTTTCATTTAAGCTTAAGATTGATTTAATCGGTTTTAGTCATCTCTAAGAAAATGAAGTGAGTTCCGTTTCAGTTTTTTGTGATCACTATATTCGGTGCTTCCGGAACCGGGAACTGAGAACCGAAATATCGGAAATAATTTTTTTTCTATCATTAACTAATGAAACTCGCACAATAGAAAAATCGTATCACTAGCTCAAATGACTTTACACGAATTTATGTCACCGTGAGTATAAGAATGCTCGTGAAATTGGCTTTTATTTACTTAATATCCCATTATTTCATAGTAATGCTATGCTATTGTAAGGTCTTTTACTGAAATTTAAGCTTGCTAAAATCGGTTCTGCCATTTCCAAGAAAATTGAGTGCATAATTTTTGCAGTTTTTTGCACATATCACCCTGTAATTCCGAAACCGGAAGTCGAATTCAAATGATGTTGAGGAACTGTTGGCCTTGATTCAAAAGTCGGTTTTCACAGTGATTGTATAGCCTGTCTATATGAGAAAACCATAAAACATGTTCCATCACAAGTCAAGTTTGCAGCTAATTAATTCACCCTATTTAGCTTGAATCCCGATCTGATGGAAATAACAGAATTATAACAACAAAAATCATAACAAAAAGGACGCTAGCGGGAACAAAATCGTAACAGATTTTGAAACGTTTGTATCACAATTATTATTGAATTTGATATAACTACAGAAGTCCGAAAGCAGGAAGCAATAGTTGTAATAAATTAGATAGCAAATTTAACACAGAAAAACTATATCACAGCCAGCATCGTTTCAATCCAAAATTTTGAATGATTTTTTTATTAAATTATTAATTTATCTAGTGATCTGATTTCTTCTTTTAGTTTTTTGAGTTTCTGATCATTATTGTTCGATATGAAGCAATGGAAAAACTCTTTTTTTCTAATAATGAACGTTGTCATGAGTCTTGCAAATGAAAATAAACCTCGTAACTTATTTTGTTATTATATTGTTATCATAAGTTTTAACTTTCAACAGTTTTCATTTGTTAAATATCTCAAAATAACACAAATTGTTATACATATCAACTGTTGATATACTTGTGTTATGATTTTGTTATGTGCATCTGATCGGAATATGAGGTTACCAACTAGGATGCATCTCTCTTCCGGTAGTAATTTAATTTGAGGAAGATCCTGAATTAGCATTACTTGCGTTATTCAACCTGATGTTAGAGACGGGACTGAGTACTAATTCTACCTCATTACACATTGGTTTTGTTTAGTGTGTATGGAACAATGGATTTAATTACTTGAACCTCAATGATGCGTGGGAGATGCGCATTGTTTTATCTAAGTGAACTGATCCTTTGGTTACCAACAATGCTTCAGCCGGTGATCATTGAAATTTGCTTATCATGGTTATGGTTCACGAATTGTGGGATAAGATACCCCAATGGAACGGAAGCTTTTTATAATTTACTATTAGTGTCATCTTTTCCAAACATTGACCGTTTCCTTCACTCCATATGTGACGAGTGGAATAGCAAAACTGTCAGCAAATATGTTACACTTTATTTCGATAGATCAACTCGAAAATAATTACCCATGTCTTTGAAAATTAATTAAAAAATTAATACTAAATTTTGTTTAAATCAGTCTCGTTTTCTAGTCTTCCAGTATAAATTGTCATAAAAATTTTATTGATTGCTAAAAGAAGTCTAAGTAAATCATCGTTTCTCAGAGAAGTAGTGAAACGTTCATTTTGGTTTTGATTTGGCTACTCTCAAAGTGTATTTACCCTTCTATCGCTTCTTTCTGACTAATAAAATTTTATTGTCGGTTCTCGCTGTGATTTTCCAAACTTCACGCATAGAAAAAAATAGTAAAAATAACTTATTTCGGGTTTCACACAACGATTTTCGTTGTTGAAATAGTGACAATAAAAAATCTGGTTTGATATAGTCAATATTGATTCTAGAAACTACAAAACATGATAATAATTTTTACTCAGCAGATTAGTTTGTTTCAAGCGACATTTTGATAAAAATAACAAATATTTTACTTAAACGTTCCTGTCAGTTTCTTGACAAACAATTTCACAGTAAATTGAATTTGAAAAATAAGTTTTAAATTAACGAGCCTTTGATGAAGTTAATAATTGTAGCGCTTGAAATTCACAAATCTTTCAGTTGAATTAAATTTCCTTGAATTTAGTTATTTAAACTAGCGCTTTATATTTTTGAAATCATTCATTTTTGTTTGCTTTTAAAAAGAAAATAATTTCTTTCAATCATATTTACAATGGTAATTTTTGATACTACTTTTATTTTGATTTATATTCGTTTTAAATTTTTTTGCATTTTTATAATTGATTTTTTTTTAACATCTAAGACGAACAATTTATTCCCATGCCAGTTTTTTTTTTTCATTTTTATAGCATTCAACGCTTCGATTTTTTTTTTCATTTTTATAGCATTCCTTCAATTGTCAATAAATTCGGTAGAGATGGAGATCCTGCATCAAGTACTGTTTGTAAAGAAAATTTGTTATGTTATGTTATTATAAAAATATTCCTAAATATCAATACATACGCTTGAATTGTTCAAAATTCCCCAAGAAGAGAAAAGAGCGGATGAAACTTTACTTAGAAAAAGCGTACAAACTTTTCCGTACAAAAAATGCTATGATTTATTCGCGAGGAAAGAAATTGCCGTGGTTTATAAAACAAGGAACTAATACGGTTCATTTAAACAGTAAACTCAGTTGTATCGCTACACTATTAGATCTTAGATAAATTGAATCTATTTTTTTCTTGACATAAAGATATAACAGAATCAAATCATCGTGAACATTTCGAAAATATCAATTCAACTTTGGTTGACACATAATAAATAGTTTGTTTATTTCAACAAAAAACTCAGCATGAACAAAGATATTTTTCATTTTGTTAGACCAAAATTTTGATTCAAATCAAACAGAGATCGTTGTTGATGTTGAAGGGTGAAATGGGTTCAAAACAATCATATTCTAGCCTGATATAAACATAAATCAAGTTCAAAAATCTTCTGTTTTGTTATTTTAAACTTGCTCCATTTCTCTGCGTGTTCTCGGGACTTTACCACAACAGCAATACAAAATGGAGTTTATTTTATGCAACTCGGTAACATTTTTGTCTTTCTCATATAAGAAGGCTTTTCAATTACTGTGAAAACTGACTTATGAAAGCTCATGAATAAATGCTAACGGAAATTCGTCCATAATTATTGTCCTAAAATTCTACCAGCTTAGTTTAATTATTGCTGAGAAAGAAGTCGATCAACCGAATTATAACACTTAGGAAAAGTTCCACACAATATTGACATAGCATAAAACCACAACGAACTTACATTGTTTCTGCAGAGTATAAAGATAGAAAAAATAATCATACGCTTGTAAACAGGAAGTATTTAATTTATTGAAATTTAAATAAGATGTAACCTTTCTGTAAATAAATTTTCAATCAAAAATATGGATTGTGTTATTTTAAATCCAGTAAATCGGATTGTAAGTTAAAGTTCTTTGTGTTGTCAGTAGTGCAAATTCAATATGGTGAACTAAGTTCTAGAAAAAGATGAGTAATTAGATAAATAACTGGAGTGACTTCAAAAGCGCGTTGAAGAAGAATCAGAGCATAATTGCCCTTATGCATACCAACACTAGAAGAAGATTGACAAACCTAATAAAGATAAACTTGCAAATCTAATAGGGGTAATATTGCCTAAGATCACAATTCGGAAGGCGGTATTATAATTATTGGCCTTAGTAAAACAACAGTAACAGGAATTCCAAGAGAAGACTATCAAGTTCGAGTCCTTAGGAAAATTGGTTCTCTCTGTTTCATCTCAACTTATAATCTAAAACGTTCTGTTGAATACTGATTGATGGTTAAGCATATTCAAAAGTTGGCGGTCGTTTTTTATAAGTCCGGCAGCCCGGCAACTATTTCTAGGCCCAACACTGCCGGGCGAGTAGTAATCCGTGGTAATGCAGGTGGTAATCCTACTTGAATATCATACACAGAGGTAACAGCTGCACTCCTTTTGCTACGCCAATTCAAACGTGCCATTCAATCGCAGCGCATGCTGTGTGTTTGAAACACACAAAGTCCTGCGCTCCTGTTACTTCTATAAATTAAACACTATTTGGTGTGAAATATTTTTGCCTTTCCCATATAGGCTATACAATCATAGTGAAAACCGACTCTTGAATCGAAGCCTGACGAAAGATCAGTACTGATTTTGATCGATATTATTTAAAGATCACTGATCAACTGATCTTAAAAATCATGAGATCAGTGGTGATCTTTATTTGGAAAGATCACAAGCGATCTTCTTCGGCAATGTATTCGATTTGACGTTTTTTTTTGTCTTGATTTTCCCAGCCCTGATCACGAAAGCGTTCCAGGGTTAAAAATGAAACTATGCGCATTTAATTTTCTCGGACATAGTTTAGCTGACTTTCACAAACTTAAAGTCGAATTGAAAATCTCTAAATTTTCTCCGATCCCGACAATCGTTCCAGAATAACAGAGTTATAAGTGTAAAAATATGAATTTCAAAGGAGTGTTTCTATAACTGACTACAATGAAAGGAGAAAATTGCTTCAAGCTTGTTGAAAACTTCTTTTAGTTTGCAGGCAGATCTTGCTAGCGGATGAATAGAATACTCGCATTAACTATGCCGTTTTCCGGTTTCACATTCTGACATGGAACGTCATTCAATGTCTCAAAGATGACAGAACCAATTGCCACAAATTTTAAGTCTAATGAAAAATCGTATGGTTTTATCAGTTTATATTGAATTTCAACTGGGATCGTAACTGCCGTATTGACGAATTTTCATGTTATTTGATTTGTGAAGCAACATCTTCTCCGACAAATTTGTAAAAAATGTATTGGAATATTTAAGGCACTGTGAGAAAGGTTCACATTTTTATTCTGGAGATGTATTTCTTTCATTAAGAACTAAGAATTAAATAGTTAAAAAAAATTCTAGCATATTTTTTTCACACTTTCGATTTTGATACCACTCTGGATTTTGTTTTTGTATTAAATAAACAATTTTTAGAGCACTTTAGCTTTGGTTTCAAATTTTTTTAAATGAGAAGAACCACAATATTTAAGTTTTTCATATAAAATTACAATCAACCATGTGGTTCCATTGAAGTTCTATTAAAGCTTGCTTCAGATAGAATTACAACAAAGACAATTGCCTGTGTTTCAGTTATTTATTATTGAATTCAAGATCTTTTTTTATACAAATGTAGTTTTTTCTTCATACTTCTAAGAAAAAATACGGATAAAATTATTCGTCACGGTTTCGAAAGAATTCTCGAATTTTTCCTGTAACACGGCTCATTAGGCGGCGCACACCTTCTTCGTCCATCGTTTTAGCTATCTTATTCCACCTGGTCGTCATCTGATTGATGTCTTTGACAACCTTTCCCTTTGCCTTGAGTCTCCTTTTCATGATTGCCCAGTATTTATCTATAGGACGGAACTGGGGGCAGTTGGGTGGGTTAAGGTTTTACGGAACAAACTGGACCCCTTTCTCTGCATACCATTCTTGAACGACTTTGCTGTAATGACAGCTTGCCAAATCTCGCCAAAACATTACGGGATGGTCGTGGGATTGAATGAACGGCAAAATTAGTTTTTGGAGACACTCTTTTTGGTATAGTTCCGATATCATTGTCTTATTTGTAACGAAAACTTTCGTTTTTTTGCCACAGCTACAAATACCCTGCGAAATCATAAATTTTCTTGCAAATTTGTCGGCAAAAACAAATTTAAATTTGGCTGGAACATCCCCCAGAGCCGTTGCCAAGTAAAATTTTTTCAACCTGGGATTTGCCCGAAGTCAGCCTTGACATAGGTTTCATCGTCCATCAGAAGACACTCGTCGAACTTGGTCAGCACCTGGTCATATAGTTTCCGAGTTCGAATTTTGACCACACTATTCTGTTTTATGATCCGTTTTGGCAGGCTAGCTCGATACGACTTGATTCCTTCCCGGAGTCGAGTTCTCCTCACGGTACTATGGATAGCACCGAATTTTCTGGGGAAATCACGGTCCGACATATTAGGATTCCTCTTAATCGTCTTCAAAATCTTACCACGCAGTTTCCGGTCGACAGTTCCACTCCGACGAATGGCTTGAAGCTTCCGAATCGTCGTCAATGTTTCCTTATACCGTTTGATAACGCGCCATATGGTATTTCTGAGCAATTTCAGTTGTTTAGCTAGCCTAGATGCAGACCACAATGGATTTTCCAAATAACTGTGCACAATTTTTTCCCTTCTTTCGGCTTCCATGTTGATTGTTTACAAAGTACAGTCGATTTGCGGAGTGTCAAAAATCATACGTGAAACTGACAAAATCACGACACGTGGGCGCCAAGAACTTCCAAATCCGTCCACCAGGAGCGCCACAATATGAACAAAAGTTTGTTCCAATTTTAAATGAAGCAAGCTTTAGAAGAAAACGTATGGTGCATAATCAACTAGAACTACAATTGGAAATCCTTCCGAAAAATTTAAACGAAAAAACTGTAGCTGTAACTTTTTCGCCACATTTCAATATTGAACCTGTTACTGAATCCAATATTTTACGTTTATTTGATCAGTACCTTTTGAAAAATGAAGATGTTGTAACTACAAATATTTGAAGGGATTTATAAATCTTCAACCTTATAATAATACATAATACTATCGTTAAATTGCGACATACACGTTGAAAACTATGATCGCTATATCAATTGACGTCGTTTCAGGGCTAGTGACAGTGGATATATGTTGTAGCTGTAGCTATTTCCGTAATCAAAAAACTACTTTTTTAAAGAAGCCTAACAGTAGTCAAAGCGAAAATATTCAAACTTGTCAGAACTGAACCTATCACGTATTTTCCAAAATATGCAGACAAATCTTTAAATCTTTTCACGGCTTTAGCTTCCGCGGGTAAAACTTGCTACTCGAATCATTCGATCGTTCGTTGTACCGGTCACCATCCCCGACATTAGCATCTATATTTAATCTGACATACCGTCGTCTGTCGTACATCGGAACGGCTTAGCACTAAATCGCATTAGTTCGGCGGGGACATTACGGTGGATTAACATGTGCATACCAACCTGCAAATGAAAGAAAGAAAGAAAGAAAGAAATGAAAAAAAAACTATTGTGAAATTGATCGCAATGAAAGAAGACGCATAAAATCGAAACTTGGTAATTTATTCCATCCGAAATGTGGTACGGTTCACCCAGATCACTGTATCAAATTATCCACCGGCCCACCGGTGGGCACTTCGCGGCGACTGACCAGCAAGTGCAAGCGCATATAAAAGTGAAAGCGTAGTAATGAGATTACCGCAGTAGGAAAATTACTGGCACAAGGTGCCCAAGGTTTTGGATTTCACGCAAAAAAAAACTGAAGTCGATTGAAACCGCGAATCACATCTTCGTCAGCGGAATTTTATGGACAAATCGGGTACAAAATTGGCTGATTGACTCTCCGATCACATTCCTTCGGTGCTCCGTATGTTCGGACTTCAATGTGGATCAACCAGATTGTTGTTACGTTGATCAGCCAACACCTCAACGATGATGATGAGGATGATGATGCTGATGATAATGATCTCGGCGGCAATGAAAGCCTTACTGCTTGGTTGTACTGTGATTCAATTTCCGCTTCCATTTACGGTTGCTTCCCACCACAAACACTAAACGGATTCATTGGTGGTTCGTAAGTAGTGTGTTTGGTTTGCAAAACATGCGGTGTATCATTTCAAACTTCAAATGGCCGGATATCATCAGCATCATTATCATCATCGCTGCATTTAAACATTGATACGATGTTAGTTGGAGATTCGAATGCTGATACAAATTGATAGAGAGTAGCCCCCAGTGTCATATACCTTTGAACGTGAACGAGAATACGACAACGTGTTTCTGTTTCTTCTTCGAATTCTAACGAATATTTTATAATCGAGTGAATGTTAAGACTTTTTGAGCCTCGAGAGAGATAGAGTAATGCAAAATGGATGCCAAATCCAACAATAAGGTTTCAACTTTTTTAAATAATTACAAAACTATCAAACAACGAAAAAAACAAATGTTCACCCGACTGTTAAGCCAACTCAAGCGAAGGCTACTGTCAATTTTCCTGACCAAGAACTACACGAACAGCATGAAAACCAATTCACGATAACAATAAATGCTGACTAAAAGTATATCGGTACGCACAAAAGAACCTGTAATTCGTGATTCAATAAGTCAATTGATAGTTGTTTCACTGTACTTCTATTAAAAGTTCACAGTTACAGCATTAGATGATTGCATATCTCCAGTTCGTCTTGATGGAGCCCCGCTCAGTGGAAACGGACACGGAATCAGCGCACTTCTTCGATTTTACCTGCATTTGCTGGATTTTCTTGACTGCTTCGATGCTTCAATCAAAACAATTTGGAGGAGAAAAGGATATTTTGGCAGCAGGAGTAGTGACAGCTATCCAAATCGGGCTAAAAGATGTCCGATCAACGTATCACATCTGAACTATTTCTCGGTTGGTTACTTGTTAAATAATTTTGTAATTTTATTTACTAGCGAGACCAGATTTATAGCAGGTTTTGTTAGGAAAACAGCATTTTGTTTTAAACTTGTTGCAGGTTGATGATCGGATGATTTTGCCTCTTTGCTTGCGGATGAACGACAATACACGCTTTATCTGGCATTCTTCGATGTAAACTTTGGATATCATCGTCGAGGATGTGGCGGATAGTTTGTTTTTAGGTCACAACTGCAAATCGCTTGCCATATCACTTAAATCTTCCCGGCACAACCCCACTTCCAATCGCGACACTGTTCGAAATCGAGCTTGACTTGCAGTCCTTGTGTTTCGTCCAAATACGCAACGGAGCTCTGCTTCATGTGCCGGTTCGGATGTTTATTGGCTTTGTACGACTAGTATTTTCTCTAACATATATATTTTGAAGTGTTCGAATGTTGGCATTGTACCGTCTAGTCATATCTTGGATCGAAACATTGGCGTTCCAGTTTTTTCGTACGTCTGCTAATACCTTTTCACACTGAGGTTATGAGCGCTCGACAAACTATTGTTTTCGGCATCCTAAGCACTTAAACTTTGAACCGCACCGCTTTAGACTTCCCAGGTGCGCACAATCCGAACCGGAAGTCGGATACGGATGAAATTTACACACCAAAAATTCTGAATAATACAGGTGACTTAATTCCTCATATGATGTAATTTATGAAGACCTAATTCGTCAAATGACGGAAAATTTCATTTGTATTGACTTAATGTTAGATTAGCTTGAATTTTACTGGTTTCGACTGTAACTTGCATTATACTAGCAGGTGCGACTGTATGAATTTAAATGCACCTTTTACCAACCAAGCAGATGTATGCTTCTGTGGCTCAGTCGATTAACAGACGTACATGCTATCCAATGATTCTCGGTTCAAGTCGCGGCAGTTGCTTTCAATATTTTTTTTATTTCAACGAATTTCATGTCATGGAGTTTTAGACACTATATTAAATGTTCTTCCACGTGAATTTGCGTGAACTGCGACGCTCCATTTATGTGCATCTAATGGGATGTGAAATCACAGGGATTTTTTTAAGTGTGTATATCAGTCTATGAGACCTTTCATTTGAGCCCAACTTCGTGAAAATCGATTTCAATATCGCTGACAAAATGAAGTGAGTTTCGTTTTGAAGTTTTGGCCGGTATTTTTGATACTTCCGGAACTAATAACTGCTCTAACCGAAATCAAATTTATTGACCATCAACTAATGAGACGCATAACGAGCGACGAACTATCTCTGGTCATCGCAGAATGTGAACATTTAGGGGATTGTTGGATTGTGCAAAAAGCACATATTTTATTTCGATTTCTTCACGTTTCGCCTTCGACTCATCAGTGCTTAAAGTAGTTCTTGTTTTTACTCGTTTTTACATCTTCATGTATAGAATGCTTTTTACGTATCACTTCTGTAATATATATGTAACATTTTTGTACACTTATATTTCTCAGACATGGCCAATTTGAACAAACTTATACCATGCAAAAATCCAGAATTTCATTCGAATCGGACCTCCGGTTATGTGCAAAAAATACAGACTACAGACCTTAAAAATGAAACAATTTTTAGGTTCACTTAATAAATACAAATTTTTGATTATGGTGGAAGCATTTTACAAAAAAACATGTTCTATTTAAAGCGTATAATTTGTTTGCGAATGCATTGAATAGATTATTTCATAATAGGTGATTCTAGCCTTTCCTTTTAAGTAACCTGCTAGAACCAAAATCAACAGCTAATTGGTATTCAATATAAGGGGGGTATCGAAAAGTACTTAGCAACATTGATTATTGAATAAAAAAACAAAAAAAAACATATTTTGACATCAGTTTTCGATATATTGTAGAAAAATTACATTTTTATGCATTTCACTGATTATATTGAAGAAAATCCTAGTTTCTATGAAACGCTCGCACTTTGGACTTGACATTCTTGATTAAATTCTGCACAGTTACTTTTGTGACTTTCCTGGTGGCAGCTGTCCAGCTTTTTTTTAACTCCTGCATGTTTTGAGACACTGTACCTTCCTTCCGAAAGTGCCGCTTGACAATTGCCCAATACCTTTCAATTGGTCGAAGATCCGTCCTTTTCCACGAATTGTACATTATTTTTTGACAACCACTGTAGAAGCCAAATCCGGCCAGGAGAGAGGAGGAGCCGTATGCTTTCTGTACAGTGACAGCATTCTCTTCTTCAAACATTCTTCCTCGTACACCTTGGCGTTAATTGTGCCCTTCGTAAAGAAAATCGACCACCGCAAACCACAGGAACAAATTGCTTGCCAGACCAACACCTTCTGCCCAAACTTTTCCATCGCCACCGTGGTGTCAGCGTCGTCCAGGTCCTGGTACACCGATTCCGTATAATATTGCGGTCCGGGCAGCGCTCGAGAGTCTTCCTTGGCGTAGATTTCGTCGTCGATCAGGATGCATCCGTCTTTATTCTGTAGAATCCGGTTATACAGTTTTCGCGCTCTTGTTTTAGCCTGAACTTGCTGTACCAGGGATTTTTTTGGCACCTTCTGTTTCTTGTACGTTTTCATTGAGTTCCGAACTTTGATCCGTTGAATCATCCCGATGCTGGTGTTGAATTGCTTGGCCAATTCCCGCGTCGACGCCGATGGGTTTTTCCTGATGTACTCAACCACTTTTAAGTTCCGGCCGGGCTGGCTGGGACCCGTTTTCCTACCGGATCGGGGCAAATCCTTCATGGAAAGGGTCTTACCGAACTTCTCGATAATATTTTTGAAACTGGTGTGGTGCACTTTCACCCGTTTTGCAATTTCGTTGTACCTTTCTGAGCACCAAGTGTGCAGAATTTTCTTTAGCGTTTCCGGATCAATTCGACTCATCATTGAAACGATAAACCGTACCGAAACCAATCGATTGCGCAGCTGTTATTGACATGTAAACAAACATGTCACCGCAAAACACGCTGCAAAAAATTAAGCCATTTCAGAGTAATAACTGTTTGAATGTTGCTGACTACGAATTCTAGATGGTACCAATTGTGACGGTTTGATACGATACTATTGGTTGTCTACATTAAATCTATTTTTGCGGTGTTTTCTACTTGTTTGAGTGTTAAAGATAGTAAAGTTGAGGAATTAAAAGTGTGTTTACTTAAAGTTTATAAAAGTGCATACTGCAGGTTGCTCTAAAGCAAATAAATTTCGTTTAGAAAAAGTGATTTTTGCAAGATACGCTCAGATAAGGCAGCCATCTAAGTTTGGCTTACTTTTGCTTGTGGCTGTGGTGGTGTTAGTAATTGTACCCACTGTGATTCTGTTGCTGCTGGCGAGCAAAAAACCAAAAAAATTGTCACTCCAATAAGGTTTCGTAATGTCGCACTTTTATTAGGGAAATACTGTTCTTCAACAAAGAACTATTGATCACTCTTTTGAACCATTCGCGAATGGATAGTTCATCTCTAGTTTTGTCATCCACTCGCTAGTAAAAAAAATGCGGAGCATATATTCATACATTCCGTTTTGTGCGATGGTACGTACGGTCGAGAGGATGATAACATTACGACAAGCACTGATTGGCCTGTGAAAAACATAAGTCAATTTAAACCGATTTTCAATGGTATACTATTGAAATACTTAAACGACGATGATTTAAATGCTTAATCGGTCGATTGATAGTTAAATCATACAAATCCATCAACAACTGACTAAGTTATTACCGTTCAAAATTAAGACAGAAAAAAGTTACGCGCCTGAATTTGTATTTTTTTTACTGACACCCAGCCCCGTATAGTGATGAATAAGGCATTTTAGCATTAGCATTAGCATTAGAGACCGCCCGTGTGTTGCTACTCCGTTATTGATCTGGACCAATTGAGATTGCAAAATGATTTTTTGAAGTAACATGTTTGGGAATAACACATTGTTTCACACTGTGCAAACTGTATTGAACCATGCATGCTGATCAATACCGACGCCGGCCACGTCCGAATGCAGATCTACTTGGGAGGGAAAGGATTGTTAGTTCGATGTATGTTGCTACTAGGAACCGAGGAATCATCTGCATTCCCACATGCATCACAGGAAAGGATACTTTGTTAGTAAATGTTTTAATAATGTTATCATGTGTTTATTGCTCTGGGTAGCCGGCTACCAAGAATGTTTTAAAGTATTATCGTTTTATGTGTTACTTTGTGCTGGCAATATAATGCACGAAACAGTCAATCTCCGAAATTGACAAAACTCCGGACAGCCGGCTGTCGAGTATGCAGTCACTCGTTTATGCATCTACCTTTCGCGTTTTTTTAGTCATGCAAAAAAAACACATTCTGATTGATAAAAAAAAGGTATCATCTCACTGCTAGGTGGATTAAGCACGTTTTTATAAATAATACATACATGATACAAAATAAACGAGCGAATAGGATTTAGACAAAAAAGTTGATTCATTGCATTGAAATATTCTAAACAGTTATTATAAAATCATTTTAAATCACCAAACAAAGGTCAACAGATTTCACACGCGTCTTGATTCTTTATTATTTCCGCATTATTATTTTAATTATTTATTAAAATTATTAATTGGTTATATTAGTTGATCTGGGCAGCCGGCTACCGAGAAAAATATTAATTTACTGTTTGAAATATTAATATCAAGTGTTTTTTACTATGTATTCAATATACCGATATATGTTATCTCAGTTATTAACTTTGTAATATAAACGGATTTGCGCAATGGTTGATTTTTATCATTCATTTTATAATCCTGAAAGACAATCAATAACATGGAAGAAGAAATCATTCCTAATAAAACTTTTCTCCGAAGCTAGACGGAAATTGATAGGTTGAATAAAGAGATGATTTAGTAAAATAGAGTAATCAGAAGTAAAACATTGGAAATATCTGATAACTGAAAGGAAAAAGATACTCCTGCAATTGTCGCCTTTTACGACATGGAAGCAGGAACCCAGTGGATCTATTCTTGGTTCATTTTTTTCCGCCGGAGTCCACACGGCATCTAGGCTGGTACAGTCCGGAGAGAGCTAATAGGTACTATCAATCTCCTAGTGGACCCCAGCCCCTATAGTGATGAATAAGGCATTTTGATGCCAAAATAAAAAAAAGTATACTAACTTTTTAAAGAAGGATATAGATTTTCACAAACTTATATTAAAATGAAAGACATAATTATCTCAGGTTGAAATGAAAGGTCTCATGGTCCCATACAAAACTCACGAAATTCATCCGGAGCCAACTTCCGATTCCGGAAGTACAAGATGAAGAGTGTTGAAAATTATACACAGTTATATTGAGCGGTGATGCAAAACACGAAAATATATTTCAAATAGGCGTTGTAAGTGGATATAGTGGTCACAAACTCTAAAATGCATCTATCTCAGCGATGGCTTGACAAAATGACAAAATTTGTTTTAAAAAAAAGATGATTCCATACGTAATTCGTGAATTTAATCACTATTCAACTTCCAATTCCAAAATTACAGAGTTATGAGTGTCAAAAATTTCAAATATATTTTGTTCTCGTACTCAGAACGCGTTCTGAATGGCTGGTGCTGAACATGGGTCAAATCAGACCGGTTTTTCAATAGTGTACTATTAAAACACTTCAATCGTGTTGCAATACTCGTTCAAGTTGAAAACTTTCGAATCTATTGGTAGTTACCCCGGTAACCAATAATCACATACTAATGCCGCATTATGGCAGTAAATAATCACAAATTGGTATTTCAATCGCACTTGAGGCTGAATTAAGGCCGACTTTGACAAAATATGCGGCTATTCTTAGATAATGCTCATTTATGGCTGGTGTGCATTCTGAAAGCTGAATTCTGATTGATTTATAACAGATGAGCTTTCAGATTGCAGATATAGAAGCATAAGCATTTTTGGTGTTCATAAAAGGCTATTCTGATGCTCTTATTAGCGCTTATTGGTTACCTGGGTAGATTATAGAAAACCTTCAACAGATCATTGAGCTATGAGCTTTCAAATCACGAGAAAGGCAAACACACGTCATGAGTTTTATTCTTTAATATTAGTTGATACCAAACATTTCAGAAAAGTTTAATTTTGAATTATTTGAGCTTATGTCATGGATCTGAAAATATTTTTGAAATTATAATCAGGTAGCAACAATTATGTTGATAAGTAAGATACAACCAACAACAACTTATCACTCTCTCAGAGGGTAAATTTTGAAAAGACACCCCATAGTAAAGTAAGTCGTATTCATAGTTCAGAAAATAATATTTTCACTAAGAATGTTGTATACCTACTATTCGGAAACAATAACCTTCAGCTAACACATGGATCAATAAATCCCGAGACTAAAGCAGAGATGGCGCTCGTAGTAAACCAGTAACCACGTCTTTCTAGAGTACTAACCTTTGCTTGAAACGGGTCGAAATTTTAAGTCGATCCGACCAGAAACAGCTGAGTTATCGAGGTTGGAGTAAAGTCGTTTTGTAGTTTGTTTAAAAAATGGAAAAAACGGAGTTTCGTGTTTTGATAAAACATTGTTTTTTAATGGGTAAAAACACCGTGCAAGCGAAACAATGGATTGAAAAATGTTATCCGGACTTTTGTCCATCAAAAGCCACGATTTGTCGGTGGTTCGCCGAGTTTAAACGTGGTCGTACCGACACAAATGACGCGGAACGGTCGGGTAGACCTGTGGAAGCCGTTACAAAATGAAAAATTGAGCATGAAAATGGTTTTTTCCAAGTTGGTGCCGCGATTGCTGCAATGCACCCTGCCACAAGTCGATGAAAACAATGGCGAAATTGAACGAATTGGGCTTTGATCTGCTTCCCCACCCCCCATACTCGCCAGCTTAGCCCCCAGTGACTACTGGCTCTTTGCTGATCTTAAAAAAAATGCTCCAGGGAAAAAGATTTGGCTCAAATGAGGAGGTCATCGCTGAAACTGAAGCTTATTTTGAAGCGAAAGATAAATTTTTTTATAAACATGGTATTGAAAATAATTGAAAAAACGATCCGTCGTTACTCAGAATAAGGGTGAATATGTGAAAATCAAGTATAAAAAATGCTGTCGATTTTCTCTGAAATGGCTTGACCGATTTTCACAAACTAAAATTCATTCGAAAGGTTTTGAGATTGTTCAAAATTTTCTAGAACATTTTATCAAGATTCGACTTCCCGTTTCGAAACTAGAGTGCGATAAGTGGAAAAATTGTCATGTGTTTTTTTTTAATTTTTTTTTCGATGGCAAATACAAGTACAAATCCCATAAAACTGACTGATAAATTCCTCTAGTTTACAGAACTTATTAATTTGTGGGCATATAAACTGGATTCGGCACTAATAGTTTTCCATTTCCGAAGGTAGTGAAGAAAAACTCACTTCGTAGAACTCACTTCGTAGAACTCACTTCGTTTTTTCAGTGATGTTTGAACCGGTTTTCACAAATCTCGATTTAAATTGAAGCCCATATTGCCTCAAAAGCTACTAGGAAATTTTATCCGGATCAGACTTCCGGTTCCGCAATTACAGGGCGATGAGTGTCAAAGCTTTCAAATTCTTGAATTCGACTTCCGGTTCCAGAACTACTGGATTAAGCGTTAAAAATTTTATACCGCTTTCTAAAGCGAAGAAGCAAAAGAGGGAGCCTTGCTGAGCCGATTTTTTTTCTCTCTCACGTTACCAGGATACCAGAGCAGAAAAAAATAGTGCCGCCATAGAAATGGACTTATCTTTACAAAAATAACATTCACCTTATTTTCATCGCGACAACATATATGTTTTTATGCACTAATCACATCTAAATTAAATTATCTAGACATTGTGAAGATAGATTTTTGACCCATGCTTTTGAGGACGAGATATTCAATGAACAAGTTGAAAGACGGCGTCTTCAGCTATGCAATTCTTCCTTAAAAAAAGACTTTCACGACCGCTAAAGTCAATGAATCATTCTGAAATTTTCACAAAATAATCTAAACTAATTTTCTAAGAGATTATCAGTTGGGTTTTTTGATATTCGTCACCGTTTCAGAGAAAATCAGATTTGAAGCATGAAAATAGCCCTCTAAATCACCCTAAAACACTCTGGCCTCAGCCCTTAAACTAAACTGTAATTTACGGGACATCTAAAATTCTCAATGAAACACTGCTTCCTAAATGTTCGAAACAAAAATTAGCAGTTATTTTGACAACAGTTTTGTAGTCCTATCACAATCTGTTAATCTGTTTGTGAATCAAAATCACAATGATTTGTTTCTTACTTGCATAAGAAAAAAAATCTGGCAAATTTGGGAAATTCGACAAATCTGGCTTCAAGATTTCTAATAATATATTACACCAAACTGGTTGGAAAGTGTAGTGGCGAGTATACTCTACCGGATTGAAATTTACATCATTTATCTTTAATATTGATTTCGCCATAAAAACACCGTACAAGCTAGTTTCAAATGCATAACAGGCCGATAAGACAGCTCCCAAAAAAAAACTATCATTATTAACTTCAAACGAGCTGATTTTTCGATAGTTAGTCTAGCTTGCAGCTGTTTCCACATTCACGAATAAATTACTTGTTTTCCGGGTTCCGAAAACAGAAAAAAAAGATATTTCGCCACACACTGCCTTCAACCTGTTGCGCGCTTTTCAACTCAGACGAAAATGATTAATGACACTTCCATATTTGCGTCGCGATAGTTTGCCCTGCGGACGAGAGTCCTGGCTAACTTTGTTTTCTATTATTTTTTTTCGTTCCCGTTTCATTTTTGCGACATCATATGGTGCAGGAAAATGGCGAAGGAACAAGAAAAAAAAACGGTTTGTCAACAAAACGACGGGCACAGCAGTTTGTCATAACTATGGGAGCTAACGGAACTTTTACCGAGCAGCTTTGATTTCACTGTGTGTCAAGAGATTTCGGTAATGGATGAAAAATGGTTGTTGCGAAAGTGTTTTTTCGGAGGATTATTTGATTGATTGGCTTGTTTTAATTTGTGTCAAAAACTTGATCAGCTGCGATAGTCAAGAAGTCAATCGAAAACTTTTAAATTGATAGATGACATTTAGAAGTCCTAGTCCTAAACACTCATAAGGTATACAGGAACTTGATCACCAATTGAATCAACTACATCCGCCAAAGTGCAAATAATTTACTCCAGTTTGACTACCGCCACCAAGAAATCATTCGTCCACCAAAATCAATTAACAGCACGTCACTAACAGATTTCCACTTTCCACTTCACATCAACCCCTCACGTTTCTCGCCAGTTTAGTACGCAACTTAGAAAGGCTTTTCACCACCGCTCGGAGCCGGAGTTCGGAATGTCGTGCGACCAGCTGCGATGGGAAATCTGACGAACAACACCGATCAACACAACCTCCGGCTGTCCGCGAAGGGCTCTTGGACTTGGCTAGAGAACAAGGTGGTGAAACTGGTGGTGATCAAAAGGTACGATCAACGCCAACGAACCAACCGACGAACAAACACCGCACGGACACTTTCATACGGCCTTCGAGTCACGGTTTCTTCCACTTTACATCTCATTAATCATGCGTAACAGATGAGGTTTCCGATCTCGATCTCGTGCTGGTGCTCGATTGCCATCACGAAGTTGCACCAGGTAGGACGATGCAACGGGCGGTGCAGGCTTCGTCTTTTGGCGTTGTTGATGGGAGTGTCCGAAGGTGGACTCGTCGAACTCGTCGACAGTAACCGGAAGCAATTTGTAGATGATTCAATCTATGCGAAGGTAGTAAACTGAAGTAGATAATTTGAATTGATCGCTTTGGACGAAGATGCCATAATTGTCGTAGGGATCGTGCCGAAATTTTATTGAGCAATACTACCGGAGCCAGGAGCTCGAAAGGCTAGGCCATTGAGATATTTTCTCATATTACGGAGTTTTCAGTAGTGTTTCTGTTCCTTATTTTGATGTTTAGAATGTTTATTTGATTTTCTTAATCAGAACACTTAGAGCTGTTTCAGCTAACAATACTACGTTTTAGTTATAAATTTAATTCAACAAAATGAAAAACGAATTCATCAAAACTTGGGTAAAATATAATTTACTAAGCTATGTGAAGATTAGTTCTTTGGCGTGAATACGCCGTACTTCACTATGGGACACCTTTTCAAAATTCGCACTGTGGAAGAAGGAGTAGAACTTAATCTTGAATATTTCGATTTGTTCTAAACGCAACAACATAATTTTATCTCCATGCTATTAGAAATATGATCAGTAAATTAAGACTAAACTATCAACAGCATGAGATAACCATAACAAACTCCAAAATTTAGTTATTTTTCCTAAACTTTTGGAAACAATGAAGAAAACTACTCACGCTTACTTACATTTCTCGTACCCGCGACGACGATTTTAGGGTTGTCAGACACATATCAGCCCCTGTGTTCAACTGGATGGGTATAAAAGGTAAACCATGTTCGAAAATCGGTTTTGCACCTTCGACCAGAAATGCAACATTCTGACGGTATTTCATTGCCATTTCTACTCGAAAGTGCAAAACCAAAGCAATCCACGCCACCAGTGTTTTTCAATGAAAACCGTTGTAAGACTCTGAAACTGAATCCTAATTCAAAATTTTGGGACTAGATTTATGACACCGGTTTCTTGACTAGATTTTGGAACTGAATCTAACGGGTGTTTTTTTTTTAGATGGTGAACGTTATGATCGTCCATTTAAGGTGGATGACTTCAGAAAACATCAAGACGTATTAGTGATTCAGACCTGCGTGAGTGATCATCTCATGAACCAGTTGTAATTCCGTATAAAAAATCTTATTCTCAATGAGATAGAATAGAATGAATCATCTCACAAAGCGTGCCTTGTAAAACCGACGTATAGAAATAAGAAATATTTTCGATAATTGTGTGCAGTGGGCTTACGACACCATGAGTATTTTTTAATTGACTTATATGAGGGAGACACATTTATGCATATCGTTTAAGATGGTCAATTTAGTAATGCAAATTATAACCAAAATGCTCTTATCATTGAATTTCTCGCCTATAGCGAAATTGTTCATTGTTACCGATCATAATCTTTGGTATAATGGCAATATTCACAGAGCTGATTCCCACTAAGTCTGCATTTTATAAGAGAACTCAATAATATTCATAAAAGATCGAAATAAATTAAGTTTATACTTGAAGGAAACTGGGGTTTAATATGTTTTTTCTATGTACACACTTATGTCGTTTTCACTTGATGCCAAACCTAACACAGTTTCTACTCTAATTTCTGTCAAACCATTTGTTTGAAGCTAGTTTCGAACCTAGTTTCAACGTTGTTGAACTGAAAATTGAGTCCGTTTCTAACCTGGTTTTTGGCTTTCGGCGAAATAACCCTGATCCCTCTAAATCTGATGTAATCTCAGAAAAAAGAATTGAAAAAAAGATCGACTAACAAACTTTTTTTTTGTGTCAAATGTCTTGGAAATATATGAAACGTAATCTTAAAAAAAATTGACAAAAATTGACCGGAACTTTGGGATTATTTAATTTTGAAAATCTGTATAGAAAAAAACCGCAAAGGTAAAGAATTATTTTTTGTTCCGAATGTCTTAGAAATGCATGAAACGTGCAGATCTGGTACAACTTCAAAAACAAGATCGACTTAAATCGCTTTAAAAAAATCGGGTTAGCACCAGATCTCGATGACTCATGCCTTTCTAAGACAAAACAAGAAAACTGGATAAATATGAAAGTTCACGTAAAAAAATCGCGTAACTTCAGGAACAATATGTTGGCTCATAATTTACCAGAACTACTACTTAGAAATTAGATAACTTTTTCTCTTAACCAAAATATCATGCCAGTTTTGCCCCAAATTCCTCTTGTTTTCGTACCTTACATAGAGAAATTGACAGTAAAATTCTGAAAAACAATGAATTCGACTAATCACTCCTGACATTTTCATAAGTTCTATAAATGGATTGATGTTAATCAGAACGACCCTAAATAACTGCATTCTGTTTTACCCTAAATCGTCTTCTTCCGTACATTTATAGAAAAAAAAAGTTCTGTTGATTGGTGTTTGGAGCATTCATGTTACGCATATAGGCCCACAAATTATTCACCAGATAGTTTCTCCGGTTGTTCGGCCACCAATGGGAATTGATCTTCAGTGTCAACTTCTCTTTCTGAGCAGCTTAGAAAGCCGTATAGTGTCAGTAGCGGTTATCAACTGACTAAAAATAACACTACGGTTCACCTGTCCCGGTGGTTTAAGTCCACCAAACAGGTAAGCTGACTGGCATCCGGCGGAATTATTTTCTACCAAGAATTGATCCACTGGTTTTCCTGTTCCATGTCGTAAAAGGCCACTAAAACGGGAGCTCGCAAGTCAAGGTGTATTTCCGTGCCGATGGCTGAATGACTACAAGAGCCTAAAAAAGCGGTCGTAAACGGAACATTTGTGGGCTTTGCCCTTGCGAAGCTCAAAACTCCGTGTCACAGTCAGACTGACTAAACGAAGGCATAGACAGAAAACATGTCCATTTTTCGACATATTTGCCAAATAATCGGTTTTCGTCGAGCGATGACTTAATATTATTTATATTATATGAAGTCCAGTGGAGCTAAAGCCATCAATAGTAAATTCATTTCTATTTATCACAGTTGTATATAGTGTTAGTTCATCACGCTATCAGGCGAAGTGTTATCTCTCTTGAACACTGACGATTATGGGTCGTTTGTTGGTTCTACAAAACAAAAAGCTTTTGGTAAGGCTTGTTGAGACAGCCACGTAATTCACTCAAGTATCTAAGTTTCAAACGCGGGATGATGTAACTATTGCATATTCATCCTACGAGACAGGACCTCATAAGCAGTTGTGATTTCACCCGCCGTTGAAAATTCGGATGCTGGAAATTGTCAGTCATCAACTATCTCGAATGAGTTGGCTAGAGCAGGTATCACGAATGAAAGATCTAACTTTATGACTTTCAACTAGTTGGATAAAGCATAGGATTCGTTCTTGGGTTACATCCAAATATGTCAGCTACTAGCACATCTTGCAAACTTGCGCTCAAACAATAGCATTTTTACCAGATTTAAATCTGAAAATGTTAAAATGTCTACTGCATTTTCCAAGCATCATTGCAGTATCCTGATCAGAGCTCTAACTGGACGTTGCAAACTAAACCATCACATGGCTACTAGTCAGCGTGCTGAGTATTATTTTTGTGATTTGTATAAATGCGATTGCGTACTTCATAGAAACTGATGTGTAACTGTCCCGCATTGACGTAACTTCGTATCCGGGTTTTTGGTTCTCCATGCATGGTTGAGTTTGTGTATGTGGAGCTAAAATTAAAAGATATTCTATCGATTCTCACCGAATGTGGTAAAGAGCTATATTCAGAGGAGTTCATCGTTCTTCCTGGAGTGAATAAATCTCTTCTTTTTATACCCTAAAATATTCTGGCAGATTGTTTGGCAAGCCTTATAGGGTACCGCATTTACTTCTGTTCGTATATATTGCGAATCGTTCTGCATTCTTCCAGGAAAACCGAAAGGTGTCACTTTTGTAAAATCTCCAAAACCTCTTGGGGGTTGGAGGCTTTATTAAATGTGCATTTTGACACCTGCTGAACGCAACAGCTTCCTTTCGTGGACGCAGAATGATTTATTTCTTTTTTTTTTGAGTTGTGTTCCCACCTCACCCACTTCGCATTTCCATTCCAGGTTCCTTTTATCCTACCTTTCCCATCAGGAAAATGATGAGAAGCCACGGCAAAGCAAAAATCTCCAAATGAACAGGAGAACAAGCCACTTGAGCCAATTAGTTCTGATTCCTGATGAACCCCACCAATTAATAATTGGATAGTTTCCATGATCCCATGAATTGTGCTACATCGTTTTACCTTAGCTTTCTCTTAAACTTAATTCTAAATTTAATTCTGCTTCACAATCCTGTAGCAGATTTAAGGCGACCTATCAATAGTGGTCCATATTACGTAGAAAATTTTTTTTCTCGTTTTTTTATACCCGGCTTTAACCTAGTTACGGTCGTTCGCCGGGTTACGTAGAAAAATTCAGTGATCCAAGTACATACAATAGGAATGACAATACTTGCTCGTTCAACCCGTTTTAGCCCAATTAATTTTATAAATCGTATCATTAGTTGAACTTTCTTTCGCATTCCAAAAAGAGTCTGATTGCGGTTGATTAAAACCGATTTATATAACGTAGAAAGTTCTAAAAAGTATATTACACACAAGTATGACCAAACAAATCATACTATACCGTTTTACTCCAATTTATCCTATCAATATTGGGATAAAACGTTATAACATGATTCTTGCGGTCAATAAATCTATTTGTAATTTACTTTCGAGGGCTTTCATGGTTGTTGTTGATTTCCGTCTTGAGTTCGTTGCTAGTTGCTGTAGATGCACTTTGTTGTACATTGGTTGCAGTTGATGGTTGGTTGGAGTGTAAGTTGTTAACTGCAGCTGGTGTACTTTGTTCTATATGGGATACTGATGGTTTCGTTGAAGGAGATGCTTCATTGTTGTTGGTGGCGGACACAGGTGTACTGGGGTTGCTTGGGGTTGGTGTAAAGGAAGCACCGTTGTCCTTTGGTGTAGTTGTCTCTTTGTCCAGTTTATCACATGGCTTACCGTAGTGAACAACTTTTTGACAATATTGACATGTGGCCATCTGATTGTCATAGATAACAAGTGATTTGCACGGGATTCTTGTATCCTGACCGAAAGTCACATAAAAAGGTATAGGCCTCTTTAAGCACATGCGTAACAAACGTACGTCATTTAGAATACCTTTTCTTTTTCGATAGAGAGAATCTCTCCGTATTGGGACATAGTTTTGCGAATATAAGGATATACTGGAATGTTGTACTTAATGTTTTCGTGCTCCACATAGTGCAGATTGTTATTGTCTGTTGCGAATTGATTTGCATCCAACTCTTTGTAAAACTGGATGTAAACAACATTATTTGTCTTATTGCATTGAAGTAACTGTACACGTTTGATGTCAAGATGCATTTACTCCTTAAGCAAACCTTCAAATTCTCGTATCGAATGTCATTTTGCACTGCCTGAAGTCAACAATAATTCTGTATAAAATGTTCAGAACGACGAATATAACAATGAGAAATTTTTTTTGTTTACTTTCTATTTCGATTATAACGGTACTCTTAGCAATCTTTCACTCCAATTATTTACCGATAGTAATAACTCAAGTTATCATCCTTGAATCTGTACTAAAGAAATTACCGAAAAAGCAGGAATATCCCGCAATAATCGAAAGAGAAAGTAAACAAAGAGAACCTCTCATTGTCACATTCGTCGATTTGAACATTTTATACAGAATTGTATTCTTTCGTATCGGCGGTAGCTTTTGTTCGTTTGGTTCACTCATTTCGAGGTCGTTCTATTGTTCACTACACAATACTGTACTTGCTTTCTTCCGTCCCGAACGTAAGCGGTTTTGTTTTATCGACTGACTTGGATGAGATGAAAAAGTGAACTGAATTATTGTTGTTGGTGTTTTCACAAAAAAATGTTGCATCTTTCGGTCATTAGGGTGGTTAAAATTTGGATTGAAATCTTGAATCTAACTTTATTAATTGAATTTAAAAATTAACGCACTTTGCTGCAAAGTTACAGGAAATTACATTTTAAGCAACTTTGCTGAAGAAGCCTTTTTCCTAGCTCTTCATTTGATCATGTAATATCGGCTATTCGAAGTAAAAAAGGCTTTTAAAAATCACTTTTTTATTCTAGTTTTTTTTTTGTGAGCAATTTTACGAGCAAATTGTCTTCCAAAGAGTTATCAAGCTAATTGTTGCACACAATATCGCTCACTAAATTTTCTAATATAAGCTACCATTAAGAAGTTATGATTGATTTTTCATCGAAAACTAGTAAGCCTTCTAATAATCTAATATCTATCAGATGCCAGATGAATCTTTTACGTTTTCTAAAAGGCCATTAACTAAGAAAAGTTTGAAGAGTAAACTGAAACGGTGTTATTTTTTAACTCATTTAAATTAGTGTTTAAATGGCTTACAAAAAAACGAAAAAGTCGAATAACTTATAAACGCCAAACCGTAGTAACATGCCACACTCAGTGAAATAATGGTTCCAAATGAGCCCTAAATGTGTCTCATGCATCATTTTTTTGAAAAAATGGTAAACACAGAAACTACAGCCGAAAATCAAGCTTTCACTTTAAAATTTGAATAAATTTATTACTGGTGTAATCTAAAAAAAATCTGTGTTAGAAATTTCGACGTTTCATGCATTTCTAAGACATTCGGCATCAAACAAACTTTCATTCTGATTGGTAATAAATTTATTCAAATTTATAAGTGAAAGATCTATTAATCGTGTAACTTCGGAAATCTGCGTAAAAAAATACTTCAGGCCCACAAATTATTCACCAGATAGTTTACATGATCCCATGACTTTAATTTAAGTTTAATTCTGCTTCACAATTCTGAATCAAATTCAATTCGATCAATCAATAGTGATCCAATACGTAGAAAGCTTTAAAAAGTAGATTACAAATAGATTCAATGATCGCACGAATCATGTTATATCGTTTTACCCCAACAATGAAAGGATAAATTGGAGTAAAACGGTGTAGCATGATTTGTGCGATTACTGAACCTATTTGTAATCTACTTTTTAGGGTTTTTTTTTGGTAATATCAATCGCAATCAGTCTCTTTTCGAAAAGCGAAAGAAAGTTGAACTAATGATACGATATATGAAATATATTGCGGTAAAACGGGTTAAACGAGCTAGTACTGTCATTCTCACTGTATGTACTTGGATCATTGCAGTTTTCTACGTAATATGGACCACTGCTGATGTAGATCGAATTTCAACTGAATATGATAAGAAATGGGGTAAAACGGTACAGCGAGTTTGCTACAGTCATTAAAGCCATATGCAAACGAATTGGTAGACTTTTTTACATCAGAAACAACAGTACAAAAAAGGGAGCTTGGGGTAAACTGTACGTAATAGCGTTTCGTGTGGTCCTTCTAAATGGTATCGATTTAACTGACCAATTTACATAAAATAATGCTTCGTGGTCTGCTATATCATGCCTCCAACAATCAGGAATCAGGAATCGGAACAAATTGGCTCAATTGGCACGTTCCCCTTGATATTTGGAGATTTGTGCCTTGCCATCAATTTGTTTTTAGCATCATTTTCCCGATATATAAGAGGGAAGGATTGAAAGGAAATGGTAAGGGTTGGACTAGGAGGATGGGAAAAATTGACGACACAAAAACACATAAAAGCAGAAGTAAATTCTGCACCCCTAAGAGATGCTGAACAATCTGCTGAGGATCACATTTAGTGAAAGCAGAAGGAAATTCTGAACCTCTACGAGGTCCCGAACAGTCTGCTGTTAATAAAACCTCCAACCCCCGAGAGGATTTAGAGATCTTACAAAAGCGACACCATTCTGCACTACCGGAAGAATGCAGAACGATTCGCAGTATGTACGAGCAGAAGTAAATTCGGTACCCCCTAAAAGATGCCAAACAATCTGCTAAACCCTATTTAAGGTGAATACAGAAGGGATTCATTCACTCCAGGAAGAACGATGAACCCCTCTGACTATAGCGTCTTACCACATTGGGTGAGAAACGAGAGAATATCCTTCAATTTTAGCTCCGCATACACAGACTCAACCATGTATGGAGAACCAAAAACCCGGATACGTAGCTGCGTCAATGCGGGACAGTTACATATCAGATGATATGAAGTACCATAATCGCATTCACACAAATCACACGAATAATACTCAGCACGTTGAATAGTAGCCATGTGATAATTGAATTTGCAATGTCCAGTCAGAGCCCTGACCAGAATACTGCAATGGTGCTTGGAGAAATGCAGTAGACACTTTGACATTTTCAGATTTAAATCTGGTAGAAATGCTTTTGTCTGAGCGCAAGTTTGCAAGCTGCGCCAGTAGCTGGCATGTTTGGATGCAGCCCAGGAACGTATCTTGTGCTTTATCCAACTAGTTGAAAGTGGTAAAGCTGGTTCAGGACCAACGAAATCATTCATTGCACCAGCTCTAGCCAACTCATCAGCCCATTCATTTCTAGTAATACCAGAATGGCCGGGTACCCATAAGAAGTAAACAGCATTTGAAATGCTGAGGCCTTCAATTTGAGTTCGACATGCGATCACTAGATTCGACCGTGAGTCATTCGAACTGAGTGCTTTTAAGGCTGCCTGACTGTCGGAACAAAAATAAATTCGTTTACCACAGATCCTCTGCTGAAGTGCCGATTGTACTCCACACAGAATTGCGTAAATTTCTGCTTGGAACACAGTACAGTATCTACCAAGGCAATGAGACTGCTCTAGCCTCATTTCACGACAGTAGACACCAGCACCAGCACGACCATTCAACAGAGAACCGTCCGTATAACAAATTATGTGTTCATCAAGTTGTCGTTCCAAACAACCAGACAACCATTCCTCACGAAGAGGATAACTCACATTGAATGTTTTGAAAGGAAAACTGCATGTGAGAGTTAGGTCACTAGCAGCGAGTAAATACTCATCCCATGTAACAATTTGAGACCACAAGCGAGTGTGGCTGGTAGCATAATCTAATGGGTTACTGTTCCAAAGCCCTGTAACCCTAAGACGGTATGCACAAGATAATGCTTCTTGTTTTAGGAACACATGTAGTGGTTTAATGCACAGTAGCGCCTCTAGAGCAGCAGTAGGAGTTCTCGTGAATGCTCCTGTCATCGCCATTAGGATCATCCTTGGGAGATGATTTAGCTTTGACTGAACTGTCGCCACTTCTCCTTTCTGCCACCATACAAGACATCCGTATGCTAAAATTGGTCTAACGATAGTTGTGTAGATCCAATGAATATATCTGGGTTTGAGTTCCCATGATTTTCCAAAAGCTCGTCTGCATTGGCCGAAAGCCATGCAAGCTCTTTTAATCCTGAAATCAATGTGAGCAGACCAATTCAGTTTTGAGTCAAGAATAATCCCGACGTATTTAACTTGATCGACCACAGTAACCTCTGAACCGAAGAATTATAACGGACGAGCTCCTGTGATTATCCTACGATGAGTGAAAAGCACCATTGATGTTTTGCCCGGATTTACAGATAATCCACCCTGACAACACCATTGTTCAACAGATCGCAGGGCTTGCTGCATTAAATCAAAGAGAGTGTTAATGCTTATACCGGTCATCAATATATGATAATTGTCGGTAAAACCATAAGTCGGAAATCCAAGGTTATTAAGTTTCCTTAACAAACCATCACCGACTAGGTTCCATAAAAGTGGGTATAGTACTTCACCTTGAGGACACCCACAGACACTCAGCTTTCTAATCTCTGGCCTGCCGAAGCGATGATCAAAGAAGTTGATTGCTAAGCATTGCGTGTATCCAGTAAGGGAAAAACCCAAGATATTCCGTTCACGACTGCAATGTTTAACCTCCTGCAGCCATTCAGCCATCGGCACGGAAATACACCTTGACTTAGGAGTTCCTATTTTTGTGGCCTTTTACGACATGGAACAGGAAACCAGTGGATCAATTCTTGGTAAAAAATAATTCCGCCGGATGCCACACGGCTTACCTGTTTGGTGGACTTATACCACCGGTACAGGTGGACCGTAGCGTTATTCTTAGCCAGTTGGGAAACCGCTACCGACACTACACGGCTATCTAGGCTGCTCAGAGAGGGAAGTTAACATTGATGGTCAACTTCCATGGATGGCCGAGCAGCCTCGTACTTTTTTACATCAGAAACAACAGTACAAAAAAGGGAGCTTGGGGTAAACTGTACGTAATAGCGTTTCGTGTGGTCCTTCTAAATGGTATCGATTTAACTGACCAATTTACATAAAATAATGCTTCGTGGTCTGCTATATCATGCCTCCAACAAAGTCGTCACATCTATTTCCCCCTACTGTGCATTGGTTTAACAAGACACGGTAAACTACTAAGATGCACTAGTAGCGGAATTTGCACTGCCATGCACTGAGGAATCGAGGGCGAATTGTAAAAAAAATATAATGTGTAATTATTTTATTCTTCACAGCATTAGAGTTTTGTTTTTATGTTTATCATATGTGATTTGTAGTACATTAAGTGGTTGTAATTAGTATTATTTATTATTCTTAAAAGGAATCTCAAATCAAACTCAGTGATTTGGGGGTTTTGATTTTTTTATGGGTACTGATTTTGTACCAAGTGCACATAACTAATTTCTTCAACAAAATCAAATTTTATTCGATTCTCAAGTGTGGCAGCATGCACTTAATAATTTTGACCCTGCATTTTTTTCATGAACCCACGTCAAAGACAACAGTTTATGCAACATGAGTTCGTTGATTATCTTGTTTACCAACCCGTCCTACTAAGCAGTTTATTTATTGCCTTTCACAGCTTCCAGCTGTGTGGAACAACTTTCGTAATAAAATCAAATTCTTATCAAACTATCATTGCCTAACTCCTTCCGACGCTCTCGCGGAACTCAGAAAAACCGTAATCGTGGAATGTTTGACGAACAAACAGATAATCAAATTACTTATGCAAAGCGAGAAGCTTTCTTTTTTCGATATTTTTCCTCTCTCGACTACGAGAGAGAGTCCCTCAGTAATTTATGCCGAAGACTTTTGACAGCACCGTAACCCGACAGGGTCCATCGTTCGCGCGGGGACGATGATCAGTTCGATAACATTATGCAAACATGAGACATCCCATTACCAATAACCGGTGGCATTTGAGGAACGGTCACGATGCGACGCATCACTTCTCGAAGTTGAGAAATACGAGACGTCCGAATCGTGGGAGCGTGAATTTTCTAATGAAAAAGAAAAACTTCGTAATTTGAAGTCATTATTCTTTGATCTGTCAAAATCAAATTATCCTGGAGCGGTAACTTTTCTCTCTCTTCAACCGCATTAACCATTTATCGTTCGGCCTAGATCATCCCAAAAAAAAGTTAAAAGTTTTACTTTACAGCTTCGAACGAACCTCAATCTAGAGCCTCTGAATAAATCTAATCATTATTGGTTCCTTGGAGGCCAATAGTCTTCAAAACGATTTCGGTCTGCCAACAAACTGAATCCGAGCAAAACATTTCCGATTGCCAAACCATAACAGAATGAGAACGAACACGGAATTCGAATTAGAGAATGGAGTTGGTATCAATTTATCAAATATTGTTTTTGCATTTTTTTCCCGTGAGACTATTGAAAATGAATGATTTCAATGTGCTGCACCGAATAGTACAAAGATTTTCATCTTTGGCATATAAAATGTTTTCCTTCAGTTATGATACAAACTTCTGTTCAGGCATGATTCGTAAATTTATCCTTCCTTCCTTCCTTTTTGCCTCGGAACGGTCTAAACTGGCGAAACCGAACCACTCATCGGGGAGCTTTCCATGCAAGTACATACCGGAGAATGATGGCACTCTACGGAAAACTAGACGAGAAGACCGGCCATCACCGACACAGGGCTGAAAATCAAAACACAAGCATCCGGTAAACATTGGCTTTCTCAAGGGCTCCCGATTGGAATACAAATCCCCGCGAATGGCCAAGTGGTATGTATTTTGGGGGACGAGCTGCTGCAGCACGAGGATTTGGCAGAGCATACACAGTCATGCACACACACTCACGCAAACATACAGTCCAGCATAGTGGCTCTGATAAAATGTCACAAACTAGGCTACATTTGGCATGGGTTCCCCTTTGGGCCTAGGTTTAAGTAGTCGATAGACTAGCCTGTCGTCTCGCATCGTTCGACACCGGATCCTTTTCGGTAAACGAAAACACTACGGCCAGGCTGTTTTTACTGCACTGCGAGATAAATTGTAGCCGATAGATGGGTAGCAAACCGAAAGCCAACTAAAAACGCCATAAGACAAAACTAAATGATGCTTGACGAGATTTATTTTCGTAGGTATTGGATAGAGGGTTCATAATAGTGTTCTTTCCGGCACAGAGAGAGAGGGAGCAAAACAAGTGAAACGGAAACGAAAGAGCACTAGGCTCCGTTGATGGACGGACAGCCGGTTGGCACTTTTGGAGATAAGGCAGTAATTGATGCCAGGAGAAAATTGGTGTTCTTGTTTTTCAATTAAAATGCCATTTTGTTAACGACCCTCGACATTATGACAATGACAATGACCAAATGACAATGTAACATCAACTTGTAGAGAGCAAAATTTGAATAGTATTTTTTTTTTTTGGTAGGACCTTTCTGCAATTATATGGATATGACAAACAATTGTGACGTGTTGTTGGAGTTTAAGTGCAATAAATTATGTGTAAATAAATCGTGTCTGTCTACAATGATGGGCATTTATATCGTGTCAGTGGGTTCGGAATTGTGGTTAATGAAATTCGATAATTATTTAGATAGCAGAAAAATTACATTCAGGGATATACAGTCTTTCAGATTTATTCAAATTGAAAATGTCACTTCCGATGAAAGTAAAAGATTTCATACGCGCACATGACGGAAAAGTATGAAATTTACAAGTAATGTAAATCTGAGTATGGCACAGTTTACAAAAACGTAATTCGTTAAATGACTGAATTTCACAAGACTGGTTTCAATTGTGTCAAACATTTCCAGACACGGAGTAATGTTGAATTACATGTTTCAATATGTTAAAAATGCGGGTGAGTAATTGCAAAGACATAACCGGATGACGTGAATACGAATAAAAGAATCGTTCGGTGCTAAACATTGTCGAGCGCAATGCAAAAAAGCAGTCATTCCTGGCTTCATTACTGGCCCAGGTCCAAGTAGAGATTCAGATGCTGGTACTGCTACCGTATTACTGGATCTGGACCTGGAACTGGATTCGTAATATGGAAAGTACAGGTTCGGTTCTAGTTTCAGGTTCAGGATTTGGAATTCGTGTCGAACCCAAAACCTAAATTGGCAATGAATTCTGGAACATAATTTTCCACTAAATTTTGATAATGAATTTTGAAACTGAATTCCGAACCAGTATTCTGAAATGGGCTCCTGGGCGTAAATTTAGGAATTGTGTTCTGAAGCTGAATACTAGAAGTGAATGCTGGATTCTGGGACTAAATTCTGAATATAAATTTCAGAGGTGAATTTTGGAAATGAATTCCGGGTTTATATTTTGGAATTGAATACTGAACCTGCATTCTGGACCTAAATTCCGAAACAGAATTTTGGAATTGCATTTGGTAACTGCAACTCTGTAACTGAGTACTGTACCTGAATTCTGGAACTGAATCTTGTGATCTGGAACGCGAAAATGATCAAAACTAATAAACTAATAAAGGTAATACAATTTTGGAACTGGATTCTGGACCATAGTCTTGAAACGAAAAAATTGGAACTGACATTGGACACTGTCATTCTGTATCTGAATACTGGAACTGGATTCTGGAACCGAGTTTTGGATTCTGAATCGTGGAAATGTTCAAAACCATCATCCGAGCATGGGAAAACCTAGTTCGCTGCGCGTTTCTCCATTCGATGTGCATTGATTCCCCAAGTTTAACGAACCTTTAATTTTGAGTTATTTATGGTTATCTCATACTACTGATAATTTAATCATAAATTGCTGATTGTATTTCCAACATGAAGAAAAAATAATGCGATTATGTTGAGTACAATAAGAGATATTCGCAATCAAAAACTCGAGAGTAAAAATGCAAAAAAAATCTAATTAGAATTTATCAGACTGTAAACCATCACTAAATTTATTCTATTTAATTCCGATTTGCATAAGGAGTGTATCGAAAATTAAATATCCACAAATTTTTCTTTCAAAATATGATAAAGAACTATATTTCATTCAAACTAAAAAATGATCCTTTATTGTACGAGGTTAAACTTGAGCATAATGAAAACCGGATGAAAGTATAGTTATTCTATCACGAATTTTCAAACATTTAATCGAACGCTCTTCATCAAGTTCCGGACAAGAGTTGCTTCGCATTTTTTGGAAGTTTGAGCCCAAATTTTTTTGAACTCCGACATGTTCCAAGCTGCCTTACCAGTCTTCTTGAAGACCCTCTTCACGATTTCCCAGTAACGTTCGATGGGTCGAAGCTGAGGGCAATTTGGTGGATTGATATTTTTCTCAACGGAATTTATACCCTTTTCCGCAAGCCAATCGTCCATCAAAACGCATGCATCCGGACACTGCAATAGACGCGAATACAAGTTCCGAGCCCTTGTTGCTGCTCGCTTCTTCTGTTCTACACTTCGTTTCGAGATTTTATGTTTTTTGTAGGTCGTCAAGTGATTTCGCCTCTTTTTCGTTCCTCCTTCCCTGTTTCTTCTCCATCTCGATGGCAACTAATTAAATCTTCGTCGTTTCCAAACATTTTGTTCCCACACCCCCTTTTTACCCCGTTTCCCACAATATTTACTTTTTTTCATTCTCTTCCGTAACATCACCATCACCGCCTGCGGAAGACCGCTCCAGTCGATGACCAGCTTGCGGGCCACCCGCCGGGCCTTCGTAGCCTGGGGGTGTTTCCCGCGGACCCACACGGACCGAAGAATGCGGCCAACATAGAACCAACGCCATCTGGAATCTTTTCATCCTAAATTCAATTCACCGGCCACTACCGATCGCCAGCTGAAAGCTGGATTCTCGAGAATCCGCGACCCCGATACTACATTATATAATGATACTATTCTAGTTTTAAGTTAGACGATAATTAAGATTAGTAAATACCCTTGGCATCTTAGAGCTTAAGCAGTGTGCCTTGATATTATATTATATTATTGAATAAAAAAAAAACTAAAAAAAAAAAAGTGATTTCGCCTCTTGCTACGCTGAATCATTCCGACACTTGTTCCTGCTTTTTTGGCCAAATCCCGTATTGACATTGATTTGTTCTTCATGATTAGAGATACCACTTTCTGGTCGAGTTTCGGGTTGAAAGAACCGGGTTTTCTGCCTCTTCCTGGTAGCTCATCCAAAGAATAGTGTTCTCCAAACTTATTAATGATGGTTTCAACACTAGCATGATGAATTCCAAACCGCTTCGCCAATTTTCGCATAGTAATACCCTTCTCACTTATCCATGTGCATAGAACCTTAATTTTCACTTCCTTTTCAATACGCGACATTTTGAAAACGCAGAATTTCAACCGCACAAACAAATAAACAAACAAAAGTTGACAGCCAAACGCACAGCATGCTGTGATCTGAGCATGAAAACCATCACAAATACATGCGTACAACACAAATGTATGTGAATAGCTTATTTTCGATACACTCTTTTTTTTTCAACAGATAAGCAATTCTAATAGATCATTAGATAACTTTTGGAGCCATTAGAAGGACTGGTTTTGCATAATGTTCCCCATCGTTGTCCACTTTTTCTTGTAATTTTGAAACTGGATCTGCGAACATCCCGCAGCAGATTTTGCTAGCAACATGCAGAATTTTGATGTCGATTATTTTATTTCGGATTTGCATATTTCAGTGAAAGAAACTGTCAAAATTCTGTACGGGATTCATTTCTGGCATACAGAAGGACAAATTGTGAAATTATCTACGAGATCAAACACTGTTTGGAACATTTTCCAGTTCTTAATACTGGAACTGGAACCTGAGCTCTGGACCTGAACCAACCGGAATGATGCACAGTTCACAGCGCAGGCTAGAATGAACGAAATACACTAAGGTCTTTTTACGCAATTTTGGTTTTGTGCGTTTTCTTACGCGGTTTTGCGTTTTTTTTCCTATGGAAATTTCCGAACTTCCGTTTTTTTACATTACACCGAAACCTCCATTTACGAACTAAACGGGGGTTCGTAAGAAAAGTTTACGTTATTTGGGATTTGGTTCGTAAGAAAATTTTTCGTTATTTGGGATTTACTTCGTAAAAAAAGTTTTGTATAATGAATGTGGAAACCGCCCATCATATGGCTATTTTCGAAACGGATGTGAAGAGTAAGGGCAAGAAAATGAAGTTTGCGCTCGTTTCAAAATCCAAGATGGCGGCTTCCGGTTTATTCATATTGCTTACAACTTCCATCAATATGGGTATTTCCGGAACGAGATTGATGAGCAGATGTCGGAAAACGATGTTTGAGGTAGTTCTGAAATTCAAAATGGCGACTTTCGGTTTCTTGATATTCCTTGAAAACCCTTACAGTATGGGTATTTTCGAAAAGGATTTGATGTGATGTCATAAAAACGATGTTTGTGATCGTTCTGAATCCAAGATCACCTGATTCTGAATCCAAGATCACCGCTCTATCGACATTCTTTGAAAATACTCACAATATGGATATTTTCAGAACAGATTTGATATGTATTTACCAAAAAAGAAAGATGTTTGTAATCGTTTTGAAATCTAATTCTTTCCGATAATACCCATATTGTAAGGGTTTTCAAGGAATATCAAGAAACCGGAAGTCGTCATCTTGAATTTCAGAACCACCCTAACAATCGTTTTTCGACATCTACTCATCAATCCCGTTCTGGAAATATCCGCATTGTAAGGGTTTTCAAGGAATATCAAGAAATCGAAAGTCGCCATCTTGAATTTCATAACCACCTCAAACATCATTTTCCGGAATCTACTCTTTAAACCCGTACCAAAAATACCCATATTGTAGTAGTTTCCATGGAATATAAATGAGCCGGAAATCGCTTTCGATGTATGCCAAAATCTCTTTTTACGAAGTAGGTTCGTAAAGAAAGTTTACGTTATTTGGGATTTGGTTCGTAAAAAGAGTTACGTAAAAAGAGGTAACGTAAAAAAAAGTGTTCGTAAACGAAGGTTTGGGTGTATTTGAAAAAAGACCTCAATATACATCAATTTTATACCTACCCAAATGCGAGAAAGGCGTCGTGAGTTTTCGTCTTTGAGACTCGTTGCTACCAAACATTTCAGAAAACTTTAATTTTGAACTTTTTGTGATTATGTCATATAATTGAAAATGTTATCATCATAAATTGATGATCATAATTCCGATGGTGTGTAGCAAAAATTATGTTGATAGTAAAGTAAGTCGTATTCATGACAAAATAAGTCAGAAGTCATGAATTTTCGATCAAATCTACTGTAAAAATATGTTTTTTAATGCATTTAAATTTACAAGATTTTGTCTAATTGCGTGTAAAATTTATCCGTTTCTTAGTCATCTATCAATGAACTACGGGATTTAAGTAAATCCTATAAAAATATTACAGAGTATTCACTTTTATTTTACTAACAAGATCCATTAACGGTCAAATGTTATCGGTTTTTCTCATTTCAGTAAAAGTTTCGCTAAATTTTCAAAGAATCATTTCATAATAATGAAGAACTTCTGTAAACATTGCTGACTCCTTCGGTTAGAATCACATTTGTTAAATTGATTTATTTTCGAACGTTAAAATGTAAAAACAGTCCGGCAACGAGAGTATTGTAAGCGAAACGTTCAATTCGTTAAAATTCCTGTGATTTTCTGGAGGTAAGCAAGATTTTCAGCATATACACTTTTAACGATCAATCAATGATATGAAGCCTTTTTATAATATTAGTATAATTCAATAAGTGGTTGATTTAGAAATAATAAATAAATTTCCAGGACAAAAATATTGTATGAGCGCTGTTTATATGTTTTACCGACATCCGTTAATATGATTTGGTGTGTACGAAGCTCAGGTATCGCATTCTAAGTAGCCCGTTTTCTGAGAATATATTTCGAAAGTAAAAGTAATTCAACTGAACGTACTTCTAAGCAGATTCGGAAATTCATACGCGTGAAAGTTTGCTCGAAACTTGTTCTGAGCTTTCATGTTGCCAAAAATTCTTCGAGCACTTTTATGCAACGAGAAAATTAATGCGGAACATGTTCTCTACCTTCAAATTCTCTAAAGCTCTTCGAGAAATGAGGAAATGCAAATCCGGTAGTATAATTATTTGTGAAACTACGGTGGTATAATTATTTGCTGGCTTTAGAGTTTTTTTTCGATTAAAGGTTAAAAGCTCTATTTAACCTTGAGGTCAATCGCCTCTTTCAGCCAGAAAAAGTTTCTAGCCGTATTTGCTATATATAATTCAACTCAGCTCAACACGATCGCAAATGCCTGTGTGTATGTGTGTGCTCCTTTTTAAAGATATTTCTTTCCTCACAATTTTCTTGGAGACGGCTAATCCAATTTAACCAAGCTTAAGCTCGTTCGAAAGCTACTATTGGGTTGTGAATCAAGTTCGAAGATCAATTGGCTGTCACTTCCGGTTCCGGAGATACAATAGTGTGAGTAACGTTACCGACAAACTACGTTTCTTTTTATTCGCACTTCTTTTCCAGAAAATAACCAATTCAAAGTTCAAATGTATTATTGCTGATATTTTTGGATTCTAGAATATGCCACGTACGCGTTGAGTCACGCTTTTCTGAACTAATCGAAACAGTTTGAATGAATTTGTGTTAAAAATCAACCCAAATTCGAGTCAGAAATTATTTTAACGAGAAAAATATGCTTCAATGAGACTGTTTATTTATTTATTTATTTTGGGGAGCAGGGAAAAGCCCGATGGAGATGAAATATAGCAACGAATGTATTCAATTGAGCTTGCAAAAAGTGTGCATCTTCTTGTTCTTTGATCAGATGGTAGAGTTTGAAGTCATCCGCAAATGATAGTTTGAAACATTTCAGTAAGAAGTGCAGATCATTAAGGTAGAGTAAAAATATATACAGTCCTAAGTGACTTCCTTGAAGTACTCCAGAACTCACAGCAAGTTTGAATGACAAAAGAAAGCAAACTCAGTTGCGGTGAGAAAACTTTTCAACCGATTTTCATGCTTGTATACTAGAACGATTCCTTTTTCATCTGAAAATTTTTATTTGCTGGCGATATTTATTTTGTTTTTGAGCTCTAAAAACCGGTATTTTATGACCATGTTTTTAATTGAATTTTCATTTATTTTTTTTTTTAGAAACCGAATATCAGTCCCAGGTATATTCAATGTACTAACATTTTTTTAACATATCATCGAGGCGAATGTTTGGTAGTGATTTTTCCACAACTGACAACTGAGAATCGCGATTGCAAAAAAAATTTTCTAACGATTTTTTTGTTTGAAAATCTAAATCTAGTTCAGGAATTATAGGGTAATGAATAAAAGAAATCCTTTTCCAGCGCGTATTTTGATAAAGTTATTATGTAAAAGTACCGGAGTCCTTGAAACTAAACAGCAATTTCTCTTAGCATCCAGGATTTGTAGGTTGATGGCCTAATTCTCCGTAACGGTCGAAAACACCAAATTGGAAGTATTTTGGATTGGGATTTCAAAGATAGTTGAATCGATTTTTACAAACTCAAATGGAAGGCCCATATTGAATTTTAATTGCATTCGACTACAGATTCAGGAGCTACAGGGTGAAGAGCACTTAAAACATCAAACTGTAATTTAAATTAACGAAGGCAAAATCTTCAAAACTGTTACATTTTGATAGTGTTGTTAGTTGATGACCAGCCAAGTAAATATGGCCTTGGTTTTCTGGGTCTGCAGCTTCTGATTCTGAAAGCACTGGTGTTAGCGGTCGAAAATTCCAAAATAGGACTTACATTGAGCTACATTTGGATGTTTGATATCTCATCAGAAAGGATATGTGATCGGTAACATTACACCAATAGGTGGATTAAAACTGTTTTTCCCAACGTCGTCAACTCGATTTGACGTTTATGCATTCATCCATCAGAGGCGAGTTGTATAATATCTCTACATATAAAGCCAAATCGTTTGGGTCCAACTTGGAGGCACAGCTAAAGCAGTAAGATGTTGTTGTTTTTGTCGTGTATTAGCGACTTCAACTACACGTGGGTCGTTCTTAGTTTGTGAATTGAGTACTACCTTGATCAAAAAAATCCCGGAATTTATTCAGAAAATTAAAAATATATTTTTTATATTCAGTTTTCGGTATTTGGATTATAACGAAACGAATATCATTCAGCAACCACCGAATTCACCTGATTTGGCTCCCTGATACTTTTTCCTATACGGTCGACTCAAGAAACCGCTCCGTGGAACGCGTTTCAGCAACCGAGATGAGATTATGGAATAAACGCAGCGTGTTGCATTCGATGAGGAGTACTTTGAAGGAGACAATATCGATTTTGATGAATAATCTTGTATTTTTAATTTTCTGGATAAATTCCGGAAACTTTTTGATCAACGTAGTATATACAATTATTTTTTATAATTTACAATACAGAGTATAACATCAATCAGTGCAGTAAGATTTCATTCAATTCAATTGAAACCGAAAGTGGAACACACTGACGATCTCTCTACTGTAGTAAACTTCACACTCTAACACGCACAACGTTCGCTGACGTACCGAACCGGCAGCATTCAGTTCTTCAATCGATTCTCTTCAAATCAAAGCTTAGTTTCACCGCTGTCAGTTGATATCTTTCAATAGTGTGACAGCGGCCTTAAAATGAGGTTTATGTAAACATTCGGATTGGCTCAAGATAATAGATGACCAGGTAGCTAAAATATCAATTACAGAATACACATAAATTAATATGTATGATGGTTGTAACGACTGTAAGATGAGTTTATATAAGTATTGCCGACTTTCTCAGTCCCAAATCACTAGGCAAACGATTTAATTCTTAAATTGCCCGACGTTTCGGCCTTTTTTGATGGCCTTTTTCAAAGGGAAATTTGGTCAATTATTGATGGCCTTTTTCAAAGGAAATTACTCGACAAAAACGAATTGACTAAATCTCCCTTGAAAAATGCCATCAAAAACGTCGGGCAATTTAAGAATTAAATCATTTGCTTAGTGATTGGGGGACTGAGAAAGCCGTCAATACTTACATAAATGAATAGTTTCCTCCTTCAGTTTTCATTTTAAATACTTCACTCCATATATAATTCTATTCATTCGAACTTGCTCACTACCAAGAGTGAAGACAAAGAAGGAGCTGGACTACTTGGCACTTGAAACTGAGCAAGCAAAACTTCAAATGACTAGGTACGATTATTCAACTGACGATGAATTCTGGGAGCATCACTTGAAAATGGCAGCAAAAGTCATATGAATTTGTATCGATATGCTGACGGTCAGTGGCCATAAATTTCAATTGCATCTGATATCATTCGATTGAAAAAGAAATTTTACCGCACTGACATCAATTTGAATAGATGGTAATAACAGAATTATAACAACTTATGTAATTTATTTCAGATATATTTTATAACAAATTTTGAAATATTTTTTGCTGGTAGCTGTTAAAATAACGAAAATCATAATAAAAACGACTCTAGCGGCAACAAAATCGTAACAGATTTTGAAACGTTTGTATCACAATTATTATTAAATTTGATATAACTACAGAAGTCCGAAAGCAGAAATTTATAACAATAGTTGTAAAAAATTAGATAGCAAATTTAACACAGAAAAACTAAACCTCAGCCAACTTTTAGCATCGTTTCAATCCAAAATTTTGAATGATTTTTTTATTAAATGAATAATTCATTTAGTGATCTGGTTTCTTGTTTTAGTTTTTTGAAATTCTGATCATTATACTTCGATATAAAGCAACGCAAGAATTCATTTTTCCAATTAATGAACGTTATCATGAGTCTTGCAAACGAAAATAAAACATCATAACTGATTTTGTTATTATATGGTTATCATAAGTTTGAACTTTCAACTGTTTTCATTTGTTAAATATCTCAAAATAACACAAATTGTTATACATATCAACTGTTGATATACTTGTGTTATGATTTTGTTATGTGCATCTGATCGGGATTATTAATATTATAGCAGTAACAAAAACTTTTGAAGTGGCAAAGATTTTGTAGTTGCAAACTGAACACCTACCAATGTTTATAAACAACACTTTCGACTAAGATTAAAGGTAAAGCGTGCCTGAAACACATTCTAGCAGAAAATTAGACTTTTTTATGATTTAAGTAATTAATATTTTATCAGGTGTACAACCTTGCTTGCGCTGTTTTCCGATAGGTGGCTGTACCGGCTGAGGCTGGTCAAAATACATAGATGATAATGCCTTTAAAGTGAGTGTGTACAGTGCCTAACAAATTGTCATCGCCGTGACAGTTGTTCTTGTTTTCGTATTATTCACGCTCGAAAATGTCTGTTTATGTGCCATATTCTCGCCATTTGCGGAAAGTTTAACTTTTCTATTACAATTCGAAAAAAATGCAACTGAAGTGCATCGAATGCTTTCAGAAACTTACGGTGATGCTGCTCTGAGTAAAAGAACGTGTCGGGAGTGGTTTCAACGTTTTAAAAATGGCGATTTCGATGACGAAGACGAACATGATGGTGGAAGAGAAAAAACCTTCAAAGATGAATAACAATTTACTACGAGCTCTTGAAACCGGGTGAAACCATCCACAAGAGATCGCTACCGAACGCAACTGATGCGCCTTAGTCGCGCGCTTTAAGAAAAGCGGCCACAATATCAAGAGCGACATGACAAAGTCCTCCTCCAACACGACAATGCTCGGCCTCTTGCCCCACCCGCCGTATTCCCCAGATGTCGCCCCTTCTGATTTCCACCTATTCCATTCGATGGCACACGGCCTGGCAGATCAACATTTTCAATCCTTCGAAGAGTTGGAAAAATGGATTGCTTCATGGATAGCGTCAAAAAAGGACTCCTTTTTTTCGAGCCGGGATCCGAAAATTTCCGGAAAGATGGGAGAAAGTTGTCGCTAGCGACGGACAATACTTTGAATAATACATCTGTAAGCACTTTTTCGCAATAAAGCTTTAAATTTTGGAAAAAACGACGGAAGCAAAGTTGTACACCTAATTAGTTTTAGTTTTAGTAATCCGCTATAAAGTTGTTTTTCCACAAGTACAATTTAAGGGAACCATTTTAACGCAGTTTTCAAAATGAAATGCACACGGCAAATGATTTCAATTAGCGAACAACACATACTAACATATGAAATTATTGGCTCTGTTTATTACTTAAACCAGCACAGGAAAGTACCACGCTATCCAACGCACACATACACACAATCCGGAGCCTGTAAAGACACACCATACCTTCACGTGCCCTCTGGCGAGGAGGAGAAAGCAATAAAAAAATATTCAGCCGGGAAGGCAATTTCGGACTAAATTTATGACGGAGAGATTTCTTATTTTGGCGACTCGTGTCTTAAACGGCGATGCTCTCCGGATGGCCCATGGCAAAAGGTTGTCGAACTTTTCCGCACAAGCTAAAGCAATGGTTTGGGACCAAAAGTTTATCAGCTTACGGATGATAGTCATTCTCGGGAGGGGCCATCTCTCCGAGGCAGCTTATCGCCACTGTGACACGGGTGCGGTGTCATCTGAGCGGCGTCCACCGTCGGCACTGTCACGGGGGAAAAAAGCAAAACAAATAATAACAACACGATGGCTAATGGTGGAGAAAAAAAATGAAACAGAAACAACACTGACAAGACACTAAATTTTCCAAATAATTGTTTTTTTTTTTGGACATCCATCCACCCCTCATCACACGGCTCGCGATGCTCTTCCTCGTGCGAATAGGGTTGGATACACCAACATTGCGTCGTGATAAAATTAGTTGTGTTGCTGTTTTTTTTTCTTGTTTTGAATGATCAAGAGAAGTGTACGACGTCGAACAATTCAAGGTTGTTATGCTAATTAGTGCTGTTTTCGGTAGAAATGTGTTCCGCTTGGGGAGTGCCTGTGTTGCAAAAGACAAGGAAGAGCGAGAGATGTTTTTTCACCGGAATTATTTTCCGGCTCCATCAGTTGAACCGTACAGAAGTGGCACTTGCCAACAAGGTACTGCTGGAGCAAAACTTAAACGAGGTTCGCGATGACTCTTCTACTACTGAATGTTGTATAATTTTTGGCTGTTCCCGGAGCTTTTGACAAATAGGACAATTATTTTTTTGTTGTTGTTTGTCGTATTCAAGTCAGCAATTACGCATTGTACTGGCATTGGCAACTGGAAACACGGACAGCTCTGCACAGCTAGAGCAATTCCGAAAGCTACATCGTGATTTAAAATACGTTTAGCAATAAAAACCTGTGCCTGCGAAACCACACAGCACCGTCGCCACCGTCGGTAAATACTTTCAGAATGTCTGTCCGCCAATCAAAATTAACTCCAGCTGTGGCTCAACGAGCCTTTGGGTGAAATCCAACATTCCGATCGGCCAACCGAACCGATTATCATTTGGCTGGCTGGCACACTTGCAAAGAAGGCTGCCAACCAAAATAAAAGAATGAAGAGAAGTGAAAAAAACAAAATCCCTTTTCGATGAGTTTGACATACCATTTGGTCGGTGTTTTCGAATGCGGCAATGCGAGGTCAACCCGGGCAAGAACTGGGTTAAGCCGACCACGGTGCGTCGATCGCTGCTTTGCCGCACACAAGGAATACGTTCGCCAGGCTTCCTAGTTATCCCTCTCCAATGTTTTTTAAATTAGTTGATGTATGCAAATTACCGAACTCATTGGGGTATTTATGCTAATATTAACCGAAGCAGTACGACCGGTTCGGAGCAAAACCGACGATCATTGGGCCAACACAGCTTTTCACAGAGAGCAGGCAGAACCCGCAAATAATAGTTAGTTCTACCAACAAGTAGTAGTGGGACCCGAGGCAAAAATTAAGTCCTAGTATGGAGTCCGAAAGGAGTTTACCAATCGCCAAGGTTGCCGATCGGTTGAGTTATGTGGTTTAGTTTTTTTTTCTCCCGACAAAAACCGGCAACAAAAATTGAGATATTAATGGCAACAGTTCACCACACCGTTATTAAGTCAAATACCGACCGTGACCTGGTTCGTGGCTTCAAAAGAACTGGGATCAGCAACAAGTAACGTGGAAAGCTTTTATTGAGCTTGTTGCCGTCGACACGTCGATTGAGCTCGATTGGAGTGCGTTTCGTATCGACGGCGATGCTTGGCAGTGCGGTTTCAGTCAAGTATGCGTAATTACATGCTTGGCGGGATTTACAGCCACAACAACGTTTTTTTTTTCTCCATTGGGTGATTGAACTTGAAAATTAAATATTAGCATGTGACCAGCTCGGAGCGGTGCATTTAAAAGCGTTGCTATAGATCTTTCCTGACGGGTGAAGGTCGAACATTAATTTGCAAGGTGTTTATGCTTATGCTTAAAACAAATTGTATAACATGCGGTTAGTCTGAAATGTTTTGTTTTGTAACAACACGAAAAAAAATTAAATCTAAATATGTTTTTCTATAAGTTCAATGCATCCACACCCAACGAAACAAGTCGTTTTCCTTCCACTTTCCCGCGCCGAACCACGAACGTAATACCCATCGATCGCAACTCGATCGGATGCCTGCAGGCTAAAACGTTGCATCAACCATTGTTTATCTTTACCGGACACACCGATTTCCATTCGTATCATTCCGGGGGCTCCACTCATCGCGATAATATGCATGTTACATAAATACTTTACGGATGATTAGATCTCGTGTGTCGGTCATGTGTTTTTGTTCGGTTGGCACTTGTTTAAAAGTCTTTAAATATGACCCTGTTTCCATTGTAGGCAAACATCCTATATTCGAAACTGCTCGTCAACAAAATAAAATCTTCCGACGGAGAAAAAGTACTAGTATTAGAAAAAAATCAAGATTTGGTGTCCCGAAACTTGACTGGACTAAGAAATGATATTTTTGTTTTCAATGCCGCATAATTTTTATTACATGGACTGATATCCCGGGCGGGAGTTCTTCCACTGAAAGATCACTTTTGGCAGCTTTCATCACGACTGTGAGGTACTGAATCCCCTGGTTATTAATAACTTCGAAAGGCTAGTTGAGCTTCAATCTCAAACAAGATCCATGATAGTATATTCAAGATACATTCCTATCCGTGACAGCCTCCTAAATGTCCCTGACTCAACGTTATTATTCGACACATCAATGCAACGAAATGCGCGTGGAATCCCCTATCATCTTCGCTCGAATTGAAGAGGCTGCTGGATTTGATATATTCAAAAATAATGATTCGGCTTCATTCAGGCTTCAAGAATCTGTTTGGTATAGCAGCGTTAAAGACTTTCCCAGAAAGTATGGACGCAACCAAAAACCGTTGCCATTTCGCAATGGTTCAGAATGTGTCCATTTTTATGGCTGCGTCCTGTTGTTTACACTCTTCTCTAACCACTTGTACAGTTGTTTATTCGTTTTCATCAGTTTGTTTCGAAATGCGTGGACTTTCAGCACAACAACGTCGAAAAATTGTGTACAAATGGTGCACAGAACACGTACTGTCACTGAGAAAGATAGCAAAAATGGAAAGAGTAAGTAAAAATGCCGTGCGAAATGCAATCAGGAAGTTCGGTGAGGTTAAACCGAAAACGGGTTGAAAAAAAGGTGGGTGGGTAATGTCAGAGACATAACTGGATGTCGTGAATACGAAAACAACTGACATGTTCCTAAACACTTCCGAATATCAATTAGTTGATCAATTGTATGAATTATGCAAGCATTCCCCTTTTCCACATTTTTCGCAAAAACAAAGAAGGCTTAACTTGATCTAGATTACTGTGAATTTCACACAGCGAAAAGTGCAAAAATCAAATCAAACTGTTCTAGATTTGCACTAAACTGAGGATATTTCCCTTCGATTTGCGAGCAAGAAATCCTAATAGTTCTTTAGAAAACTTTTAGAGCCATTAGAACGGCTGATTTTGTGTAATGCTCTCCACCGTTGCTTTTTCGCCAATGCAAATGACTCACAGCTGTGACGTAATCGCTCTTGTCGGAAGCGAAACTAGCTTCGCAAACGACACAAAATACATCTGCTCGCAGTGGCGATAGAATCCAAACTGATCCAATTTTTGTTGAGAGGCTTGTTTTTACCTGATTTCGTTCGTAGCTTTTTCACTAATGGGCGGTCCTAACGGCTATAAAAATAGCAGCATATAGAATTTTAATTTTGATAATTCATTTCGGATTTGCATTTCATTGAAAGAAACTATCCGGATGCTGTACGGGATTCATTCCTGCCTTTCAGAAGAACCAAGTTGTGGAACTCACTACGATATTAAACACTGTTCGGAACATTTTCTCGAACGATTTGTTGTACAGCAGCAGATAACATATTGTTCTCTTCCTCAGAACGCGTTCTGATTGGCTGGTGTTGACATGGTTCAAATGAGACAGGTTTTTCAATAGTGTACTATTGGAATACTTCAATTCTTTTTCTTTACACGCTTAAGTTGAAAAATTTCGATTCTATTGGTAGTTAGATTTTATAAATCCTTTCACAAATCACTGAGCTATGAGCTTTAAAAATGCGAGAAATGCAAACGCGCCTTATGAATTATCCTCTTTGATACTCAATTATACCACACATTTCAGAAAAGTTTAATTTTGAATTATTTAAGATTATGTCACACAACTGAATATTTTATCATAAAATTGTGATCATATTTCCGATGGCGTGCAGTAAAAAATATGTTGATTCGTTAGATACAACAAGAAATATTCACGATCAAAAACTTATCACTCTCTCAGAGGGTAAATTTTGAAAAGGCACCCCATAGTAAAGTAAGTCGTATTCACGACAAAAAGGTCCTGCTAACCCTCAGTTGGATAAACGTATACTGAAGGCGTTCGAGCAAAAGAAGGAGGTTTCAGTTCGGGATGTGGCCAAAAAAGTGGGCACACCGAAGTCAAATGTTCTTCGTGCTAAAGAACGTTTGAATCTTCGAAACTATAAGAAGCAGAAACAACCAAACCGTAGTCCGAAACAAGAAGCATCGATCAGGCCGAGGGTTGGAAAGCTGTACAATACGATTCTTGCCGGAAATTTGAACTGCATAATCATGGACGACGAAACCTACGTGAAACTCGATTACAAATCGGGACCACAATATTATACGGTGCGAGAAGGGCAAGTGTTAAACCAGTCCGAGACATCGATTGAAGTCGAAAAATTTGGTAAGAAAGCTATGGTCTGGCAAGCAATTTGTAGCTGCGATAAGATTTCGAAACCCTTCATCACCACAGCTTCAATGAACAGCGAAATATACATCAAGTAATGTTTACAAAAACGACTTCTACCCATGATTCGAAGCCACAAGGATCCTGTTGTCTTCTGGGCAGATCTTGCTTCTTGCCACTACTCGAAATCAACGGTAGAATGTTATACTACCAAAAATGTCACTTTCGTCCTAAAAGACACACAACTTCGACCAATTGAGGAATTTTGGGCATTAACGAAGGCACATCTTAGAAAACATGTCTCGGCAGCCGAAACCATTCAACAGTTCGAACAAGATTGGAAAAAAAAGTGTCAAAACTTTTCGCCAAGAAGCCTGTACGGAATTTAATGAAGAACGTTCGCGAGAAGGTGCGCCAGCTAGTCTACAATGGCTAAGTAGCAAATGTCGAGAATAATATTCTGTTGTTGTAGTCTAACATTATCAGTATATCGAATAAAATTTGAATATCTAACACTTGTGAATTATTTACAGCAAAATCAAAGTGCGCCCATACTTTCTGGGACAGTCTTTAGCAGCAGTTCATTACAGCTTGAGTGTAATCATCACATTATTTGCAAATCATGAACTTAAAATCATTCACTCAAACATGGCTGGCAACAGAGTTGAAGTTGACAAGTTGAAAAATTATCAAATCACTATAACCTGGATCCCAGCTCATTGCATCCTAGGCAATGAGAGAGCCGATAACTTAGCCAAATGTGGTGCTCTTAATATGAATTATTGAATAGTAACAGTTGTAACTGTAATCGAAATATGTTTGTTTTTTAAGTACTACTACTACATATGGTGGATGTTTATATATATTGTATTATGAAATGAATTTATGAAAAAAAATCTAATGATAAAATTATAATTAAACAAGTATCTGCCAAAAGTACTAATGAAATCATTTGAAACTGAACCGATTGATTTCATTGGCCGGGAAATCAGAAATTCTCGAAAACCGTAGAGCTCGATAAAAGCCCGAATACTGACACTCTTTTATTCGACAGCTTCTACAGGAAAATTTTAATGAGCTCTTGTTGCTAATCTTTACGAATATGCAACTGAAATAAACGGCGTTCCAACATTTATAGCACCCTTCTCAACTACGAAAAAACTGTTCTATTCCACCAGGGGGTGTAACGATGCCTTTCTCATATTATTCATTTTCTCCTATACTGCCCATACTTGCATATCAGTCCCATATGGGAAATCGGCATGTCGAGAAAAAGACGATTAAAAATTTATTTTCAAATTTTTTGATTTATTGTGCTACCTACTGCTAAATCATAGTATTATTACATGAAATATCGGTAATACACCTTTGCTATTCCAGTATTGCAACAAATGAAATTATTGAAACTTGCACTGAATGGAACTGATATGCGGGTATTTTGCATATGGGACAGACATGAGTTGATATTTTTTTCACATTTTACAGAATAAACCCTCAACTTTTATTGAAATTTTTGAGAGTATATTGAGGATGGATTGCATTCCTCAAGCTAACTCAATATTATCGAAAATCGATATGGGACTGATATGCGAGTATGGGCAGTATATATTACAACAAAAATTCATCGAAATACTACAATTTTGAAGATTTTAGAAAAGAGTTCTGAAAATTGTTGTTGCATAGTACTACTACATGTCATGGTCTGCCAACTAGAAAAATTCACTAGCCAACATAAAGAGGTTGCTTATGGAAAAATATTCTTGAAATTGACATTTTTACACTAAGCACTTTACATCCTGCTCCAAATGAAAATTGGGATATGTTGATGGCATCTCAGAACCTTTTAGATGGTGAAAATTAGTACAGCCGTCTCCGAAAAAAGTGAGTTACATTTTGTCACTTTTTGGAACATATCACCCTGTAACTACGGAACTGGAAATCGGACCCAAATGATATTCATATCCATGAATGTCTTGAAATTGTTTCAACGGCGTTTCAACATTTTTACACCACTTGTATAGCATTCTTCTCAAACACAAAAAAAAACCTTCCTTTGCTTCGATTCTTGAAAGAATAACCAGAATCGAATTGTTTGGCCGTCTACTGATAATGACTACCGATTGGAGAAGTTTTGAGGTCGATTTAGAAAATAGTTTACGTTTTTTGGCTCGCCCCTTTAAGCAATGATATAAAATTTTTAACACACTTTACCCTATAATTCCGGAGCCGGAAGTCGGATCCAGATGAAATTCCTGACCTTTCATTTGAACCTATGTTGGTGAAAATCGGTCAAACCATCACTGAAAAAGTGAGTGAGATCCTTTTGGGAAAATATGACCACTATTTCTGGTGTCTCCGGAATTTGCCCTGTTATTCCGGAGTCGGAAGTTGGATTCAAATAAAATTCAGAAGTTTTGTATTGGATCATAAGACCATTGATTTGAATCTAAGTTTATAAAAACCGGTCATGCCATCTTTGAGAAAAGAGAGTTAGTAATAGGAAATTCTAACACTAAACCTTATAAGTCCGGAACCGGAAGTCAGATTCAGTGAAATACAGAAGTTTTGTAGAGGACTTTTAGGCCATTCATTTGAATCTAAGTTTGTAAAAATCGGTCACAACATCTCTGAGAAAGGTTAGTACACATATTTTCCTTTTCTTAAAATTTGACCCCATAACTCCGGAACCGAAATTCAGATCCAAACAAAATTCAAGAATTTTGTATGGGACCAGAAGCACTTTCATTCGAATCTAAATTTGTGAAAATTACTCAGCCATTTCCGAAAAATTTGGTGCAAAAACGTTACATGCACACATACACAGATTATACAATCACTGTGAAAACGTACTTCGGAGCCGGAAGGCCGAGGGTAATATATCATTCGAATCAGTTCGTCAAGATCGCAAACTGTCTGTGTGTGTGACAAATAATGTCACTCAATTTTCTCGGAGATGGCTGAACCGATTTTCAACAAGCCTAGATTTAAATGAAAGGTCTATTAGACCCGTGCAAAGTTCATGGATCTGATTCCTGGTTCCGGAATTACAGTGTGATATGTGTTAAAAAAATGATAATAATGTCAGTAACTTTTCTTGAAGATGACCAAATCGTTTTTCAGCATTTAAATTCAAATGAACAACCATATATCTGGAACAGTTACATTTACTTTCACATAAATCTGTTTCAGCTGTTACATGTGCAAATTTACCATGTTGTTGTTACCGTGTAGTTCAAAAATTTGTTTATAGAAGCGATTAGAGGAAATAACCGTCGTTTGGACCTAAAACGGGAACTCGATATCTTATCTCGTGAATACCAACCAGAACAGGTCGTTCTTTTCTGTCGACCAATAAAATATGTGCCGGGAAAAAGTTAGAAAACCGCGTGGTTATTCTACAAACTATAAAACGTTTCGGGTTCGTAAAATTGTTCGTGATTTCTAGAATTGAAACGAATATTTGTAGTCCCGGGAGCGATTTCTGTGACTTTCGTGCTACCGGCCGAAGAAATCACGTGCTGTATAAAAAATTCGTGGGGCAAAAGTGCTGTATGAAAAGATTCGTTGGCAAAAGTGAAGACCGAAGCTTAAAAAAGGGAAAACGGTCTAGTTAAACAGTGTTGATCATTCCGCGGAAATCGACTAGTGTGACGAGTATGGACATGTGATTTCCACTAAGAAGTAAGTATCTTGAGCATAGAAGGATTCCGTACGTGCCAAAATGCCGAAAGAATGTTCCTGCGAAATTTGTGTTTGCTTTTATGAACAAATTCACAAAAAAAAACTGATGATTTGGCAAGGGATTTAAAGCTGCGAAGCAAAGACCAAAGTGTTCGTGGACTCAAAGCTGTATAAGGAAGAATGCTTCAAAAACGGCGTTTCATAAAGGCCCATAAAGGTTTTGGCTAGATTTGGCGAGTTGCCACAACAGCCGGTAAGTCATCCAGTGGAACCGCGATAATAACGTAGAATTCACCAATAAAAACATAAATCCACCCAACTGTCTGCAGTTTCGGCCCATCGAAAGATTTTGGGCAAAAATGAAGCTCAAGAGAAGTAGGAAAACGGCACGGAACGCGACTCAAATGGCCAAAATATGGAACAAATGTGCAAAGGAAGTTGACTCCGGAGGTGTGCAGCGTTTGATGGGAGAAATCAGCAAGAATGTGCGAATTTTCATTAGAAACGAAGAGAAATAAATACCTGGTATTTTTACCTTAAAGTACAGTAAATTACATTTGTTTTGTTGTATTAACCTTATTCGCACGTCAATTCGTTATTCGAGATACAAATGATTTTATTATTCCGGATTCTCCGGTTCTGGAACGACATGGTGATGAGTGTTTGAAATTTCAAGTCGTTGTTAAGAGCTACGATGTAAAAGAGGGAAAAATTCTACTTGATTGGACCTAAAACTGTTCCAATTTGAATACCATATTTGTTGCTGTTGAACACCATATTTCTTATGAACTGACTTCAGCTATATTGGTCCTCGGAGTCCGGTTCGGGAAGTGCCGGGAATAGTGATCGAAATCTGCGAATAAAATTTCACGTTTCTTCAAAATGGCTACATTGATTTTCCCAAACTTCAAATGATTCAAATGAAAAGTTTTACGATTTCATACGTAATTCTTGAATTCGTTAAGGATCCTACTTCTGCTTGTGGAATTACAGGGCGTTTTGATGAGTAGATTGTGCCAGCTCATGTTCGAGCGAACTTATTTTGTTTGAACAGTTTTTTTTTTGAGAATTCTACAGTAATATATATGATAGTATGAATAATATGAGAAAGGTATCATTGGGGCCGGTATAGAGAAAGTATATCTGTCCTTGCGATTAATTTTTTTGTCAGCTTCTCGGAAGGCTTACCGTAATGTACAGCTTATTGGCATGAAGCCAACTGATGCTCATAAGTGACAAGCGTTCCATATGGAACTCTCATGCACTGACCGTAAGTCACATAAGATGGTATAGACATCTTTAAACGCATACGTAATAAACGTAACAAACAATTTTTCCTTTTCGATAGAAAGAATTTCTCCGTATTGTGTCATTATGTTTCGAATATACCAATCGTTAGCGGCTGAAGACAGATCATGTACACGCACCTCTATAGCATTGTCCTTCATTTACACTGGTATGTTGTTCTGATATTTGCATACTCACTATAGTGCACATTGTTGTTGATTCAAGGAAGTTCGGAGGTCGAACGTGAGCCCACTTAAAGTCAGCAACGACGGTATTGACGGCGGGGACTTTTGTTCGTTTGGTACACTGTACTGTATTGATACTCAAACAAATGTTACTACACTTCTCTCAGATTTTAATGAAACTTTTTAACGTGTAGTCTTTGTCACAGAAAGCCACTTAATTTTTCCAAAGTTTATCTAGACTGCCTTTTGAAAAGAGCAAAACTTCGTTTTACACATCTTATTTCAAATGCGCATAGTCGAAAAATGACAAAGCCCACGAGAAAGTGTTGTACGGTTTACAAAATTAGTCCAATTTTAGAGTATTGGAAAAAAATCTACTAATCGAATCTAACGTTTAAAATCTCATTTTCAAAAATTTTAAGTCGATTTACAGATAAATTTTATTTGATTTGAACAAAATTTTGTCGCGAGATAGATTTTGATTTTTATCAACCGTTCATACGTTGTAATATGGGAATTTTCAATGAATAAAAGCTTTTCGAACTAAAACTAAACTAAGAATGAGACCAATTCAGCGTTACAGAGGCCCAATGTAGGGAACGAATGTTTTGAGATCTAGCATCAATTTTCAAGCTAAAAAAGTATACTAGATCCAATAAGCTCTAGTAGTAATAAAGTTCAGAACTGTTCAAATATGCAAACGAAGGAAACAAATTTTTAAATTGCAGATTTCCTTCATCTTCGAACTTCACGATCATGCTGCTTATGTTTCGTACGCAAAACTACATCCCCTCACTAGTCCGACCCATGTTCATTAGGGATTCAAATCAACCGGTTGAACACGTAAATAAAAACTAACTTTTGCATCAGCTTCAATCGTTACGCTGATTTTGCCTGAAGCGACAACTTTCTCCCCCCGGTGATGGACCGGATCGCGCTGACAACGTTGCAGGACCTAGCACCGAGGCCGGCTGATTGAATTACCTAACCTTACGAACGGACGCACGAACGAACGAACGAACGAACGAATGAACGGAGCTACAAATCAACCGATCTGTTGCAACATCCAAAGCATCTGTTTATCGTACAACTGAAAACCCCATTAGCAATAAACTTCCTTAATAAATGAAGGAAAATTGGCTTTAGCTCGTTTTTTTTCAGCTTTCCTGCTTCTTGCCTCTGTTCGTATCGAAGAAATCCACCCTTCGCAAGGATAACCAGAAGAAGGAGACAGCGTGGGTTGCGGTGCATTCTGCCTACATAGATACGGGCCAATTAAGGTGAAAATTTTCGGAAATCGGCTCAACCTCGTCGAGCGGAGATTGTTTACTGCCCTTGGGCGCGGGACCGACTTGGAGCCGCAAATAGACGATTTTGCTCATTTCCGGTGCGTGTCGTGGTGTGTCAAATATGATTACTGCTTCAGTGGAATTGTGACCGCTCGAGAGTGTTTTTTCCAGAAGGTGACGACGAGAGTTTACACTTGAGTGTGAAATTATTTGGTTTTCTTTTCTGATTTTCATGCTGCAGGCATTTTCTAAAATGCAATGTTCTTGTGACATTATCGAGTACAATGTCAACTATTTCGACTTGTTTGGTATATCCGTTATGTAACTATGTTACGTGCGATTGAAGTGCGAAATAGCAATCGTTTTGTATTTTTTTGCTTCCGCCAACGCTTCATCGAAAAAAAACGAGATACCGGTTGGACATTTGCCTGTCAACCGTGTTTACAAACAGACAGTATTGCAGGATGCGTGACAATATGTTCTAAACATTCTATCTCTACCAGTTATATTACGATACAAATGTGTCGATAATGAACATTTGACGTGAACGAGTCTTATTTTTTATTTGTTTGGTTGGTATATTGGGTTGACCAAACATATTTAACATTCATCAAGACATTGAGCTAACCACATCATTTTTTTTTCGTTGTGATAAAAAAGGCGGGTGAGTAATTTCAAAGACATAACCGGATGACGTGAATACGAATAAAAAAAATCGTTCGGTGCTAAACATTGTCGAGTGCAATGCGAAAAAGCAGTTGTTTCTGGCTTTATTACTAGCCCAGGTCCCATGTAGAGATTCAGATGCTGGTACTGCTAAAGACTGTCCCAGAAATTATGGACGCACTTTGATTTCGCTGTAAATAATTCACAAGTGTTAGATATTCAAATTTCATTCGATATACTGATAATATTAGACTTCAACAAAATATTATTCTCAACATTTGCTACTTAGCCATTGTAGACTAGCTGGCGCACCTTCTTGCGAACGTTCCTCATTAAATTCCGTACAGACTTCTTGGCGACAAGTTTGGACACTTTTTTCCAATCTTTTTCGAACTGTTGAATGGTTTCGGCTGTTTCCTAAGGTGTGCCTTCGTTAATGCCCAAAATTCATGTCTTTTGGATTCATGTCTTTTGGAACGAAAGTGACATTTTTGGTAGTATACCATTCTACCGTTGATTTCGAGTAGTGGCAAGAAGCAAGATCTAGCCAGAAGACAACAGGATCCTTGTGGCTTCTAAGCATGGGTAGAAGTTGTTTTTGTAAACATTCCTTGATGTATATTTCGCTGTTCATTGAAGCAGTGGTGATGAAGGGTTTCGAAATCTTCCCGCAGCTACAACTTGCTTGCTAGACCATAGCTTTCTTACCAAATTTTTCGACTTCAATCGATGTCTCGAACTGATTTAACACTTGCCCTTCTCGCACCGTATAATATTGTGGTTCCGGCAAGGATTTGTAATCGAGTTTCACGTAGGTTTCGTCGTCCATGATTACGCAGTTCAAATTTCCGGCAAGAATCGTATTGTACAGCTTTCCAACCCTCGGCCTGATCGATGCTTCTTGTTTCGGACTACGGTTTGGTTGTTTCTGCTTCTTATAGTTTCGAAGATTCAAACGTTCTTTAGCACGAAGAACATTTGACTTCGGAGTGCCCACTTTTTTGGCCACATCCCGAACTGAAACCTCCTTCTTTTGCTCAAACGCCTTCAGTATATGTATATCCAACTGAGGGTTAGCAGGACCTTTTTTCGACCCGTTTTCGGTTTATCTTCAAAGGTTATCCTCACCGAGCTTCCTGATTGCATTTCGCACGGCTTTTTCACTTACTCCTTCCATTTTTGCTATCTTTCTCAGTGACAGTCCGCGTTCTGTGCACCATTTGTACACAATTTTTCGAAGTTGTTCTGCTGAAAGTCCACGAATTTAGAAACAAACTAATGATAACGAATAAACAACTGCACAAGTGGTTAGAGAAGAGTGTAAACAACAGGACGCAGCCATAAAAATTGACAGATTCTGAACCATTGCGAAATGGCAGCGGTTTATGGTTGCGTCCATACTTTCTGGGACAGTCTTTACCGTATTATTGGATCTGAAACTGGAACTGGATTCGTAATATGGAAAGTGCAGGCCGGTTCTAGTTTCAGGTTCAGGATTTGGATTTCGAGCTCCTAGGTCGACTATCTGGAATATGATAGGAGCGAGTCCACAACCAGGATCGAGACCTGGATCAGTTATATGGTAAATCAAGTTCAAGTCCAAATCCATGAACGGAATTCGCGGAATTGGCAATGAATTCTGGCATATAATTTTCAACTAAATTCTGATAATGAATTTTGAAACTGAATTCCGAACCTGAATTCTGGTATTGGCTGCTGGGCGTAAATTTAGGAATTGGGTTCTGAAGCTGAATTCTAGAAATGAATTCTGGAGCTGAATTGAGGAGCTGAAATTTGAAACTGAGTTTTAGAACTGTATTTTCAACTGAATTGGATTTTCAATTTTGGAAATAAATTCTAGGTTTAGATTCTGGAATTGAACACTGAACATGGGGATTCTGGATCTGAATTCTGAAACAGAATTTTGGAATTGAATTTGGTAACAATCTTGGAACTGGATTCTGGGGCTTAGTTTTTAAACAGAAGTTTGGAACTGAATTTGGACACTGTCATTCCGTATCTGAATACTGGAAATGAATTCTGGAACCGGGCTTTGGATTCTGAATCGTGGAAATGTTCAAAACCATCATCCGAGCATGAGAAAACCTAGTTCGCTGCGTGTTCCTCTATTCGATGTCCATTGATTCCCAAAGTTTTAGGAACCTTTAATTTTGAGTTTTTATGGTTATCTCATACTACTGATAAATTAATCATAAATTACTGATCGTTTTTCCAACGACATGAAGAAAAAATGATGCGATTATGTTGAGTACTATGAGAGATATTCGCGATTAAAAACTTTTCACTCTTCCACAACGTTAATTTTGGACGTTTCGCCCCACATTAAAGTAATCAAAAGAGTCAAGAAGAAAAATTCGAAAATTTCCTAACTAGAATCTATCAGACTGTAAACCATCACTAAATTGATTACATTCAATTCCGATTTGCATATTTCAACAAATAAGTAATTTTAATAGTTCATTAGATAACTTTTGGAGCAATTAGACTGATTTTCGATATCATTACACATACTGTTTGGATATATTTTTACGCAACGATTCGAGTAGATAAATCTATATATTTTAGATTATTGGTGATTCAAACTTCAATGTGTTACGAACCATGTCTAATTTTTCTTGTTTCCCAAAATATTGTATCAGAATTTCCCCGGTTTTCATAAGATTTCGGCTCTTCAATGAGTACGTTCCTCTTCCGTAACATCACCATCACCACCCACGGGAGACCGCTGCATTCGATGACCAGAATGCGGGCCACCCGCCGGGCCTTCGTAGGACAAGTAGTCGCTGGGGACTAGATTCTTGAGAATATGGTGGGTGAGGAAACAGAACGAAAACCAATCCGTTCAATTTGGCCATTATTTTCATTGACTTGTGGCACGAAGCATTGACTTGGTTAAAAATGGTTTTTTCGATGTCGCATTACAAACGCATCAATAATTCAATGTAATAATCACTTTAGATGGTGCTTTCTTTTTCAATACAGTGAATGTTTATTATACCTCGAGTATCTGAAAACTGACGCCATGATTATTCCAGCTACCTGTTACATTTTCGGACGACTTTCTTCGTATTAATACTAATATGACTCCGGAGAAAAAGGTGGATCCAAGTTTCGTTCACTAACAAAACTCATACAAACGAAAGAAATCCTTTTTAGTGCGACTCAACAGTGCCAAACAGCTCTCTGGATCGTTAATGCGTTGTTGCTTTTGTTCGATTGGAAAAAACCCAGATTTTCGCGTAAGATCATAAAAGCGCTTCTAGTTAATGTCCTAACCATTTCAGCATATTAAATTTTACGAACGACAATTTTGCGTTCATTCATCGCGATTATCATTTTGGTACCTCGTGGGTACCGATTTGTGCAGAAGTGCACATGACTGTTTTGATTAGTTTAGTGTTTTTATGCATGACACGGAAAAATCAAGCCAAATACATTCAAATTGTTGTATAATTGTTAAATTAGGCAAGTATGATTTGTTTATAACTAAATACGTTCACTTTGAGTATACCGGATCATCGTTCCTGGTTCCGGAAGAACCGGAAAAGTATTCGTGTGCTCCAAACCGGACATCACTCCACTTTCTCAAAAACGGCTGAACCGATCTTTGCAAACACAGATTCAAATGAAAAGTATTATGTTTCCATAAGCCAATGTAGAATTTTATCCAAATCCATTTAAATTTGGTTCAAAACTGTCTCAACTTATAGGCTATGATAGTTGCTGGCTAAACCAACCGATTTCAGCTCTACCGGTTCTCAACTCTCGGTTCGCAAGTACAGGAAATAGTAGTCGAAAACTCGAAAAGGGAATTCTCTACATTTTCTCAGAAAAAGCTAAGTCGATTTTCAAAAACTTAGACTTAAATAGAAGGGTCGACGTATACAAAAATAGACTGCTTTTGACATTTTTAGGATCTCATTTTCGGATCCGGAAAGTGCCAAAACGAAGCATTCCTATTAACTTGGTTATACTAATCTAAGCCCAAATAATATTAGTGCAAACATGAGTTATATGAGAAAGGTATTATAGCACCACTAGGTGAATTAAAATAGGTTTTACGCTGATTTTCGTGGTTTATTTTTGCGTGATAAGTATCTCTCGCGTAAAAAAGTGTAAATTCAATTAGCAGTAGCGAACAAAACTGCTCTTACGTGCTTGTTCGTATGTTCGAAATCGAATACCGCACACACAGCTTACTTCGTTCTTAGATGCGGTGTGGTGTTTTCTTCTTCCGTGACAGCGCATGTACGTACGGGAGCGCTTTATGATACGGAGTTTGACACTCATCCTTGAGTTTGTAATTCTGAAACCGGAAGACAGTTCCGAATAAAATTCAGGATTTCCATTTGAAATCATAAGAACTTTCATCTAAACCTAAGTTTGTTAAAATCGGTCAAGCCATCACTGAGAAAAGTGAGTTCGTTCCATATTAGATTTTGTGACCACTGTATCTGGTGATTCCGGAAACGGACCGAAATGGATTCGTTTGACCGTCAACTGACAAGACCTCCCAAATGGGACCGACTTGAGAACAGTTTTGAAACGTTTTTCCGTATTATGCATCACTGCTAATAACTGCTTGAAATTATCAACACTCTCAATCCTTTGATTCCGAAACTGGAGGTGGAATTCGTATGAAGTTCAGAAGTTTTCTATAGGATTTGAATATCATTCAATTTAAAAAATCGGTCACGTCATCTCTGAGACAAGCGATTGAGTAAATTGAAATTGAAATTTTTACGCTAATCACGCTGTATTTCCAGAACCAAAAATTGTATCAAAATGAAATGCGAAAATTTCCAATGGATTTTAAGACCATTCATTCGAATCTGATTTCATGAAAATCGGTACAGCCATCTCTGAGAAAATTAGGTACACAAAACTGTATATACACACACATTTTGCGTATTCAACGAATTGACTCGAATGGTATACAATATTCGGCCCTCAGGGCCTCGGTTCCAGAGTTGGTTTTCACAGCGATTGCATAGCATTTCTATATGAGAATGGCAAAACATTTCATATTAAATAAAATAGAAGAATATATTTTCTCAAATTTCGTATTGTACATTCTATGTTCACATAGAAAATATCACACTTAGGGTCGACTTTATTATCTGACCACCAAACGCACTCAGTCTTCACAGTAATAAAATATTCTTGCAATAAAGAGGGCACCTCAACACCTTGCTGCACAGCTGACGATATCTGGATCCAGTTTTTTCCGAAGGTTCGCTGATTCCTTTTTTCCCTCTTGTAGGTATTTAGCACACGACAAACTGTTACCTTCGACATCTGCAGCTTTGGAACCGGATCACTCCTGGTTTTCCAGGTGTTTAAGTGCAGTATTTTTTTTTTTTTTTGAGATTTTAGTGAAGATATTTCTGAACGCGATCGACTACTTTGATTGAACTAGCTCCAATTGTTCTTGAATGCCTAGAATCAGAGTGACGACATCTCATCCGCAATGTTGGCAGTTTGCTGTACATTGTATTTGACATGTCGTTTGGTCGTTTGGAACAAAGCGTGAGGGACGCAACAACGTACTTCTAGTCAGCCTTTAATGATAATCACTGCTAAATATTACTATTCTGGTCGAAGAACTTGTATATTTAGCATTTGGCACAAATTATCTTTACGCACAATTGAATCAATTTTTACTTAAATTTTAGTCCACGTCTACGAGACCAAATTGTAAATCGACAGTCCCCCACCCGTCATACTAAAATAAGTAACAATTCACGTCAAAAAGTTCAGATCCTGCTATTGCGCTTTCCTCGAGATCTGATCGGCATGGTAAAGCAGTCACATAATGTGAAAATCCCATTCAACCCCGCAGGTTTTTGTATGAAATTACAAAGTTTGTACAGTGACAGTGCCGAATCTGAAATTGCACCGCGTAGGCTCTTATGAAACTTTGCAGACATTCCAGCCATTTGCAATGCACGGATGCTGTCTCGTTGTAATTGATTCAATTAGGGAAAAAGTGCCTACTTACCTTTAACGTTCATATAACGTTCATTATCATCACTCAACCTTTTCCCTCAACCTGACAGATGCCTCGACTGCCACCTGCTGACTAAAGCCGGCTCCGATGACGGTTTGGACTCACCGCAGCGAAAGAATCCGAATCCCGAAGAGTAGTTAATTTGTTCACTTTGCTGTTCACTGTGCGGGTGGGAGGCCGGGGGTTTGGTCGGCCACTGTCACTTTGCGCTTTGAAAGTTTTCACTTTTAAACATTTGCCAACGATATGTACAGATGGATGGGAAGGTATTTGCAATTGACACGACTAGTTGAATAGTGCTCCGGTGACGGTAGGTATTTCTTTCACCTGACACGGTGTGACATGTGCTTTGCAGGAGACGATCTCTTGCGATTGCAGATTTTATTGAGTTTTTTCTTCGCTTTAATCACTGCACGTTCACTTTGTGAATTTCCACCGTCTCTCGGACGAATGACAAAGAGCTCTTCACGGTTTACTTTGTAGCCAGGAATGAAAATCGGTCATAAAATAAAATTTTCTCAGCTCACTTCACGGGAACTCGTTTTCATTGAACTGGCGTCGCTTCGGAGTGCTCTTCGGAAAGGACCACTAGAATTTCCTCACTTTTGTGCTTATTTTATGATTGCCTCGGCATACCCACGGCGTTTCTTTTGGTTTATTTAGTTTTAATTTTGCTTTCAGGATTTTATTAGTTTCCTTCCTAACAAAAAATAGATAATTGCATTTCGCTGTCTCTCGCCACGGTTGCGGACCGCCGGAGTGTGCAGTGTCTACAGATAAAATATCGCGAACCAACGGAGAGTAGTTTTATTCGGTTTTGATTGTTCAACCGTTTCCGGTAGAGCTACTGGACCATTTCGCACAGCAAATCCCGTAGCGCAGATACTTCGTTAGGAAAGTTTGCAGGTTCGAGTGAAGCAGGGAAGAACGCTTGCACACACACAACCTGCTAGGTCCTCAGCAGAAAAAAATATTTGTATCCCCTTCTGTCAACAACAGCTGGAAATGAAAGAAAGAAAACAGAAATTGTGTAAGATAGGGTGAGTGTAAAACAAATCTGAGCCGAGATGCTGATGATGACGGTGGATGCTGGACTTACGAAACTTATGGATGTGTAAATAAAATTAACTCTTGTTTTCTAAGCGCAAACAATTTAGTTGCCTTACGAAATAATTGGTCGGAATGCAAGTAATTTCCTTTAGTCCTCGGTGATTTAAGAGTTTTTTTATTTGCGATTTCACTTTCAGCGCAGATTAAGGCAGTAATCGCAGCCGAGGGAGCATCAGAAAGAAAATCATTAAATCGAACTACTATCGATTGACTAAAGACGAGGAAATGTCATTCGCCTCTTAACCAACATGAGCTTCAAAACAAAAAGCGTTCGTTTCCCAATGACTGGCGCTTAGATTTGACTCGGATTCGACTCTAGTTAACATTTATAACCTAAAATTTGGGAGACTGTGCTTGATTGTTACGCATGAGCTACCTCATTCTTATTTTTTATTATTTGTTTGTTCCTTTCGTATGTATTTGAATTCCTTCCTTAACTTATCTAGAAAATTTTAGGAAAGACCAGTAGGAACGATATTGCACTGGAAATAACATAAAATGGTATCCATGGTTACATGTTGTTTGTATCCATCAGGTTCAATTCGATACACGATTCGTCCTCTTTTCAATTTGGGTCTCCGATTAGGACGGAAATGTACGTACCCGGCTCTAATAACCGAAGGACAATCTGCACAATTAATGTGAGTCACAAAATTCAATCTTTATCAAGCATTAGTTGAGCTGAGCTGAGCAACATCATGACTGCTCGAACGAGTGAAAATGCACAATGAACCTACGGGTTGAAAGAAGCAAATCATTTTCATTTTGCATCCAAACTGACTCAAAACTTTTCATGCATGAATCAATAACGACGCCGGTCACGACCAGACGCTGTGATACTGAGAAATCGTACCTGGCTGGTCGTGAAATTGTAGTAAAGATTGGAGACTGCGTGACATCATCATTTGCTGTTAGCTCTGGTGTTCCTCAGGGCAGTCATCTCGAGCCATTCCTTTTTCAAATTTATTTAAATGATTTGAACCTTCGTTTGTTTACTCGTTTGTGCGGTTTAAATTCTGCGTTTTCAAAATGTCGCGTATTAAAAAGGAAGTGAATATTAGGGTTCTGGACACATGGCTAAGTGAGAAGGGTATCACTATGCGAAAATTGACGAAGCGATTTGGAATTCATCATGCCAGTGTTAAAACCGTCATTAATAAGTTTGGAGAACACTATTCTTTGGATGAGCTACCAGAAAGAAGCAGAAAACCCGGTTCCTCCAACCCGAAACTGGACCAGAAAGTGGTGTCTATAATCATGAAGAACAAATCAATGTCAATACGTGATTTGGCCAAAAAAGCAAAAACGAGTGTCGCAATGATCCAGCGTTTCAAGAGGAGAAATCACCTGAAGACCTACAAGAAGCAGAAAATCTCGAAATAAAGTGTCGAACAGAAGAAGCGAGCAGCAACACGGGTCCGGAAATTGTATTCGCGTCTTTTGCAGTGTGCGGATGCGTGCAATTTGATGGACGATGAGACTTATGCAAAGGAGGACTCAAAAACCCTTCCAGGTCCACAATAAGTTTATTATCTTCGTTGGGGAAGATGTGAGAAATTCGGTCGAAAGGTACTGGTATGGCAAGCAATATGTTCCTGTGGTTTGAAGTCACAAATCTATCGATTTGAATGTCTCCAGAAAAGATTACTGCCTCTATATGAGAAGCATAGTCACTGTTTCGGTCAGATTTAGCGTCAGCTCACTATGCCAAAACCACTCTCAATTGGCTTGCGGAAAAGGGTATAAATTTCGTTGAGAAAAATATCAATCCACCAAATTGCCCTCAGCTTCGACCGATCGAACGTCACTGGGCAATCGTGAAGAGGGTCTTCAGAAAGACTGGTAAGACAGCTGGGAATATGCAGGAGTTCAAAAAATTTGGGCTCAAGCGTCCAAAAAATGCGATGCAACACTTGTCCGGAACTTGATGAAGAGCGTTCGATGAGAAGTTTGAAAAATCGTGAAGGAATAACCTTAATTTTATCCGGTTTTCATTATGCTCAAGTTTAACCTCATTCAAAAAGGATCAATTTTTAGTTTGAATAAAATATCGTTTTTTATCATAATTCGAAACAAAAATTTGTGGATAGCTTATTTTCGATACACTCCTATTACCTTCGAGATATTCAACGCCTTGAAGTAATTCAACGAAAATTCGTCGGTTTCGCACTTCGCCGTCTTCCGAGGAGAGACCCTATAAATCTTCCCAGTAATGAAGGTCGCTTCAAGCTAATCGATCTTGATTTGCCGTATGTTTAAAAGTTGTTCCAATGCTAACTCTAAAAAGACTGTTTCTCAGTCATCTATCCTGATAGGTCAAACTAGTACTAGTTTTCAGTTCTTAGCTTATATATCATTTGTTAGTTCCTAAGATACAGTTTTAAGTGTTTATGTATCATGTTAATCATTGTAACCTGTTGGTGTAAAAGATGAGGAAGTTTTATGCCTGTTGGAGAGAAAGTGTAAATCTAACTAGCTCCAGTAGGCTTCTCCCTGCATCCATAATGCAGAAAGAAAAAAGAAAGAAATGGAATGAATGTTAGTCTGATACTCGTTGATTCTAAAGCTTGTGGGTACCACCGCATTTCCACGAGTATCACAGAAGAGAGGAATTGCATTGCTAAGGATGGGAGAAGATCTGTATATGACTCGGTAAACAATACAATCTCAACAACAAATACTATGCGCGAGACGATAAACTACCTGAAGTCATAAAACTTCAAGCAATCGGCTGTCAAGAGATCTGAAACATTTTCCATTTAAGCATTTTTTCCCCTTTTGTCTTAGGTATATTTTTAATATAATACTAAGCGAAAAATACTAAACGTATAGCGCGATGAAATACTATCCTGAAACCCACTGTCGATCCAAACCCGTCATTATTTCCAAAACAGTTCATCTGGGCAGTCGGCTACCGAGAAAATAAATCAATGTTTATTTCTTGTTACAGTTTGGAGTGTGACGCGTAACCAATCATCAAATTTGATCTGAATATACCCATTGGAAAGGGCTTTCAAAGCACAATAATAAACCGGAAGTCGTTCTCTAGAATCTAGAAACAACCTCAAACATCATTCTCCGGCATCCACTTTTCAAGCCCGTTTCGAAAATACCTTTATCATAGAGGATTTCAAGGAATATCAATGAACCGGATGTCATTCTCTAGAATTTCGAAACGAACCCGAACATCGTTTTCTAGCACCAATTCTTCACATCCGTTCCGAAAATATCCCTATGATTTGGGTTTAACGTATATTTTTACACGAACTAACTCGATTTCCGAAATCCCCATTTAGTTCGTGATGGAGGTTTAGGTGTACCGATTCTCAGGAGTGAGATGATCAATTATATCAAGTATTGTTCTTTTATTCATTTAATCTACTACAAAAACAGTGAGGCAGATTCATATACATTACTGATATTGTAATTGTAATGGATTTTCGCGAAAGGGTATTTTTTTCATTCAAATTTTAGTTTTCTACATAAGCAAATTGCCTGCCGAATCATGTGTTTTTTATGGCAAACTTTGACATCTTCTGCTTTCCACCGTCTTCTGGGACATTAAAATTGTGATAAGCATTGGATAACAGGAATCCCGGAAGCTGACGGAAGTCTGCTTTCACGTACGTCTTGCCATCCATAGACAATGTGGTTTTGTCAACATCTAGGAGTAAAGCTTCAGTGCACGTGATTTTCTCGCCGTATCCCGCCGTTCATTGACTTTGTACGTGTGCACGGTACGAACTGAGTCGAAAGATATAAGACACTTTAGTTTTACAACTTGATTTTCAAGTGATTGCATAACTTTGCTATTTGAGAAAGACAAAAAAACGTATTTTTTCATAATCTAACGACGAAATATGAACGTCTAGCGTAATGCAAACATATATCGCTATCCGCCTTGCAACAAATTTCTTCAAATAACAAAGGGCCTCTAATAAATGAAATCCATCAATCGATCAACACGTTCTAGAACATGACCGTTCATTCCCATCAATATCGCGTTAAAGTGTGAACGGAAACAGAAGCCATAATTTTCAAATGGCTGTAACTTTTTACCCATTGGGTATTTTTAATTAAAATTTTGGGTAAAACTAGTTCAATATGTAAAGTTTACTTGTACAATCTACGGTATCTCGTATTTTAAATCGGTACATCTAACGTTCAACTGTTGATCTGAAGAAAAAAAAGTGAAAAAAATGGATCTCCGTCTAGGAAAAAGGGGCACAAGCTTTTAAGAAGAATCCAAACAAATGTGACGAAAAAACAAAGTGCAAGATACGAAAAACCGTGAAGTATCTTTCCGTGCACACGCACAAAGTCAATGAATGGCAGGATACGGCGAGAAAATCACGTGCACTGAAGCTCTACTCCTAGATGTTGACAAAACCACATTGTCCATGGATGGCAAGACGTACGTGAAAGCAGACTTCCGTCAGCTTCCGGGATTCCTGTTATCCAATGCTTATCACAATTTTAATGACCCAGAATACGTTTGAAAGCAGAAGATGTCAAAGTTTGCATAAAAAACGCATGATTCAGCAAGCAATTTGCTTGTGTAGAAAACGGTGCATTCCATTTGTGATTATCGAGGCGATCAATGGGCAGGTGTGCATAAAGAAATGCCTCCAAAAGCGTCTACTTCCAATGATCCTACGCTCTTCTGACCGGGTTTAGATATTTTGAAGTAACACTCCAACAGCTAATGAAACCTACTTCGTGCCGAAGGGCTTCAATTTACCGGAAGCACTACAACCAATTGAGAAGTACAAGTACAAGTAGAAGACACCTCGGAACAGTTCTGAGGAAGTAAAAGAGGAGGTAGATATGAAGTAAACACGGGTTTCCACGCAAAAAGTCGGGTGGGTAATGACACAGACATAACAGGAGAACGTGAATACGAATAAAACTGACATGCTTATTTCACACTTCCGAATATAGATAATCGTTCATATTAGTTAATTGATTGTGTGATTTCCGCAACTTTTACTACTTCGCTTCCAGAATTGTAACGTATTGCATCTATACTAAATTATGATTTATTGATGACAAACATGTTCTACCACACAAATAACGCTGAGAAAATGCGTGTAAAAAAGTACAACAAACAATTGTCAGTGAAGGAAAACTTCGCATAATTCTTTGGAATTATTTAAATGGTTCTAAAAAGAACCGATTTGTGGAATTTATCCGATGTTTTCAGCTGATGAGCATTTTTTTGGCATAATTTATTCAGGATCTGAAACTGAATTCAGAACCTGAGACTGAATCAGAGTTCAGTTGTCAAATTTAAGTTCGGAATGAAGAATGAAGTTTTAGAATTCTGAAATTGAACTCATTTTTAGGACTAAAACTCCGAATTGAATTCTAGAACTGAATTCTGAAACAGAATTCTGGGAATGAATGTTGAAATTGAATTCTGAAACTGAATTTAGGAATTAAATTCTGAAACTAATTTCAGAAAGTAAACTCTGGAACTGAATTAATGAATTGAACTATTGTTCAGAAGTCAGGTTTAGAGTCGAGATCTAAAATGTTGTGCAAGATCCCAGATCTGCAATTAAAAACTTGAGTTTTGTTCCAGAATTTTGAAGTTAAATTTCTGAATCCGAATGAATTCCGAGTGCGGAAAAGGCTAGTAAGCGTGATGGTTTTTTCTCATTGTTTCCAACAGTTTGAGTAAACCTAATTTATAGTTATCTCAAATTGTTTAAAATTGAATCATAAATTGCTGACCGTATATTGATGACATGGAGAAAGAATTATGATGTTGCGTTTAGTACAACTCGAGATATTCACGGTTAAGTTCAACCCATTCTTTCGCAGGGTAATTTTTTTAAAAGGCACACCGTAGTATTTAGTCAAAAGTTGGTCCAAACGTTGTACAAGTGAGTGGTGCTAAGAAGAAGGTTCATGCATTTGAATATGGTATTGAAATCGAATAAAACGAATATGAAAAATGTCGAATAATATGTTTGATATGCTTCCCTGAATGTTTAAAGATGCTCGGTTGAAAGGGTAAACTTTTCTGAATATTTTCTTTTGATGCAATTTGATTTCGTACACCCCTTAATAGAATGAATAGTGTGAACCTAGTGTGATTTTCATACAACTGTAATATTTCCTTAAAACGGCAATCTTAAAGGTCTCCGACGGCGCAAGCGTTTGAAGCAATACCTTCACGTTACATTTGATGATTATTCTTGCAGTATCGTCAAGGTTAACGGGTTAAGGGGCATGCAACGCCCCACATTGAATACTGCTCATTTCGGCAATCGTTTCTTACTGAGAACAGTATTTCGAAATTTGGAAATGATTTTAGTATTTTAGCGGGCTTTTCTTATTCTATCAGGCTTTCTCATAGACAAAATTTGGTAAGCTTTTGAATGGAAACTTTTCATAAGTCAAGGCGTCGGCTGCAGCATGAGGCGTCAAATCGTCGGTTAGTAAATGAGGTGTTGTGTCGTAGAAGCACGTGACGACGAATCGCATTCCGCAAAACACGCTTCAACGTTATGAAAGGATCCAGTTAATCGAATTTGCTACGGCTTTAAGTGAGACTGAATGTTTTGTATATCGAATACCTTGACGTGAAAATATATTGCTTTACTACGGCGCGTCTTTTAAATGTTTACCATGCGGAAGATAGTAAACGTAACAATGCCATTCTTTTTCTATGCCATCGGTGATTTATGATGAGATGAGATAATCACGAATTACTAAAACACTATGTTAAAACTTTTAATTAAACGAGCATTAAGGAAGACCTGATGCCTTTCTCAAATCTATCATATTCTTATATATAATACTGTTGTATTCTTTAAAAAAAATTTCTTCGATTCTTGAACGAAAACAAAAAAATTGTGCATCATCTAATTTAACCTACAGAATTAAACAGTTCTCAGATCGGTTAGGCCTGAATATTTTGTATATCCATGTGAAACAAAGTGAGTTCCAATGTTACCAGTACTTCCGGGACCGATTTAATCGAAGTCGGTTTGTATGTCCATCATCGTTAAACGAAAAACCGCTTTGAACCAAAGCTCATGTTATTGCTGAGAAAAGTGAGTGAAATTTATTTTGAAATATGTTACCACTATTCCAGTACCTTCGGAATCGTAAACCAGAAACCAGGATAGCCGGAATCGGTTTGTTTGGCTGTCTACTCATAATTACTATCGATTGGAGTAATAGAGGTCAGTCTAGAAATCCTTTTACGTTTTTGTTTGTTTCGCCACTTCAAGTGACGATACAAAATTTATAACACACTTTACCCTATAATTCTGGAACATGAAGTAAGATCCGAATGAAAATCAGGAAATCCGTGTGCCCACAAGACTTCTGCGATCAAGATCGGTCCTGCCATCTTCGAGAAAACCTAGTGAGATTATTCAACACACGCACACACACACAGACATTGCTCAGTTCGACGGAGACTAAGACTGAGTCGAATGGTATATGACGCTTGGTCCTCCGAGTCAATTTGTACTAGTCGATTTTCAAGTGATTGAATCGCGCTGTGAATTACTAGTAGGAATATCAGAATGGATGAATTTCACAACAATCGGCATTGTTATCCACCAGGAAAGTCGAACTAGAGGAAAAATTGAGGAAAAGCTATAACAAGTAATTACCCAATTGATTCTTCTGATCAGAGAAAAAAGTGATCAAACCTTTTCAACGGCGATAGCGACAACGCATTATATGGGGATATTTTGTGGACCGCTCGAACCTAACAAAGGGCAATGGATTTTGTTTAACGTGAAAGATATTCCACAATTCAATTCTTCACAGAAACTAAACTCGATCCCACAGAACTATTTCATATTTTTCTCCTTTGAAATATGTGAACCGATGGCAGTGCTAGTTTCGTTAGCCCCGCCTTATCAATTGCAAACGTTTAATGACGCAAATATTTTAAGTGACTCCTGTCAATCAGCTTGCATTAGGTGTTTAATAGAAGGTTGTTAATTAAAAAATTTATGGTATCTTCTCGTCACTTTGATATTTTGAACAGCTAGAGATTGCTGGTAACGTTTTCAATAGCGAGAACTTGAAAACAGGTGGTACTGTTTTGGAATTCACTACAGATAACTAAGAATGTCTACGAGGGGAATGAATTCAAATGTACCTAATTTTTTTTATTAGTTATTCAACATTCTAAGTTATTTTTGCAAGCTTGCTTACTACTGCTACTTAAATGTATCTGAACTAAGTTATAATTCATTTGCTAAGAAGTATAAATACTATTTCAAGCAGTATTTATATTGCATATCATACTGGTAAAAGTAATTAAATATTATTCCATACCCTTGTGAGCCATCTTTTTTCCTATTTTTGATCAAAACAAATCTTAAGTACTTTTTTAAACAGCACGGTATCAAACAATACCACTAAAAAGAACATCATTCCACAGTAAAAAACAAATTAATTTACATACAAACTCAAACATTCCTCCACGGCGCTACCCCGACAACGACCGAACGACGAAGACGACTATGGCGAAACCGGTTCCGAATTTTGATATTTTATTTTTACCTTTTGTCATCATCATCCTCACACTTGACATTTTTTCCTTGGGCTGTGCGTGTACCGCACCTGTAAGCGCACAACACACAGAGCTGAAAACCAACGATGATGGCAAGAAGAGGAGCCCACTTCAGCACCAGGAAGTTAGGAATTCAATTTTGCTGGCGGCGCACATTTTTTTTTTCGTTTCAGTCTTTCGCTGCTGCCTCACCCACTCCGACAACCGACATCCGAATCCTACATTCTTTGCTACGACAACTCCCACCAGCAGCACAACATAGGGAGCAGGTTAATCTGAAAGTTCATTTTTCTCCAGCTTGGGTATTGTTACAGGAACTGGTTTTATTCTATTTTTTTTTCATACATCGGGCGCCGCCATTTCGGGAAGAAAATTATCATATGAAAACGGAAAATTTCCGTGCTTGCCTCGGAATGGCAGAACTACGTTTTTCCAATGTGCATTTCGCAAGCTGCAGAGGTACAACGTACAGCAGCAGCGTGTAAGTAGCGCTCGTGAATATGCAAATTATGAGAACGTACGCCAGCTGGCTTACTTCCGGCAGATGAGGACTCTATTGGCGAAAATAGTCCAATTATTGAAGCCAGACGAAGTAAACAATTCTCGCCTGTAACATTCAAATGTAGTCGTACCAAGTAAACATCTATTTATTCCAGTGCCACAGTGAGAGAAAACGTCTCACGATGGTGACATTACTCAATATTTTGAATACCGGTATCAAGAGTCTCAGTTACTTCTGAAACAGAAATCTGCTATAACAATGTAGCCAAAAAGTGAAAAAAAGACGAGGAAAACATTCTTGGAAAAGAATCATTAACGAAAAAAAGACTTGTTCGGGACAAAATCTGGAAACCCCTGAATACGTATCTCTGAAAATACTTCATTAACGCGTGCAATATTTCGCAGACTGATGAACGTATGTCTGTTCATTGTGTAAATTCAATTTTTGGTGATACTGAAAATTCGAAGCGGTTAGTATACAGAACTAGCATGAATTTTTTCAGATCGATTCGGGTAGTTCACAAAAGCATGCGTCAGCGCTTATGTCATATATTTTGAAACATGAAATAAGTTTTGACGTTTACGTCACTCATGTCATTATATCACCGGAACCGTAAGTGACAGCCGTTCGAACTTCAGACATGTTTAATGAGCCAATAGTAGTTTCCAAACGTGCCTCAGTTTGTTGAAATCGGTTTAGCCATCTTCGAGAAAAATGAGAGGAGTAAAAAATTGCGTTTAGTTGGTTACGTCACTTATACCATTATAGCTCTAGAACAAAAAATCACAGCGATTTGATTTTCTTGCTTGGTCAATGGCTGAACATTAGCTTTCAAACGAGCCTAAGTTGGTTTGAAATCAGTGCTGGCATCTCTGACAAAATTGAGAGCGAAAAACACAAAGCGCTCTGTCGGTTACGTCACTTATACCATTATATCTCCGGAACCAGAAGTCACAGCCATTTAATCTTTGAACTTGACCAATGGCCCAATAGTAGCTTTCGAACGAGCCTACATTTTTTTAAATAGGTTTAGCCATCTTTGAGAAAATTGGGCGCAAAAAAATTGCTGAAAGGGGCACAGACATTCATACACACACAGTCCGATCTCGTCGAGCTGAGTCGAATGATATATAACACTGAGGGTCTCCGAGGCTCCGTTCGAAAGTCCGTTTTTTCAGCAATTCAAATACCTTTCTATAGAGAAAGGCTAAACGCTTTAATTTTTGGCTCAAGTGTTGATAATTTTATTCTAATTAGTCAATAAAATGACTTTCTAAAAAAAAATATAAAGAAAAAAAACCTTTTTTTGATGTTATTGTAAAATGAAATTTGTTTACAATTTTTTTAACAAATAAACATATTTAACTTTCGAAGATCGTAAATAATACAACAAACTTAAGGGGCGGGTAGGGTCTAACACTTTTGAAAAATCATTTATTATTTTCTTTATATTTTCCTTTAGAAAAACATTTGAAGAATTTTCTGTGTAATTTTCAAACCTATTGAAACGAATCTCTGGAAGTTATTGACCTTTTTCTATGGCGATCTCATTCTACGAAAAAGCAAGAGCTCGGCGCACAGGCCCAAGATTCTACTTCGATTGACTTCAAAACTTACAAAACATTCTTGAGATGTTTCGTAATAATAAATAATAAAAGAAAAAAAATGATTTTTTGAAAATGGCTCCCTGGAGTAATTAATTGTTTCCATTGATTTTATAAACAAAAACCTTTAAACGCGTTTTCCTCGAAAGCAGGTTTTGAAAGTTCGTGTCCATCGTCATTCAAAAACTACTACACGAATTTTTTACAAATTTTGCACGCATTTTCTACATATAAAAAACCAGACCACAACGTTTTCCTTTTCGTTGTTTGTTACTTTGGGGAGGTTTACCAGCTACAAAATGGTGTAATTTTTGGTGCAAAATCGTAGTTTTCACTTTGAATCAGCACCAAAAATTTAAAAAATTAAAAAAGAAATCAAACAGAAACGTTGGGGTCTAGAAAAACTTTTACTCTAACTATGCTGCTTTGATTTATTGACTTCTGATTAGTCTGCGCTGAGATACAGTGGACAACGCAAATCATGATTTTCAAGAAGCGTCCTCAAAAATACCTTTTCACCGACTTATTTCTCAATATTTTTCCACGACAAAACTACAAAATGTTGTTTGAATGATGCTTTTAACATGCAAAACATTTGAATTTATTTTGTTGTACGATAATTCTGGAAAAAAAATCGCAAAAATTAAGATTTTTTTCATCGTTTAGACAATTCATCGTAAAATTTGAAACAAGTCCCAAAAAGTCGATTTTTCTCAGAACATTTTTTTTCGAGATCACACCAGATCTCTGGCATCAAAAAATTAATCAGATTTCGGAAATCTGTAAAAACATTTGGCATCAAAAAAAATTACGATTTCAAAAATCGTAGAATTTTTACAACTCTCAAAAAATCGATTTTTAAAAAAAAAATTTTAACGTTTGCATTAAAAAAATTTCATGGGTTTACCTTCACCCGCATTGACTAAACTACTCATGCAACATTAATTCTAGTAACCCATGAGTCAGCAGACAAAATTGGACAGTTCTATCAGTCGAACTCTGAACGTGATGGCAAAAACAGTGAAGCAACTCCGTTTAGAAGTGTTCAAGTTCAAAGAACGAAAACGGACATCGTGTGGTACTTTGTGGACGCCGGATACGCCCCATTCGCTATCTACAATATCTTGGTAAGTATGTAATTTGGGTGCAACTCAATTCAAAACACAGCATTTTCGATCCAGCGTACTCCGATAAGCAGCTTAAAAAAATGTCACATGTCTTCGTAACTAATCGCATCCAAAACAAACGAATCATTTTCGTCTCTCACTGCAACAAAAGAGGGTATCAATGCAAGCGTCACTCGTTTCCCTACTGAAAAGTCAAAACCAAAATATTGTTTGCAGGCGTTTCACACAGTTCGATTCCCAATCCCGCACATGGGGTCAGAGAGTATTTCTGGCCCGAAGCAGCGTATGATCTTAAGGTTATAACATTTACAATCGAAACAAAAAACAAATGTCTGCAGGTAGAATCAGTCTTATTTCAATTCTCATTCTTTCCTTGATATAATGAAAATCTGTGAAATTTAGCTCTCAAAAGAGTGTCCAAAATAGAAACAGGCGATTCGTTTTCAAACGGTTCAAAAGTTCAAAGTGATGGGATGGATGGGATGTGATGGGATGTTTTTGCACAAACAAACCAACTATGAAAAGAACGAACGAACGGCTCTGGAGAAATAGTTTTTTCAAAAGAACCATGCATCACGGCAACGGTTCTTTGAAATGAATTGTTATGCCCCTTCTCTAGTCTAAGACATGAAAAATCAAAACAAGTACATCCCAGAACTTCTATAGAAACCAAAAAAACAACTGAGCACCAAAAGGTAAAAATCCCTGTGAATCGTTTGCTGTCATTATCGATTCTCGAAGCTTTGGTAGAATATCGCTACTGCACAGTATACGATTTTCGCTGAAAACCGAAAATGACAGAAAGGGTATACGAACCTAAGGAACACAGTTTTGAAACTACTATTCCGTTCTTTTGTCGTTGACTGGGACATGGATTTCGTTCTCAAAATTGGCAAACGGAGCTGAGACTGACATTTTTTTCGTCATTTTCGTCTATTTTGAGCTAATGAAAATGACTTTCATTAGTTCTGGCTTTGACATCAAGCGCTTTTTCGTTACATGATACCCTTTTTTGGATCTGGAATTTGATTATGGCTTCGTAATACGTCCACTTGGCTGTTCGAAAATCGTAGTCTTAACCAGTACAATAGCTTAGGTAATTGGAGTCAACTGATTAATCGATTTCCAAGGTTACCGGAACTCTTCTGGACGACGATCGTCCAACTGTATTTCAAGAATGTATCTTTCAAACTTTACTCACATAGACTAGAACTTATTCATGTTTCCCTCTGCTTTTAGAAACGCTTTCAACCATAAACTCGGTAGCTTTGGAAGCTACATGGAAACCATGATAAAAAGGATGGATCCATTACTTTGTTTTGGTTTTGGCTTGTCATAAGGGCACGAGTGACGTTGGCATTGATACTCTCTTTGGAGCAGTGATAGACGAAACTGTTCCGTTTGCTTTTGATGCGACTATTAAAGAATGAGACAGTAAAAAATGATGAGGCAGGCTTGTCATAAGGGCTGTTCCCAACCTGACATTCAACCCCTAGGCGGAATGGGAATTTAAGAATTTCAGAATACCGAATCCAGGCGATTGAACAAACACGGTTAGGATTCAAAGTCTCTACGATCGAAACAACAAACCTAGTGAAAATTCAAGAATCAGTATCTTTTTAAGTGGTGACGGCATTTTTCACTTAAAACGATTTTATTCAACACACATTTTCAATGCTTTTTATCCACTATGCAGAAGTTAAAGAACTGTCTCTTACTTCTTCTAAAGCGCATAAAATGTTTGCAACTGGTCAATCCTCACAGTCAATGTTGCGTCCCACGAGGTGAAAAGCAACAATTCATTAGTTGTTGAAATATTCATGTTTACGTGGTACAGTCGGGACAGCAAACTGCTTCTTCCTCTCGAATGACACAGGCTCTGCACCGCCTATGGCTTCAGATTGAAACCGTAACCGGAGCCCCCACCCGACCCGGATACGAAAGTGTTTAAAAATTCATTAATTTGCTCTGCCTGCTCGGATCCAATCCGGTGTTATCAGTCCGTTGCATCGGAGGATCATGCATTAGTCCCGGCACCTGCTTATATTTTTATAACTTTGCCCTGCACCCTGCCGGCGCTAGTACCGTTGGAATGTTAATTTCTTGTATCGTTGCTGCTTCGGTTATCCAAAACAGGATTTTGGGAATCAACTTACGAAAGGGTGTTGGCATTTTTTTTTCTCTATCCGCATAGTTTCTCTCGTTCCCTTCGATAAAGTCTGCCCCTCTGAACTCGTTTATCGGTTGCAGATATGCGACAGCTTATAACAAACCGACTCATCCGTGCTACCCGAATACAGGTTTTGGTCACAGCATAGAAAATGAAAAAAAAACCATCGAATAACTAAACGCCCACGTCATCATCACTGAACCTTTCGGACCTCGGTCGCAACCGGTGGTCAAGAAAAAAACGACAAATCGACGACCGGAATGAAATGGCAGAATGGCGAGAATCTGTTTACGTGTTGATCAGTTTATCCGATGTTGTCCTGCTGCTGCTGCTGACTCGTCGTAATTTGTGTTTACGTTGTTTCGTGTCTCAAGAATGTTTGGAAGGCGACTGGAACCGGATTTTTTTTTTCGTTTCATTTGTATGATATCGTGATCATTGCTGCGTGGACACTTGATCGTTTGCGATACGGTCGAAGCAGAAAAAATGTGTTTGCTCGACAGCTTTTTGGTCACGAAGTTCGTGTTTGGTTCGAGTTAAGCGTTGTGAATTGATCCGTTGTTTATTTTAGTCGATTTTCAATTGCGCATATTCGGACCGTGTTTGGAATTTAGAGTTTGCACTCTGAAGGCTCGAATAAAATACAGAAGAATGTTCAAAACCTGAAGAAAACTAAGTTGATTAACTTTTCAAGGTTATCTAGAACTTCTAATGCCTGGATCAAGACAATTTTGGTTGATCGTAATTGGAGTCAGGGCAGGTGAAAGAGGTGGGTACGGTGGGTAGTACTAAAATTCCAGTAGTAAAATTCCAAAGGTAGGTAATTAACCACCTGAAATTTCTAACGAAAAACAATGGTAATATAAGTATTATTCATGAATATCGAGGGTTTAAGAATAAGTATTATTTATAACAATAAGAATATTTTTAATGTAACTCGGAGTAATAAATAAAATCAAAATTATAGAACCCTAGTACTCAGCTAGTAGAGTAATGGTGTGAAGATATACAGCAGAAAGGTAAGATGTGACAAGGATCATTTGAGTAAGCAGAAATCTTTTAGTAACTTAACTTTTACTTTTTTCCAACCAGAGGAGACGAGCTTAAGCATCTGATCAATGAATCACTCGTGTATTGGAAAGTACCGATAAAAAAATAAAATTACTCAAAATCTTTTGACGTAGGGCTACGTCCTTGTTTGCTATACCGAGGTGCAAGTTCAAAATACAGGAAATGAAACTGTACAAACAATGGTTTGAACATTTTCATCTCAACTATTTTTCAACTGATTTTTGATATCATTACACATACTGCTTGGATATATTTTTACGCAACGATTCGAGTAGATAAATCTATATATTTTAGATAATTGGTGATTCAAACTTCAATGTGTAACGAACCATGTCTAATTTTTCTTGCTTCCCAAAACATTTTATCAGGAATCCCGTGGCGTATTTAATCCTTAAATGTACAATTTCGTTTTAAAACAAAATACCGAACCGCTTTAAACTTCAAATTTAAACGTTTCATGCAATTTAATAATGAAATAAAATATTTAAGTAGTGCTCCTAAAAATATATTATATTATTGAATAAAAAATAATTGTTAAAAAATCGAAAAACTACCCACCTGGGCTTAACATGTTTCACCGGCCCTAATTGGAGTAGTTTTGAAAGTTCTAGTTCTAGAAAGTTTTTGAAGTCGTGCATTGTGATTTCTCAATTTCACTATCGATGGTTTTTGGACAGTTGAATGGAGAGCGATCGTATACATGCTTCAAAAAACAGTAAGTCATTCCCGTTCTTTTCGCTTATGAAATAAATCAAACACTAACGAAGGGTCAGAGCGGTTAACGGTGCGTGGATGATGCGCATTGTTCGCTCTAAGTGAGTTGATTCCATTCAAAACAACAATATTTCAGGCAACGAATGGGTAATCTGTAGGTTTGTGAAGATTTGTGACTATTGACTGTTAGAATCTGAATTCTTATTGGAAAGGAAACTAATTCGAGTCATTTAATATCTGGGCACACTGTTCATTATAGTGTAGCGCTCCCCGGGTAGAAATGATTTGCAAAACAATAGCAAACTTTATTATTAAAACCTATTAAAGCTCATTGGTAAAAATTAACAATATTAATGAACGAAAAATGAGTTGCAATTCCAAAAGTAATTTCCATTAGAGAATAACAAAAATATAGGAAATTCTGTCATATTAATATAAAATTAACATTAAAATATAACCCTCAATTTTGGCCAATTGTTGAAACGATCTCTGGAACACTTATATTATGTTGGTGACAGTTCATTTGGCGATTATTATTTCATATCGGATGAACCATTTCAGTGGACAGTGTCAGTTTAGTCATTATTTTTCTGGTGGAATTTCTGGAACAATGTCGCTAGAAAGTAGTTTTTTGTAGACTCCTATCCTAATTACGTAACGTTACAATATATATCATATAATTTAATCGTTTTTTTTATAATTTGGCATTGAATATTGGCGCCCGGGGCAATATATGATTTACTTCTGGAATTTCATGAACCGAATGTAGCGAGCCTAGCGACTATGGAGACATTTTCACTGTTAAACATCTTTTCTTATCGATTTCGTTCATTTTAAAGAAATTACTCAATATAATTTATAAATCTAAATCAAAACGCCTTTGGAAGCCGTGTGAATAATGCTTTTATTGTCAGTCAATCAATTCAGCATCGACAAACAAACCCCTTCGCTAGAGTTTTGGAAAAAGTGTTTTTGTACCACGCAGAGTACAACACCACTTATTGCCGAGCAAACGACCTGTCTACTACAATAATTACAAGCTAACTAAACTGTCAACATTTCCGTTTAAATGTTTTGAATTGTTGCCAACATTACGGATGAGAAGTCGTCACTCTGGTTATAGGCACTCAAGTTTTTATCATCTGCCAAAAAAAGCATTCGGCAAGAATCCTTACTGTGGACGTATTTCATCGCCTACTTATAACAGTTTAAAAAGAGCCTCCGTGTAAGAACACACATTAAACTGAAAGTGTTTTATTGTTATAAAATATAAATCAAATGAAAAATATAATTTTGCTGTTTTATATTTTGAAGTGACATTCAAATATGGTGTTCTAATCTTTATCGACTGTTTGTCCGACTTTGTGAGCTTGAAATTATTCAAATATTAAGCAGAATATTGATATAGAATCGATGCAGGGTTTAGCTCATTTTGAAAAAATAACCGCAATAAAATTGTCTGTCTCGAGTAAGACGTCACATAAAAACATAAACCCGAAGAATTATAATGCTATTTCCCAAAGTCAATGCGGTAAAACTTAATTTCAATCGAATATTATTACATGAAAATGAAATTTATGGTCAATGACTGTCAGCATATCCATTTGACTTGTGTTACGATACTCAAATGAAGCTCCCGGAAATCATTGTCAATTGAATAACCGTAGCTAGTCACTTGTAGTTATGCTTGCTCAGTTTTAAGTGCCAAGTAGTCTATCTGCTTCATTGTCTTCACTGTTGGTATTGGTCAAGTTAGAATGAATGGGCATGGACATCAACTCGATAACCAAAACGCTCTCCGGCAAGAATTACAAATAGATCAATTTAGCTGTTTCTGCGAAATTTGAGTGATTTTCGGTTTGGAGAACATAAGCACTTTTGCGGTACTTCCGGAACCAGGAACAACGATCCGGTATACTCACCAGTGCAGTAAAACTTCATTCAATTCAATTGAAACCGAATGTGAAACACACTGACGATCTCTCTACTGCAGTAAACTTCACACTCTGACACACACAACGTTCGGTTACGTACCGAACCGGCAGCATTCAGTTCTTCAATCGATTCTCTTCAAATCAAAGCTCAGTTTCACCGCTGTTAGTTGATCTCTTTCAATAGTGTAAGAGCGGCCTTCAAATGAGGTTTATGTTAACATTTTAATTGGTTCAAGGTAATAGATGAAAGACAAACCAGGTAGCTAAAATATCAATTACAGAATACACATAAATTGATAGTTTCCTCCTTAAGTTTTCATTTTTAATACTTCGCTCCATTTATAATTCTATTCATTCGAACTTATTTACTACCATGAGCGAAGACAATTAAGCAGTTAGACTACTTGGCACTTGAAACTGAGTAACCAGAACTTTAGATGACCAGGTACGATTATTCAACTGACGATTAATTCTGGGAGCTTCATTTGAAATCTGTATAAAATGTTCAAAACGACGTATGTAACAATGAGAGATTCTCTTTGTTTACTTTCTCATTTGATTATTACGGCACTCTTAGCAATCCGTCTCTCCAGTTATTTACCGATAATAATAACTAAAGCTATCATCTTTTAATCTGCTCGGGAGAAATCACCGAAAAAAGCAGTAATCTTTTGCAATAATCGAAAGAGAAAGTAAACAAAGAGAATCTCTCAATGTTACATACGTCATTTTGAACATTTTATACAGAAATGTTATATGAGTTTGTATCGATATGCTGACGATCAGTGGCCATAAATTTCATTTTCATCTGATTCATTCGATTGAAAATGAAATTTTATCGCACTGATACCCACATCCAATGTCATAAACTGACCATACCTGCCTAATTGAAAAATTATACGATTATTTGAAGGTATTTGGCTCGATTTTTCCGTGTCATGTATAAAATCACACTCCTGAAAATGAAGTTTTAATACTTATCGCCCTGTAATTCCGGAACCAGAAGTCGTATTCGGATGAAATTCAGTAGGATTATATGGAATCGTGAGACCTAAGATTGTGCAAATCGGTCTCTGAGAAAATCGAGTGCATTTTTTTAGTTCATTTTGCATATTTTACCCCGTTACTCGGGAACCGGAAATCAGATCCAAATAATTCTATGCAGTAAAAGGGCCAATAGTTATCTCATTAGTTTGAAAGAAGATGAAAAGATGAGCTGATCTATCTTATGAGCCTATGTGTAATTCTTGAATTTGATCCGAAACCAACTTCCTGATGATGTCCCAATCCATTTCAAAGGTTCCAGAATCACCGGATTATGGGTATTAGAAATTTCAAACCATCGCATAGAAAGGCGATGTGGAAAACGTAAAACTGTCTTAAATCAAAATTCAAACCTATTTAAGCTTTAGGTTATTTATTTAGATTTATTTAAAAGATATTTTTATTTAGGCCTAATTGCGTACAAGCTTTACGTGGCCGATTGAGTCGATTTTTTAAATAATTTTTTTTGAGTTGGATCTCGTTGTCACCCTTTTTCTAGGGGGAGAGGAGCTTCCATTTCCCTCCTGGGAGGATTGAAGGGCACTTCCTTCGTGGTCGTCTCGTCATCCATTGCCGCATCGATGGAATTGATGTCGATTTCCGTCTTCTTTTCGTTGCTAGTTGCTGTAGATGCACCTTGTTGTACTTTGGTTGCAGTTGCTGGTTGGTTGGAGGGTAAGTTGCTAACTGTTGCTGGTGTACTTTGTTCTATAGGGGATGGTGATGGATTCGTTGAAGGGTTGGTGGCTTCATTGTTGTTGGTGGCTGTCACAGGTGTACTGGGGTTGCTTGGGGTTGGTGTTGGAAGCACCGTTGTCCTTTGGTGTAGTTGTCTCCTTGTCCAGTTTATCACATGGCTTGCCGTTGTGGACAGCTTTTTGGCAATATTGACATGTGGCCATCTGATTGTCATAGGTAACAAGTGATTTGCACGGAATTCTTGTTTCCTGACCGAAAGTCACATAGGCCTCTTCAAGCGCATGCGTAACAAACGTATGCCATTTAGAATACCGGGGAAAAAGTTCTTCCACTTTTCTTTTTCGATAGAGAGAATCTCTCCGTATTGGGACATAGTTTTGCGAATATAAGGATCGATGACGCTTGAGGGAAGATTATGCACACGCACTTCTATAGCACTATCTTCCATATATACTGGAATGTTGTACTTAATGTTTTCGTGCTCCACATAGTGCACATTGTTATTGTCTTTTGCGAATTGAATTACATCCAACTCTTTATAAAACTGGATGTAAACAACATTATTTGTATTATTGCATTGAAGTAAATGCACACGTTTAATGTCAAGATGCATTTGCTCCTTAAGCAAACCTTCAAGTTCTCGTACCGAAGGTCGAATTTTGCACTGCCTGAAGTCAATAGCAATTGTATTCTTTCGTGTCGGCGGTAGCTTTTGTTCGTTTGGTTCACTCATTTCGAGTAGAGCTGTGCGCCGCCGCGCCACGCCGCCGCCGCCGATAATTTCGACACGCCGCCAATTTAAGAAAAAGATGGTCAGCGCGCCGGTTATCCCATTTTAATCGTGCCGCCGATAATATTACATCAGCCGAACAAATGATTTTGTCAATGTGGAAAATTGTTTACAGTTTTCATGAAAATTCATTGAAAATTACAGTACAGTCACTTTCCTCCTACTTATACTGAAACTCAGTACTACCGTTGTCAACCGAAGCCAATGTCATTTGATTCAAAGTCTATTTTCTGTCTTTATTTAAAAGGTTTTGAGCTATTGGCACATTATCGCAACATTATCGGTCGCGACATCTGAAAATAAAAAATGGAACCAAGAAAAGGAGGGTTCTTCCGAAAAAAAAATAATGTTAGGTTTTTTCGGGTTAACATTTTTTTTAGAAACCAGTGTAGTGTTGATTTCTCGGGTACTAGAATGTTTAGCGATCGAGTACCATTTATTTTGGATACTTTATTTGTTATTTCCGGGCATTTGAAAAATGGTATTGAACAAAGTTTCATGCTCCATTCTAAATAAACGTTAGTTTTCGCACAATAAATTAAGATCAACGTTACCAACTCAAAGTAAAAACATTTTCTTCTACTTCTACTATGACTTTTCAAATGAATTTACCTGTTTTTATAAGAAATCGTTACAAATGTGAAGTAATTAAAATTTGAATTTGTTAATTTGATATTATTTTTGATATCTGAATGAATTTGAGCGCCAAATCGATTTTATGTTAATTACATACGTACGAAAAAGATATACTTATTTTTTGAGTTGATAAAACGATTTTTATACATGATAATTATCAACTATGTAAAAAGCGATTTGAAAAATAGTTCCGAATAAAACTTCATATTTCTTGCTCATAATAAAAAAAACCCTTTGTATATGAATGAAATATTTATTTAAACAATAGTCAACCATCTCCAAATAATCGCACTTATATTCATCTCAATTTCTCTTCTAATTCGATGCATTCGAAACCATTTACCATCTCTATTCACTACGTTTGCTTTAATGGATCACATAAACATTAGGATCTTTGATTGTAGGTCGACAAAACAATAAGATAGAGAAATTGTCCTGTGTGAATCAATATTAAAATTTTTAAAATGTTTATAATTGATTACGCCGAATCGCGCCGCCTCCGCCGCCGATGTTTTCAGGAAACAGCGTCACGCCGATTCGCCGCCGCCGCTGGTCAAAAAGACGTTTCAGCCGCCGATGTTGACATTTTTGATCGGCGCACAGCTCTAATTTCGAGGTCGTTCTATTGTTCACTACACAATACAGTACTTGGTTTCTTCTGGCCCGAACGTAAGCGGTTTTGTTTTATTAACTGACTTGGATGAGATGTGAAAGTGAACTGAGTTTTAGGTTATGTTAGTTGCAAGCTATATAAACAGACTTCGACTACACTGTCAAATTACCGAATTCATTATTTTTTCTCAGAGATGGCTTTAACTGAGATTAGGAAAAAGGTCTCATGGTTTCCTTGAACTATTGAATTTTATCCGCACCTGCCATTGGAAGAATGATGTTTATAATTCAAACCGTTTCGACTTATAACTTATGCTAGTAGATCCCCAATCAAATTGTTTTTATTTTCTTCCAAGACCCAAAGAAAAATATTTTTTAGAAAACCACAGTGTTTAAAAAAGAATATGAGTGATATGAGAAAGACATGATCACACCACTAGATGGGTTAGAATAGATATATTTGGCAACAACAACACGTAGGAAGAAAAATTAGTGTTAGAAGAATAAACAATTCAATGTTAGACAAATTTAAAGTTTTTCTCAAATACCACTTTATGTTAGTTCCCAGTAGTGCAGTGTGTTAATTAACGTGTATAGGCATATGACACAATAAAATAAGAGTGCTAATAAGCATAAATCAGGATGAAAAATCACATTTTGAAAGCATTTATCGGTCTAATGATAGATAATGAAACATTTCGATGACTTGGTGATTGGAATATTATTTCGTCTAGTTTCCAGCAAGGTGCAAAAATCGCTAGAAATCAATTGAAGCCGATCACACAATGTTGTTTGCTGTGTTGACATTTAAAGTACTATCATTGATAATCTTCTGTCCAGCAATACTCCATAAAAGACGCATAACAGCAGCAAAAAAAGTTCGGTTTATTTCGCTTCCCAGTACAGTACAGACGCTGCTTAACTATTTACAACAAATGTCAAACTAGTAAACCTTTTCATCTTCAAAATGCTGAAAGGTTAGTGTTGTTAGTCAGCCACGTTAATTAGAAACAGTGTTGTACAACCGCGCGCTGCCCAAACAACCCAAACTTGCTAGGTTTTTTCTGGTCGATCTAATATCCCACACAATCGATCGGACGGAAGCACATTGGGCCATTGCACGACTCCACAGGAAAATCGAAAATCGAAAGCCACTGCAGACATGCGTTTGGTTGGAAGTCAGCAATTTTTTTTCACTTCGCTGCCATCATCGCAGGCCCAGACGTTGTTCTGTTAAATACACGCCAAGCGAGGGCCGCCGATTTTCACCTTCGAACAACTGAGCGCAGCGGTGCGAATTTCGCCTACTGCGTGCAATGCAACCGACCTACCGGTGCGAATTATGCCCACTAAATGTTTTAATGGTTCAATAACTGGCGATTAGAAGTGGTCCGACGGTAAGAAGAACGTAATTTTTCCACCGAATGAAAATTGCGCTTTCTGCCATTCACGCCTTTCGCACGCTGAAGGAAGTGCGACCTGAGGGTCGTCGTTTGAATGCTGTTTTGACGTGGATCAGAACACTGGTTGGATTTCCGGAATCGGCAATGTTACGGGAAATCATCACATCACTTAATCCGATAAAGTTGGGTTGGAGGACCAGATCACCAATAAACATTAGTGTTAGCAGTAACCTAGATTATTGCACGGAGAACCCTTCGATCATAAAATTGCGATATCGCAGTTTTTGATTTTTGCGATAGTTGATTTAACTAATTTCTTTTTGATTCAACCAATATGGTTTTTGATTTGCATATATTCAAGTAGTTGAAAAATATGTTGTTTTGAATGCTGTCAAATGCCGGAGACAGTTGAAAGCAAAACAATAATCGCAATGCAAAATCAACAACTTTTTTAGTTGAAATCTGTTAGCTACGCTTCAAAATGTCAATGAAAACAACATCGATGATTAAAGCGTTTGGTGAAATTGTGTCCATTCGATTTGAGAAATTTATGATTCCATAACAAGGTTTATTTAACAGCGGTGTTGTGATAAAGTTTACCTTGTTTAAGATGAAAAAGATTTGGTGACAAATTAGAAAATGATCATCTTGTAATGTTTCAGGTATGCGCAAAAATTTTATACTACAAATTCTATCATTGATTTACTTCCAGCAGACTGTTTTACTTCCAGCTGTTTGATACCGATAATGATGTTCATGCATTAGCAATAAAACGCTTTTTGACATGAATTTAATTTATAAAAGTAACAGGAGCGAAGGGTTTCAAACACACAGAGGCGCTGCGTTTGAATGGCGCGTTTGAATTGCCGTCGCAAAATTACAATTCCCAGCGGTTGATGCACCCAAGCTCATATAAATTGACTAAAATTATCAGTGCATAACTTTAGTTCAACCGTTTGAAGGCATCATCTTTCAATACTCATTTTAGGTAAGTTTAATAAAAATATCTAAAACAAATAAAACCGATTTATTTTTCAATTAACAGAGTTTTGTTTCAATAACAACACCAGTTATTTCAACTAAAATATTTGTTGAAATTGAAAGGTATGTGTCCTCACTAATTGACAGCATTTTTTTTTTTCAAACAGTTAAATTAGTTATTTCAACCATCGTTTCTGCTAATCGAAAAACAAAAATGACAGTTTAGTTAAAACAACAATCGATTAGTTGTACCAAATTTTAACCAATCGAATTCAGAAAATCAACTAATATTCTGGTTGAAATGGGATCGCGGGTGGTTCCGTGTGTGATCATGACAATTACCAGGGTTGCTAAATTAGTTTTGAGATATGGCAACACTTATCACAATACTTCAAATTTGACATCAACACTGTATACTCAAGTGCTTTAAATGGCATGCCTGCCCGAAATACTCTGTGTTATTCGAGTCTACTTGTGCTTTTTACAATGATTGCGATTCATTTCTTTTCCGATTTTCACTAACTAATCCAGATCCGACTTCCAATTTTTGAATTACAGAGTGACGTGAGTTTATAATTTCAAACCGTCATTAAATGCGACAATGCAAAACACGTGAATAATATCATTAAATTTGTGTTTAAAACTTTTTTAATTTATTATTTGTGTTAACAGTCTACAACTTTTCGTAGTAAAAGTACCGGGAATTGTTGTCAAAACTTTAAAATGGAACTCATTTCATTTTTAGAGGTGACTTTACCGATTTTCACACACTAAAATTGAAATGCGGGGTAATATGGTACTATAGGTGCCTTTTGAATTATCCGGATTTGACTTATTCGGAATTATAAGGCGATGAGTGTTTGGCCACAAATAACAGATATACAGGCTCACATAAGAACTGTGTGTAGAATTTGCTCAATCTGCACGGCGAATACTTGTAGATGTCACCAGTATCATAATATCCTGTAATATCTTCGCTGAGGGATGGAGAAAAGATAACATAAAAGTCGATTTACCAGAAGCGGTTAAACAATAACTTAAAGTTGTTGAGATTTATTGAATCCGAAGATGAAGAACTGAAAATAATTAATTCTTACAATGCAAAACAATCTTTTTCAGTGAGGTTTCAAAACTATTTTTATTATCTGTGTCTTCACGGAGATGTCACCACGATCAATACAAGGTGCCACCACGATTTGGATGCCACTTTCTCATGAGCCACAATTTTTTGGTGCAACAACAGCAACTCACGCTAGATTTTTGTTTTGCTGTTGGTTAAAATGACGTGTTTATTTTAGTTCAATTCCGATCGAATTCTCGTGTGATTTATGCGCTATGGAAATTAAGTTGTCTTTAACACTTAGGGAAATCACGTGGTAAGTGTTAAAATTGTTGTAGTTGGAATATTTCTATAACAGGCAGGAGGATTTTGTTATCGTTCCGGAACATAGTGGAACGTTTTGAAAGATCCCGGCGAACAGTCGAGTAGGTTGCAGTAGTGTTTCCAACGTATGGCAAATTTGAAATTTACACAGGATTTAAAATAAATTTTGTTCGAGCCTGAATATCTGTTATCTGTGGTTTAGCTGAAGCCACAAAAAGCGTAAGCCTCGACATATTTAATGAATTACTACACAGTTCAAAAAAGTCTTGTGATTTTACATCTTATAAGATGCACATAAATGGAGAGTCGTATTTCACACAGATTAGATATTCTAGAACATGTAAAATTGTGTGTTTTGAAAATTGCAGGAGTTTGAAATCGAATGAAATAAAAAAACAAAATATCGAAAGCAACAGCGCGCCTTGAACCGAGAAACATTAGATCACAAAGCTCGTCAGTTAATCGACTAAACCAAAGAAGCCCATATCCGCTTGATGAATAATTGATTCATATAAATTTATACAGCGGCGCTTGGTAGACAAGTGCAAATTACATTCGGATCCAGTAAAATTCTGTACGAGTGGAATATTGCGTCATTTGGAAAGTTAAATAGTTATGAATTGTATCGTTTGCAGAATTATGTCACCTGTAAATTCATAAATTATTTCTGTGTAGTATCATCCTATCCTGTATGGGATGGAGAAAAGATACCATCAAATTTACCGATTCATCAGAAGCGGTTAAACAATAACTGAAAGTTGTTGAGATTTATTGAATCCGAACCAGAGGTGAAGAACTGAAAATAATTAATTCTTACAATGCAAAACAAATCTCTTTCAGTGAGGTTTTAAAACTACTTTTATTATCTGTGTCTTCACGGATAGAAAGTCATTGCCGGTACCATGATTAAGAAATTATGAAAATCATGAAACGTGTTTTATCATGAGATCATACCTATTAATAATGATATTATGAGCAAAATGATTTAAATCATGAAAATGTTTATTATGGATTTGCTTACAAAATTATCAGTAATAGGCATGATCTCATGAGCAGTAATGTTTCATGATTTTCATAATTTTCTAACCACGGTACCGGCAATGAATTTGTATCCATCTTTTTTTTCTGAGTGATGCAAATATAGTTAATCCAGTGGGTTTTTCTCTAGTCCAGATAAGTAAATAAATAGATTAATAAATAAATAAACAAATAAATTTTTGTCTTCTCTAAGAAAGACGAGAAGAAAGGTAATGGTTGCAATGTCATTATTCATGATCCTATGCTCATATGATCCTATATACTCCGTTCACTACTGATTCGAAATATTCGAACATCAATGCTTCTATGAATTTCATATCTTTTGCTTCTCTCAGTCAATATTTGTAGATAGCCAATTAAATACTGTCTATCGAGAAACGATACTTTTATTCGTCTTAACTTCTACATACATTTTATGTACTATTACTATTGGATAGAGTGAGATCTGCTCAGATCTCTGTTCAATGCATTGGCTAAAAGAATAAGTTGAAAGTTGGTGCATTCGCTTCGAATTTTTGCATCGGTATTACAAAACTAGGGTAAGGGCTCCCTATTTCATCTCATTTGTAAGGACGTTACCTTAAAAACCTGATTCAGTCACCAAAATCACTACGATTTTTTCATATTTCTGCTTAATTCGCCTTGCTCCACATTGGGAATTGATTCACATTCTTTGGAAATTAAAATAATAATTAAAAAATCAGCTGAATACACTTCTGATATGTTCACTACTGTGCTTCTAATTTCATCTCAAAGGTTTTATATTCATCCTATCATTGGTCCTTTATTCATCTCATAAATTAGCGATGGCGACAGCAATCAAAACCAAAATATTGCACTATTACACTCTCAGGTTCAAAATGTCAGAATTTTCGATAAAATGGGCCTAATGCCAACTATGACACACGGTATTTAAAAAAAAACAGTTAGGAATCATTTCGACGTTTAAAATTTTTTGGATCGTTTTTATTACCTTTCGTTTCAAATTTAAAATTTTACTCTGCAGTTAATTTGGAGAACTTAAAAAAACAAAAAAAGAATTGCTACTATTTAGGAATTAGCCGGTCTTAAAACAAAATGCAGAATCAGAGATGCCATTCATACAGATTTATCTGTATTGTATAGATTTTTGCGTTCGCATTCGTTAAATCAAATTACAGATTTTCTAAATTTAATACAGATTTGTAAAGGTTCATAAAAAGTGAGAAGTAAAACGTTAGACTTTTCTCTCTGAGTATCTATTAGTATTTGATTGCAGTACTTCTTTAAAAGTTTATTAATCAACGGACAAATCACATGTTAAAATGGAAATCGATGTTCGATGATGAACACTGATAAACATTTATATTAAAATTTAAAACCAATTTGAATTTGATTTGAATTTGAATTTGATTCATTTTGTTAATGAAAACAGATAGAGCAGATACATATCTTCTATGAAAATATCTTGCATCTCTGTGCACAGCCGATGAAACACACACATTTAACAGTGTTATGGTGACGTATAGCGGAAAGAAATCAATGCTACTAGATTTGCCACAATGGTTATTTGATTAGTATTTAACACGCTCTATTTGGTAATATTAGAATCCGAAACAGTTTTATTTATATATAAATATCAGTGACATAATTAAACTAATGTCACGGATACCAAAAAATACTTGTTGATGATAACTTAAAGAAGAAAAAATATTTTTTCTATTTAACATTATGAGAAAACTTGGCAACCTTGCGATACGAAATGAGATGAAAACAAAGCGCAATCAAGTGAATTAAGTGCAAATTTTCATCTCATATTTTTCATTGCTTTTATTGGTTATCAGGTAATTTCAGAAGTCTTTAATCGTTGAATAAACAAGTGGAAATTGAACATTACTAACTATAAAATCATCCAACATTGAATAGTTGTGTAATTATGTGAAATAGTGATCATGTGTTGAGACGAATCGATTAGTAAATAAACAGAAACATGATGAATTGTAAAACTTCAGACGAAAGTGGTTCCTAAATCAAAAAGTGAGTTTATTTTAAATGAAAAAAGCGATCGTTGAAGGTTTTTTAACTATGTTTTTTTTTCAATTGGAAAGAGTGGCAAAACCTAGAATAAATGTTTTAAAACGTTCCACAGTTTTGTTCAGGTACGTTTAAAGATATGATTAAAGTTCAAAGTTATGAGGTAAAGGAATAAGATGGAAATTGGAGCTGAGATGAAATAGGAAGCCCTTACCCTATTACACATTCTTCACACCGACTACTTGGCAAATCATCCATTTAAGGCCGAGTAATCTAAAAATAATGTGGTGGGTTGACTAATGACAGTATAGTCACCCTAGCAGATATCGATTCTAGCGGAGCATGAAAACATACATTAGAATTTTAGCATATAGTTTATAATAGTTCGAATGAAGACAACTCGATTATTCTGTTTGTTTTATCTCTTAATGCCACCCAAAAAAGGAATTCTATCCTTCGTTATCAACTTTCATCAGAATTAAGTCTTCATGTTGAGAATACTAACTGCATACCATACTTAAAAATATATGAGAATATAACTTTACCCATGCTAAGATTCATAGTGATCGATGAAAGTGTTTTCTGGCTCTGAAAGGCTATATTGATAATGAAATTCTGTTCTTCGATTTAGTTTACCACACAGCTTTGGTCGTTTCCTCGTTAAGGACTCGTTTTGCATCCTCTCTTCTAAAAAAACTCTTTTAATCATCACCTCTAAGATGTAAGAAATATCTGTTTCGATTCTTTTTTATTTCGATCAAATTAACACTCAAACGCTCGGGTTGGGATTTTCATCGATTTTTTTTCAAAAATTTGTAACTACTGAATAAATTGACCGATTTTGATGCATTTGGTGTCAGATAAACCGGGTATTCTTTAATTTCATTCTGCCTTAATCGATGTTGATATGGTCCAAAAACACCGGTGTTATTCCAGATCGCCTTGGGGTAAGTCGTTTTTGCCATTTGGGGTATTCTATCTAAAAAACTAAAAATGTATATGGGAACAGTTCTGGAACAATCCGGAATGTGCAAGATTTACTAAAACGCATCAATTTGAATAAACTAATCATTTGGCCAACCATCCCAGAGGGTACTGGAACCGGTTACAAAACATTTTTGCGTCTTTTCAAAAAAGTCTTTCAGAAGTTTTGTAACCGGTTCCAGTACCCTCTGGGATGGTTGGCCAAATGATTAGTTTATTCAAATTGATGCGTTTTAGTAAATCTTGCACATTTCAGATTGTTCCAGAACTGTTCCCATATACATTTTTAGTTTTTTAGATAGAATACCCCAAATGGCAAAACCGACTTACCCCAAGGCAATCTTTAATAACACCGGTGTTTTTGGACCATATCAACACCGATTAAGGCAGAATGAAATTAAAGAATACCCGGTTTTTCTGACAGCAAAAGTATCAAGATCGGTCAATTTATTCAGTAGTTACAAATTTTTGAAAAAAAAATCGATGAAAATCCCAACCCGAGCGTTTGAGTGTTAATTAAATTCAACACCCCATGCCAGGAGCCTTTAATACACCCCGCTCCCTCAAAAAATACCCTTGAGATACTCTTTAAAGTGAATAAAGCATATTTGCCAAGTTTGATAGGAATCGATTGAGTTATTTCGGAGTTATGCTGGAAAATACAAATATGTCAAAATACAGCACATCTCATATATACATTAGAGAGACGACATCTCACTTTTAGGTGTATTAAAATTTTTTCAATAATAAAAAACTGAAAAATATATTCTGCGATATGGAATTAACGATGAGAACGTAATAAACAGACACTTATCTTCGTATTTGGGATTTTGCTTGCAACTTCTATATGGGATGGCATCACTGTGCATCGTCGCAGGTATGAAAATGAGTTCTCCGCTTTAATACTCTTTGATACCAAACATTAAAAAAAAATTAATTTTGAATTATTTGTGGATATGTCATACAACTTTTATATAGCAGAGTTAGCAGCAGTTCATTATAGCTTGAGTGTAATCGTCACATTATCTCCAAACCATTATTTTCTTTTCACAGATAGTCTAAGTGCAATTGAAGCTATTCGCTCAAACGCCGCTTGCAAAAATGAACCTTTTTTCTTGGGCAAAATAAAACAGTGCCTGAACGTCATATTGAATAATAATTATCAAATCACAATAGTTTGGGTTCCGGCTCATTGCTCCATTCCAGGCAATGAAAGAGCCGATATTTTAGCCAAACGTGGTGCTATTGAGGGTGAAATTTATGAGCGACCGATTGCTTTCAACGAATTCTATAGCGCGTCTCGCCAAAGAACACTTGCCAGCTGGCAAGCTTCTTGGGATAAAGATGATCTGGGTCGGTGGATGCACTCAATTATTCCTAAAATATCGACAAAGGCATGGTTCAGGGGACTGGATGTGAGTAGAGATTTCATTCGTGTGATGTCCAGGCTCATGTCCAATCACTACACGTTAGATGCACATCTCCTTCGAATTGGACTTTCCGAGACTAATCATTGTGCTTGCGGCGAAGGTTACCGCGATATTGACCATGTTGTTTGGACATGCGTGGAGTTTCGTGATGTCAGATCTCAACTAATAAATTCCTTGCGTACCCAAGGTAGACTATCCAATGTCCCAGTTCGCGACATTCTTGCTTGTCGTGACCTTCCATACATGAAACTTCTTTATCATTTCATTAAATCCATTGGAGTTCCAATTTAAATTTTATTTTAAATTAGACTGTTTTCTCTTCCATGAGTTCAACCAATAGCCAACTATAGGATATTGAATATAAGTGGTGAACTGATACAAACAATCCTGAAATAGTTATAAGATCATGTACAAAATAAATGTATTTTATTTAATGTAATTTAAAATAGCAACTCGCTTGATAAAAACAGTGTTTAGATTAACTAATGAGTACCAACATACTAATATGATATTCGAAATGTATTAGGTTTAAACTACTATGTATTGTGGATGCCACGGCGAAGAAAAACTTATGTATATTGCCTATGAAATAAACGTATTTATGAAAAAAAAAAATGTCATACAACTGAAAATTTTATCATAAATATATGTTAATATTTCCGATGGTATGTAGCAATAAATGTTGTTGATACGTTAGATACAACAAGAGATATTCACGATCAAAAACGTATCACTCTTCGCCCCATAGTAAAGTAAGACGTATTCACGTCAAAACGTTAAATTTGGCAAAACAAAAATTAGGTCTACTGTGAGTCTTCCTAGATATACTGGTAATATCTTGTACTGTTGGTAGCTTTTTACAGCTCAATACAGACTCCACACTATTATTTCAAAAATGAATGAATGGTTGTACCAAAGACCGCATATCCAAATAAATTGTTCAACATGAAAGCGGTATCGAAACACAAAACGCGGCATTCAAGTAATGATTCCATTTGATACAACTTGAATAATATGTATGATTTCTTCTTCACTGCATCTAATTTTAATGCTGTATTAATTTAAATTGAACACCGGCACCTATCATCGAACAACTTAAACTTCACATCCATCAAAAGGTGCCAGAAATCAATACCATATCCATCAAATAGAACAATCAGCACCGAAATGCCGTGAATTATAGTTCTGTGCCTTTGTGTGTGTGTTTTTTTACATTCTTCCGCCAGTTAGCATACCACGATTTCTATTCGCACCTAGGACCTGCACGGTTGCGAACTTGCGGATCCAAAACAAAATCACCGGAACCCCAATTTTCATTATAAATCAATCCGATCCAGCCGATGAATTCGAACTCACACCAACCCAACCGGAGAGACTTTCGTGTCCAAGCATGTTTTCACTTTGGTGTTCGCCGTTGGTTCACTGCGCTGCGACTGGACTGACAACTTCTTCACCCGATGGCTGTGCGGCAAACAACAAAACACTAGCTTTAGCCAGCAACCAATCAAGAATCGAAATCGAGAGAAAAAGCTCCCCTCAGTCACGATCGCCCGTCAAAACATAAAATCAAACACCGCACATCCCAATTTTCCCATTAGTGCAAGACGTCCGTTCTCGAACGGAGCAGGAGGAGAAAAGAGTTTCAACCTTTTCCACGCGCCTCCCTCCCGTTATGTATTGTACTCATTTCTCCTGCTCCGCTAAAGACCACTTTGATAGCCAATTTGCATCCAACTACAGTAACATTTCCACAAGAGCATTTAAATTACACGTTCACCATCCAGCATCCAAATCTTCGCCAAACTGAGACACGGACTGGTTTCTGTTACTTGTTTTTTTTTTTGCTCGTTGTTCCCCGTACCTCGTATCGCTGTCAGTCCGCCTCGCTAAATCTCATCTTCTTTCCACTTACTTGCGTTTGACCAAGTCACCAAAGTCAGTTCGGCGATCTACGTCGTATTCCCCGATATAACCTGTTGAACTCTTTCTTGAAGACATGCAGTTATCAGAAATAGGGTGAAATCTTCCGGCCCACTCCCGTCACTTGGAATCCGCGTTCGAATCCGCGCTACAATCGTGATCACCACAAGCACCGGACTTTGCTAGGAGTACCGTTCTTTCACTTCACGATGGCCTTTGATATTTTATGCGAGCCAACTTCATAAAATTTACACCCGCCGCACTTAGGCGAACTTCACGTGGCACCCCACACGATGACGACGACGACGAGGAACCTCGCTCAAGAGCACTAAACCAAAAACAAAACACTGAATCACTGACACCACATCCCGTCCAAAACATTCACCGAGACTCCGCAGAGATAGACGAAACACTCATCCGCATCCGTAGAAGACAGCCTCTCAACCAACTTTCGTTGCACAGTGGTAAGACAGCACACAACCGTTACACATGAACGCTGAAAATAGACTAACATTCCGTATCCAGTTGCTGGCACTACGCTACCAACAACCCGGGGCCCACAGCAATCATGAATGACACCCGCAGTCTGGCTGGGCATGTTCATGCCGTCATTCACAACAGCGTACGGGTGGTTTGAAATCTGATGCTGATCCATCCCAAAATGGAAATGAACACCTGGACTTTCCATGCCAGCAATGTTCGGTTCATTTATGCTCTCTCGGCCGGTTTTTCTTTTCTTCTTGTGTGCCAGAGAACTAAAGGCAATGTTTTGTAAACATTGTGATTTTTCGTTTCGGGTGTTGGAGCGAGCAGTGGGAGGAGAGGCAGGGCCGGTACCTACACGCTACACGTGGAATCAGAAGCTTTACGCGTTCTCCCACAACTATTGCCCGAAGAGAGAAGAGACCGAAGGATTCATCGGACAGAAAATTTTCTTCGGACAAAGCTTGCTTTGATGCGCTTGAATCAAGCTTTTATTATTTCAGCTCTGAAATGTTTCCTCTTCAGCTTTCGATTTGAAATGTTTCCATGAACATTTTCACTGTGGGACCATCTTAGATATGTTTGTTTTATTTACTAAGGAGTGTATCGAAAATAAGCTATCCACAAATTTTTCTTTCAAATTATGATAAAAATCCACCTAGTGGTGTAATGATACCTTTCTCATGTATAATATTGTGGTATTCTATTTAAAAATTTTCTTTTCGATTTTTGAAAGAAACCAAGCAATTGCTTGTGCATTTACTAGTATAACATACAGAATGATACAGTGCTTTGCTCGCGTAGGTTATCCTTAAGAAAACGAAGTGGGTTCACTATTATATGCACTTCCGGCAGCGGAACCCGAGAACCAGTATAATCGAAGTCGGTTCGTACGGTTACCAACTAACATGACGTACAAACTCTACTAGTTTTTATTCAAATTTAGAAGATTTTATACAATTTTGCCATCGCACTCTAAATGAAGATATAAATGTTTGTTGTATCCGAAAATATGCAGTAATTTTTGGTAGGACCATGAGACCTTTCGTTTGGCACTAAGATTGGAATAACGGTTTTAAGTCCAGTTTATAAATTTTGTTGTTTCGCCGGTTTAAGTGACGGTGTACAATATTGAACACACTTTACCCTATAACTCCGGAACCGGAAGTCGGATCCGGATGAAATTCAGGAATTCCGTATAGGATCGTGAGACCTTTCATTTCAATCTAAGTTTGTGGAAATCAGTCAAACCATTGCTGAGAAAAGTGAGTGAGATCCATTTTGGTATATATGACCACTATTTCCGGAACTTCCGGAACCGGATACCGGGAACCAGAATAGCCGGAATCGGTCTGTTTAGTTGCCTACTGATAATGCCTATCGATTTGTGTAGTTTTGAGACAGGTTTAGAAAATTTTTTACGTTTTTTGTTTCGCCGATTTAAGTGACGGTGTACAATATGTAACACACTTTACCCTATAACTCCGGAACCGGAAGTCGGATCCGGATGAAATTCAGGAATTCCGTATGGGACCACGAGACCTTTCATTTGAATCTAAGTTTGTCAAAATCGGTTCAGCCATCTCCGAGAAAACTTAGTGAGATTCTTTGACACATACACACACAGACATTGCTCAGCTCGATGAGCTGAGTCGAATGGTATATGACACTTGGCCCTCCGGGCCAATTTTCACTAGTCGGTTTTTCAAGGTTTTTCAGGTGATGGACGAGACGAGGTTAAACTTGAGCATAATGAAAACCGGATGAAATTTAAGTTATTCCTTCACGAATTTTCGAACTTTTGATCGAACGCTCTTCATCAAGTTCCGGACAGGTGTTGCATCGCAATTTTTGGACGCTTGAGCCCAATTTTTTTTTGAACTTCTGCATGTAGACGGAATTTATACCCTTTTCCGCAGGCTAATTGAGAGTGGTTTTGGCAAAGTGAGCCGACGCTAAATCCGGCCAAAACAGTGGAGGTGTACTATACTTCTTATTTAAAGGCAGCAATCTCTTCTGGAGACACTCAGATCGATAGATTTCTGCATTTATATTTCCGGTAGTGTAAATAATGGTTGACTTCAAATCGCAGGAACATATTGATTGCCATACCAGTACCTTTCGACCGAATTTCTTCACTTGAATCGACCTGTTCGCATCGCTCACATCCTCCCCAACAACGACAGTAAAGTATTGTGGACCTGGAAGAGTTTTTGAGTCCTCCTTTACATATGTCTCATCGTCCATCAAAACGCATGCATCCGGACACTGCAGAAGACGTGAATACAATTTCCGGGCCCTTGTTGCTGGTCGCTTCTTCTGTTCTACACTTTGTTTCGAGATTTTCTGCTTCTTGTAGGTCTTCAGGTGATTTCGCCTCTTGATACGCTGGATCATTCCGACACTCGTTCGTGCTTTTTCGGCTAAATCACGTATTGACATTGATTTGTTCTTCGTGATTAGAGATACCACTTTCTGGTCCAGTTTCGGGTTGGAAGAACCGGGCTTTCTGCCTCTTTCTGATAGCTCATCCTAAGAATAATGTTCCCCAAACTTATTAATGATGGTTTCAACACTGGCGTGATGAATTCCAAACCGCTTCGCCAATTCTCGCATAATAATACCCTTCTCACTTAGCCATGTGTCCAGAACCTTAATGTTCACTTCCTTTTCAATACGCGACATTTTGAAAACGCAGAATTTCAACCGCACAAACAAGTAAACAAACGAAAGCTGACAGCCAAACGCACAGCATGCTGTGATCCGAGCATAAAAAACCATCACAAATACATGCGTACAACACAAATGTATGTGGATAGCTTATTTTCGATACACTCCTTATTTACATTTCGTCTTCGACTCATCAGTGCATTAGCATGTTATGTTACATTTACGTCTGTTTGACGTTATTAGCTGGCGTCAGTAGTTCAGTTTTTAGTACAAACCGGTATTCATGTGGTACCAAAACCTCTAAATGGCTACTTCCTGTTGACGGGCATTCTTCTGGCACTTCGGTAGAGACTGAACTGTGGAACCTAAGCGTCATAGTGGCGATCGCGGCGACATCTGCGAGGCACTCATCAAACTGCTCATTCAATATTCTATTCACAGTTCGTATGTGACCAAAAAGATAGTTCAATAGACGCCTAATCACTTCGATGCCGTTCGGTTGAGCAAATGTTATCATATAACACATGGATCAATAAGTCCCGAGACTAAAGCAGAGATGGCGCTCGTAGTAAACCAGTAACCACGTCTTTCTAGAGTACTAACCTTTGCTTGAAACGGGTCAAAATTTTAAATCGATCCGACCAGAAACAGTTGAGTTATCGAGGTTGGAGTAAAGTCGTTTTGTAGTTTGTTTAAAAAATGGAAAAAACCGAGTTTCGTGTTTTGATAAAACATCGTTTTTCAATGGGTAAAAACACCGTGCAAGCGAAACAATGGATTGAAAAATGTTATCCGGACTCTTGTCCATCAAAAGCAACGATTTGTTGGTGGTTCGCCGAGTTTAAACGTGGTCGTATCGACACAAATGACACGGAACGCTCAGGTAGACCTGTGGAAGCCGTTACACCGGAAAATGTGAGTGAAGTGACAAAAATTATAATGAAAGATCGTAAAGTGAAGCTCCGTGAGATTGCTGAGATAACACAGATATGTTATGGAAGTGTATTTACTATCCTTCATGAAAAATTGAGCATGAAAAAGGGTTTTTCCAAGTGGGTGCCGCGATTGCTTTCGATGGAAGAAAAACAGCAACGAGTCGATGATTCAGAAAGCAGTTCATCGCTATTTACTCGCAACAAAAAAGATTTCTTGCGTCGTTACGTGACCATGGACGAAACATGGATACATCACTACACTCCAGAGTCGGAGCGGCAGTCATCTGAGTGGCGCACAGCTGGCGAAAGCCGTTCGAATCGTCCGAAAACGCAGCAGTCAGCTGGCAAAGTCATGGCGTCAGTTTTTTGGGATACGCATGGCGTGATTTCCATCGACTACCTCGAAAACGGTAAATCGATCAACAGTGATTATTATATTGACTTACTGGTGCGTTTGAAGGAGGAAATCGCAAAAAAACGACCGCACATGCAGAGAAAAAAAATCCTTTTTCAACAAGACAATGCACCCTGCCACAAGTCGATGAAAACAATGGCGAAATTGAACGAATTGGGCTTTGATCTGCTTCCCCACCCCCCCATACTCGCCAGATTTAGCCCCCAGTGACTACTGGCTCTTTGCTGATCTTAAAAAAAAGCTCCAGGGAAAAAGATTTGGCTCAGATGAGGAGGTCATCGCTGAAACTGAAGCTTATTTTGAAGCGAAAGATATTTTTTTATAAACATGGTATTGAAAAATTGGAAAAACGTTGGCTCCATTGTATCACCCTAATAGGTAATTATGTTGATGAATAAAAAAAATTTGCAAAAAAAATTTTGTTTCCATTGTTAGTCTCGGGACTTATTGATCCATGTGTTACATACGGGAAGGCATAAGATAGGAACTAGTGAGCACTTGGTTGTCTTGCCGTTTGACGATCTCCCGAAACGGATAACTCATTTACATTGTAACACTTTCATGCACACACATTAAGAGAACGCTCCCATACAGACTGCACTTGAAAATGCCACACTTTCTTTTGTACATAACTTAGGTTGCAGATATCACTCTTACAACTGGGGTGGCATTATGTATCTCGATTCGACTGAAATTTTATCGAATCGACCACGTTTCGTATTATGGTTCTCGATTCGAAGTCGATCATCGAGCTTCGTTCGACTTCACTCGAAGAAGTATTAGATTATCGAGAAGTTTTGGCATTATGGAACCAAAACAATCGAGCTCGTGAACGACTGAACTCGATAAGAAATGGTCGAAAGCCTTATTACTATCGACTATGAGTTTTCGAATACGTTTCTTTTTTATTTAGGTAGTTATCGATAACATCTTAGATTTTCATAAACATATTAAAATTGATAATCTTTATTTTAATGCATTGTTTTGTATATCGTTATATATATTTTGTGTGTTTGGCATATTATGTACAAGTCGAACTGTTTAGAAAGCATATTAATTGAAAGCTGCGTGGTGTTTACTTAAAATAACAAAAGTAAGTCGAAACTAACCTATGTCCAGTAACTGTAATTTGTAATAAAATTTCTGAATCCTGTGGAATGAAAACGTCGCTCAAACGGATTGTAGGAAAAAGCTTATTCGCTCGATAACAATGAGCAAATAATGTTTTTACCCATATATCTAACTGAAGTAAATTGAAAAATTTGTCCAAACACCTTGAAAGTATTTAGAATATGCAGGCGCGTACACAGGGGGGGGTTTTAGGGGTTCAAACCCCCCCCCCCCCCCCCCCCCCCCGAAACAAAAAATTATAACCTATGGGAAACATTGTGATATAAATTGTACATGTGTTGATTTATCACCATGTTCTAAACCTCACAAGTTCCTTTCTCATGACTCGCCGTGTGTCTGTGACAGAGCTTAAAATTGTCACGTATTCTCAATGAAAGAAACCATTCCAACAATCTCATCTTCAATATTTTACTGTCTCATTCGTAAATGACCGACATCAGAACAAACGAAGAGAGACGAAGCATGTTCGTTTCTCATTGGAAAAATGAGAGAGTATAATTGCCAACGTCACTCTTTCCTCTATGACAAGACGAAACAAAACTAACGTTTTCAGGGAGCATCAGCAGAATTTCAATTCTCGTTCTTTCATCGATGTATTGAAAATCTGTGACACTTGGCTATAAAGAGTGACTGAAATATGACAAATCGAAGCAATTACACCCCACAACCTGTTTGGAAACCAAAACTAATAAAAATTCAATTCAATTCATAGTGAAACCTTTTTCTATCATTTTCGATTCTCAAAGCTTCGGTTGAATACTGACACTGCATACTATGGGATTTTCACTAAAAACCGCCAATGACTGAAAGGGCAAATGAAAGAAAGAACACAATTTCGAAACTACTGTTCTGCTTATGTCATTGGCTGGACATGGATTTCGTTCTCATCGTTTACAAGCGAAGCTGAGAGTGACATAAATTTTTAGTCATTTTCGTCTATTTTGATTCAATAGAAATGACTTTTATTTGTTCTGGTTTGTGATGAGATTTGGTCAATAGAACGGAGTCGACTGGGTGCTATCGCCATCTACGTTAGTAGCGTAGAATGAGAGTGTGCGAATTGGTTTGTATAACTCTTTTGAAATGCGAAAACTATTAAAAACCCTTCAAATAGTGCAAGTATATCTGCTTAAATTTCAATTTATCCCGTTTTTGCTAACTTGTTTTCATTGCCTCAATTATAGCAGGTAAAATAACGAACTCTACAGAGGTATTCCGGGTAAATGAAGCAAAAAATTACATAATTATATCACACAAAAGACGCATCTATTTGAGAATGAATCATTTCGGATAGACCAAATAAGTTGCTTGAACAGAAATAAAATAATAAAAGTGAATACACTACACAAGTTTACTTGCGTGTAAATAATTTTATTCATTCGGATACCTTTAAAAGTAATTTCAAAGTTCGTAATCGCTTCACTGTGCCGAAAGCATTGCGGTTATCATCAGTAGTCTATTTGTTTTTTTTTTATTTTATTTTCTTTTTATTTCTAGAACACTACTCCAGCCTAATCGATCAATTTTCAACTCCAGCAAAACGTCCTAGTAGTATTATTAATTTTTATCGTGCTGATAAAAATGGTTATTGAATTACTTTTATTCTACCCTAACTGTGTATATCTATTTACAAAGTTGTTGCTTTCATAGTGTCTGTATTTTTGTTTCCATTAGATCGCTCTATCTTTACGCTATATTTTACATCCTAACAAGTGACAGTTCTTTGTCTAGATTTCATATAAATCAGCTCTCCAATCATAAGACCATCTGTATTTTTTATTTTCATGTTTTCCCTTGATTTATTCTCAGTATTTACTGTTAATTATAAGAACATCCTATTTTGATACTAGCATTTAGTTGTAGTAATAGCAATATTACACTCAATATGTATCCTTTTGTCGTCTAAACTTCTAGTGTAATTGTCAGTACTGTTGTTCAAGAAACTAGTTCTTTAAGCATTCATGAATTCTCTATGAAGCTCGATTCGAAAACGGAAACGCAATCACGACGGAACGCTTCCGATCGCACTTGCCGTTCAGCAAACGAGCTCGAGCGAATCGACCACTTCTGTGTGTTCCTACCAGCCTATTTCAATTACGAGAGCTATAATAGTTTTGTTTGATTTGGATACAGTTAGATACATAGTTCTTCCTACTACCAACAAGCATCGCGCACTGATACTGCGGCATTGCGAATACGACACAAGCAGAGGACACCTAGAAACGGAAACGTCGCTTATCGTACGCTAGTAGTAAAAAGGATAATGATATTAGTAGCGGTAGTACTGGTTACTGCTGATTTGAATTAAGAATAACTCTTCGTAAAGGTTCGTTTGGAAAATCAAACTTCTCTAGGGTTCATATTTTAGAGTATGGTTTTGTTTTGTTTTCTGTCTAGTAATTATTAACTAAATAGTCGACACCGAACCGTCTGTCGCTCGAATGAACGGATGTTTATTTTTGTTTAACAGTTGTGGATTTTTTCTTTCATTTTGGCATTTCTTCTTTCCTAAGAGGTGAAAGTTCGTTTGAATCTTTTACAGCAAATGTTAAATATGCCAAGGCAACGTTGCAGATTCACACTATACCAAACCCTTCACGAAGCTTTCGGGCCGTCAGACATATAGGACGAATCGGGTGAAGTCATACTGCAAAACTCCCAGTTGCCGTTGAAGGAATTTAGACTCTTCTGGCAACCTCTCTTACAATCGTTGAAGTACAGTAAGAATATCAACTGGCAGAGATGACTTCCCTGTGGGATTCTAGACGAGAAATTCTTCAAAAACATAACCCAGATTTCCGAACAGTATTAAAACAGCAATTATTAATAGTAAGATAGCATTTTATGGATGCAACCAATTAAGCCAGATATATACACCTTGTAGTAATCAACCAGAAATAAGAAACCCAAATACACGAATGAACATCGACAGTGATTCGAAGTGGATAGCCAAATATTTAGCCAAAAGCGTCATAAGACTCAAATGCTTAGACTGTGAACCATTTCGAGAATGATTTTAACTTTTGGTTAGAAATTTGATATTTCGATAGTTATTTTTTATCGAGTAGTAGAATTTAACTAAAACTGCAGTCTATTTCAAAGTTCAACGGATAGAAAGGTTTATTTCACACCGAAAATAAAATGATATCAAGTGGTGTAATAAATGTAATACAGAGAATGAAAAAAGAACTTACTTCGTTAGAAAATATATTGAAACTTTTTATTGGAGTATTTTCTTTGACTGAAAGTATGGAAAGAAATTACATAGAAGAAGTTTTAACTAAAAATCTGAAATTAAAATTTTTGGTAAGATTATTTTGTGTCCGAAAATAACTGTCAGAAATAACCAGACTTTAAAGCTGGATTATTTTTAACAGCAACAAAATGCTCGATTGTCAAACTTTGACTAAAAATTCAAATAATTCATGAGACAGTTCAAAGTCTTAATAGCGATTACATCCGTTTTCACAACCAAGGAGGCGTGGATTTTTTTTATGAGGGAATTAAAAATATTTCAATTAATTTTTCTCACCAAGTTCGGCTACAACATTGTTTCCCAGCAGCGATGCCAGGTCGTGCGCGCTGGAGAGGAAAAAAATCATTATTACATTGATTAAATGTTTTTTGTATCAATTATTGCAGTAAAATAAAATAAGGCGTCCTTCTCAGAGCAGAGGTTCAGTTCAAACGGTTTCAAACGAATACTTGGAGCTGATGTCCCGAAGCATCGAGGTTGTCTATCGTGTCTGGAAGGATATTACTTTATTTTATTCTTCCAAAATATCAACAGAAACAAATTAGGCTCGATGATAATTCCTAATAATATTCAAAAAAATTGTAAGTATTCTGCTTCGTGGCACATTTAAATCATACCCAGATGATACAAGGTTGAACGATCTCTGAAAACCAATAGCAGAATCATGCGCACCGTAATTGGTACGTCGTTTAGGAAGTCTAGGAAAAGCTCTGTTACGGAGAGCTCTGGGTCGTACAAAAAGCGATTCTAGAGCGATTAGAAACCCGCGACTTTCATAACTCGGTAGTTGATGAGGATCGTTCCAACGACGGTCGGCGAAGACCGAAGTGAACAAATCTGCCTTGTATCGCCTCGATTCTAGACTGTCCTAGAAAGTATGGACGCAACCAAAAACCGCTGCCATTTCGCAATGGTTCAGAATCTGTCAATTTTTATGGCTGCATCCTGTTGTTTACACTCTTCTCTAACCACTTGTGCAGTTGTTTATTCATTTTCATTATTTTGTTTCGAAATGCGTGGACTTTCAGCAGAACAACGTCGAAAAATTGTGTACAAATGGTGCACAGAACGCGAACTGTCACTGAGCAAGATAGCAAAAATGGCAGGAGTAAGTGAAAAAGCCGTGCGAAATGCAATCAGGAAGTTCGGTGAGGATAACACCTTCGAGGACAAACCGAAAACGGGCCGAAAAAAAGGTCCTGCAAACCCTCAGTTGGATAAACGTATACTGAAGGCGTTCGAGCAAAAGAAGGTGGTTTCAGTTCGAAATGTGGCAAAAAAGTGGGCACTTCGAAGTCAAATGTTCTTCGTGCTAAAGAACGTTTGAATCTTCTAACTCATAAGAAGCAGAAACAACCAAAACGTAGTCCGAAACAAGAAGCATCGATCAGGCAGAGGGTTCAAAAGCTGTACAATACGATTCTTGCTGGAAATTTGAACTACATAATCATAGACGACGAAACCTACGTGAAACTTGATTACAAATCCTTGCCGGGACCACAATTTTATACGGTGCGAGAAGGGCAAGTGTTAAACCAGTCCGAGGCATCGATTGAAGTCGAAAAATTTGGTAAGAAAGCTATGGTCTGGCAAGCAATTTGTAGCTGCGGTAAGATTTCGAAACCCTTCATCACCACTGCTTCAATGAACAGCGAAATATACATCAAGGAATGTTTACAGAAACGACTTCTACCCATGATTCAAAGCTACAAAGAACCTGTTGTCTTCTGGCCAGTTCTTACTTCTTGCCACTACTCGAAACCAACGGTAGAATGGTATACTACCAAAAATGTCACTTTCGTCCCAAAAGACATGAATCCACCAAATTGCCCACAACTTCGACCAATTGAGGAATTTTGGGCATTAACGAAGGCACATCTTAGGAAACATATCTCGGCAGCCGAAACCATTCAACAGTTCGAAAAGGATTGGAAAAAGTGTCAAAACTTGTCGCCAAGAACTCTGTACGGAATTTAATGAGAAACGTTCGCCAGCTAGTCTACAATGGCTAAGTAGCAAATGTTGAAAATAATATTCTGTTGTTGTAGTCTAGTATTATCAGTATATCGAATAAAATTTGAATATCTAACACTTGTGAATTATTTACAGCGAAATCAAAGTGCGTCCATACTTTCTGGGACAGTATTTATGAATATCGTTTAGGTAGTGAGGATTCTAAACGACTGATCAGTACTTAAGAAGGGATTTTAGACAGTGTATGTCTGTAAAGTGGTTGATCACCCTCAATAAGAATCCTAAGCTACAGAAAGCTTTAGCTAAAATGATCTGATGTGTTGCTTGAATGCAATACCGTTTTCGTTTATTGATCAGAGCAGCCCAAAAGCTGACCCAGAGTCACCCAAACAACTTTTGAGATGTTTGTTTTAGCAACCTGGGGTGGCTCTAGATCGGACTCCAATAGCGTAGTGTAGTTTCGCTCTGAATATTTTCTCGGATCGCACCACGACATTCATGCGAGCTGATTAATTATTTCCTTTTTTATGAGTTGTTGTTTAGCACGTTGACTGCCACGACCATTCGTTTCCGAACGGAATATACGAGTTATCTCGTAGGTTGGCAGTCAACGTGTTAAGAGTCAGAGTCGTCCGCCTGTAGGTTCAAAAACGAAAACGGTATAAGTTGTTCATCGAGATGGACGCCAAAATCCTTAGCGCTAGTCGATCTTCCAATCAAGGATCCATCCAGAAGGTATCCGAAATGGACTGGTACTTTTTTCCTTGTCAACGTATTAGCCGAGCACTTGTCGGGATCTACTATCATACGGGTAACTTTACACCACACTGGGAAGATTAACAACTGCCGCCGGAGAAGGGTTGCGTCTTCTAAGTTGCGGATGATGTGGTAGATCTTAACATCATCAGCAAACGATAAGCAAGGGCCCGAGAAAAATTCACAACATTGAAGTACAGTAAAAATATTAACAATCCGAGAGGACATCCCTGTGGTATTCCGGTTGATGCGAAAAACTCTTCAGAAGTGCATTCGTCACTTTTAACTGCTAAACGAGGATTCCTGAGGTATGACTGTAGAACCAATGAAGAATATTCGAACTGAATCCAAGTCTGTCCAATTTGACAACCGTGATGTCATATCGAAAACGAAGGAAAGAGCTGTATAAATAATGTCCGTTTGTAAACCATTAGACATTGCTTCACTCACATAAGACAAACACTATAGGCTAACTGCATATCTCGAAATAGCGATTAAAGCGACACCTTGTGATGGCTGGCGTCGTCAGCGTGGTACTCTGTAATATTCTTAACCATGGTTTTACAAGTTAAACTCGACTATTTTAATTAATATTATTTGCATAATCAGATGAAGTATAGCACGGTTATTGAAAAACTCTTTCAAACCGTTAAATTCCTTAGTAAATCGTTGAGGAAGGGAATAAAATAAGGAAGAGCGAAATGACAATGGGTTTCTCCAAGGAACTGTTTTGCGCACAAATAGCTCGCTAAAGCGCGAAAATGTGTATTATCCTCACTACATACATTTGAATACTCTTGCACCAATGTTTCTGCCTTCTTCTATAAATGGTAATAGAATTACAGGAAAAAAGACAACTTTTGATCGAGCTCGATCAGACGACCAGCTCGACGAGATAGGAAAATGTTTCTCTGTGTGCGTATGTGTGTTGTGTGTGTGTGTGTGTGTGTGTGTGTGTGTGTGTGTGTGTGTGTGTGTGTGTGTGTGTGTGTGCTGAAAGCTGAACCAATTAAAACAATCTTAGATTCGTTTGAAAGCTACTATTGAGTTATTGGTGAAGTTTGAAGATCAAGTGGCTATCCTTACCAGTTCCAGAGATATGATGATATAAGTGACGTAAACGACGAGTCAGTTTTTATCTACCAGTGATTGTTTTATTTTAGACTCGTTCGTTATCATTTGTTTCAGATAGAAATAATGAAGGAACATTTCAGCACCTCCCAACAGGATTTGGAAACAACTAAGGAACAACTAACGCATATTAGAGTGCTACGTTTAGTAAGGAATCTTAAGAAACTCATTTCTAGAAGTGTATATTCATATTTACTTAAGGCCTGAGCATAGTGAGTCCCGTATAAATTGTGAATCCACCACGTGGTTCCCTCTATTCCCTTTTTCGTCCGTGTGTTTAAGAAAGTCATGATGGAAAAACTACATTTGGGGGCCTCATATCAATTATGCTCCTTATATCGACACCCAAGGATGGCTTTTATCGTATCAAAGAATGCTCACTCGCAACTCTTCCACGATTAAATCAGTGCCATCAAAGAGAATCGGAAATCACCGCAACAACAAAAAAAAACCGGCATGGTACATTTAACATAGAATAGACACTTATACGAGAGCGAATTTCTCCCGGTGAACCGTGTGAGAATCAACGGCTAGCACGCTGCTGTGGGGATTCTCTCTGAAGCAACAAACGGTCGCTTATTCTCGTTTCGCGATCCGATTCTGTATGGGCAGTGGATAATTGCGATAGAATCATTTTACTATTGCCGCTTATTCTAACTATGTGCTTATTACCTTTGTATAATTTGTGTCTATGAAAATGTATGTGAATGCTCCACGCAAGGGTTTTATAATTTTGCAACCTAGTATGAGAATCATCAAGTCGAATCATCGATTCGATTTTCTGCGATAATTGTCAACTTGCAATTCTCTCTTGGTAAATTCCACACAGACACAATTCATTATCAGACTGAAATTTTCTTTAAAGGCCATGAAATACTCAGAGTATGAAGTGGAGCGAAGAAATGTAGAAAAATTCTCTCGAGGTTCATGCATTGAGAGACTCGAATTCTTGTAGTATCTTCTACCGGATTGAAAATGTTGTATACAATATAGATAAAAATCGAGCAGCTTCTGTCAAATTTTCAGCAATCACCAACACTGTCGACACAAATGCATTTTAAAAGGCTAATGTGTTCGGCATATTTTTTGTAGTAACATGTTCTGTTCTGTGTTCTTCAAAAGTCTTGAATTCACTACCACGCAATGTATGCAAATTAAAACTTATAACTCACTTCTAAGTGGATTAATGACAACTTTGATTTTATTCAAAGAAGAAGACAGTTCCAAACAAAAGTTTTTCTGAATGCAATGAAGACCCAAAATCAACTTCTGAAACTCAAACAGAAAACGTATTTTGATGTGATTGGGACCACTGAGCACTCTGTTAAAAGTGAATGGATTTTTACAATCTATGGCTTGAAACTATGCAATCCAATTATTGCTATTACAAAAAAAAAACTTAAAAAGTAAACATCAAATCGCTGAACCGATCAGTTGTGTACTAGCTGACGAGAACACCTTTCCTTTGACCTCTTTGTGAACAACACACAACAGTTCGTCGAGCTGAATCGGATGGCCTTCCTTGCATCGGTTAATTTCCAAAATTCGAGCGAATCCTACACCTATTTTTTTATATTTACAAAAATTTTGTGGAAACTCACCAAAAAATCTGGGTTTTGCATATAATGCGGACAGAAGTGTTCAAAATTTCAGTTGCGTTAATGTAAATGAAGAAAATAGAGACCATTGTAAACTTTGTAAGCTATCACACTTTGTTGGTCATTTCATGCGATCGATGCAGCGCACCGCGCTGCAGATGCTATACGCCACATGGTGGCGCTTCCGGAGCTGCGCAGGTAGCCTATAGTAAATTTGTGGTTGTAGCGTGGTTAGGTACAAGCCAGTTGTAGTATGTTCTTTTTAGGTCAGTAAAAAGAATTCTTAGTGTCAGTAGGTACGTAGCACCAGCCATGCAATAATTCTGTACGCTGAGAATCGGCTGCGGAGTCTGTTGAAACAGAAGGCCAAATACCACAAAATAAATTTAATACTAAGGTTTTGCTTTTTAGATCTATATTATATAGATCCAAAAAAGGCTATTGTATTTGGCTGGGAACCATTCATGCCAGAATCGGAATTTTGATGAAGATGACATTAAATGGCAGTTTACGGTGTGCTTCACCTATCATTTTATCGTGAGTTTGAAGAAATTGTTCAAATAAATGTAGCCATGTGACCAAATAAATTTTATTCTACTGGGAATTAGTACCAACTTTGAATTAATTTTCGCTGTCTCGACACTCGTTGTCCAAACTACAGAATACAACAATCTACATTCGCCCGATTTGACACATGATCGACCATTTCGTTGACGAGAAAAAGAATTCGAATGCTTCTGAAAGAATAACATGCGTAAAAGATCTGACAAACGACGTGTTCAACAACAAATGCGTTAGTCAATGCATCGCACCGAGATAGCAGATCTCACTCTGTGATATGGTTTTGTGTTTCCAACTGGAAAACGACAAAAGTACATATTTGGTGAGCAATTTAATGTCGTTTTCGCTTGATGCCAAACCTAACCCAGTTTCCACCCTAACTGCTGTCAAAACCGTTTGTTTGAAGCTTGTTTCGATCCTAGTTTTAACGTTGTAGAACTGAAAATCGAGTCAGTTTCGAATCAGGTTTGCTCAAACCCCTGTTGCCAAGTGCGAACCCAACACAGTTCCGTGAAATCTGTTTTTTGATGCAACTACCCTGGGTCAGTTTTAGTTTTCTCAAGCGAAAACGACATAAGTATGTGCCAAAGTTTTGTATATGCACAGTCAAAAGATACCTGATGATCGCAGGTACTAAGCTACTGTGGTGACACCTGCCGTAGTGATAGTCGTCTAGAGGCGCGCCTTTAGAGAAATCTGGGTTGTTTCCAACAGGACTCGTTTCACAAAGCGAAGAAAGTCGAACTCAGAACTGCGAAATATTCTCCAACGGTGGTAGAATTGAATAGACTACGTTAGAGGCTGAAATCGGCTCTAAAACTGGCGACAGTCAGGGATGATATACCACAGAAGTAACTGCGGGTTTTGGTACGATGCGTTCCTCGATTGCTTGCGTCGAGTGTGTAAAAACAACGGCGAATAAACTTGAGCTGCGAATTTCCAAAAAATGTCCCTGGTTTTCTAGCAAAATGGAATGCATTGATTCTGTTTCGATCAATTTATCTGTTTGCCGGTCCTTGAATAGTTTTGATTTGTGAGGTTACGTTTTCCAACTCGAAAGCTATGAAACTACTCAGTGGAGTGTAAACTGGCTACTAGATCAGTGAAAGCTTTTTCGCACGAAGATACGCTTTAGTTGTCTAGATTGGAGCACAATTTGTCTCCGTACAATGGAAAATCTAGTTTTATTTGATTTATGATTGGAGTCTACATCGGTTTAAAATGGTCAAGAATGCCTGGAGTAAGTCATAATCAAAGCAAATGTTATTGATGCTACATCGGTGTATTTCAGTTTGCAACAGATGAGAACACTATTGAAGCAAAGGAGCAGCCATAGTTTGTTTAGGCAAAGTAGTTGGATTCCTGCATTCAAATAACTGTATTTGATGATAAGATTCATCGGATTAAAGATCTAACTGCTTAGAATAAACGACATGATTCACGTGTGGTGTCGGTAAACTAAAAAAACAGCAAGATAATCCAACTCAGTGAAAGGTCCCGCGCAATCAAGTATCCCACATCAACCCCAACCTTCTGCAACGTTGAACCTTGGGCCTCCGTTCTACTCTTAGTCGACAGTCGAAATCAATAACATTGCATTTTTTTGTTCGCCTATTTTCCAAAATGGATTTCATTACATTTCATTGATAAACTTTATTTTAGTTATATTAGTAGTTTAGTAAGGTGTAATACCAATAATGATAAATTATCTACAATACGAGCTAGCGCATTACATAATGTTTTTTTTTTGTGTGTCCACCCTCTTTCTGTGGCGTACCCAGGGGGGTTGGCATCAACATTTCTCTACCTCGACACCGCTGCATCCCGGTTGCGGCTGACGGCATGTTCCAAGAAAATGGTAATCGTCAACAAAGTAAAAATAGCCAATAGAAATCCAAGCAGAAAAGAAATGAAATTGAGTTCTACAGCAGTGCTATTATCGACCTAACTTCCTATCGATATGGATCCTACTAACAAAGGTTTTCTGTTTTTTTTTCATTTTGTAAACTTACACCTCTACTCCACTTCCTGTTTCTGCAGGTTGATGAGCGCCCCGACGATCACGACGACATCGTCCAGCAGCTCCAGTGTCTTGCCATCGACGCAAGCCGTCGGCGACAGAATCATGTGATCCTGAAAGCTCTCCAGCACGCTTTCGATGTAATTTTTCAGCTTGAATGTTCTACTTTTACTGATCTTCTCGGACACAATTTCCTCGAAGTTATCGTCCTCGTTGTTGATCGTCAACGTTCGCTCCAGGTCGGAATCGTTTCCGGTACCAGCACCGGGCCTTCCGTGCGCACCCCCGCCCCTTCCGGTCGTACTGCCACCGTTGTTGTTTTCATGATCGTGCGCGTTGCCATTGGTAAGGCGATCCTCGAAATTGTGGAAATTTTTACCGGCTATCAGATTCGTGTTGGTTTTGAATTTCGTCAGAAAGCCGGACTGTGCCAGTACTGCCTCGTCGTCGGTCTGAATGCCGAAGCCCCGGGACACAAAGCACACACAACCGTCCAGCGTGGACGCAATCAGGTATTTCAGCTTGTGACACTGGTCTAACTCACAGTACGACGATTCCATCTGAGCCTGAGAGAGATATTTGACGGCATTCTGCCGAACTTTGATCACCAGATAGTTCAGGATGAGATGAATTTTGTTGAAGTGTTGCCGCAGGTTGATAGGAACGTTCAGCTTCATGGTGATATCGTCCGGCCAGACGATGAAATTTCGCAAACAATCCGCTATTTTAGGCACGCTCGTGCGGAACAGGATTTCCACCTCTCCGTCAGTGAGTCCGAAAACACTGGCCAACCGGGCGTTGTGTTCATTGAGTTTGATTTTCCGCAGCGTCAAAATGATATCCCGCTGGTTAAGCTCGAAGCTCTGCGCTAACGAATTCACCAGGAAAATTCGGTTACGCCTCAGTCCCAAAAACAGCGTGGGAAACTCGTGCACCATCTGCAGTTTCACCTTGGTGGATGTGTTTGTGTTGGTCGGTTTGCTAACCATTTTGCGCTTAAAATTGCGCCGATCCTGCCGGTCGTCCGAGTCGGATTCCTCTGTGACCAGCACCGTTGTTCCTTTAACCTTCAGCGCACCGGCGTCTAATCGTTGGGCAGGATGGGACACGATCACCATATTCTCGTCTCCCGTTTGGTCCATCTCCGTTTCGGACTCGGTGGCCGATGTGTCTATCTCCTCCTCCTCCTCCTCCTGCTCCTGCTCCTGATCCAGGTCCTGTTCCTGTTTGATCGGAACGGACTCCAATCGGATCCGTTTGGCCAGCGGTTGCCGCTGTTGCTGCTGCTGCAGCTGTAGCAGCTGCTGGGGAGTAATTTTGTTTTTCAGGCTGGCCTGCTTCTGTTGACGTAGTTGCTGCTGAATCGACGACACTCGCTGCTGTTGTTGTTGCTGATGTTGTTGTTGCTGTACCGATTGCTGTTGTACTGAATCCAATCGTTGCTCTACGGATCCTTGGTCTGATAATGCGCTGATTGATCGTGTCTTCCCTTTCTCTGGTGGGCTACTGTAGTTATGAAATTTCATAATATCGGCCTAAAAAGATAGCAGGAAAAAAAACAAGAGAAAAACGTTAGTAATCGGAATAAGTAATCTGAAAAGGTCGCCAGTATGATATGACTGCGTTATTCGACGATTAATTAGAACAATTGACGAGGTGGACACAATAAATCGAATAGGACAACGAACGGAATTTAAGGATTCGCGTCTGGAAAATTGAAACATGCCAATAAAGACCGTAATCAGAATGGATATTGGTGAATTATATTGTACAATGGATTAACATGGAAGAACTCACATGCAACTCATTCGCTCTACACGCCTGGCAATAAAACAAGTGCAAAATTGGAAAACAACCTATGCCTCCAAAGAACAATGTTGATTGCTATTCTAACCATTTATATTAATTCAATCAATTTCAACATCTGTAATTTGAAAAAGGTAGCCGAGCTGACTGAACGGGGCTGTACATGTACACTAGGGTGCCAATATTCAGGGGTCATCTCTAGTTTCGTAAAGCTGTAGTGCTCAAAAGTTTAAGAACCTCAAAAATAGTAGCTAAGCCGATCCTGAAAAATTTGTTTCCTGTTCCATGTCGTAAAAGGCCACAAAAATAGGTCTCCCAAGTCAAGGTGTATTTCCGTTCCGATGACTGACTGGCTGGAGGAGATTAAATAATGCAGTCGTGAACGGAATATCTTCGGTTTTGCACTTACTGTGTTACATAGTGGACGATTTCATTCTTCGCAACTCGCAGGATTTAAATGATTAAAACATTTTAAAAAATGTTTCCATGATTTGCTATAGGCGATTTTAAGCCAATATATTCGGTTTCTTGTAGTTGTTGTATGATAAATGCTGGAGATGAAGTGTTCATTACTTTAATTGATAATGGTTAGAGTAGAACAAATCAATCTCCAGTACAAACGTACAGTAACTATGAATCTATCCAGACTTCTGCAAAAAAGTAAAGCTTCTATAGCTTTGGTTCAAGAACCATATTTTCCAAAAGGGAAACTTCTACGTTGGAAAGTTGTTAAACCCAGTCTTCGTGGCCTTCAACAAGGACGGTATGACTAATCCACGTGAAATGCCTAGTGCATGCATACTTGCAAATAGTGCTCTCGATGGTTCTCTCATGTCGGAGCTCACAACTCGGAATATTTGTGCTGTCACAGTTGGTATGACTATTGATGGCATAGACAGGAAATATGTATATTGTTTACTGCATAACCCACCTTCGCCAAGCGATGACTTCATAAAGGTTGTATCATATTGCTGCAAAAGCGATTTACCGCCCATAATCGACAGTGACTTTAATGCTCACCATATCATTTGGGGCAGCACAGCTATAAATTCAAGAGGCTCTGATATGACGGAATTTGTGAGCAGTACAAACCTGCACATAGTCAATGCAGGAAACCGTCCAACTTTTGCGAGATCTGGAAGAGAGGAGGTTTTGGACGTAACTCTCTGCTCTGATAGAATTGCGCAAGATTTGATAAATTGGCTCGTCCCCAATGAACTCGAACCTTCGTTATCTGGTTATAAGTACATTTTTTGTGATCATTTAAAGATTAAATTTGATAGCCACATATCGTAATCTAAAATCTACAAACTGGGAACTCTATGAAAAGGGCATGACGACTAGATTTTACGGGTATCAAAAACAATTGAAACCCCAATGGACTGGGGAAATGTTGTCGACAAAACAAACTTACTCATAGTTGCAGCATATGAAAAGGCTTGTCTACTTCGGATTGTGCGAGCTACTAGAAGAACTCCTTGGTGGAATGCTGAACTTGCTAGACTAAGGAAACTAAGAAGAAAAGTTTGGAACCACCGACGCAGAGATGGGTCGAATGCATTTGTGTCGGCTCGAAGGGCTTACAAAAATGTTCTTCGATCGTCTGAACTAATTAGTTGAAGAAGCCTTTGCACAAATGTCTCTAGTCTAAATAAGACTAGCAGATTAAATAAATTACTTTCGAAATCAAAGAACTTTCATTCCGGTTTCTTAAGAATATCAGAAAATGATTACTTGTCTGATGTCGGTGATGTACTCAACTGTCTTTTCAATACTCACTTTCCAGGATGCATGGATGTATCACCGGCAATTGTTCCTGTTGACGGTTGATTCGGTCAAATAGGCAATTGAAAAAGGTAAATCATGGAGACTCAAACCCAGATACATTCACAGCTCAATCAAAGCAAAATCATCTTCAAAGTTTGGCCATAATGACAAAGATGCGAGCGTTCAAGACAATTCTTTCTGCTACTCTCGAAGCACTCCTGTGTATTGAATAACGGCATGTGTTCCCCAAACAAGAAATAATAGCTTGTGCATGCCGTCCTAGGTAACTTTAGGTGTTTGGAACAGTAACTCTAAGAACTATGCAACTAGTCACACTCGCTTAAGGTCTCAAATGGTAATATAGATGAGTATTTCCTTGTTCCAAATGGCTTAACTCTCACATCCATTTTTCCTTTTGAAACATTCAGTGTGAGATATCCTCTTCGTGAGGAGTGGTTGTCTGGTTATTTGGAACTACCACTTGATGAGCTTGGTAGTTTTTTATCCGGACCGATCTCTGTTGGAAGGTCACGCTGATGGTGGTGTCTACTGTCATGTAATGAGATTAGAGCTATCTCACTCACTAGGTAGACACTGTACTGTGTTTCAAACCGATATCAACATGAATCTGTGTAGTGTACCAATCGGTGTTTCAATTGACGATCTTTTCAAAATGTTTTTCAGCTAGGCACTCGCAGTTCCAATGAATGATTGACGGACGAATTAAATCAGCGGTTTCCAAAGTGGTCGATATAGACTCCTTGACGTCGATATCCTTTTTGTCGACGTAAACGTAAACGAGGTCGACGAGGTCTAGAAATCGACCCCCTATTATTTGATATAAGTTGTTATTTAAAATATTTACACTAAAAAAGTTGTTTATTTGACCATCCGCAGGAATTGGTAGGGGAGACTGTTCGGTTACCGGCACCCTTTTATTTTATCCTTATAACTTGTCTAAATGCACATTATGTGGACATATATACATCAATGGAAAGCTAAAGTCCCTAGCTAACAACTGATAAAGTAACTAAGTCGATTTATTTGATTGAAAAAACTTTATTATCAATTTAGTAAAGTGATAAATTTTGGTTATTTCAAAAAAGGTGTTCGGTTACTGGCACCCCAAGAAATTTCATTAAAAAAGGGAAAAATATAAGTAAAGACTGCAGTTATTCAAAGAAACAACAGATTTTTTTCTTTTTGGAAGCGTTTTGGACAAAAGTCTTCATTGTCTGATGGTGACTTCGCCTTGGCTCTCTTGGTCGATGATCCAGGCGTCTTTGGATTTGATTTGGCCGGTCTTTCACGTTTTTTCTTAGCCGGACCATCTGCTGACCATATGAGCAGCTAGATGTTTGGCCAAAACTTTCACTAAACAAATCTTTGGTTGCAAAAATTTTGATAGCATCCGGTATTAAATCACGAAATAGATCGATTTCACCTTATAAATATTCAATCCACTAACCTTTCCGATTAATGTTCTTCGATTTGTGATACTATAGAAAAGTCAGAACCTTTGTGTTGATATTCGTGCATTTGATATTTGTTTTGAACGCAGCACAAATTACAAGCGTCTGTTTGCTTCGGTATTCGGCAGAAAAAGAACGTGCTGCTGTTACATACACATGACATTTGTCGGAATGACGCTATCTGCTTTCTGGCAAAAGTTACGGTGGGCTGCCGGCAACCGAACACCTTCCCCTAAGCATTTTACATCAATACTAAAAGAGCAAGAAATTGAATTTTCAAAGGAACTTGTGGATGGGGGTCTGAGGCCTAAGTTAATTTTAGTAAAAGGGGTCCATGACCCTAAATAGTTTGGGAACCCCTGAACTAACTGATCGCAAGTCGAACTCAAATCGGAGACCTCAGCACTATTTATTTCTTATGGGCTTTACCCGATCATTCTTGTATAACTTGACACGAAAGGCCAGATGAGTCAGGGTCAAAACCAGCGCAAAGCCGCCGAGGTGACGCAGCCCGAGCCGTCCAATGACTAATCCAAAGCGAGGGCCTTTTGCAGGCAAATTTGTCATTTGGCCGTTTACCCAGACTTGCTGACACACATGTATAGTTTCGCATCTACCATTGGCATTGAAAAACACCGAATTCCTATTTCCGACAAATATTCATGTCAGTGGCGTCTCGTCCTCATGTGCATCTCGTGCACTGCACAACTGGTCAAATTGAAGGAAATCACTGCATCCCTTTCCGCATTAAATTATTTTTTAGATTCTTTGTTCGCCGAAATTGCGAGTATTTACACAGATCTCATATACATCCAATTTAAAATTTTAAGTATCTCTTATCGCTGTGTTAGTGTCTTTTCTGTGCACATGAGTTACTGCACAGATTCCAGAAGAAAAAGAATCACTGAGTTCAGCTTCGAGATTTGTTTTTGTTTCTGGCATATTTGTCTCTGTGAGAACTTATATGCACACCTTCAGGAGAGGCAGCAGTGGCTTATGCTTATGACAGATAAAAACAAAATGCTGTTTCAGTTGCAACGTCGAAGCGGTTTTATTGATGTAGTTATTGACAGATTTGTTCGACGGGGAGAACCGAATTCTTCTATTAAATTTATGAAAGTTCAATAAAAAAAATCCCATTCGAAAGTGTATCGTTATTTCGTTGTACTGAAAACCACAAACGAATATCCATACCTCAATCTTTAGTTTTTACTTACAATTAATTGTTACATCTGATATATTACAAAAGTAGTGCACAATCAAAAAAAAATTGTCACGAGACGCCACTGATTCACGATCTTTACCGAAAGTTGATTGTGTTTTGTGTTGAATGGTTTTCTGGCAAACGGTCATAGCAGCATCAAACACTATGTGAATTTTTTGGCAAACGACAATTATGCCGAAATACCATTATGCCAAATATACGCGTTATGCCAAATAAATATTATGCCAGAATTCAGTTCTCTTGCTGTCAAATAGGATTATGCTGAATGATCATTATGCCAAACAAGTATTATGCCAAATAACCATTAGGTCGAATGGTTTTATAACAACGAGAATTTTGTCCAATGACCCCGTTTCCAAATATTTTGCTCTCCGTACATAGTTTAAACTGTGTATGATGAGCTGAAATTTATGAATATTCTATCGATTCTCACAGAATGCAATGTGTCAAGGAGCTATAGTTATTGCTAAACAAGAGATTTACTTTGTTTTATAAATATTGCGATTCGTTCTACTCTCTTCTAGAGATGCAGCATCGCTTTTGTAAAATCTCTATTCCTTTCGGTGATCGGGGTTTTCATGAAATGTCCATTTTGGTACCTGCACATCGTTCAACATATTTTCGAGGATGAAGAACGATTAGTTTCATTTTGTATGTGCTTTTTTCTATTTTGTTATATTGCTGTATGTTGTTACATGGCAAGTGATTCAGTACAAACTTTTCATCTTTGATTTCATATCATTTTATATGTTACAGATTCAGATTTGATTTTGATTCGCACAAAGTTTGATTTGAGAGTTTTTTTTAATCCACCTAGTGGCCTTGTTCATATTAGATACATTTTCAAAAACACAAAACAAACTATACAAAATTTAACAACACATTATGTGTTAGGCGGTGGTGTTTACTTCTTCCGTACCAGCACGTACCGATGCGTACCGGTTATGCATAGTTTTGTACGACAGTTTGAAATTTTTGACACTAATCGCCCTATAATTCCGGAAATCGGATCAGGATGAAATGTCACAGTATCTTTTAAGACAAACTTTAAGCTTTTATTTGAATCATGATTTGTGAAAATTGGTTTAACCGTTGCTGACAAACCGAAGTGAGTTCCGGTTTTGAAGATTTTCTTCACTATTATCGGTGCTTCCGGAAGCGAAAATCGGGGACTAGTAGTCCTAAAGTAGATTTATATATCCACTAACTAACAAATCTGCCAACTAGATGAATTTAGCAGTAAGTTTTATAAAAATGTGCACCTCGTTTCGCCTTCACTTTTGAAAAAATACTCTCGAAAATGTCAATTTTTCACTTTCGCTTTCGGCCAATGCAGACGAGCTTTTGGAAAATCATGGGGACTCAAACCCAGATACATTCATTGGATCTACACAACTATTGTTAGACCAATTTTAGCATACGGATGTCTTGTATGGTGGCAGAAAGGAGAAGTCGCGACAGTTCAGTCAAAGCTAAATCATCTCCAAAGGATGGTCTTAATGGCGATGACAGGAGCATTCACAACAACTCCTACTGCTGCTCTAGAGGCGCTACTGTGCATTAAACCACTACATGTGTTCCTAAAACAAGAAGCATTATCTTGTGCATACCGTCTTAAGGTTACAGGGCTTTGGAATAGTAACCCATTAGATTATGCTACCAGCCACACTCGCTTGTGGTCTAAAATGGTTACGTGGAATGAGTATTTACTCGCTCCTAGTGACTCCTAGTGATTCAAGGTGAGCTATCCTCTTCGTGAGGAATGGTTTTCTGGTTGTCTGGAACGACAACTTGATGAACACATAGTTTGTTATACGAACGGTTCTCTGTTGAATGATCGTGCTGGTGCTGGTGTCTACTGTCTTGAAATGAGGCTGGAGCAGTCTCATTCACTTGGTAGATACTGTACTGTGTTCCAAGCAGAAATCTACGCGATTCTGTGTGGAGTACAATCGGCACTTCAGCAGAGGATCTGTGGTAAACGAATTCATTTTTGTTCCGACAGTCAGGCAGCCTTAAAAGCACTCAGTTCGAATGACTCACGGTCGAATCTAGTGATCGCATGTCGATTACTGGTATTACTGGAAATGAATGGGCTGATGAGTTGGCTAGAGCTGGTGCAACGAATGATTTCGTTGGTCCTGAACCAGCTTTACCACTTTCAACTAGTTGGATAAAGCACAAGATTCGTTCTTGGGCTGCCTCCAAACATGCCAGCTACTGGCGCAGCTTGCAAACTTGCGCTCAGACAAAAGCATTTCTACCAGATTTAAATCTGAAAATGTCAAAGTGTCTACTGCATTTCTCCAAGCATCATTGCAGTATTCTGGTCAGAGCTCTGACTGGGCATTGCAAAATCAATTATCACATGGCTACTATTCAACGTGCTGAGTATTATTCGTGTGATTTGTGTGAATGCGATTATGGTACTTCATATCATCTGATATGTAACTGTCCCGCATTGACGCAGCTACGTATCCGGGTTTTTGGTTCTCCATACATGGTTGAGTCTGTGTATGCGGAGCTAAAATTGAAGGATATTCTCTCGTTTCTCACCCAATGTGGTAAGGAGCTATAATCAGAAGGGTTCATCGTTCTTCCTGGAGTGAATGAATCCTTTCTGTATTCACCTTAAATAGGGTTTAGAAGATTGTTTGGCATCCTTTAGGGGGTACCGAATTCACTTCTGCTCGTACATACTGCGAATCGTTCTGCATTCTTCCGGGAGTGCAGAATGGTGTCGCTTTTGTAAGATCTCTAAATCCTCTCGGGGGTTGGAGGTTTTATTAACAGCAGACTGTTCGGGAGCTCGTAGAGGTTCAGAATTTACTTCTGCTTCCACTAAATGTGATCCCCAGCAGATTGTTCAGCATCCCTTAGGGGTGCAGAATTTACTTCTGCTTTTACGTGTTTTTGTGTCGTCAATTTTTCCCATCCTCCTAGTCCAACCTTTACCATTTCCTTTCAATCCTTCCCTCTTATATATCGGGAAAATGATGCTAAAAACAAATTGATGACAAGGCACAAATCTCCAAATATCAAGGGGAACGTGCCATTTGAGCCAATTTGTTCTGATTCCTGAACTAACAAATCTGCCAACTAGATGAATTTAGCAATAAGTTTTATAAAAATGTGCACCTCGTTTCGCCTTCACTTTTGAAAAAATACTCTCGAAAATGTAAATTTTTCACTTATCGCACTGTAATACCGGAACCGAAAGTCGAATCATGATCAAGTTCTCGGGTACTTTTTAAAGGATTTCAAAACCTTTCATTTGCATCTTAGTTTGTAAAAATCGTCTGAAAAATTTCCGAGAAAATTGAGCACGCGTTCCTCATAAATTTGCACATATTGCCTTGTAATTCCGGAACCGGAAGTCGGATCGGGATAAAATTTAATAGCGATCTATGGGACCTTTCATTTGAATCTGAGTTAGTGAAAATCGGTTCAGCCATCATCAGAGAAAATCGAGTGACATTATATGTTACACACACACGCACACACACACACACACACACACACACACACACACACACACACACACACGTACATTCATTTTGTGAACTCGACGAACTGAGTCGAGTGGAATATGAAATAGCCTTTCTATATGAGAAAGACAAAAAAGTTATTCTTTACGAGCCACCCTTTCTTTACACCGAAAAATTGATGTTTAATGCAAATAACTTTTGTGAAGACATCAACTACAAATTAAAACGGGTGGATAATGTCAGAGACATAACTGAATGACGTAAATATGAATAAAACTGACAAGCTTTTCCACACCTTGGAGATGTTTTCTTAAGTTTGCGCGAATTATATAGCTATTTATTATAGAAACCCTGATTTAATTCACCTAGTGGTGTGATGATGGCTTTTAACTAGCGAACAAAACGTGTCGTAAGCACACATCACTCAACCACTGGAAATATTGTGATGATTCATTCAATTCATTTGGAATTTTTTTTGTCGTCTAAATGCTCGTTCATACCAAAAATTTTAGAAAACTTCTGCTTGGAGTTATTATCTCGCACTACTGAAAATAGAATCATAAGTTGCAGAACATATTTCCGATGGTATGGAGAAGAAATTATGTTGTTGCCTTAAATACAAGAGATATTCACGATTAAGTTTTACAGGGTTCTTGTACAGGGTAAATTTTGAAAAGAAAGTCGTATTCACGACAAAAAAAAACTAATATTTAAAAGCGAAAATAGTTTTTGTGTCGCCGATTTCCCGTTTCGGATCACAGTGCATTGGCACCGTAGCTACGACTGGTACTAATTTTTCTTTAATAGTTTCTGTGAAAAATATATCCGAAAAGCACAATTAATCCAACATTTTAACTAAGCAAAAACAAAACAAAAATGCCGAACAATTCGTTAATGATTGCATTTGGTTTACAAAATTATTCAGTAGTTGTGTGACAGTTCAACGAAATTTTTATTAGCGGACGATCAGTTATCGAACGTTCAGCTGTTAAAAATACAGTAAAAAATTACCGAATTCTGTGAAATTTTCTAAGTTTACATCGAGTAGAGAAAACTAAATATTACAGATAATTGGTGGTCGAAATTTCAATTTCTAATTGACAGTGATTTCAACAATAGTTTTGTAGTCCTACGTCAGCAGTTCGAACAACCCCACAGGGATGTCCTCTGCAGTTTAAAGACTATTTTGTGTATACAAGGACGAATCAATAACAGTTACAATTTCGTATAATTAAGTTCAATATCAATATCAAATAAATTAAGTTAACCTCCCAATATATTCTTCGCGTCTAAAAAATGTAAGAAGAAGATAAATTAAAACAAAATTGTTTTATAGATATCAATACAATATTTGTTCTCACTTGAATTGATACGTCGAACAGACAGTGAATAATTATCCAACGAACGAAATCAAATCAGTGATGCGATCAAGTAGTACTCACTAGATTTAGACTTGTTTTTGTTCTTACCCAGTCACTGTCCCATTCGACTAATCACTTTCGATCTGTACCAGGGATCACACAAGTGGACTGTTCGTGAGTCCACTAGACAAAGCTGTAACAATATAGTAAACACACAGAGGAAACAATCCGGAAGAATGTTGGGTCAAATTTGAAATCCGAATAGGAGGCAACGGATATTGTTAGATGTTAATAAAAAAGGTTGTGTTTTTGCAATAATTTAGAAACATCGGATAACACGCACTTGTAGTCAGCATGGGTGTTGCGGTGAATAGAGGGGGGTGAGGGTGCGTGTTACACACAACGTGCTAGAGAAACTGAACACAAATGCACCTTCGAGTTGTTTTCTGCCTTCATCTGCATTTGGGTTGCACTGTTGCACTGTTGCCTGCTATCATTGGTGTTGCTTTCACCACCGAAAACCGAAGTCGTTCAATTAGCACAGAACTACCAACTTGCGAATTAGCATCTGTTGGCACTGTACACTAGTCTCATCCGAAGACAATAACACACAAATCGGTCACGAAACGTACTACTGTGTTGCACACTGACCGAAGCTGCCGACGAACTGACTAACGCTGGTAGTAGCAAGTAGTAGTAGTAGTAGTAGTGTTCCTATACTACTCTGTAGATACAACGCAAAACCTTATCAACGACGAACTCCACACCTGTTAACCTCAACCCTCTTCCGATAACGATCCAAACACCGAAAAATAGTAGACCTACCGTGACCACCGTAAACTTCGCAATGGAACAACTTCGTGACCAATTAGTATCCGCACCTACCTCGACTAGTTCAAGTTCTAACCGACCAGCAGCAACTGATGACGAAACTATTAACCACTGACTTGATTCTTTTGCTTACGCCATACTCGGAATAACTGCAAAAGATCAACAACTACTTTTGTCTGACGGAGGAATCCGGGGTAAGACGAAAAGAAAAGTTTTTCTTCCCTCAGAGTGATTGTTTTGTTTGACTCAACTCGCTCGGCAATTGCATGAACATGTTGCCCAATCAGATGTCCATCTAACCCCCAACTCCCCCGCCGTTTGTGTTTCTATTCTGGCTTCTCTTTCTGGCCGCTTGTTTTTCCTCAGGGGAATCGCAGTGTGAGCCAACGGTCGCGTAGCTTTCCAAGGCACACTGCTCACAACAACGAATGATTCACAGCAATCAACTTTGCAAACTGAAACATAGATAAAGAGAAAGAGAGAGACAGCACAACGACGACATGTGAGCTGCTGCTGTGTTGTGAATTGTTGCCCCTCTATGACTAACCCTGAAATGATACGGCTGCATGCTAGTGAGTAGTGACGCAGCGGTGCTTGCAAAAGTGGCCCTCGTTAGTAGTATTGTTGTTGTTGTTATTATTGTTGCGAACTTGTTTGTAAACTAACTACATACAAATGAGAACAATGGAACGCGCAAGATAGTGCAAGAACCGAATCTAAGAGCGAATTTCTCGGCCTTGTTTGTAGCACAAATCGTACTGCGGCGGCACTTCAAAATTGCCTATTCAAATTATCACTAACAGATTTGTGCTTGAATCAATCGGTTCAATCAAGAAATTTTTTTACACCGACTAGCCTACTACGAAACCAACATAGTTTTACTATGCTAAGCAGCTTCTAAATCAGTCGAATTTGAAATTTGATGTCTATTTTTGGTCATTGCTTTTTTTTCTTCTAACGTCCTACCGGTGTTTTCGGGGGGAATTCGTATGCCTACAAGCATTGACAACTTGTGATTCACATATCATGCCACAATCGAGTGGATTGAGGTCGATAAGAACACAAAGAACTACGAAAACCCGTAAGACCAAAAGTCGAATTGCAACAAATGGAGAAAAGAATCCTTTTTTTCCTGGATAAAAATTAGTGTTCAAAATTGAACGAAATCAAATCAAACTGTCATAACTTGCTCGATTAGACAACTCACGAAGAAACAATATAGTTGTTATATCGAAGTAAGCGGCGTATGCTAGATACGTCATATCATAGTTCTCATATGATAACAACTACAAACGTATCAGCCGTTGCTTCCCTTTGTACCACCATTTGCCATTCAGAAATCGATTGTAGGAGGAGAGGGAGACGGCAAGGTATGCCGCAAATAGCGATTTGAAAAACTGGTCCCACTACTTCATAGTATTTAAGTCAATGTTAATTAAACTGGGTCTGAGAGCCTGCGATTCGATGGATAAGGAACTCATCGCGCAAACCAGTTGAAATATGTTTCAGCCTCGACCTGAAAGGTTTTCTAGTGTCAATAGCATCTTACGTATTTGCGATCGAACATGGAAATCGATGGAGCGCGATACAAAGTTGTCGACAAGCATAACAGCGCAATCGAAAGTCTATTAATAGGACTTCGAAGTCAGTTAAAATCCCATAGTTTGCGGATACGTTTAAAAAATACAAGGGACAGTCAAACGGGATTGCTAGAGGCATTGACGTAACAGATCGGCTGAAAAGTTTGTATCGTTTCTATGAGAGGGCGCCACTAGAATTAAATCCATACCATTTTCAGTTAGTACCAACCATCAAAAGATACGTGTATAAATTTGACAGCTGTCTGATTATTAGTTTGTGAGATATTGCATTTTGAGTGAAGCTACTTTTGTTATTGTGAAAAAAATGGAAAAAAAGGAATTTCGTGTGTTGATGAAACACTACTTTTTGATGAAAAAAAGTGCCGCCGATACCAAAAAATGGCTTGATGAGTGTTATCCAGACTCTGCACCGGGCGAAGCAACAATTCGTAAGTGGTTTGCAAAATTTCGTACTGGTCATATGAGCACCGAAGACGATGAACGCAGTGGTCGTCCAGAAGAGGCTGTTACCGATAAAAACGTGAAAAAAATCCACAAAATGATTTTCAATGACCGTAAAGTGAAGTTGATCGAGATAGCTGACACCCTAAAGATATCAAAGGAACGTGTTGGACATATTATTCACGAATATTTGGATATGAGAAAGCTTTGTGCAAAATGGGTGCCGCGTGAGCTCACAATCGATCAAAAACAACAACGAATTGATGATTCTGAGCAGTGTTTGGAGCTGTTATATCGAAATAAAACCGATTTTTTTCGTCGATATATAACAATGGACGAAACATGGCTCCATCACTTCACTCCGGAATCCAATCTACAGTCAGCTGAGTGGACTGCACGCGATGAACCGAACCCAAAGCGTGGAAAGACTCAACAATCGGCCGGTAAGGTTATGGCGTCTGTATTTTGGGATTCGCATGGTATAATTTTCAAAAATTAAAAGGGAAAAACCATCAACAGTGACTATTATATAGCGTTATTAGAGCGTTTCAAGGACGAAATTTCGAAAAACGGCCTCATTTGAAGAAGAAAAAAGTTTTGTTTCATCAAGACAATGCACCGTGTCACAAGTCGATGAAAACCATGCTGAAATTGAACGAATTGGGCTTCGAATTGATCCCTCATCCACCGTATTCTCCAGATTTGGCCCCAGTGACTTTTTCCTGTTCTCAGACCTCAAGAGAATGCTCGCTGGTAAAAAATTTAGAAGCAATGAAGAGGTAATCGCTGAAACTGAGGCCTATTTTGAGGCAAAGGACAAATCGTACTACAAAAATGGTATCGAAAAGTTGGAAGATCGCTATAGTCGCTGTATCGCTTCTGATGGCAATTATGTTGAATAATAAAAACGAATTTTGGCAAAAAAATGTGTGTTTCTATTAAACGATACGAACTTTTCAGCCGAACTGTTAGGACTGCACAACTAATGACAAAAGTATGACCAAAATTAGTTTTGAATAGGGTAACAGAGGTATTTTGGCTACTTCATATATTTTGGCCCACCTAACAAACTTTATGGATTCAACCGATGTTAAGTAACTCATGTTGCATCAATTTGAAGCTAATTACATTACATTACCTATTGAGGAAGGGTTTTTTAAGATATTACAACATTTGGTGAATGTTTTTTCAAAGTGCACCAAAATAAAACTAATCCAAAAGTAGGCCAAAATACCTCTGTTATCCTATTTAGGCTGTAGTTTTTTGTGTTCCATAAAAAACTTTGTTGTATCTATGAGAAATACTTGTTTGAAAATAACGGGTATTTTTGGGTTTGTTTTGTCGTGAATACGACTAACTTTACTATGGGGTGCCTGTTCAAAATTTACCCCGTACAAGAATGGGTAGAACTTAATCGTGTATTTCTCTTGTTGTAATTAACCCAATAACATAATGTGTGATTAAATTTTCAACAGTGTGAGATAACCATAAAAAAACTCAAAAGCAAAGATTTACAGGCACATACCAGTCCCGATGTTCTACTGGACAAGCATAAAAGATAAACTTTGATCGAAAATTGTTCATTTCTTCTAGTGCGTTAGACGGAACTGAATGTCGTGGTGAGGTTATCCCACCAACATCAGTCACATTGAACCTGCTATAAAGCTTGAAACGCTCAGGTCGTGCTCTCATTTGGACTTCGTTCGTCAGGAGGAGCAGTCGCCAGCAATGAGAGCAGACCGTTTACGTGGTTCAACACATCAAACGCTCAGGTCGACATTTCTCAATGCTTTCAGAATTAATATCAGTTATTAATGATTAAATTTTCAACAGTGTGAGATAACCATAGATAACTCAAAAACATAGTTTTCTCAAACTTTTGGAAACAATGAAGACAGTTCATTACGCTTGCTTTTCTTTTTCGCACTGGGACGACGTGAGCAAGACTAGTCACGTTTAATCAGCAACATCTAAAACAGATCTCAGATTTTGGAACTTAATTCTAAGACTGAATTTTGGAACCAAATTCTACCTGAATTTTGAACCTAATTCTGGTTTTAAAATGTAGTTTTGAAATTTAGTTTCAGAATACGGGTTCAAAAGTTAAAACTTAGGCAATTCAAATTTAAGATTCTGGAGCTAGAATTTTGGAGCTGGTTCCTTGACTAGATTTCGAACTTAATTTCGTGCCTGTTCGAAGTACAGAACTCGTATCCAGAATTCTTATTCTGGAACGAAAATTCAGAATTTCGAAACAAAATTCATAATATAAATTTCAGATCTGAATTTTGGATCAAAATTTTAGATTTGAACCGGAATTTTGAAACTGACTTTAGAATCTGAATTTAACACCAGATTCCAGTTTCTGAGTTCATTATCCTTATTCAGATTAATCATGCAGGAATTGGTTCTGGAACAAGATTTTGGAACTGGATTCAATGCTTTAAGTTAGGTTCGGAATTCAGGTTCAGAATTGAGTTCTAGAATTAAATTTGAAAATAAGTTCAGTTCCAGAATTCTAAAACTAAATTAATGAACTGCAAGACGAACTGCTAAATTAATGAACTGCAAGAATCTGGATTCTGAACCTGAATTTTGCAACTGAATTCTGAACTAGTCCCATATTCCCAATTCAGTTCCACCAGCCATACCTCGATGCTCCGTTAAAACTCTAGAAACAGTAAAATTAGTACAATTCACACAATCAATCAACTAATATGAACGATTATTGATACTCGGAAGTGTGAAAGAAGCATCGTCTCTACTCTGTATTGTTTGGCAAATCATCATGAATAGGTTAACTCCAGAACAAGAAATTTCAACATTCGTGTTCAATTATAACTGTTTTTAGCGCAAAATTCTCTTCAGTGTTGATGATGGATACGTCAACAAGCAAAATTGCTATATTAAATTGGAACAAAGATCCACACGCCGTTCAAGAATTACAGATAAATGTACTGTATGGGCTGGTGGAATCCTCGTTCCTTATTTCTTTCAAAATGAGGAAGAAAGGCACGTTCGATACAGAACCATGATCAATGAATTTCAATGTGATTTCATCAGGATGGTGCCACTTGTCATACTGCGGCCAAAACAATTGACTTATTAAAAGAACACTTCAACGATAACATTATTTCCAGAAATGGACCGGTGAATTGACCTCCGCGTTCGCGTGATTTGACGCCACTCGATTTTTTTTTGTGGGTATACGTGAAGTCATTAGTTTATGTGGACAAACCTGCCACGATCAATGCTATGGAGAGCATTATTCAAGGTGATCGAAAATTCAGGATCTTTGTGAAAAATATGTCATATGTTTGAAATGCCAAGCTTTCTACCAAATAAAATAAATCTGGCCATTTCATATTTTCGCAATTGTTTTATTTCATTTTTAAATCAACAAGTTTAAAATAATCATCCTTTAACATTGTGGTATTCCTCAAAATGATGATTGAACCGATTTTCACAAACTTAGATTCAAATGAAAGGTCTTGAGATCCCATAAAAAATTCCTGAATATTATTTGGATCTGACTTCCGGTTCGGGAGTTATGGGGTAAAATGTGCAAAAAAAGAAAATATGTGTTCTAACTTTTCTCATAGATGGCGCGACCGATTTTCACAAACTTAGGTTCAAATGAAAGGTTCTGTGTTCCAATACGTAATTCCTGAATTTCATGCGTATCCGACTTTCGGATCCGGCAATTTAGGGTAAAGTGGGTTAAAAATTGTATACCATCACTGAAAATGGGGAAAAACCCTAAAAAGTTTTCTAAATCGACCTCAAATCTTTTCTAATTGATAGTTTTTATCAGTAGACGGTCAAACAAACCGATTTCGGTTATTCTTTTGAGCATCGAAGAAAATTATTTTGAAGAATACCACAGTATTATATATGATAGTATGATTGATATGATAAAGGCATCATTACACCACTAGGTGGATTAAAACAGGTTTTTTACTATGCTCACCTGAAAATTTTACGACACGACAGTGTATCGAAATTATTCCATATTTAATTTCTTAATAACTTTTTCTCTAATTGAGTATCACGTTTATTACGAAAACATTGTTTAAATAGTGAAAAGATAGAGCCAAACACGAAAAATAAAAGCTAACCGAATCTATGAATAGACCCTGTTGCACGTTTGCTAGCTTCATTCTATGGCAATCCACATGAACGGAGACATATCGGGTGCACAGGCTGCCATCTACGCCAAGACACAGTGAAACTACATCCGGCATTATTCAACTGGTGCTTCAGTTAATGGCGAATATGAGGTTCCGTTGCTCAAGTCTAAACGCAGAAAAAAAACAACTAGTTCTGTGAGAATATCTGCTGTTGGACATTCGCAGTGTGAGTTTCGCTTAAAAAAAGTGATTGCTTCATCCAGCTTTTGGTCGTTTGCATTGGAGATAAAGAAAACGAAAAGTGGACAACGATGGGGAACATTATACAAAATCAGCCATTCTAATGGTTCTAAATGTAATCTAAAGAACTATTAAGATTACTTCTTTTCAAATCGGAGGTAAAAGTCATCAGTTCAGTGCAAATTTAGAATAGTTTTATTAAGTTTGTGCACTTTTCGCAGTGCGAAGTTTGCACTTTGCGTTTGAGAAAAATGTTCGAGAAGTGTTTATTATCGTAGAGAGTTTCACAATTTGGTCCTTCTCAAAAACCGGAAACTATCCCGTATTTGGATAGTTTCTTTCACTCAAATATTGAGATTTATGAAATATTGAAATTGTACGAGACTTATTATGATTATATCTATGTAATACTTTCTTCAAGGTCAAGGCTCAAACTTATAAATGACTTGGAATGGCGCCTGGATCACAAAATCTTTCTGAAATACAAACGTAATTATCCGTAACCAAATAGTCATTTCAAAGACTCCAAAGCCACTAAATACCTTTTTTGTCAAGATCCCAAATGTAACGTAGAGAACTTATTTGGATAACTGTCTCAAACTGCCGCTCTAATTCGTAGAATACAAACGCAATCTTCCAAAATCGAATGGTCCTTTTCAGGACTACAAAATCCTAAACGGTCAAACGGTGTCAAATCAGTTAATATCTATACACATCTCGAATGCAGTCCTACGTCAATCTCGCAGCTATGTTTCTGACACTACCTGCTACAACTTTTTTACGCAGTTTTTTGTACGCGAATTTTTGTGCTGATTTCCGAAGTTACGCGGTTATTTTTAAGGCGGATTTCCGAAATTTGAGTTTTTTATGCGAATTTTCAAAGTTATGCGGTTTTCTTGTTTTGTCTTAGAAATGCACCAAACGTCGAGATCTGGTGTTATCCCGAATTTTTTTATTCAACTCCCTGACTTTGAAAATTTTCCACTTGAAAAAAAATTCGAGATTACACCAGATCTCGACGTTTCATGAATTTTCGAAGATCTTTGGAAACAACAAAAAATTCAATAGTTATTTTACGCGGATATCCCTTTAAAACCATTTTTGTCATCTGTATAGAAAGGTAATAGAATTGCTGAAAAACCGACTTTCGATCGAAGCCTCGGAGACCCGTACTATTATATACAATTCGACTTAAGTTCGAAGATCAAGTGGCCTCTGGTTCCGGAGATATAATGGTATAAGTGACGATAAAACTCGTTTTTGGCCGCTCAATTTGCTCAAAGATGGTTGAACCGACACCAACAATCTAAGGGTCGTTTAAAAGCTATCGTTGGGTCATTTATCAAGTTTAAAGATCAAATGACTGTGACTTCTGGTTCCGGAGATATGATGGTATAAATGACGTAACCTAAAATTGTGTTGTTTTGTTTTACCGCTCTATTTGCTCAGAGATAGCAGAACCGATTTCAACAACCTTGTTTAGATTAGTATCACTCTTCTCATAGCAAAAGATAACGCAAATGTCAAGCGTTTGTTTTGAGAACTGAGGCCGAATCTGTGACATAAACGGTTAGTCATGCTTTTGTGAACCACTCGAATCAAACTGAATAAATTGGTGTCAAAAATGAGCCCAACTTGATGTCAAAAATTATCTTAATAAAACGGTAAAAATTATTTTAATGGGACTGTTTCAATGAAAAAGAAAAGCATTATCACGCCAGTAGGTGGATTAGGAATTACTTAAAGTGGCGTTATAAAATTTATAACTCTTCGCCCTATAATTCCGGAACTGGAAGTCGGATGCGGATGAAATTCAGGAATACCGTATGGAACCACAAGACCTTTCATTTGAACCTAAGTTTGTGAAAGTCGATTTAGCCACTTTTCCGATATGAGCTGCGCAGATAAAGCAGATCAACTGGTGCTTTCGGTGGTATCAGGTCTTTAAAATTGTACTGCCACAGAACCGTACACAGTACGAATTTAATCAGTGGTATATGGTATTTTGTACTCGTTCAGTTCAACGACAGTACTGATTTGTTTCTGACCACATCAAAACCATAAAAATCAAAAAATGATAAACCGGAAAGTTAGTTAGTAACTAGTCCCTTCTAGTTACATAACGTTTTCTTCGGAATAATAATTTTTAAACCATAGAAAAGATTCATAATTTGTCACTAACTTTTTACAGTGTTACATAATATTCGCTTCCATCGACTTTTTTTGTAGTAACCGAATAATAATATTCCGCTGAATCCGAATAGTACAACTTTAAAACCAAACCGTCGCATCGAATATTAACCTTGTTTGATTTAAAATAACTGACAGAACATGTATGGTCTCACCCAAGCACATATTTCATGCTAATCACGATTCATGCGAAAGGCCTAGGTATACTAGGTACGGGAATTAGCATAGCTTTACAAAGACATATCGTTCCTGACTGCCACGAGGTCGTTCTACGTCATTATTCAGAAAGAAAGAAAGAAATTTTGTATCTCATCCGCGCATGGCGAAATCTATAAACCGAACGGATCGGATCCATTTCGGTAGCACACAGGCAATCACTCAAACTCGAGCAGTACGAAATGCAAAATGTCAAACACAATTGGTTCAAAAATAGATTTTTTTCCCCAACCAGCACCATAACCATGTGCGTGTGTGTGTGCAAAGGACACACGGGAACACGACCGGGAGAAATGAATGCCTTCTAGTTTTCATCGTCCGGAATGGCCATGAAAAGTGCTGCAATACTCGAGTGGGCAATAAGAAAAAAAACACACTGAAAGGGCATTTTTCCTTTCTACTCGACGAATGGCTTCATTTTGTAGGGCGGTCTTCCACCCACACGTTGCAGCAGCAGTTAGACACTTGTTCAGGAAGTCGCACTCCCCATATTCTTATGCCCGGGAGTTACTAACGTGTACGAGCCAGTGTTTGATCTGGATGAACCCTGAACTTAAAATAGGACATCACACCAAAAATTCCCTGGATGCTCTAGTTCAATTCTAATTCAATTTTGATCTGTACTTACAGAACCTACTCGAACCTAGTTTGATTAGAGAAAACATGAACCATGAACCTAATCAAAACATATGCTGGTAGGTTTCAATTGCTACGACGGAGCTCGGTGGGCGGGGACGAGGAATAACGCGTTAATAATTAATGCATCACGATGACTGTATGACGAGCACTTCGAACCAACCAAGCACACTTGAGCAGATATAAATAGCCACCGAACTTAACTCGATTTACGCGTAAACACACTATTATTAAATTATGTATAAATAAAATAGAGAAATTGGAAACCTAATTCTGGGTTAACTAGGAAAATTGAATCGATGCGGTGCGACGGTAGAAGACTGTAGCAGAGCACAGAATGGGAAAAGCAGAGCAAGCTCGGAAGTTTATGCAATCGTGCCAAGCATCCCCCAGTCACGCTAGATGCAGCATGATGAAAATGGATTAAAAGTGAATGGTCCGATCGAACTAAGGAGGATTGATGGGAAAAAATTGTTTAAACAAAAGAAAAACCAATGAAATCAAATAATTTCATTTTATTTAACGTGCATACCATATGACCAACAATTTATGATTAAAATATCAACAGTGTGAGATAACCATAAATAAAGTGCCCCTCAACCCTCGCAGGAGAGAAATGGAAGCTCCTCTCCTCCTAGAAAAAGAGTGACAACGAGATCCACTTAAAAAAATGCAATATTTAAAAAATCGGCTAAATCGGCCACGATAAGCTTGTACGCAAATAGGCCTGAATAAAAATACCTTTTGAATAAGACAAAAAAATAAACCATAAATAACTCAAAAAATTAGTTTTTTCAAACTAAACCAATGAGGAAAACTAATCGCACTTTTTTGCCTTTTCCGCAAAGGTAAAACCTAGATTCTGGAACTGAATCCTAATTCTAGATTTTTGAAACAAGTTTATTGACTAGATTTTGGAAGTGAATTTAGTGCCTTGAGTTCGGAATTCGCATTTAGAATTCTCTTTTTGTACAAAATTAAAAAATCTGAAACAAAATTCAAGATAGGAATGCTAGATCTGGATTCTGGGAAAAAAAAATTAGTTCTGAGCTTCGAACCAAAATTTGGAAACTGACTTCTGAACCTGAATTTAGTTCTTGCATTCAGTTTCAGAATTTACTTCCAGCGTTTCAGTTTCAGAATTTCGTTTCGGAGTTTATTAAGCATGCTGGAACCGAATTCGGAGCTTGGGTTCATGAACTGAAATCAGTAGCTTAATTCAAGCTCAGTCTTCAGTTCTAGAAATAAATTCGGAACTTGGAATCTGAAAATGAGCTCTGTTCCAGAATTCTAGAACTAAATTCATGAAAAATCTAAACTGGTCTCAAAACTACACAAATCGATAGCCATTATCAGTAGGCAGCTAAACAAACCGATTCTGGCAATCATGATTCCCGGTTTTCTATTCCAGACGGGAGAAAATAGTCATATGCTCAAAAGTGGATCTCACTCACTTTTCTCAGAATTTGCAGAACCGATATTTCCAATCTTGGGGTCAAATGGAAAGTTAGGTCCTATGATCCTACCAAAAATTACTGCAAATTTTCGGATTCAACAAAAATTTAAACCGTCGTTTAGAGTACGATGGCAAAATCGTATAAAAACTTCAAAATTTGAATAAAAACTAGAATAGAGTTTGTACGTCATGTTTGTTGGTGGCCGTACAAACCGACTTCGATTATACCGGTTCTCGGTTTCCGGTGCTGGAATTACATATAATAGTGATCCCACTTCGTTTTCTTAAGAATGACCTACGCGAACAAAGCACTGTTTCATTCTGTAGGTTATACTAGTTAATGCACAAACAATCCCTTGGTTTCTATCAAAAATCGAAGAGAAACATTTTGAAAAGAATACCACAGTATTATATATATGAGAAAGGCATCATTACACCACTAGGTGGATTAAAACAGGTTTTTTTGTATGTCGAATGTTTCAGAACATGAAACGTCAAGACGTGCGTTAATTCGAAGAAAAAAATGAAAAATATCGACCGGGAATTATTTTGTCTATGCTTATTTTGGAAAATTGCACAAAAACAGCATTAATTTATTTAGAAGTTTTCGATTACTATTTCCGATTTTCACGTAACCGGGGACCGCTAAAACCTTGATCGGGCTTTAACCATCAACGAACAAGACTTTCTAGTTGAAATAGTTTAGAGTCTCGGTTCTCGATTTTAATACATATTAACGCATAATACCCATAAAAAATCTTTTCTTAATCCACCTAGTGGTATGATAATGCCTTTCCCAGTTTCATGAACATTTTTCTGTTCGGTAGGATAATTTCGTTCAGATTGTTTCGGTTAGTTCAGCAAAGCTTGACTCAACGCTTGCGTCGCATTTTCAACAATATTTTAGAAACCAATGGTGTCAGCAATAATTTATTTGAACTTGATCATTGACTACTTTCTGAAAAAAGTGCAGATTTAAAACGTGTTTCGTCGGGTACGTAACTTATACCATTATATCTCCGGAACTAGAAGTAACAACCACTTGATCTTCGAACTTGATTCACAAGCTAATATTAGCTTTTAAAATAGTTTAAGTTTGTAAAAAGCGGTTCAGCCATCGCCGAGAAATTGCATGGAAAAAAAATTCGTTTTGTCACTTATGCCAATATATCTTCGGAAGCGAAAGTGACAGCCATTTGATCTTACGTCACTTATACCGGTATATCTTGATTTACAACGCAATAGTAGCTTTCAAACCAGTTTGATTTTTTTTAAATCGGTGGTCATCTCCGAGGAAATTGTGCCGAGAAAATCTTTAAAAAGGTTTACACACAGACATTTTGCGCTCTCGTCCTCGGAGCTCCGAATAAAAGTCGGTTTCTTTAGTTTAGGAATAAAGAGAAAGGTAAACAACTATGGATCAACCTTTCATTAGCATCTTAGTCTATGGAAATCAGGTCAGTCACCTGGTGAGTGTTTTGGCCATTGGCTTTTTGTTATAAACTTATTAGGACTGACCAGAATGATCAGGAAGCTTCATCATATCATCTATGAGAATTACTGATTGAATCGACGAGAGAAATGCAGCTGAATAGTAGGGATGTCCGATACCGAGTCGATACTTTGAGGTGTCGATACTTTCTTTCAAAAATCGGGTATTTTTGGTATACTTTTGGTCTCGATACTTACAGTATCGCAACAGATTGCAGTCAATTCCCATTACGACGAGGCTTCGGGCCAGAAAATTTTCTAACCTACGTGCAGGGTAGGGAATTGAACCCAGGTGGGCAGCGTGGAAGGCATCACGCTATGCCCGTCCTCAATGGAACATTTTAATTTCTTCGACGAAGCGCCAAGTTCGCGCATGCATTGGTAAGACGTGGACTAGCCGTCGATGAAATTCGTTCTCGACAATCTCGCTTCGTCCCACAGGTGAGCCGAAGGAGAGTGCAATTAGAGAAAACCATCAACAAAACACGCACATAAAGGTCATACTCTCAGAGGATTCAATCATTTCAATTTTTCACACTTACTTCACTCTCTTTCAGTACGCCTAATAGTATTGGAATAAAAGCAATAGGTATTGGCTTTTAGTGCAGATACCCTAGTTATCGATACTTTGCCTTCCGAGTACCATCCCTACTGAATAGAGTAGATAGAATAGAATTGTTTCCTGCTAGATGAAAACGTTTCCTGTTTCAAGCGTTCCTGTCTTTCCAAACGCGGTCATTTGTTATTCATATTACCGCATGAATAAATTGATGATTCAATTAGGACTGAATCTGCTGATATGAGCTGTAACATATTTTTTTACTTCGACAAAACAAGAAAATGTCATTCTGAGGTATTCTTCATTTTGAATTTTTTTTTCAGAGATTTATTTTCTAGGAAACGTTCTTCTGAACAATGATTTTTTTGGGTACATGATCTTCTACAGGGTGTTACACCTAGAATTCCAGACAGTGTTATACCACAGAGTTCTTTCAATTTTTTAAATCGGTGTGTAATAAGGCAAATCGTAGATGGTTTCTCCAGGTACGTAAACTAATTAGATCAGAGATATTCAGCATTTTGGGACACTTCGACAAGGTTGGTCTTCTCATGCTGGGTATGCCAAGCCAAACAGTTTGTAACGCATAGACGATAAATGATTCACTAACCAGTTCATGCAAGCCGTTTTTTTTTATTTTCCTTCTTTCAAACACTTCAAAACTCGAAAAGTCCCTTTTATCCATATTTTCTATACATGTTTTAGATATCACGCCTATTATGCAAAACTTTAAAAAAAAAGTGCCACACTAACTAACCCCCTCGAGCGAATCTTAAACTATTCTATCCGAAATGCTACAAAAATCCAAAATGTCGTATTCTTTCGCAAGAAAAGCAACAAAATTAGGGTCATTCAAAATATAAAAAAAAAACCAAATGGAAACCAAAAGTGAGAAGCAAGATACTGCATTTTGAAACTCGAAACGAATAACATGGTGGCAAGTGAATTGCCGATTTCAATTTCCCGTTTTTTTTCCGGTTTTCCCGGTGCGCGAGACAAAAAATTCCCGGTTTTTAGAACAGGCTCAAATCGCCTATGTTCAGTATTTTTTAAATATTTCTAGAAATACCATATCTAAACGAACATATGACATAACACATATCTCGATTTAGAAATAGGAAATACTCATTGCGCCAAGTGCACATAACAATGGGAAGAAGTCGTTCTTGGCTTTCTCAGGGCTGAGTGTCATATACCATTCGAATCAGTTCGTAAAGATCAGAAATTGTGTATGTATGTGTGAGGGTATAAACGATTTTATAATAATCGATGCATAGCAAGCCATGACTACTACGGTGGGTACAGCTGCGCTTGATTATTCCAAGCACTCAACTGCTACCAGCATTTCGATACGGACGTTGTATGTAACGTTTTTGAGCGATCAATTTTCTCAGAGATGGCTGAACCGATTTTCTTGTGGTCCCATACGAATTTCATCCGGATCCGACTTCCGGTTGTGAAAAGGGTGAACATGTGGAGATCTGCAGAGTGAAAATATAAGCTCTAATCTTGATTAGAAACTGTTTTTTCAGTGCGACAGCCTCTTTGTATCGATTATATTATTTTGAGTGCTGTTTTGTTAATTACGCTCCCAGCATTTAATATAGCAGTATCAACCAAACGCTGAGCCACAAGACTTTCAAAACGTTTTTGTTTAAGTATGAGAATTTGCTTAATAGAAAATTTAAGATGATCTAAGTTTGATTCTTCGTCGACATAAACACCCGCATTCTTGTGATCCTACTAAGAAATCGATAGGTAATGATCTTTAATATAAATTAAACATTGAACATTCACTGAACAAATCAAACTATCTAAACCTTTCTAAGGTTTTTCACAAACTTTCAGAAAACAATTTCAGCTCTCAAAGAAAGAAATCAATTATTCATTGCAAACGGTGGACAAAGTCAAGGTCGAGTTTTTCAAATTTTGTTAATCCTATTGAAATCAATATCAAGATTACAACACAAATATTGTCTCAAGATGAAATTACTGAGATGAATTATGATGAAGTTAGGACAATCATTAGCCCACTCAAAAACATGAAGGCTCCCAAGAATCTTTCATAATTTTATTAAACATGTTGCCCGATATTTCTTTTGCAATCATATTATGAAAACTTATTTTGAAATTTAATAGAAATCCAGCAAATGCATCCGTTCGATGTGCTGTAGTTGATAACAACTAAGAATTGCTTTCTGATCCATTAAAACTTGCTGCCAAACCCTTACAATTGTTGAACGAAACATGGGATGTTGGCCCCATCTCCAATGGATTGTGTACCATAAAACCTGTGTGGGACAGTACGATGTTTCAAAACTTTAACTAAAAATTTTCACGTAAACACAAAACGGAGTATTGCTTCTAACTTTTCATTTGTTTAATCAGGAAAATCATGATTTTTTAAGATTAGGATTAGTACATTTTTTCCCGGATTTCCACTAAAATTCCCGACTTTTTCCCAGTGAAACGAAATTCCCGACTTTTTCCCGGTTTTCCCGGTCACTTGCCACCCTGGAATAAATTTTGAACGAGCACTTGTACGATTCTATTTGATTGCATAACTCAAAACTGTGTTTAACAGATTTTTAATATGCTGCACAGATTTTAAAAATGCCACAGATTTCTGTAATCGAACACAAAGCCTCTAAATTTTAAAAGATTTTTGGTTCAATAACAGGTTTTTCGAAAAAATAACTTGGCATCCTTGCTCAGGATTATTAACCAGGAAACAAAACCAACCTGTGTGCATATCTTGAATGTTTTCTTCTTCGTTCTTCGAGTACCTGTAAATCAATAAAATATTAATGGTCAATCGTCACGTTATTCTCTATTGCTTGCACATAGCAAGTGTTTTTTTTCGTGTAGCTTTTCTTGGTGTCTTTTTTCTATAGAAAGGATATTTAAATGGCTGTTTCGATTCAAAGATTCGTTTGAAAACTACTATTAAGTTAATGATCAAGTTCTAAGATCGAATACTGCAGATACTTCCGGTTCCGAGAATATAATGGTATAAGTGAAATAACCGACTAACTGCAATTCTTCTATCCGCTCACTGTTTTTGATAACGACTAAACAGAGTAAAACTATATTGAGTTTGTCGTAAAGTTTCTAGTGGGTTATCAATCAAATATGAATATCAAGTGGCATTCAGATATGATGGTATAAATGACCTATCCGACCAACCACATTATTTTATCTGCTGAATTCTATCGAACAATGCCCATCCGATTTTCACCTCGTTTGAATTGGGTCATTGATCATGTATGAAGCCCAACTGACAGACATTCCCGGTTCCGGAGATATAGCCATATGTGGTGTAACCGATTCTGGATATATAATTGAATAATGGCCATACTGGGGTTTTTTCCAACTTGGGCTTATTTTAATGCAACAGTGTGAACACAGATCCCTTCTATGATTAGAAGTTTGTTTAGGAGGAAGAACAATCTCGAAAACTTTTCCATTGCAGCGGTGATGGTAAGATCCTACTAAACCTAGGTTTAATTTCCCACCGCACAAATAGGGTCTGACCCGAAGGCAAAAACCTTTCTAATCGTAAAAAAGTCTCGATAAAATTGATCACTCTTAATTTTTTCTGCACCAATGTCACACTAGCCATAAGCTACACCAGCATGAATATTTTCGTTTTTTCTACACACCTTGAAGTACAATGTTGACCACTATTCCACCAATTTGGAAAGCTTCACATTTGCGTTACAAATATGTTCACTAGTACTTAGCGAAACATGTGCTTACTAAGCACACTTTTACCTTATCAGTATTATCACTAATCGTTCAATCATTCGTCTTCCCTGCGCCCAGAATCTTATTACGTCCGCATCAGGGTGGGTAGCGATACGCTTCAGAGAATGCGTCGGCCCGGGCTGGGGAAAACTACACTCCACATATTTTACAAAAGGGTCGTGCACTCGACGTTCGATCCAGCCAAAACGCTAGGAACTGAATAGATTTCGAAATCCATAAACGCCTCCTCTCTGTTCGCCAGGAAGCAGGACGGCTTGCAGATCGGTTAGGCGAGCACGATAACTGGCAACGATGGCTGACTTTCGACATAATATGCGCTGTCTATCCTATTCCTCTCTTTCTTCCGTTAATCCATGCAGGTACAGTGTAATTATATGCTGGTAAACGTGGAGCATACAACGTGAGGAAAAAGCAGTGCACCCAGATTTAATATCCATTGCGAACATAGAAATAAAAAAACAATCGTGTAATTCTGTCGCCATGGAAACAGAACTATTTCAGTATGTAAGACAAAAATTCAAACTATAAACAATACTGGCATCACTGTCGGATATCTTCAAATGTAGAAGCACTTGTATGTATCTGTACCACTCCCCCTATTAAGCAGTCTCTCGTTAGCGCACATCGAATGGACAGCGTCTACTACTTTCCTTCCCTGTTGATATCGCGGCTACCCGCTGGTTCAAAAATCCGTGACTATCCCGTTTCAATTGTGGCTATATTACATTTACCGGAGGACTAGGATGTAGTAACAACCAGAATTAAACGCAAAGCATAACTCCAGTCTGATATGCTATGTTAATCGCGAAGAGGGCTGGAAATCGTACAAGTAAAAGAAGCCAGTTGGCAGAACAATCTCATGCACCCCAGTCTGAGTTGTATCTTTGGAAAGTGAAGCATAACGAGAAACCTTGAAACGCACACTTTATAGAAAGATCTAAAAACATTCAAATGTAACGTAGACTTAAAGACTTAGCTTCCAATTTTTTAATTACTTAGATTGTCGATGCGATTGTAACCGAATCTTTGAATTTAGGGTAATGATACCAATGTTTATCCACAAAGATGTCTGCTGCTATAGATATTCTCCTCGGCTCTACAAAACCACTGCCGAACCAAATTGGAATAAAAATATGGTGTACTTGCGTTTTAACCAAAGATAAACTCAAGATGGAATGGTCTTTGATTTTTCATGTACCATTCAAATAGGTTTTTCTGTTTAAACTATGAATACTTGTTTCATATGATAGCACATGTTGATTGTATATAAGAAATTTTTCAGCATTACTCGTTTTCGCAACGAAAGAAATTTACCTGCCAAGCATAAGAATTGTAGCCTTACTAGCAACAAAATAATCGAAAAAGATGAGCAGAGAACCTTTCTGATCTAGACAATTATAATAATTTGGCAATATGTGGGTTTTCATATCAATTTCGGGTCTCATGTATGATCATAATTCAGATACCAGAAATCCATCTCCAATACAATTCGTTCACCCTAACCGGTACTCGAAAAATGAAAACTCCGCCTTAGTCCACATGAGTAAACAAAATGCGACCACCACTGTAGTACTCCACCGAAAATAAGCTCCTTCTTCTTCCTGATAATATTAATCACTATCCATCCATCTCTTTCATCCACGTTTACAGCACCAACACCACGACGTGGCTGTTCTCAGCCTTCCGCAGCGAGAGCATCATCACGCTTTGGGAATTTGAAAAAGCTCAGCCTATTGGCATCGCCTAGCTTCATGAAATCGCAAGGGAAAAACGAGGATATGGCACGAAACTCTTCCCGTTAAGAAATCGATTCCGTCCAGTCTGCAATTAGTACACACCAACCTACACTATCAAAACACGTCCGGAAACTCCATCCAATTAGCACGCACTAAGAACGCGATATAACCACCGAATTAAGTAACTTTTTTCGCTCGATACAGACAATATTCTACCACGGATTCAACGCGGCCTCGCGAAATCGAAGACCAAACCGTACTCGCTCTCGATCTCGTTCTCGACACTTTTGCCTTCGCTGTTGGTATACTTGGTTGTGTGCCAATGTCCGTTTGCCGACCCATGTCGACGGCGATTTCACACACACACTTCAAGCGTACGGCTCTGTCCGTTTCATTCTTTCGTTCACACCAGATACAGGCATCGTTTTCTTTCTTTCTCATGCATATCGTGTCGGCATCAATCCATCCAATATTAAGGTAACGGATAATTGGGAATACGAACTCACGAAAAAGGAATGTATACAAACAACGTCATATATTCGGATAGAGCCATCCTCGGTTACTTTTTACGTTCATTAGAGTAACAGAGGTATTCTGGCCCACCTAACAAACTTGATGGATTTAACCGATGTTGAGTAACCCATGCTTCATCAATTTGAAGCTAACCACTTTATATTACATATTACGGAACGATTTTTTTAATGATATTACAACATTTGGTAGATATTTTTGCAAAAAAATGATTTATTCAAATATGCCAGTCGATTGATACCTACGGATAACGACAAATTAAGAGGAGGTTGAATTTTCGCAATCATTTCCTAAAAGATATTACGTCTCAAAAACGTCGTGTTTTGTGTGTGTGTAATGAAGTACATTGATTAAAATTTACACGGTCGATTCATATGTAAACAGCACTTCAAGTTTATATGCTTTTTCATTTCAATACATAACCAAAGTGATTTTTTTTATGATTTCATGTGCATATTCATTAAGATGCAAGATTAGATTATTTTTCAATTAGTTTTGATGTGTTTTTTCGTTTGGATGTAATGTGTTTTGCTATTGAATCGAACTACATGTGTTAAGCACTTCATTTCCTAGTGGAAAGAAGTACAGCACGCATGTATGTGCAAAACACTTTGTTCGGATGGGGAAGTACCACAATCTTGATAGCAGCTAAATCGCTGCTTCAAAGCTGTAATATATTCTGTAATAATTATTCGATTTCAATAAATCATCTTACACTTACATTTTCGTCTTCTTCTTCTATCCTCTATCCGAAACAGTCTGTGATTAGCGTTTTTAACAATGCTTAGTGCCCTGAGTTCAACAATTCATTAATATGAGTAATATTTAAACATACGATTGACTTACTTGTGATACTATTTAATCTAATTTGCATGCCCTCCTAAACGAGCCGTACTGCTATCTATGTAGATACAATAATCAAATTTTTAGCAATTTAGATTTTAAGTTTATTACTGCACCGTACTGCACAGCGTATACTGACATTTACTTATGCTACAGACGATAGTTTGGCACGCGGTTATGTTGCCTGACGTTTTCTACTGACATCTATGCTCTCTTTCGTTGACAGCGGTGACCGGTGTTGAACTTCACCACCGCGCACGAATCAGCCCTGCGGTTTCGTAACATTCCCCTGCCCGTGAAGTTCCGGACCGTCTCCCGGATTCAATACGTCCAGAAGAGCCAACTTTACTGCAGGTCTCTTGAGTAACCCATGCTTCGTCTGCACAACTGCTCTACGAACTTGTCCGTCTGGAGCTATGGTTACATCAACGACTCTACCTCGTAGCCAACCGTTCCGCTTGGATTCTTCCACAACTAGAACAAGATCACCGACTTTGAGCGGCTGAACAGGTTCGAACCACTTAGAGCGCCTAGTTAGCGTTGGGAGGTATTCCCGAATCCAGCGAGACCAGAAGTGATCCACTAAACACTGTGCTAGGCGCCAACAATCTCGCAAAACGTTTTTTCCTTTGTTCACTGGTAGCTCTGGTTGTGTAATTCCCTTCGTTCCGTATAACAGAAAGTGGTTGGGTGTTAGCGACTTATGCTCCGACGCCTCCAATGGGATGTATGTAAGTGGTCTAGAGTTAACGATCGATTCGGCTTCTAGCGTTACGGTTTCCAATACCTCGTCACTAGGATGATGAGGGTAATCTGCAATCGCTAACATGGCTGCCTTTACTGAGCGCACCATTCGCTCCCAGGATCCGCCCATATGAGGCGCCGATGGAGGGTTGAAAATCCAGCTTGTCTTAGCACTCGTGAAGGTTACCGCACAGTCTTCGTGAATATCTTGTATCTGTTGTTTCAGTAGGTTACTTGCCCCAAGAAAGTTCGTCCCGTTATCACTGTAGAAAGTCTCCGGAGAACCACGACGAGCCACAAATCGCCTGATGGCCATGATACACGACTGGGTGGAGAGACTATGTACTATCTCGAGATGTACAGCACGTATCGTAAGGCACGTAAATAATGCCACCCACCTTTTTACCAAACTACGACCTTGTCTCACTTGAATTGGTCCGAAATAGTCCAATCCTGTATGAGTAAATGGTCTAATCAATCCAGTAACGCGAGCTCGTTGTTCCCATGGCGAAACTTTCGGTGATAGCTTTCGGCCAGAAGATGTACCGCAGTAAATGGTCTAATCAATCCAGTAACGCGAGCTCGTTGTTCCCATGGCGAAACTTTCGGTGATAGCTTTCGGCCAGAAGATGTACCGCAACGTGCTTTCTGGGTAGTAGAATCGGAAACTTGGTATCGTACGGCACAGTTGGTGCCTCGGATATTCTGCTGTTCATCCGGATAACACCGTACTCATCAATAAAAACCGACAGTCGGTATAGTGCACTAGACTTCGGTATTGAAACTGGACTTGTACAGTTTTCTCGACTACGACGTAGAATGGCATACTCACCTGGATACGATTCCGCTTGTATCTGCTGCCATAAAAGGTTCTCTGCTAGAAACAATTCCTCCTTAGACATGATACACGGTTTGATAACTTTTTCACCTTTGAATCGGCACCCAGCTCGTAGTACGTATGCTGTAGTCCTCAGTAAACGATTCCAGTTTGAGAATCTAGAAGCATCTATCAACGAATAAGGAATCGTTCCGTGGTATAGAAACACTGAACGTAATTCGGTTTCGGCCTCTGCTCGGTTCAATGACGGTTCTGAGGGCCAGTGATCTGGTGTTTGATACAAGAATTCTGGTCCTTTAAACCACGGGCTGTTTGGGTCAAAGTTCGGCCCGTCCTTCCACTTGGTGGCAGCATCGGCGATGTTCATTCTCGAAGGTACGTAGTGCCACTCATCTACGCTGGTTGTAGTGAGAATTTCTCCTACACGGAAGGCTACGAACTGGTGGTATCGTCGACTGTCGGATCGCAACCAACAAAGCGCGGTAGTAGAGTCCGTCCAAATGAAGCGGTTAGTAATTTTGATGTCTAGCGATTTAAGCACAGAATCCATCAATCTCGTTCCGATCATCGCCGCTTGTAACTCAAGACGTGGGATAGATAGCGGTTTCAACGGAGAAACTTTGGTTTTTGCCGCTACCAACACGCATCTAGGCCCGCCACTACTGCAGAATCGTAGGTATAGAACAGCCGCACAAGCTAGTTCGCTTGCGTCTACGAAGAGATGAGCTTCCACATTCTTGAGCATGGAACTGTTGACCCCTTTGAAAAAGCAACGAGGTACGCTGACAGCATTCAGTTTCTGCATCTGTCGGCACCAAGTCCTCCAACCATCTCGCAAGTCGACCGATATCAGGTCATCCCAATCCGTTCCACTTCTCCATATTTGCTGCATTAGAACTTTGCCATGCACAACAAAGTGTGCAATCAATCCCATCGGGTCGAACAGAGGCATGACCGTTCTCAAGACTTGACGCTTAGTTGGTATACTTTCGCTTTCAACTAATGCTTTGATTTCCTCCTTCATGTTGCTCAAATCGAATGTGAAGACATCTTCCTTCGGTATCCAGATCAGGCCCAAAACGCGTTCTGTATAGAGTTTATCCAGGTTCATCGATACTTGCTGTCGCTCAACTGTTTCACCGATACCCGTTAGAACTTCGTCCGAATTTGAGCTGAAGTTACGGATCTCGAACCCCGCCTGTCCATGAATATATTTCACCTCTTTGACTAATCGAATAGCCTCTTCTACGGTGTCTACACTGTCCAAAAAATCGTCCACGTAGTGGTTATCCCTGATGGCCCTCGCCGCCCTTGGGAAGATTTCGGCAAACTCCATTGCATTCTTGTTCTTGACGAACTGCGCAAGACTCGGTGAACAGGTAGCTCCAAAGGTGCATACGTCCATGACGAAGATTTGGGGTTCTAACTCAGGCTGCATACGCAAAACGAATCTCTGTGACTGCTTGTCTTCGTTCCGAACACTGATCTGATGGAACATTTCTTTTATGTCGCCTACCACTGCAATCTCTCCCTGTCGGAAACGCAACAGTACCGAAATTAGTTCCACCAAGAGATCAGGACCTTTTAATAGCATATCGTTCAACGACACACCGCCAACACGAGCCTTGGCGCCCCAGATCAGCCGCAGTTTGTCCGGTTTCTTGGGATTCTGCACTAAGCCTAGTGGTAGATACCAGACCCTACTCGCTTCCGTAGATTGAAGTTCTTCCGGAGTGATACGATGGGCGTATCCTTTCATTTCGTACTCCGAAATCTGTTCCATCACTCTTGATGCAAGAGCCGGTTCTTTACTCAACCGCCTCTCCAACGCTTTCATGCGCCGTAGTGCCATCGGGTAGCTGTCGGGAAAACAGATGTGATCGTATTTCCATAACAATCCCGTCTCGAACGCACCGTTGACCCGCTGAGTGGTGGTTTCCATGATTTGACGTGCTCGTTTGTCCTCGTCAGCCTCCGGCTTTACTGTCACGCTTGACTCTTCAACGGCGAAAAATTGTTTCATCCACTGATGCAGATCACGATTTGACATACCGTCTGCATACCGTCTATGTGTACATTCAACTGCTCCATAACGTTACTGTTCTGGGAGCTCTTTCCGAAGATGCACCATCCCAGGCGAGTTTTAGTCGCCACTGGCTCGTTGTTATTACCCTCTCTCGTTCGCAGCGCTGTCAATAGCCGGATATGCTCGATTCCGATGATTACCCCAGGAACTGCGTTGGTATAGCTCTGGATAGGAAGACCTTTCAGATGAGGAAAAGTATAAGACAGTTCTTCGTAGTCCAACGTTTGTGCCGGTAAGTGCAAATTCTGTACTGTTCTCACGTTATGAAGCTTGAACTTCTTTCCATTTCCGTGAATTACTACGCTGATACGCTGCGACTCCTTTTCCTCTCTGGTAATATTTCCAGTCCAACTTAGACAGAAGCCGTCTGTAGGTCCTTTGATTCCCAAAGCCGACGAAATATTACACTCCAGTAAGGTTGAGTTGGACCCGTCATCGAGAAACGCATACGTGTGGACTTGTTTACCATTTCCATGTATCGTTACTGGCAAATACCGAAATAGTGAAAACGACATCGTACGGTGTAGATTCTGGTGTACTAGCGTATTTTTGTTACCGGCGACGCTTATTAGATCAGCTTTACTGGAAAAGTTCTCAGAATGCAGAAGTTTGTGATGATGTATTCGGCAACCATTAATACCGCACTCTGTTTTAGTACGACATGGCCATTTCCGATGTGGCACTAAACAGCTTCTGCACAGCTGTTTCTGCTTAACGGTCTTCCATCTATCATCGATATCGAGCGCCTTGAATTGCTTGCAGTTTGCAATCTCATGGTTTGTTTTATCGCAAAACACACAAGCCTTTATACCTTGCTCTGGTAGCGCCCCATTCTTCTCGATGGCTTTGGATTTTCCATCCCGTATCTCCTCAGCGTGTATATAAAGCTTCGGTTTGTCTCTGCCTGATTTAGTTGATTTGGAGTTGAGGGTAAGCGCATCCATAGGGAGTGTAACCTCCGATGCCATCAGCACTAGTTCCGACATAAACGCGCTGAAGGTCGCCAAGTTGACACAAGTAAATCTACTTTTGTAATAAGACCACTGCATCTTGAGCTGAGGTGGAAGTTTCTCCACTAGCTCATGGAGAATGGAGAAGCATCGGATTACACAAGTGATCAGACAGATTAGCGATACTCATGTGATCTACAACATTTTGTACCGCAAGACCGAAATCTATCTGCGACTGCAAATTATCAGTCTTAGGAGAAGGAACTGTTCGGAGCTTCTGAAGAAGCGAGTACATAAGTATTTCCGGTCGACCGTACAATCGACGCAGTGTATCAATCACGAATGGGACCGATTGCGGCATGAGTAATCGACTTTTTACTGCGTCTAACGCCTGTCCTTTCAAACAACGTTGTAATCTCGCCAGATTCTCTGCGTCACTGAATCCACATGTATCAGTCGAATTGCAAAACGAACTGTAGAATATTGGCCAATCTTGCGGATCTCCGGAGAAGGACGGTAGCTCCCTTGGCATAACTTGCCTTGCGGCCATTTGTTCATTCGTTGGTCCACAGCGCCCTGGGACAGCGGGTCGATCTATATACTGTTGCTGTCGTTGTTCGATCTGAGGAACGGATATGGACGAGGGTACAGACGGCTGAAGGAACGGAATATCGAATGGACGTGAAGTGACGTGGGAAACTGGTGGTATCAACACATTCGTATTTGCACGGTTACCACTATTTGTAAGCATAACGTTTGGCTGTGATGAAAGCGGTATGTAATTATTTACCATCCCTGGTACATCACCGCCAAAAGACCCGGGGGGTTTGTTACGGGTCCATGTCGTTTGACAAGTAGTACTTAACGTTGCTCCAGTATGCACACTCGATACTGATAACCCAGGGCATTGGAAGTTAACCGTACTGCCTCCCATCCGACGATAATGTTTCCCAGTCAAGCATGACTTTGTTGGATTAGTTGCAACACACCGACTGGCCGCAACACTGTGCGCGGGAGCATATGGTTTTAACTCTTGATTTAAGGCAAAGGTATTTTGTGGAAAGATGGAATTATAGCTGCACACTGGCAAGGACCTATAGGTTACGGGAGGTACTGCTGACACACTTGTTACTACTAGCGTATCATGGATCATTGGCCTACTATTACTAGAGGAATGTATGACCGCATTGTAGTCGTACTCTAGTGCCCTACTCGTGCCTAACATATTGTTATTACTAGCTATTATTTCTGATTGTTGATTACAATTCGATCTGGTAGGAAACTTAACAATAGATGGCGGTGCACTGTTAGTAATCTTCCGCTGGACTCGATCGGTGCCTATCTGCTCCAGAATGTTTGTTTCTATGAACGAACTGCATCTAGTCCTATGTGAAGAACTCACCGGTGCTCGGCGGGGAACGTCGATCGTTATTTCCGCATGAGATACATAACCATCTGAACCCACTGGTACCAAATCGTGGGATACAATCTCAGCAGCAGAACACGGAAAACATTTACCATCTGTTGAATTTGGTGTTGATGCTGATGCAGGACCAGAAACTGCTATGTCAGGAACGTTCGATGCAGGTGGACTTGAAGTGATGAGAGCTGGAATACCAGACTGCTGAGCTGCTTCAGTGTTAACGATCATTGGCGAAGGATTACTGGATGACACTACTTTCACATTGTGTGATGTGTCCACTTCCTGCTTGCTAAGCCACGTCCGTACTTTCTCCTTGCTAGCTCGACTGCTCAATCTCGATTTCCTACTGACTCCATCTTCTGAATTATCTGCTTCTGCTAGCAGAAACTCGTACTTTTTCTTCAAGAAAGTTTCCTCCATCTCAGCTAATTGCATCCTGACATTTGCTTTTGCTGCTTCTTCCTGCTGTATTCTTTGCATTCTTAAAGCCTTTTGTTCCTCCAACATTTTTAGGTTAAGTTCAATTCGACTTGAACATTTGCTTGTAGACGAACGACCGACTGACACACGTGATTGAATCATGGATTCCTCTTCCCTGCACTGCTCACATTTCCAACTGCGATTGATATCCGCAATGGAATCTGTCACATTTGCACATCCAAAGTGCATCCATGTCTCACAAACATCACATCCTACGAGATTATCAACTGAATCCGGGCGATCGCATTTAGTGCAGTGTTTCGCCACCTCCATCTCGTCGATATTCGTGATGGTAATATTATCACAGGAGAATCTTTGAAGATTGTTCGGATGGGGAAGTACCACAATCTTGATAGCAGCTAAATCGCAGCTTCAAAGCTGTAATATATTCTGTAATAATTATTCGATTTCAATAAATCATCTTACACTTACATTTTCGTCTTCTTCTTCTAACCTCTATCCGAAACAGTCTGTGATTAGCGTTTTTAACAATGCTTAGTGCCCTGAGTTCAACAATTCATTAATATGAGTAATATTTAAATATACGATTGACTTACTTGTGATACTATTTAATCTAATTTGCATGCCCTCCTAAACGAGCCGTACTGCTATCTATGTAGATACAATAATCAAATTTTTAGCAATTTAGATTTTAAGTTTATTACTGCACCGTACTGCACAGCGTATACTGACATTTACTTATGCTACAGACGATAGTTTGGCACGCGGTTATGTTGCCTGACGTTTTCTACTGACATCTATGCTCTCTTTCGTTGACAGCGGTGACCGGTGTTGAACTTCACCACCGCGCACGAATCAGCCCTGCGGTTTCGTAACACACTTAATTCGATCAACTGAGTTTCTATTGAAATCTATGTGGAAAATTGTGTGACATTCGTATGAAACTCATATAGAATCTAGAGGTAACGATATATCTTATCATTTTTATGTGCATTTCAGATAAATGTAGCATGATTTCCTCTAAATATCAACAGTATTTAAAATGTATATTATCACGAATTTCATGTGTTCCACATGTAGTAATAGTTCAAATGTTTTGCTCATGATGCTAGCGTGCAAATTATTTTCAGTGTAGGCCAATACTTATACGAGCTATTTGAAGTAAGAACTATAAAAATAAAAGCAGAGCAATTTTGTTTAATTTACAATTACGCCATGTCCAAAATACCTTTCATATTTTTAGAAAAAATGCGTTTTCGCCATAAGACCACAGACAGGACACTCAAATTAAATTCTTCAATCATTTTAACGGTCATTTCGAATATTCCTTCAGTTGGGACAGTACACGCATATGTCTTGATGTCGCCACGTTACCGTATCAAAAACATCCTGTCTGTCATCTAGACTGTGTTTATTTTTTTTCATTTACCAACAGAGTTGCCATTTATACAGAATTACCCGTAATGTATTGATTCGTATACGTCCATGCAAAATTTCATGCAGGATACAGATTTAGTACATATTGCCAAAACTATATACATAATTGTGCCTACTTCCTATCCTCCAACGCAATACAAAATCGAACCCGTTTTGTTACAATATTTACTTGCTTCTGGTCTACCGCCACTTACTTTCGGATGAAAATTACCAACACAATTAAAAATAAACTAGATGAGCAACGTTGAGAAAAATAAATGGTTACCTTCCAACATCGCTAAAAAGTTAAATATATTATCAACGTAATCCAAAAATTTATTGTGATGATTCATTTTCAAATATTATTATGAAATCAGGCATCATTGCAAGCAGCTGATCGGTGTTGACAAACGATGGGAAACCAACTAGTAAAAAAAACTTTTACATAACACAAAGGGTGTACCGATTGTAAGTAGTTCGCGCAGTACAATATTGGTGGAACTAGTGCATCACGAAAAATTATTTTAATAAGAATTTACTCATACTGTCATGTCTGTTAGTCTGTGATAAGACTTCCGATATTGTGTACGGTGACTGTTTGTCAACAACAATGTTGCTCGATCGATATTCGGTTCAAGAAAGAGTTAGCGATTTTAGAAGCAAAGGGGTTCTCTGAAGTCTTTATGAGAACCAACGGTGTAGTGGATGGTGATAAGTCTTCCTTCTATCTTGATCTAGCTATATATTTCTAGACCTGGAGAATAAAAACATGTATACTACCTCGATTAAAAAGTTCCCGGAATTCATTCAGAAAATTCAATATACAAGATTATTCATCAAAATCGATATTGTCCTCTTCAAAGTACTCCCCATCGACTGCAACACACTTATGCCAGCGCTTGATACAATCTTCGAAACATTTTTTATGTTCAGTTTTCAGTATGACCATCAGATCCATCTGCGATTTTTCCATAAACTTATCTCGGGTGCTGAAACGCGTTCCACGGTTTCTCGAGTCGACCGAAAAAGTCGCAGAGAGCCAAATCAGGTGAATCCAGTGGTTTCTGAATGGTATTCGTAACGTTTTTAGCCAAATGTTCACGTGTAACGATGGCATTGTGTGACGGTGCGCTATCGTGGTGCAAGATCCACGAGTTGTTCGCCCACACATCCGGTCTTTTCGATGAAGTACACCGGCACGTCAGGAAAGACGTGGTACTTCGGTACCAAATATATAAGTGTTTTGCAAATAGCATTAACTTTTCGTCTGCTTATCGGTTCAAATTGAACTGTTTAAGTTTGCAATAAGCAGTTCAATTTGAACTGCTCTGCACTGACGAGTCTAAGACGAAACGTAAAGAACAGTAATACACCTTGTTGACGGTCTGGTACTATGAAATAAACTCATGATACACAACACCCTTGTAATCAATGAAAACTATGAGCATCGCCTTCTTTTTCGATTGAAAACTCTCTCATCATCATTCACAGGCTCACGGTCGCTTCTGGAACGTTCGTGCCAATGACTATTTTCTACAGAGTATCGTTGCCGCTCAGGTCGTGCTTTAATTTGGACTTCGATAGCCGGGAGCAACAGTTGCCAATAATGAGAGCAAACTTTCAGCGTGGTACAAAACCTCAAACGCTCAAGTCGTGCTCTCATTTGGACTTCGGTCGTCAGGTGAAGCAGTCGGCAATGAAAGCAAACCTTTTGCGTGGATAACACCTCAAACGCTTTGGTCGTGCTTTTATTTAGTTGGGGGGGGTTCATCATAACATAACTAGTTACGAAATAGTTATTTAGGTTTCCAATCATAACATCTTTGTGTCATATTGAATTAAATATAATTTATAAGCTATCGTCACTCAATCCAAACATATCTTAAATCACAACAATGCTTCTAGCTACTAGTTGAAAATAAGTTTATTTGACTTCAATAGTAGCAACCCGTAACTAGATTTGATACCACTTAACCCAACTGTGTTGCAACAAGAGCACAAAAACTAGGTGACAGCAGTGTTTCTTTATAACGTAAACACTGAACTAACTATCATTTGTAAGTTATCGTTACTTGATTCTAACATATCTTTAATCACAGCTATGATTTCAGATACTAGTTGAAAAAAAGGTTGCGAAACCATTATAAATACGTAAGCGTATATGTAAATCGTTACGGTGAATTGATGTAGCAATATCTTAGATATCATAAGATTATAACATATGATTTCTTCATTGATTCAGATAGTTATCGGTAGGTTTTCTCAACGTTATGATAACGAAAATGCAAACAAAACAACCTTTGTTGGCTTGAATATGGCAAACACAATATGGAGTCTCAAGAAGTGTATGAAACACAAATAAAACCAGGATATTACTTCTTTCAAAACTACTTTTTGCGAAAAAAGTGAAAGGCAGAATAGTCATTTTTGTTCTATGCACTGTTATAAACACGAAGAAAATAATATAGGGATTGAACATCGATTGTGATAATATTATAATTCTCATGATATATGAATTTAAAATGATCTACTTGGAATAATTTTGAGCATTCTGAACATAGGAATATCTTGTTGTTTATTTTTTATATCATTATGAACAGATTCTGATTGAAGGCGCATAAAGAATAGTTAAGTAAAATTGAATTCCATTCGACAGTTTTAAAATCGTTGTGAAATTTGTATCTTGTATAAATTTTGTGATTTAAAGTACTCTTCTGCTTTTTTATTGATGATAGAAAAGTATTCTGGATTCATTCAATGTTTATTATGTCGATGGTGACTAAGTTTCAACTAGTTTACTTGAAAACAAGTTATTTTCAAGTTATGAAAAGATAAGTTATTTCAGTAGGGCATTACAAAGTAACGACAACTTATTTTTAACCGACTTAGTAACTAGTAGAAACTGCGCTTTTTTAGTCATGCAAGTGGTTAGATGTTATAGTAACAATCACTCTAATATCTGGTTGCAAACTAGTCACAATCAAGCTAACGTAACGAAAATTGTTACTTGGGAATTGATATTCGACATTACATTACACATCATTACATCTGTGACATTACACCACAGACTAACAGACAGGACACTCAAATTAGATTCTTCAATCATTTTAACGGTCATTTCGAATATTCCTTTATTTGGGACAGTACTCACGAGTGTCATGATGGCGCCACGTTACCCTATCAAAAACATCCCGTCTGTCATCTAGACTGTGTTTATTTTTTCATTTATCAACAGAGTTGCCATTCATACAGAATTACCTGTAATGTATTGATTTGTATACGTCCATGCAAATTTCATGCAGGAAACAGATTTAATACGTATTGCCAAAACTATGTACATAATTGTGCCTACTTCTCATCCTTCAAGGCAATACAAAATCAAACCCGTTTTGTTACAATATTTACTTGCTTCTGGTCTGCCGCCACTTAATTTCGGGTGAAAACTACCAACACAATAAAAAATAGTCTAGATGAACAACGTTGAGTCAAATAAATGGTTACCTTCCAACATCGCGAAAATGTTAAATATATTATCAACGTAATCCAATAATTTATTGTGACGATTCATTTTCAAATATTTTGATGAAATCAGGCATCCCTGCAAGCAGCTGATCGGTGTTGACAAACGAGGGGAAACCAACTAGTAAAACAACTTTTACATAACACAAGGGGTGTACAGATAGTAAATAGTTCGCGCAGTACAATATAGGTGGAACTACTGCATCACGAAAAATTATTTTTATAAGAATTTACTCATACTGTCATGTCTGTTAGTCTGTGATTACACACCCGTACTTTTTTTCAAAACGATTTCTGTTGTTAAAAAGAGTGAAATCACCTAACAGCAAACGTTTCTTTCAATAATTAATTATTTGATTTCCAAATGAATTCCGTAGCACCACGATCGACACGGGGTGCCACCACGATTTGAGTGCCGCTTTCACATAAGCCACAATTTTGGGTGCAACATTCACTTTACGCTAGATTTTTGTTTTGGTGTTGGTTAAAATAACAAGTTTATTTTCGTTTTATTCCGATCAAATTCTCGTGTGATTTATGCGCTATCGAAATGAAGCTGTCTTTAACACTTAAGGAAATCGTGTGATAAGTGTTAAAATCGTTGTAGGGTAACAGAGGTATTTTGGCCACTTCATATATTTTGGCCCACCCAACAAACATCTTTATGGATTTAATCGAAGTTAGGTAACCCAAGGTACTTCAATTTGAAGCTAATCACAATAAATTACCTATTGAGGAAAAGTTTTTCAAAGATATTACAACATTTGGTGGATATTTTTACAAAGTGGGCCAAAATACCTCTGTTATCCTAGTTGGTATATTTCTATAACAGGCAACAGGACTTTGTTATCGTTCCGGAACGTTGTGGAACGTTTTGAAAGATCGCAACGAATAATCGGGTAGGTGGCAGTAATGTTTCCAACGTATAGCAAATTTGAAATTTACACAAGATTAAAAAAAACCTGTTTGAACCTGTATATATGTTATCTTTTATATGTGGTATATATACACGTTTGTCTACACTTTGATTTACAACTATCACTCGAACTATTTGTAGTATTGTTCTGCTATAGTTTTATAGCAAAATACTCTTCAAAATTATTTGAGCGTATTCATCCAACTCTTTTACTGACATTGTCAAAAGAGAAAGAATAAACATTATGAATGTTTTGCGTTGCATTCATTTAAGGAGCAAGACACTTTGCAAGTGTATGAGTAATGTTAACATGTGTGCGTTCAAATTCAGGCGGCTTTTTTCCTGATTTTAATCGATAAATGGTTGAAAAATAAGCAAATCAGTTCATTCTGAATAGAATCAGACTCAAGAAAAAAGAAAATCTTAATTTCTTCAATTTTTCTGAAAACTGCTCAAGAAAAATTATTTCAGTTTCAGCTTACTTCTACTAACACATTTGATTGGCAATGAACACATTCCTATTGATTGATTAGTTTTACTTATATATCCGAAAAACTTGAATATTTAAATTTAAACATTTAGCAAGAAAACGCGCCAAATTGGCGAAGAAGAAGAAGAAGAAAACTAATAAACAATTCAGTTCACTTCTTATTTTCAGGCAGCAAAATTTAACATGTTTCTAATAGCACAGTCGTATAATGAAACTCAAATTGTTCCAAATGTATTGCAGCCCGGCATCCCTGATCTACTCAAAAGCTTTCCCGAAGCTTTTATGTCATAATTTAGCAGCACTGTAATCGAAAAAAGCATGCTGTGAAATTTGAGCTGGAAACAGAGATGCCATTTATACAGATTTATCTGTATTATACAGATTTTTACAACCTCATACAGATCTAATACAGAATACAGATTCCCTAAATTTAATACAGATTTCACAAGAAGTTATAAAGAAAAATTTAGCTGTTTTCGTCTGAGCAATCTTCTAGCATTTGATTGCAGTGACCAGATGAAAGTTTATTAATCAACGGACAAATCACAAATTGAAGAAAAAATTTGTGTGCAGATATTTGATGATCAACACAAAAAAAAACATTTAGACAGAGTGAGCACGATAAAGCAGAGGCAAACTTGGTACTGACCAAAGCGAGTAATGCACTTACAGTAAATTAAAAGGACCTTGTCAGAGGTAAAGCTGAGCAGATTTATCGCTTGCACTCTAACATGGCCCCTTTTGCTTGCTGACATTAGCAGTCTGCTGGTCTGCTAATGTCATCCATCAGCTCAGTTCAGCTTCTTGCGTTTATTCTGCCTGCGGTCTGAGAGTTATATGACCTGACTTGAAATTGCATATTAAGTTAACTTTTAAATCTAGAAAAGTATATGGAATTGAAATTTAATTGTGGTTGAAAAAAACATTCATATTAAATTTCGTCTTTACATATTTTCGTGAACTACGAAGATATGAAAAATAAATGCTCAACGAAACTCTCATTCTTTATCCATAATTTGTTGAGATAGCGTTCAGCATCATTTCATTGTAGAAATTTCATTTTTTTAGTGAATACAGATAAATACAGATTTTTTATACAGGGTAATACAGATTTTCTCTGAAAATATCTGGCATCTCTGGTTGGAAATGTGAATCTTGACAGAGGTTAATTTCTTTGCTATTTAAATCTGGAAGGTTTGAATCTACGTTTGTATCAAGTCAAGCACTAAATTCCTGATCAGCGCTGCCAACTATACCGATTTCTCGGTATTTATACCGATTTTTGGACTCGATACAGGAATACAGATATGCTCTCTCAAAATACCGATTTTTCAATTTTCGTACAGATAAATACCGATTTTCAGTTTTTGTGTTGGATTCCATAGGGGTTAACCAGGTCGAGCGACCTTTTTTTTTTGGTCGCAAAATCAGTTTCCGCACTAAATCGATGTTAGATTTTTCGAGAAAGATATTGTACAGATAAATGTTTTCGGCTAATACAGATTTTTGGAAAAAACAGTTGACAGCACTGTTCCTGATACCAAAAAACCTTTGAGCGATTGTTGAGCCATCTGCGTCTCACATTATGAAACCTTTTAGTTAGGCACCAAAATTTAGGCACTAAAATGTTTTGGTGCCTATACTTGAACTGTAGTACACTTACTAGTATTCATTATCATTACAAAAAATACAATTGAAGCCCTTTCTCAATTTCTCGTCGAAATGAACGAAAATCCTTCCGAATGATTTTTCGTAGTTCATCGGTAGAATTAGTTCTGAAAGATTTCTTCAGTTTCCAAAGAAAATGTGTTAACCACGAATCGTCTAAACAGTTGTTGTGCGTAACAGAATATTACGAGAAAATGATAGTTGATAGCGAGCACTATCACCTCCTTCCCAGGAATCCGTACTTGGATCGCGCAATCCCGCATGCGCAAAAACATCTGCATCGGAATGAAACTGGTGTTTCATTTCGATTTCCTTCAAAGTCTCTTCCTGGGCAATGTGGAATAATTCGATTGCAGTTATAGTAAATTTGATCTCATGGAAATAAAATACAAATAATGAATTGTTTTTAGATTATATTTGTTAGTAAATAAATTGTGTTTTTAATCCCAGCTCTCAATATGGGAATAGATTAATGATGTGAAGCTTTGTCTAGCATTTTAGCTTACTTAATTATAGTATAAGCAATCGAGCTATAACTTATGATTTTTTTTTCAAAACGTACTTTCACTTTACTAGTACGGAATCAGTTTACAATTTTGATGTGGAACACATCTTTATTTTCTATATAGGGGTGCAAATCAGAAACACTTACAGCTCAGTCTATTTTGTATCAATTACTAATATTATTTCATCATTTGATTGGAAATATTTCTAAGTTTCGATTAGAATGTATCAAGCCACGTATTTTCAATTATATATGATTGAAATTTTGATTAGTAGCGAGCAGTGTCCTTTTTGTCTGCTAAACATCTTCGGCATAGCGGATTTCCCTGCCATAGACAACGGGTTTGAAAGAGTAAGCGATATATCAAAGGGAAAGCATCGCTCTGATTGGTCAATCGATGCAAAAGCGAAACTGTTGGAAGCATGCGAATCTATAAATAGAAGCGAAATTATAGCTAACGTTTCAGTCCTGCGAGTAGCATGCTAGAGGTAGGTTGTTGCTAGACAGCAAGACAAAAAGTGCCATAAAACGATTTGAAGCTTTCATGGCTTTGCTTTGATCTTGGGTCATGCGAGTTTAGATGAAATACTTTGTTGTGTCGCTTTGCAAGAATCTCAGGTAAATTGGCAAGAATCTCAGAGTAAAAAGTACGGGTGTGTAATGTCAGAGACATAGCTGGATGTCGTGAATACGAATAAAACTGAAACGATTTCTTTACACTTTCGAATTTGAATTAATAGTTGATCGATTGTGTGAATGGCGAAACTTTCCCCCTTTTCATTACTAAAATTGTCAACGATTTTTGACGTCGATTGTCTCATTTCGGATTTGTATATTTCATTGAAAGAAACTATCAAGATGCTGTACAGGATTCATTTCTGCCTTTTAGAAGGACCAAATTGTGGAATTCTCTACGATATTTAGCACAGTTCGGAACATTTTTCTCGAACGATTTTCGTACAGCGAAAAGTGCACGAAGCAAATCAAATTATTTTGGATTTTTCCTAAACTAATGATTTCTACCTTCGATTTGCAAAGAAGTAATCTTAATAGTTCTATAGATAACATTAAGAGCCATTAGATCTGCTGATTTTATATAATGTTGTCCACTTTTCGTTTCTTGTTTTCTTTCTCTCCAATGCAAAGCACCAGCAGCTAATGCAATCGTTCTTGCTTGAATTGAAACTAGCTTTGCGTACAAACCGACACATCCTCTCGCAGTGCCAAATGATGCGAAACTGATTTAATGCGTCTTCTCTCCTTGACGACCGGACGGCAAATGAGAACCGACCTGAGCGTTTGAGGTTTTTAACCACGCAGAAGGTGCGCTCTCTGATGCCGCTGTTTGAATGCGTCTTCTCGCCCCGACGTCTACTTCCATCCAACGCACAAGAAGAAATGATTTATTTTCGACCACGGTTTCCCTTTTATAACGTTCAGTTGAAGATATGTGCCAGACTACCTCAAAATCGTCGTCCTTGCGCGAAAAATCCAAGCAAAAGAAAAGAGTTTTCCGCGTTGTTTTAAACTTAATTTTTGAGTTGTTTGTGGTTATCTCACTCTGTTCAAAATATTATCCTAAATTCCTGATCATATTTTTTATGAAATAGTGAAAGAATTATGTTGCTGCAATTAATACAAGTCGAGATATTCACTATTAAGTTCTGCCCATTTTTCCATATGGCTAATTTTGAAAAGGCGCCCCATAGTAAAGTAAGTCGTATTCACGACAAAAGAAGCTTAAATATCAAAATCCGTTGCGCTAGTTTGCACGCAGGTATAATTGCATATATTTGGGCTATTAAAGTAATTTCGGTAATTTCGTCGGATACAAGACAAACACGAATCAAGGCAAACAGAGTCCGGGTTCACGTGTTCGATGATAATTCTTCATACACTGAGATCTTTTGTTACGCGGGAGATACGCACCGCGTAACTTCAGAAATCCTCGTGAAAAGGCCGCGTAACAAACTTGTTCCACATCAATTGCTCGAACAGCCCCATGAGGCTGATCCTTATAGTTATAGCATACGACTTACTTTACTATGGGGCGCCTTTTCAAAATTAGCTATACGGAAGAATGGGCAGAACTTAATCGTGAATATCTCGACTTGTATTAACGGTAGCAACATAATTCTTTCACTATTTCATCAAAAAATATGAACGTAAATTAGAGTGCTATTGAATATTTTTAATACTATTAAAATAAGGTAAGTATTTCATTATTATCGTTCACACCGTTTCATGTCATGTCATTGTCCGGCTCAGTACCAACCAGAAACTGTGCCGGACAAGTGTGAATACACGTACTAAAACGGTTTCATAATGATTTTCGTAGCTCCGTCGAACAACATCAGCAGGACGAGATGCAGTTGGACGAGTGGCAGCCCGGTGAGCGACAGCCGACAGGCGACAGGCGGCAGGCGTAGGATTCGACGTCCGCTGGGCGAGCGGCAGTAGCAACAACGGGCCCATAGTAGAAATTCAACGTCAAAAATAGTAAGTATTTTGATGTAGAAGAAATAAATAATTCTAAACGTTTTTGTCGTGAATACGACTTACTTTACTATTAGGCGCCTTTTCAAAATTATCTATACGGAAGAATAGGCAGAACTTAATCGTGAATATTTCGACTTGTATTAACGGCAGCAAAAATATGATCAGGAATTTAGGATATTATTTTGAACAGTGTGAGATAACCACAAACAACTCAAAAAAAGGTCTTCTCAAAATTTGAAAACAACGAGGAAAGCTCTTTACTTTCGCTTGGGATTTTCGCGCAAGGACGACGATTTTGAGGTAGTCAGGCACATATCTTCAACAGAACGTTAGAGATGGGGAACCGTGGTCGAAAATGGGTCTTCTTGTGCGTTGGATGGAAGCAGACGTCGGGGCGAGAAGACGCATTCAAACAGCGACATCGGAGAGCGCACCTTCTGAGTAAAAATCCTCAAACGCTCAGGTCGTAGTTATCATTTGCCCTCTGCTCGTTAAGGTGAGAAGACGCATTAAACCAGTTTCGCTTCATTTGGCACTGCGAGCGAATGTGTTGCGGTTTGCATGCAAAGCTAGTTTCAACTCAAACAAGAGCGATTGCATCATGCAACAGAGCTTCTGGTGGTTTGAATGGGAGAGAAAAAAAAGAAAAGTTGACATTTTATATAAACGGGTGATTAATGGCTCTAAATGTTATTTAAAGAACTATTAAGATTACTTCTTTGCAAATTGAAGGTGAAAATCATCAGTTTAGTGAAAATCCAAAATAATTTTGTTTGCTTCGTGCACTTTTCGATGTGCGGAGACCGTTCGAGAAAAATGTTCCGAACTGTGCTAAATATCGTAGAGAGTTCCACAATTTGGTCCTTCTAAAAGGTAGAAAGAAATGCTATACAGCATCTTGATAGATTCTTTTAATGAAATATGCAAATCCGAAATGAGATAATCGATGTCAAAAGTTTCACAATTCACACAATCGATCAGCTATCAATTCGAATTCGAAAGTATAAAGAAATCGTGTCAGTTTTATTCGTATTCACGACATCCAGTTATGTGTCTGACATTACACACCGGTCCTTTTTTCTATTCTAGAGAGGCATGATGAATAAATTACGGATCATGAGGACAAGGTGTATATGTCGCTGGCGCGGGCAATACGACAGCACATAAATACAATACGGAACGTACCGGGAATAGGTAAATATCCTTTTTTTGTGTACCATTCATTTACTATCTGTTATCTGCGACAAGAGTAGCATCTTAATTGTGTGTGTGTGTTTTTTGTAGGAGGTGAAATCGTCGGATCATTAAGCTACCTGCACATAAGTGAACTTCGTATGTGGGAATCGAACCCGAACTAAAACACCCCCTAAACTTCGTTCCCCTCATCCTGCCGGGACTACCATAAGGTATTACTTCGGCAGGGGGGCTGTGCTGAAGCACCACCACTCTCGATTCGCTGACGCCTCGACTGCCCAGGACTGGTCTACGCCGCGAACTACTCGGCTAATCCCCGGCTCGGATCTGGCCTAAAGTTCCCCGACGATGGAAGTTTCCTCGGGCCGACGTTCCCAAAACCAGTGGACGGTTCGAACGGCAGGGTGCCTGGGTCGGTCCAGTGATTCCGGTTGGAGGAAGGCTTCCGGTTCACTGGTGCCCCGACGATCCATACCAGAGCTGCGTCGCAATCTACTCATCTAATTCCCGTCGATGGATCTAGACTATGCCGACGGAGAGCTTCCCGGCGCAAGAGTTCCTTCCGACACCGAATCTAGTATTTTGCCACGCGGGACACTCGAATGAGTGCCGAGGTCGGTCCTGTAATTCCGGTTGGAGCATGGCTTCCAGTTTACTGGCGCCCCGACTACTCGACTTCGGTGCTGTGGCTTCTACTCGGCTAGTCCCCGGCGAAGAATTCCCCGACGATGGAAGTTCTCCCGCAACCGTCACTTCCGATACCCGTGAACGGATCGATCGGCAGGGTACCTGAGTCGCTTCAGTGATTCCAGTTGAAGGAAGGCTTCCGGTTCACTGGCGCCCAGACGATCCATGTCAGTGCTACGTCACAATCTACTCGTCTAATTCCCGGCGAAGGATTTAGACTACACCGACGGAGAGTTCCCCGATGACTGAGAAACTCCCGAACCGACGCTTGTTGTTTAGTGGCCGGTGGTCGCGGCCGCCTATTGCTCTGCGCTCCAATATGTGTTGTTACGAACGACTCAGTCATGGCGGTGAATCATTCCTACCCGGATCACTGTTCGGCGCTCTCTGGTCTTCGTGTCACTTCCTCTGCAGCGCCCAAATCATATTCGTTACTGCTCTGTCAACAACGTGCCACGTGTGTTCGTCGCGACACATATCCTCTAGAATGCTGTCGACTGTCACGCCGCGCATATCCCTGCGTATCTCCGCGAACCTAGGGCATTCAAAGACGACGTGCGCCGGTGTTTCCTCCACGTTCACACACTCCGGACAAAGAGGGGAAGACGCGTGATCAAACCGAAACAGATACTTCCAAAAACAGCTGGAAGTTTATCTCTCCATGCTTCCTGTTCACCCACGCCGACACGTTTAGGATCAGTCGGTGGGTCCACCTTACGTTCACCGCATTGTCCCACTCTTGTTGCCACTTCGCCAACGAGTCTGTTCTAGCAGCTGCTCTCGCATTCCTAGCGTTCCTCCGCCGGTAGCACTCGACGTCTTCTTCTAGGGTGATGCAGATGGGCATTTTATGCAGGGCTGCGGTGATAGCTTCCCAACTGGCGCTGTTAAACGCGTTTTTAATATCTATCGTTACCACGGCGCAGGAACGCGTGCGCGCGCGTGTGTCTGTGAGTGTATGTGTGTTAAATAATCTCACTAGGTTTTTTCGGAGATGGCTGAACCGGTTAGATTCGAAAGAAAGGTATTACGGTCCCATACGGAATTCCTGATTTTCATCCGGATCCGACTTCCAGTTTCCGAGTTATTGGGTAAAGTGTGTTAAACATTGTACACCGGGGCGGGTAGGGTCTAACACTTTTGAAAAATCTAAAAGTAAAACATTTCATGAATATTCTGTGAAATTTTCAAGCCTTTCGGAACTAAACTCAGCAAGTTATGGGCCTTTAATTTTGCTTACCTCATACTGCGAAAAGGTGAGAGCTCGGCACACAGGCCCAAGATTTCTGCTTCGATTGACTTAAAACTTGACAAAACATTCTTAAAATGTTTCATTACAACAAATTACTAATGAAAAACTACAAGGATCAGCCCCTGGGGTTGTTCGAGCCATTGATGTGGAACAAGGTAACCAAAATTTCTAATGATCGATATTTTCAATTAATTGTCACACTTTTGAATCCGCAATTGCACGAGAGTCTGCTTAGATTGATCTTTATTAGGAACCAACACCGAACACGCGAACCCAGAATATAGACTCTAATAGTCGTGATATGTATTTGTTTTGTAGCCGACGAAATTACATCAATAGCCCAAATGTATGCAATTATATGTTTGTACATGCTTGCGATACGGATATCGATATTTAAGCTTCTCTTCGTCAAGCTTGTGTTCAAGTTTTGTATGCAAGCAGTTATTTTTATAGCGTTTCCCTACCATTACTATCCTTCTGCGATTTTGGTTAAAGCGATAAACTTAATCTCATCATCAATCGAGTTCATCTTATATAAATTAGAAATTTATCTTATGCACTCAAAATTTACCCTGGGATAGTTGTCAATTTCTCAGGCGAAACGATATAACATGCAATTTCATCCGAGCTTGCATGACACAAGATCAGAGCATACCAGTTAAAGCTTCAAATCGTTTTATGGCACTTTTTGTCTTGCTCTCTAGCAACAACCTACATCTGGCATACTACGCGTAGGACTGAAACGTTAGCTATAATTTTGCTTCTATTTATAGATTCGCGTGCTTCCAACAGCTTCGCTTTTGCATCGATTGACCAATCAGAGCGATGCTTTCCCTTTGATATATCGCTAACTCCTTCAAAACCGTCGACTATGGCAGGGAAATCCGGTATGCCGGAGATTTTTTGCAGACAAAATAGGACACTGCTAGCAATTCATCAACATTTCAATGATATACAATTAAAAATACATGGCTATGTACATTCAAATCAATACGTAGAAATATTTCCAATCAAATGGTGACATAATATTAATAATTGATACAAAATTGACTGAGCTGGAATTGTTCAAAACCTGATCACATTTCTACGTGTATTTTTCTTGAGTTTCTAGTTTGCACCCCTATATAGAAAACAAAACTGTGTTCCACATTAAAAAGGCGGGTGGGTAATGTCAGAGACATAACTGGATTTCGTGAATACGAAAGCAACTGACATGTTCCTTAACACTTCCGAGTATCAATTAGTTGCTCAGTTGTATGAATTATGCAAGCATTCCCCTTTTTTTACATTTTTCGCGAAATCAAAGAAGGCTTCACTAGATCTCGATTACAGTGAATTTCACACAGCGAAAAGTGCACAAATCTTACCAATGCTCCCCACCGTTGCTTTTTCGCCAATGCAAATGACTGGCAACTGTGACGAAATCGCTCTTGTCGAAAGCGAAACTAGCTTCGCAAACGACACAAAATACATCTGCTCGCAGTGGCGATAGAATCCAAACTGATCCAATTTTTGTTGAGAGGTTTGTTTTTACCTGATTTCTTTTGTAGCTTTTTCACTAATGGGCGGTCCTCACGGCTATGAAAATAGAGCATATAGAATTTTAATTTCGATTATTTCATTTCGGATTTGCATTTCATTGAAAGAAACTATCCGGATGCTGTACGGGATTCATGCCTGCCTTTCAGAAGGACCAAATTGTGGAACTCACTACGATATTAAACACTATTCTGAACATTTTCTCGAACGATTTGTTGAACAGCAGCAGATATTTTGTTCTTTTCCTCAGAACGCGTTCTGATTGGCTGGTGTTGACATGTGTCAAATGAGACAGGTTTTTCAATAGTGTACTATTGAAATACTTCAATGCTTTTTCTATACACGCTTAAGTTGGAAAATTTCGATTCTATTGGTAGTTAGATTATATAAATCCTTTCACAGATCACTGAGCTATGAGCTTTCAAAATACGAGAAAGGCAAACGAGCCTTATGAATTATCCTCTTTGATACTCGTTTATACCAAACATTTCAGAAAAGTTTAATTTTGAATTATTTGAGATTATGTCACACAACTGAATATTTTATCATAAAATTGTGATCATATTTCCGATGGCATGTCGCAAGAATTATGTTAATTCATTAGATACAACAATAGATATTCACGATCAAAAACTTATCACTCTCTCAGAGGGTAAATTTTGAAAAGGCACCCCATAGTAAAGTAAGTCGTATTCACGACAAAACTTCAAACGCGTTTTTCTCGAAAGCAGATTTTGAAAGTCCGTGTCCATCGTCATTCAAAAACTACTGCACCAATTTTTTTTCAAATTTTACACACATTTTCTACATATAAAAAACGAGACCCCAACGTTTTCCATTTCGTTGTTTGTTACTTTAAGAAGGTTTTACAGCTACAAAATGGTGGATTTTTTCGTGAAAAATCGTAGTTTTCAATTTTAAGAACCACCAAAAATTTTAACAGAAACGTTGGGGTCTAGAAAAACTTCTATTCTATCTATGCTGCTTTGTTTTGTTCACTTTTGATTTGTCTGCGCTAAGATACAGTGGACACCGCAAATCATGATTTTTCAGAAACGTCTTCAAAATACCCTCGCACCGACTTATTTCTCAATAATTTTCCACGAAAAAAATTACAAAATGTTGTTCGAATGATGCTTTTTATCAGGCAAAGCATTTGAATTTATTTTGTTGAAGGACAATTCTGAAAAAAATCACAAAAATGATGATTTTTTTCATCGTTTGGACCCTACCCCTCCCTTTAATCGGCAAAATAAAAACCATAAAAAATGTCTAAACTGGACTCATAGTCGTTATTCCCAATCTTAGGATCGAATTAATGGTCTTATGGTCCTACCAAAAATTACTGCATATTTCCGGATACAACAGATCGTCGTTTAGAGTACGATGGCAAGGTAATGCACAAACAATCCCTTCGTTTCTTTCAAAAATCTTAAGTGTCTGCTGTGCATTTTATAACTATTAATCGGAAACGGAATCACCCAGAGCGGTACACTTCTTACCTGTAAGGTTGTTCGTGGTGAAATGTGCAAAGCAATTCTGTTACAGCTCGCTTGACCTGGTGCAATGATGTCTACCGCAATTTGTCATGGCATACTATACATTAGTTATTATAAACTCGTTTGCACCCACACATCCACCCTCTTCTCAAAAAAAAAAATGAAATACTAGTTCTCTTATGTCGTTTTCGCTTGAGAAAACTGAAACTGACCCAGGGTAGTTTCATCAAACAAACACTTTTCACGAAACTGTTTTGATTTCGCACTTAGCAACGGGAGTTTGAGCAAACCTGATATAACAACCAGGTCCGAAACTCACTCGATTTTCAGTTCAACAACGTTAAAACTAGGTTCGAAACTAGCTTCAAACAAATGATTTAATAGCAGTTAGAGTGGAAACTAGGTTAGGTTTGGCATCAAGCGAAAACGACATTAGCTTTACTTCTAATAAATCAAAATAAAAACAAATAAAATAATCTTATAGGTCGATATACGAGAACTTATGTCAGAGAAGGAATAACGTTTCAGTGTAATCATACAGTTTCACTCAAGTTTTCAGATTTTTCGCAATGCACAGATTTTTTTTTTTAACCCTTGGCATCCCTGGGTGTATCGAGTATATCCCTTAGTGGTATATCGCTCGGATCCACGATGTAGAATTAACACTGCACACTTCGAAAAAATCCTGTGGTTTTATATTTTATCAAATGCACATAAATGGAGCAATTTTACGTGCAAGAACATTCAATATTATACCTAAAATTCCATGACATGAAATTCATTGAAATAAAAAGAAGGTTATGATTGCGACCGCTGTGACTTGAACAGAGAATAATCGGATTACAAAGTACGTCCATTGATCGACTGAGCAACAGAAGAACACATCTGTATTCATACAGTCTAACCCGCTAGCCGAATGCACACTACAATCAAACTAGTAAAATTCATGCACTACAATCAAACTAGTAAAATATTAAGCCATTATTTGGAGGCCGCAGAACAAGCCCAAACCAAACGATTTCTTGGTCCATCGTCTAACAGAAGGCCTCCAAGCCCTTGGTGGGACAAAGAGTGCTCAGGTGCTAAACACGCGAAAAAAAATGCTTTCAAAACGTTTTTAAAACGAGGATGAGGAACTCTTCAGAACTTTGAAAAATTCTTGTTTTAGAAACCAAGTACAAGAACATACTTCGAGCCAAGAAATGCAGCTATTGGAGACATTTTGTCGAAGGTTTGTCAATACGACCAGTCGAATGAGGAATCGTTACGTAGGACATGAGAGTGAGGAATACTCGAACAGATGGATATTTGATTTTGCTTCTGTCCGCTCCTCTATAATTGTTACGTAAATGACATTGACAGCTAACCCCATGTACACTAAGACAACTGCAAAAACCATTGCAAGATACCTTAGATCACTTGTCCGTTTGGGCTGTTCATCTGGGTATCGAATTCTCTGCGGAAAAAACGGAGCTGGTCGTATTTTCAAGAAAGCATGATTCCGCGCAGCTTCAGCTTCATATGATGGGAAGAATTATCCAACAGGTTTTGACTTTCAAATACCTCGGAGTGTGGTTTGATTCCAAATGCACGTGGGGAGGACACATTAGGTATCTGATAACAAAATGCCAACAAAAAGTAAATTTTCTTCGAAAAAAAAAACAGGATTTTGGTGGGGTGCTCATCCGCAAGATCTAATAAAATTGTATCAAACAACGATACTTTCAGTGATGGAATATTGATGCGTTTGTTTTCGTTCCCCTGCAAACTCTCATATTATCAAACTTGAGCGAATTCAGTACCGTTGTTTGCGAATTGCCTTAGGCTGGATGCATTCGACACATACAATGAGTCTTGAAGTTCTGGCGGGAGTTCTTCCATTGAAAGATCGTTTTAGGAGCTTTCATCGCGACTGCTAATAGCATGTGAGGTACTGAATCCCTTAGTTATTAATAACTTCGAAAGGCTAGTTGAGTTTCAATCTCAAACAAGATTCATGACAGTATATTTTATCCATATGTTACAGGAAATCGACTCTTCAAGATATATTCCTATCCGTCACAGCCTCCTAAATGTCCCTGACTCAACTTAATTTTTCGACACATCCATGCAGCGTGGAATTCCGGAACACCTACGCTCGATGGAAATCCCAAAAATATTATCAAGTAAGTTCAGTCCTATTGACTCTGAGAAAATGTTTTACACGGACGGATCGCGAATTGAAAAAGCGACAGGGTTTGGTATGTTCAACAATAATGTTTCGGCCTTATTTAGGCTTCAAGAACCTGCATTATCTGGGTCGGTGGATGCACTCAATTATTCCTAAAATATCGACAAAGGCATGGTTCAGGGGACTGAATGTGAGTAGGGACTTCATTCGTGTGATATCCAGACTCATGTCCAATCACTACACATCTCCTTCGAATTGGACTTTCCTAGACTAATCATTGTGCTTATGGCGAAGGTTTTTTTTTTTTCCAAATAAAATTTTTATTAGGCTCATTTGCTTTAGCTTAACGTGGCCGATTGTCTTGTTGTTAGGGAGAGAGAAAGGGATGCCGTATTACGGGGCGGCATACTCCCCAGTTAGTAAGGGGACATAGGGAGGGTGGGACCTACACAGTATTGAATTGAAATTTGAATACATCATTGGTTTGTGGCATACATCTTTTAGACACATTTTGCGTTCGATGAATCTTCATGTTTTTCAGCTTGTAGCAATGAAGAGATTATTCTGGATTGGGATGCTTCGTTGGTGTGTTTTGACGTTGATGTGACGTTTTTGGGTAGCTTCCAGCAACTCAGTCAGTTCAAGGCAGGTGCATGCTCCGAAGCATCGTTTACACAGGCCATACTTCCAGCAACGTAAAGAAGAGTGCGGTAGAGCTGTAGACGAGAAAGAGATAGGGAGAGCACTAAATTTGAGCATTGATAGTTTTCAAGAAGTTATAGATGAGAGTCATATAAGGAAGATTTCGAGTTGCCAAGACGTCGCGGACTGGTACGAAGGGTGGTATACCTCGGGCCCGAAGGGAACCTATGAGTTGGGACCTGGCATCACAATACTCGACACATGTCCAAACAACATGTTCGATGTCATGATAACCCTCACCGCAAACGCAGACACCACTCTCAGCGAGCCCCACACGACGGAGATGCGCGCTGAACATATAATGATTAGACATGAGCCTTGACATTACACGAATAAAGTCTCGGCTCACGTCCAACCCCCGGAACCAAGCTTTCGTCGATACCTGTGGGATTATTGAGTGTAACCATCGTCCCAGAGTTCCACTATTCCATGTATTCTGCCAGCTAGCTAGAGTTTTCTGACGACAGCAACTGAAAAATTCATTGAAGCAGATTGGTCTTTCATAGATATCACCTTCTAGTGCGCCCACCTTGGCTAACGAGTCCGCCCTCTCATTGCCCCGTATGGAACAATGTGAGGGGACCCAAACCAAGGTAATCTGGTATGATTTTGCAGATAAAGCACTCAATTGTTCCCGTATTTTCCCCAGGAAATACGGTGAGTGCTTTCCAGGCTTCACTGAACGGGGAGCCTCAATGGAACTGAGACTGTCCGATACAATGAAGTAGTGATCTGTGGGCAGAGTGTCAATGATCTCAAGGGTATACTGAATTGCAGCTAGTTCTGCGACGTAAACTGAAGCTGGATCACTGAGTTTATAGGAAGCGGTGAAATTTACATTGAATATACCGAAGCCAGTGGACCCGTCTAGATATGATCCGTCAGTGTAAAACATTTTATTACAGTCGACTTCTTTAAATTTATTATTAAAAATTTTTGGGATCTCTTGAGGGCGTACGGGATCCGGGATTCCACAAATTTCTTCTTTCATGGATGTGTCGAAAAACACAGTAGAATTAGAAGTATCCACAAAATGAACACGATTGGGAACAAACGAAGAAGGATTTATATTCTGAGCCATGTAGTCAAAATACAAGGACATAAAACGGGTTTGTGAATTAAGCTCGACGAGCTTTTCAAAGTTTTCTATCACCATCGGATTCAAAATGTCGCATCGGATTAGCAGTCGATATGAGAGATCCCAGAACCTGTTTTTCAACGGTAAGACGCCCGCCAGCACTTCAAGACTCATCGTATGGGTTGATTGCATGCAACCCAAGGCAATACGTAAACAACGATACTGAATTCTTTCCAGTTTAATGAAATGAATATTCGTAGCGGAGCGGAAACAGAAACATCCATATTCCATTACTGACAATATCGTCGTTTTGTACAACCTGATCAGGTCTCCTGGGTGAGAGCCCCACCAAGTTCCGGTTATTGTACGAAGGAAATTGATTCTCTGTAGGCATTTTCGTTTCAAATACCTAATGTGACATCCCCAGGTACCTTTGGAATCGAACCAGACCCCGAGATATTTAAATGTGAAAACCTGAGCTATGGTTTCACCCCCTAGTTGAAGCTGTAGTTGCGCAGGTTCTCGCTTCCTTGAAAATACAACCAGCTCAGTTTTCTCCGTAGAGAACTCGATACCCATTTGAAAAGCCCATGTCGACAAGTTGTCGAGGGTATCTTGCAATGGTCCTTGGAGATCGGCAGCTTTGGGTCCTATAATAGACACAACACTGTCGTCGGCAAGTTGTCTTAGCGTGCAAGATGTGTTGATACATTCATCAATGTTATTTACGTAAAAGTTGTATAAAAGGGGGCTTAAGCATGAGCCCTGAGGAAGACCCATGTAACTGAATCGCTTTGTCGTCAAATCACCATGCTCAAAATGTATGTGTTTCTCGGACAATAGATTATATAAAAAGTTGTTCAAAACTGGTGAAAGACCATGCTGATGCAACTTCTCAGATAGAACGTTAATGGAAACTGAATCGAATGTCCCCTTGATGTCGAGGAAAACTGATGCCATTTGTTCTTTACGAGCAAATGCCATTTGAATTTCTGTTGAGAGCAACGCTAGACAATCGTTCGTTCCTTTGCCCCTGCGGAAACCAAATTGTGTATCTGAAAGTAAGCCATTAGTCTCGAACCAATTGTCTAGACGAAACAGAATCATTTTTTCGAACAATTTCCGGATACAGGAAAGCATAGCAATCGGCCGATACGAATTATGATCGGAGGCTGGTTTCCCTGGTTTTTGAATGGCGATAACTCTCACTTGTCTCCAGTCATGTGGGACAATATTATCCTCAAGAAGCTTTTTGAATAATTTCAACAAGCGCCTTTTGGAAGTGTCAGGCAGATTTTTTGACAAGTTGAATTTGATTCTGTCTAACCCTGGGGCTTTATTGTTACACGACAAGAGTGCAAGTGAGAACTCTACCATCGAAAACGGTGTTTCGTTTGTATTCAATGTCGCGACGCGGGATATCTTCTGTTCCGGAACAGAATCAGGACATACTTTCTTAGCGAAATCAAATATCCAGCGGTTAGAATATTCCTCGCTTTCGTTCGCGTGATTTCGATTGCGCATGCGACGGGCCGTATTCCAAAGAGTGCTCATTGCTGTTTCTCTCGTTAATCCGTCAACAAACCTTCGCCAGTAACCGCGTTTCTTAGCTTTAATCAGACTTTTCACTTGAAATTCTAACGCCGCGTATTTCCGATAATTATCTGGAGTTCCGTTCCTTCTAAACGAGATGAAGGCTGAAGCTTTTTTCGTTTTCAGCTCTGAGCACTCTTTGTCCCACCATGGGTTGGGAGAACGCATACTAGTTTGCGCGCTAGGTACTCGTTTCGTCTGAGCTTGAATTGCGGTGTCAAGAATCAAGCCAGCCAAAAATGTATACTCTTCCTCCGGAGGAAGCTCCTGTGATGTTTCTAGTTTCTCAGATATCGAGCTCGCGTAACGTTTCCAATCAATGTTTCGTGTGAAATCGTACGAAACATTGATTGTTTCCGATGGTCTTCCACGGTTGGTGATAGAAACTATGATCGGCAAGTGATCGCTACCGTGAGGATCACAGATTACCTTCCACTTGCAATCTAACTGTAGCGAAGTCGAGCAAAGGGATAAATCCAGCGCACTTGGTTGTGCTGGCGGTCTAGGGTTCCGTGTCAATTCTCCCGTGTTTAGAATTGTCAAATTGAAGTTGTCACACAGATCTTGGATTAACGAAGAACGATTATCATCATATAAGCAGCCCCATCCTGTACCATGCGAGTTAAAGTCCCCTAGAACCAGCCGCGGTGAAGGAAGAAGTTCTATGATGTCTGCAAGCCGACGATGCCCTATCGAGACTTTGGGAGGAATGTAGATAGAAGCTATACATAGATCTTTGCCTTTAATATTAATTTGGCAAGCAACAACTTCAATTCCCGGTGTCGAGGGGAGGTTAATACGATAAAATGAATAGCACTTTTTAATCCCTAAAAGTACCCCTCCATAAGAGTCTTCTCGGTCCAGGCGGATTATGTTAAAATTATGGAAGTCGAGGTTGATGTTAGAAGTAAGCCAAGTTTCACTCAAGGAGAATACATCGCAATTATGAGTATGTATTAAGTGTTTGAAAGAATCAAGTTTTGGGATGATACTTCTGCAATTCCACTGAAGCACAATGATCATATCTTCGATTCTCAGTGGTAAATTATCCATTAAAAGATACGATCGCTGCAAGGAGGGGCCATTGTTCAGTCAACTGTTTTAAAAATGTCCTTACTGTTGGCAGTAGAGCAGTTAGGAAGCTTTTCAGAGGATCAGTAATATTGAAGGCTGTTAATATCCAGTCCACGATATCAGAAAATTTCAATAATCCAGCGTTTGTTGGATTTTCTGGTTGTGCTTTGGGGTCATTCGGGTTTTTTGATGCCCCAGGAAGTGCTGGGTACTCCTTATCATCCCTAAGTTTTTTGAACCCAGGAGGTGTTTGCTTCGGTTTTGAGTCAGCACTTTTTGTTTCCGTTTGGTTCTTTTGTGACGAAGAGGACAGTCTGAGGCCTTTACGAGGAAGCTTGGGAGAAGCCAGATTTTGTCTTTTCCTGCTTCCTTCAACCTGTGTGTAGGAAGGTCCTTCGCCTGGGTCGTCAGAGTTATCCTCTTCAACTGGCAAGATTGCAAACGGGTTCTCAGGGAGATGGAGTGGTTCTTTTTAAGATTTCCGCATAAGAACGTTTGGAACGTTCTTTCACGGATCGCTTCAATTTCTCCGCACGCTGTATGTACGTAGGGCACACCGAAAGATCATGAGGATTCTCCCCGCAGTAGCAACACTTTTCCACTGCTCTTCTGCAGAGATCGTCCTCATGGGCCTCTCCGCATTTGCCGCATCGCAGTTTGTTGCAACAATAGGTTGCCGTATGACCTAGCTGTTTGCAGCTTGTACAATGCATTACCCGCGGTACATACAGCCGAACAGGTAGACGAACTCCACTCACTACCAAATAATTTGGAAGTGCAGATCCGGCAAAAGTCACGCGAAATGAGTCCGATTGGTAAAATTTACCATCTATCGATTTGGAGTGCAATTGCTTGCACTCCAAAATTTTCACTGGTTGAAGGTCGGGGTTTTTGAAACGGCCTACCCCGTCCTTCATCAGATCTTCGATTGTCAGACTTTCGTCACGGACCACACCGTCGATCTCCACCACATGAGACGGGACGTACACGCGGTACTCCTTCGTGAACAACTCGCTGGTAGCAATCTCGTTTGCTTGCTTCAGGTCGGACACAACAACGCGTAACTTGTTTGGCGAAACCTTATCTATTGTTTTTATTGCCGAGAAATGTTTTTCCAGGTCCCGAGCAATATTTAAAACTCTGAGAGACTTTAATTTGGGCCGGAAGTATACCACCCACGGACCCCCCGAGCCATCGTCTTGGTAAACTTTTTGGCGAGCAGGCAATATCTTAGAGGGAGATGGAGGCATCGGAGAGGGAGATGGCATTGGAGAGGGAGATGGTATCGGAGGGGGAGATGGTATAGGAGGGGTAGATGGCATCTCGGAAGCAAACTCAGCCTCTAAATGTTCTTCGTTCATTCGTTCATTTTCGCCCTCCTCCGAGACACCCCCACTGTCATCAATATTCATATTTAAAGTGCGGGAGTAAAGAAGTCTCCCGCACTTGAAATGAGAAAGAAAGAAATAAAATGAAAAGAAAATATATGAATAGTAAAAGTTGAAAGAAAAAGTTTGAGAAAATACTTAACAGTATGTCACGGTAAGCTGTTAGGTGAGTTGCTCCTTCACTCCTTCGTTGTGCTTCAGCGTGACCTTGACTCAGGATTTGGCTGCTGCGATGCGGGTAGCAAACAATAGAAATAACTGCTGCCCGAGGATAGCACAATAGCGTCTACTGTCGATACCGATACAAAACCGGTGCACAGACAGAACTCACTTGCGGGGATGCTACTTTTTATCACTTTTATTTAATGCCTATACTACAGCCTCTGCTGTGATAGGCACCTTCGTCTTACCGATGTCGATTGTTAAAAAAACGCGTGTGCTCACTTCGAACATTCGGTTACGAATGATGGCGAAGGTTATCGCGATATTGATCATGTCGTTTGGACATGCGTGGAGTATCGTGATGTCAGATCTCAACTAATAAATTTCTTGCGTACCCAAGGTAGACTATCCAATGTCCCAGTAATAGTAAATCGCTTGATAAAAACATACTAATATGATATTCGAAATGTATTACGTTTAAAGTACTATGTATTGTGGATGCCACGGCGAAGAAAAACTTAAGCATATTGCCTATTAAATAAACGTACTTATGGAAAAAAAAATTAAGCCATTACAAATGAAATTTCCCAGGTCTTTATGAGTACACCTGTAAAATACAATTTTTTTTTTGTGTGTGGTGTATCATGATGGCGAAGCGAAACTCCTACATTATTTGTTTGTACATTTTCTAGATCATTGTCAACATGTTTTCGAGTTCGATTTCACTACCTGAAGCATAACATGCTCAAATTGCACGGCGTTACTGAAATCGTTGACTCCTCGTCAGTCTGATCAACAGATGCGTCAAATGTCGTCTGATTCTCTGCATTGCTCGTACCGCTGACCCATCGGACATATTTTCCGTTATTCTCCATATATCTTGCTTTTAACACTTTTTTTGTGGTCTGGAATTGCACGCAAAAATATGCGCGTAAGATTACTTACGAAGCAAATGTGCGCGATCTCAAAATCCGCTTTGCAATGCACGATTATTCAAATCCGCTTTTTGTTTTATTTGCACGGCCACGTTGCCTGCTTCCTTTTGTGCGCGACGTTTCCGGTCCGCTTATTTAAATTTAAATATTTGCGCGACCTTCCTGGTCCGCTCTGTGATGCGAGATTTCGAGAATCCGCCATTTTTATTAAAATTGCGCGACCTTCCTGGTCCGCTTATAATGCGCGACCATAGTGATCCGCTTTTTCATTCATTTCATTTTCTCTTCGGCCATTTTCGTTTCACAATTGAACGAGAAAATCTGCGTACCAGATAGTACGATTGTAGCCGAATATTGGTATATATTTTGAGTTGCCCAATCGGACATATTTTCCGTCGTTTGCCATATTACTTTAGTTTAACGCCTTTTTGTGGTCTGGAATTATACACAAAAATATATGCGTGAGATAACTTATAACTGAAATGTACGCGATCTAACGATCCGCTTTACGATGCGCGATTATTGAAAATCCGCTCATTAATTTTCTTTTTTCCATTTGCACGGCCACTTTGCCTGCTCCCTTTATGCGCGACGTATTCGGTTCGCTCGTTTATATTTAAATATTTGCGCGACCTTCCAGATCCGCTATGTGATGCGCGATTTTATGAATCCGCCTTTTTCAATTAAAAAAAATCGTCAACATTTTTTTAAATGTATTTTATTGCGCGACCTTCCTGGTCCGCTTATGATGCGCGACCATAATGATCCGCTTGTTCCAGTTATTTTCAACGTTACGTAATCTCCACCGACGCTTCCTTTTTTTTTCATTTGAAAATGAAAATCTTTGTGCCAAATATTGAATAATTTTCTGTTGCTTTAGGTGATTCCGTTTCCGTTTTGAATAACTATGCTATTTGAATTGCAACTCCTGGCAGGATCGCCATTGTGCATTTTATAACTATTAATCGGAAACGGAATCACCCAGAGCGGTACACTTCTTACCTGTAAGGTTGTTCGTGGTGAAATGTGCAAAGCAATTCTGTTACAGCTCGCTTGACCTGGTGCAATGATGTCTACCGCAATTTGTCATGGCATACTATACATTAGTTATTATAAACTCGTTTGCACCCACACATCTGCAGAGATTCTTGGAACATTGTCAATTCCTGAAAGATAAGCCAGTTTCAGTGTGATCCTCCCACGCTACAACTCACATCGATCGAGTTGATTCTTTAACTGTATTAATTGTTACAAATCGAGTACTTAAATCGAGCTGCTGCATTTATGGCTTCTCGGTTGCAGATATAGCGGACATGTCGCAGCCAGAGCTTAAACTTGTCGCACATTCTCAACGAAAGAATCTAATTCAACAGCCTCATTTTCAATATTTTACTGTCTCATTCGTAAATGACCGACACCAGAACAAACGAAGAGAGACGAAGCATTTTCGTTTCTCATTCAAAAAATGAGAGAGAATAATTGCCAACGTCACTCTTTCCTCTATGACAAAACGAAACCAAACTAAAGTCTTCAGGGAGCATCAGCAGAATTTCAATTCTCATTCTTTCATCGATTTATTGAAAATCTGTGACGCTTGGCTGTAAATAGTGACTAAAATATGACAAATCAGAGTAATTACATCCCAGCTTCGGTTGAATATCGACACTGCATACTATGGGATTTTCACTGAAAACTGCAAATGACTGAAAGGGCAAATGAAAGAAAAAAAACAATTTTGAAACTACTCTCCCGCTTATGTCATTGACTGGACATGGATTTCGTTCTCATAGTTTTCAAGTTAGGCTGAGAGTGACAGTAATTTCTCATCATTTTCGTTTATTTTGATTCAATGACAATGACTTTTATTAGCTCTGGTCGCAGCGAGCCTTTCGGGACAGGTACAATATCATTCGAAAATACACAAACTCTGGTTGTGCCGCACGGATCCATCAGCGTACAGGGGAGAAAGAAAATGTTGAAGAAAAGTTTCGTTATTCTTTCTGCAAAAATGCTGTTTTCTTTGGCACAAAATTTGTTTAGTGCCTGTATTTTGGTTTCAAAATTTGACATGCAGATGGCGCAATAATCGTTTAATTCCAATAACAATTTTTTTTATGCCTGGCAGAGATGCCATTTATACAGATTTATCTGTATTATACAGATTTTTACATGCTCATACAGATTTAATACAGAGTACAGATTTTATACAGATTTCCGCAATTTAATACAGATTTATACAGATCTCGCCAAAAATAAGAAAGAAAAAAATTAACTTTTCTGTCTGAGCTATCTTTTAGTATTTGATTCCAGTGACGATATAAAAGTCTATCAATATTAATATAGAAATCTGTGAAATCCATTTATATTATAATTTGAAACCAATTTGAACTGATATTCAATTTTTTTTGCAATGACTTAGTGGAAACATATACTGGAGAAGCCAAATGAATGAAAAACAAACAGAAAAGATGATTTATTGGAAAAAGATACGCTCAGAGACAGTACTTTATTCAAGGAAGTAATGGCATCATGAAACTTTACTGTCAAACTGAGAGTTGTATGAACCAACTTGACGTTGCATATTGGGCGTTGAAATTCCATGTCAAATTATAAAGTCACCAATTTCTAACTAGATAAATATATGGGATTACAATTCAATTGTTGTGGATAACAAAAAAATGAAATTTCGTCGTTGAATATTCTTGTTAGAGCGGCAACGACTGATTGAATCTACCACCATCTATTGGAATAACATATCTTAGTATCATTTTGTTGTAAGAATTTCGTTTTATTAGTAAATACAGATTAATACAGATTTTTTATACAAAGAATACACACTTAATTTCGTTCGGTAAATCTTGCCTCTTTTGACGAGTTTTGAACAGCCGAACTACCGAATATTTCCATTCTACTGATATATCAGCACAAATGAACATTTGTTGACAGCAGTACCTCAAGGTACCGCAGTGATAAAACGTGAATTTTACCGATAAAATCACCTACCGAGATTTGAACAGCTGAAGTCGGTAATCCAATTTAAGTGTGTACAGATTTTCTATGAAAATATCTGGCATCTCTGATGCCTTGCGACGCCGGTTGATTCTAGCAAAGACACCATATTAACAAGATAGCAACACCATCGCACGATGTCACATTCAACATATCATGTCAATATACAAGGGTGCGCAGTGCTGCTATTTTGGCGCGCACGAATTTGACATTTCTCTTCCTTACTTCTGTGTACGAGATTCGATGCGAACTCGCCTGAGGGCGCCATGCTCGCAAAAAATGTTGTTGCCAATGATTTGTTCGGGAAATGTGAGAGTTGGATATCTTGTTAATATGATGTCTTTGCAAGATAGCCAGCTCTCACATTTCCCGAACAAATCTTTGGCAACATCCATTTTTGCGAGAATGGCGCCCTCAGGCGAATCCACATAGAATCTAGTACATAGAAGTAGGGGAGAGAAATGTCAAATTCGTGCGCGTCAAAATAGCAGCACTGCGCACCCATACAATTGACATGATATGTTGAATGTGATGCCGTGCGATGGCGTTGCTGAACTGAAGATTGATTTCGCTCCAAGCTGACAGGGTCTGATTCTACACGCTTAAAAATAGTTACTCAAAAATGAGTAAGATCTCACTCATCTACAGAAAAAGTGGAACAACTCTAATTTAGAGTAACTCCGAAGTTACTCAAATTTGAGTTCTTCCACTGGAAACGATATTTGGGTAAAATCTACTCATTAACTGAGTAATACTTTATTCGTACATGTACCAAAAATAGAGTAACTATCACTCAAATTTTGTGTGAAATTTTATTTCACATATACCAAATTTGCAAAAAAATTGCTCCTTTTCTGAGTGTATTGTATTGTTAAATAATTGAACTCAATACTATATCAAGTGGTGGTCGCTTGGAGTAGTGTGTTATGCTCAGGCACCAACCATACACTTATTTCTCATGAATGACATTTGAGCATATTCGTTTCCATTCTAAAGAACAACACGAAGCTGATCATTCCGGTTTTTGCAGACACAACACCGTTTGTGTTGATCGACTCACCCTCGAAATACGCGTCTCACTAACAAAAAATACAACCTGTTGCTACAAATGGTTATTACAACTTTTAGACTTATCGCGAATGCGAATAGTAACAATAAAACGAGATTTTGCGTTAAACTCAAATTTAGAGTAGGAGTTACTCAATATCATTGATGATAACTACTCAATTTTTGACGTTTCCATGTATCATTTGAAAAAGAGTAACTATTACTCAAACTTTGAGTAACTTTTTCTAAGCGTGTAGGGAGAGCTTGCCATCTCCAACCCAGTAAGTTTTGGCGAGCAGCGCTGGTGTGCTCGTCTCTCCGAATTTTGAACCGGTTAAATTCGTTATCGCCCCGGTCGTAACGCTGTGACCGGATCACAATTGGACAACGTTGTTGCGTCAACCGCTTCAATATTGAAACGCATCGACATCATCGAGCTGATAGCGTGCTATAGAGTATGTTTTGCTATATTTTTTACCCTTTAGATATAACAAGACAAAATACAATTTTTAATCATAATCGACATTGACGGTTAAAGGAATAGTTGAAATATGATCAAGGGGGCGTCGAAATTCAGAAACTTGGAAAACAATTTCTTTTTAAATTGTTTGAATATGTGCGATTTTTGAAAACGGTTTGTCTAACGCGTGGAAGGTTCGTTTCATTGAAGGATCAATTTTAAGATTTTTGACCCTATGCGTGACGATCAATTAGGTATAGACTGCGGATGATTCACAACAAAATTTGCAATTACTAAAAATGAACTTTTAAGCGATAACAACTATAAATTGGAATAACGTGGGAATAGGAAGAGTTGATAGTTTTTACATTCATGGTAAATTTCTGCCTGGATCGTAGAGGTTTTGTCTTTTGGGTTCAAACATTTATCATCTGCAGTAATGAAACATAGTAGGAAATTGTTTGAAACATCGTTTATTGATATTTTCATTCATGTAAAGGTTTTCTGTTTTAGAATCACAATCAAAGTACTATTCGGAAAGAACTAATCAACTGAAACAGAACGGAAGATCTTTTTTATGCCCTCTGCAAAGTCCAAATGCTTGGACTTAATAGCTAGTACAGCTGGTTAGCGTAATAAACTAACTATTCAACTATAGTTGAAGGCGATAATGTACATGGAAATAGCGAATGGTATGTTTGTAGTACTGGTACAGTTTTTCCCTTGGACAAGCTCGTTTTGGGTTCATCTTGATTACATTCGTATGGCGCTTGGGCACCGCTTTTATCGGTTCAACATTAGAGCTAATCATTACTAACTACGATAAGAAATACATGTGAGCATTTTGCTTCGTTTATTTTCTGTTCTTTTGAGATTGCTCTTGTCATCGTCGTAACTTCGTTTCCGCACTGGGTGCACAATAGCTTAATGATATTTGCCTCTTCCTGTAGAGATTCTGGACAATATGTTTGGTTTAATTCTTTGGAATAGCTACACTAAGTCGAAAAAAGAATATTGTATAGATATGGATGGAGAGTTTCGCTCGTCCATAAAAGTATGTACATGGCTTACAAGAAGATGCTCGCATTAGAAAAGTTAGCAATTTAATTAGAAAAGTTAGCAATTTAAGATTTCTGTTGTTTGTGTTATTAGACAAACGGTCGACCTTACTCGACTTTAGTATTCGAATGGATTTATCTAACAAACAATGCATAAGGAACATATGTATGTACAACAAGAGAGGAACTTTTCAATCAAGAAGTGATTGGTCAGTTCAATTCACACGCATAGATATCTGCAATGGAAGTTTACTAAAATTAGATTGTTTTTAGTAATTTTTGGTATAACGCCTATCTAAAGGTTCATATAATACAATATAACTTGTTTGTTTATTTTATTTGAATGTCTTCATTGCTAGGGGATGTCGAATTCGATGAAACCAATCTCAATGTTCTTATCCTGTTCCACTTTTTTTTCATATCACCGCCTAATTTTAAGTACCCCTTTGAACGATTAGATATCTACTTTGGAATCGAAACTTATTTGCTTTAAATCAAAAGCTGTGAATAGAGATTCTTTTATCATTTTTAAGTGTAAAATTCAAATATAGCACCTATGATAAAGTATTCCTCTCTCCTCGTTCCATATCATTGGAAATAATTCCTGTGATTCGTTATGGCATTCAATTATTGCAATTCCCTTTCGGCGAATATTACTTGAGTTCTGCTTCCGTCCATCCCTCATCCTAACCTAATACATCTAAACTAATGTTCGGGTCAATTTCACCAGGTTGGTTGAACCATGTTTTGTCAAGTTTAGTGGTAATGCGGGAGGATTTTTCTTGGATTGTGTGTGCCACGTGAGTATCTGTAAGAAGAAAATGAAGCTTTATATGAAGTCATAAAGCAAAGTAGATATTTGGAATGAGAGCTAGCGCACCTCCGTACAGTTGTAGGCCAGCAGATCGATTTCCTTCAAATCCAACGGATCCAAACTTCGCAGGAAGCCATCCTCTTCGTAACCAGCCTTGAATGGCATTTCCGCTTTCGGTCGAGACAGTAGAAATTTAACACTGACGGCGAATCCGGCCATATCAATAGGATACTTCCGACCGCCGATCCAGCCGTCGTAGAAACCCGTTATCGAACCGTTGACAACGATCGGACTGCTTACGCCGTACTTGGAGATTAGTCCGACCGGCCACATGCCCACTTTGCGAATGTAACGCATCTGAAAGTATGCAAACATGTTAGTCATTCCCGGGAAATTCATCAGAATTGTTGTTGCAAAGGAACCTGTTCGAATATTTCCAAATTGTACGTATTGTCGTCATCGGCAAAATAGAGTACACCTTCGGTTGCATTTGCTCGAATCCACTTCAGACCTCGGTTTCGATTCGATACACCACGTGGTTTAACCTTCATTTTGCGGTATTTGGCCGGCATGGGAGCTGGAAAGAAACAGAAAATAGAATCAAATCAAAAGATAGTAAAATGTCCCTCAACAAATCGCTACTATTTATTTATGCTAAAGATTTATTATTGTTATTATATCGTTTAATCTACCCTGGCTTTAACCTTATTGGTCGTTTCATTGGGGGGATGTCAATGAAGCATTTCTAAGAGTTTCTAATTCCGGCATCGGCATCTGTCGTGAACCTGTTCCAGTAGAAGAATCAAAATATCTTCTAGATCTAAATAGGCAATCTAAAAGCTTATCGGCAGTAAATCGATTAGTATTCAGAGTTCTGAATCTGCACTAGCTATAAATAAGCATAATCTATATTTTGCCAAAGTCGTCATTTAGGCAGCGATTTTTTTTATTAACCCTCCACTCTCCCCCGCACCAAAAGGCTCGTATCTGAGCCCCTTGGTAATGGGCACCATTTTCAGCCATTGGCAACAACAATTATAAAACAAATATTGAATTACTATTATACTATATCTAAAATGGATGAAAATATTAAATTTCTTGAAGTAACATTAATGAATAGGGAGCTCTACTAAATATGACAAAAACGAAAAGTGTGCTTCTAGTGGATTATTTGTCCTTTTAAAGAAACACATATATTAACAAAAATAGCTACAATTTAGGTGATTTTGACGCGTTGAATTAATAATTATATTTAGCTGTTTGTAGATGGTTTACATATAACACGTAGGAATGAAGGACACAAATACATAATAAGTAACTTAGATTAGTAATTGGCGTATACGAGTTCTTAAGTAGTTTTTGATGCTGGATTCCCAAGACAACGTAGAAACCAGATGGATTCCCAAATATTTAAAAACTTCCACTCTTTCTATAACATTTTCTTCAATAATTAAGTTGGGAAGAGTGAGAGGAACTTTCCTTTCCTTAGGTGATCGGAACATGACATATTTAGTTTTTTGTAGATTCAGAGAGAGCAGATTTTTAGAGAAGTATTCTTTTAAAATCAGCAAGTCGTTATTCATGTTTGTTATAATAGAACTTGTATTGGCATTCGGATAAAACAAGGCCGTATCATCCGCAAACAACCTTGGAATACCAGAGAGATTAATCTTGCATATATCGTTAACATATAGCAAGAACAGTAAGGGCCCGATATTACTTCCCTGTGGTACGCCAATGCTTACTAGTTTTGAAGAATTAGTTTTTCCATCGATTGAAACATATTGGATTCTGTTTTCTAAATAGCTTCGGATTATGTTATTAGCAATCCCTCTAATTCCATATTTGTCCAGTTTACGGAGCAGTGTGTCATGATTCAGAGTGTCGAAGGCCTTTTTTGTTGTATGAAAATATAGCTCCCACATATCTTTTGGAGTGAGTTATTTCTAGAATATTATCTTTGAGCTCAGTGAGCATGCTATAGAGTATTCTGTGATTTTATAGGAAACAACCTATACGACTTATCAGCAATTTTTCGAAGATTTTGTTAAAAACTGAAAGTGCCGCTATAGGTCGGTAATTATCGGGTAGTGCAGAGTCACCTGATTTTTAAATTGGAACAACTTTAGCAACTTTAAGGCAGTCTGGGTAGAGTCCTCCTTGTATCATCAAGTCGAATGAGTCAGATAAGATCCGAGAAAAGGATTCGGCATTGTTTTTTATTATTTTTGCTGGAATGAGATCAGGGCCAGGACTTTTGTTCGTTTTCAGTTCATTGATGAGAAGTAAAAGGTGATTTTTTTGAGGTTAGGATTTTCATGCATTAGTATTTGCTCAGATTTTTTGAGGTTATGATTTTCATGCATTATTATTTGCTCAGTATGCTCTGACATTTCATCATGAATAGACTTACTAACGAGCAACGCTTGCAAATCAGTGAATGGGCCCTAGAAAAGTTGGCAGAAAATCCGCTTTTTTATCGACAAATTTTGTTCAGCGATGAGGCTCATTTCTGGTTGAATGGCTACGTAAATAAGCAAAATTGCCGCATTTGGAGTGAAGAGCAACCAGAAGCCGTTCAAGAACTGCCCATGCATCCCGAAAAATGCACTGTTTGGTGTGGTTTGTACGCTGGTGGAATCATTGGACCGTATTTTTTCAAAGATGCTGTTGGACGCAACGTTACAGTGAATGGCGATCGCTATCGTTCGATGCTAACAAACTTTTTGTTGCCAAAAATGGAAGAACTGAACTTGGTTGACATGTGGTTTCAACAAGATGGCGCTACATGCCACACAGCTCGCGATTCTATGGCCATTTTGAGGGAAAACTTCGGAGAACAATTCATCTCAAGAAATGGACCGGTAAGTTGGCCACCAAGATCATGCGATTTGACGCCTTTAGACTATTTTTTGTGGGGCTACGTCAAGTCTAAAGTCTACAGAAATAAGCCAGTAACTATTCCAGCTTTGGAAGACAACATTTCCGAAGAAATTCGGGCTATTCCGGCCGAAATGCTCGAAAAAGTTGCCCAAAATTGGACTTTCCGAATGGACCACCTAAGACGCAGCCGCGGTCAACATTTAAATGAAATTATCTTCAAAAAGTAAATGTCATGTACCAATCTAACGTTTAAAATAAAGAACCGATGAGATTTTGCAAATTTTATGCGTTTTATTGTTTAAAAAAGTTCTCAAGCTCTTAAAAAATCACCCTGTATAATCTCATTCACCGACGATGGTTGGAGGAAATTTGAATTTGCAATTGGATCGATTTGTTGCAGTGGACAAGACCCATTTGGGGTTATATTCTCTGCTAACTTGGATCCAACTGTAACAAAGTGCTTGTTGAATGCTTCACAGATTAATTTCTTGTCAGTCATACAATTTCCGTTGACAATCAAAGATGGAGTTGATTTGGTTTGCTTTTTACCTAGTAATAGGTTTATGTTCTTCCACATTCTTGAGTGCAGTGTGTTGTTCAATAGCCTCTCAAAATAATACAAATCAGAACTATTTGGCTTAATTTTACTTCCTTAGTATGCTTTAGAAGCGCCTGCTTCATGATGGCCCAGTACCCGTTGCATTCGGGGGATTGAAGTCTCTTGGCATGAAGTTGTACCACTCCAAAACATCTTTCAAGTAATGGCACGAGGTTAAATCCAACCAGAAAATCGTAGAACCATTGTGTGATCCTGGAAGTGACAGTAAACACTTTTGGAGACATTTCTTTATGTATGCTTGTCTATTGATGCGGCTCCTCAAACACCAATGGAAATTGATCTTCAATGTCAACTTCCACCTGTTCCGATGGTTGACCTACCACACACGTAAGCCGTGTGGCATCCGGCGGCATTATTTCAACCAAGAATTGATCCAATGGCTTTCTGTTCCATGTCGTAAAAGGCCTCTAAAATGGGAGCACGCAAGTCAAGGTGTATTTTCGTACCGATGACTGAATGACTGCAGAAGCCTAAAAAGGCAGTTGTAAACGGAACATTTGTGGGCTTTACCCTTGCGGAGCTCGAAACTCCGCGTCACAGTTAGACTGACTAATTGAAGGCATAGACAGAAAATATTTATATTTGCCGAATAATTGGTCTTCGCCGAGCGATGACTTTCTATTTTTAATATTACCTTCATATTCATATGTCGAATTTACTTCTGGGTATACGTATTGCGAATCGTTCTGCATTCTTCCAGGAAAGCAGAATGATGTCGCTTTTGTGAAGTCTCTAAATCCTTTCGGGGATTGAAGGTTTTATTAAATGTGCATTTTGGCACCTGCAGATCGTCCAGCTTCCTTTCGTGGATGCAGAACGATTTATTTATTTTATGTTTTGTGCTGTTTTATCACCTCACTTACTTCACATTTCGCTTCCATGTGCCTTGTATCCTTCCTTTCCCGTCAGGAAAATGATGAGAAGCCACGGCAAGGAACAAATCTCCAAATAACTAGGGAAACGTACCACTTAAGCCAAATAGCTCTGCTTTGTATTGATCGGTACAAATTGAGTGCTCCGCTTTCGACATGGTCAAATTGATTTCCAAATCATGTATTTTTTGCAAACGTTGACATCTTCTGCGTCCTAACGCCTTCTGGTTCACGTGATTTTCTCTCCGTACTCTGCCGTTCATTCCGATTCGGTGATTTTGGTTTTGCATTTTGCTCGAATGGTATACTTAATTGCAGTTTGTTCGCCACATCTCTTACAGAACTATTTGGATTCCTGTTGAAAGCATGAATAACCCGCTTGTGATTCTTTGCACCACTAATTTGGTCCCTTTTTGTCTTTCTCATACAGTGTAAAATTTCCTATTTCAATTTACTTCCCCACTTTTCTCAGAGATGGCGTAACCGATCTTAACAAACTTAGTTTCCAATGGAAGTTCTTATGGTCTCAATGAATCTTATGAATTTCATCCGGATTCGGTTTCGAAATTATAGGGTAAAGTGTGTTAAAAATGGTATACCTTCATTTGAACCGGTGAAACAAAAAAAAGTAAAAAACTTTCTATACTGGTCCCAAAACTACTCCAATCAGTAGTCATTATCAGTAGACGGCCGAACAATTCGACCGGTTTTCTATCAATGAATCAATGAATCAATGAAGATATTAGTCATATACTCAAAAATGGACCTCACTCACTTTTCTCAGAGATGGTAGAACCGATATTCCTAACTTTAGGTCAAAATACTGTTTTTTTCTGGTTTCTACAAAAAATTACACCGTCGTTCAAAATACGATGTAAAAATCGTAGAGAATATTCCTGCCGATGACACGATGAGAGAGATCTGGATTTCCATGGTGCGTGCAAAAAATTATTTTACACCGCTGCTGTTCTTCCGACTCCATCTTCGCAACGATTGCAAAACTACTGCTATGAATGTAAATATTACACATTGAACTAGTTTCACCTAAAGCTTCAATTGGAAAGACCCAATGGGTAAAAAGTTACGACCATTTGAAAGTGATGCAATTTGATTCCGTATACCCTTTGGGTTTTCAACTTTCGAGGACAAAGTACTGTTTTGAATACTTTATCAGAACAGAAAACGATATAAGCCCAGGGTTTCGTAGCAATAACTTGAGGTTTTCAAAATGCCTTAGAATTGTAATCAGCAACTTCGTCATTATTAAAAAGGCACTAATCAAATTGTTGTCAAACGATGGTTCTGATGGCAAGTTATAAATAGAACTATTGTGAAAAATAAGGATTAGTAAAAAAAGATTACGTTATTTGGGATTTTTGTCGTAAAAAGAGTTACGTAAAAAGAGGTAACGTAAAAAAAGTTAACGTAAACGGAGGTTTGGGTGTAATAGGTAAAATCATGTGAAGTGATATGTGAGTGAAGTGAATGTGAAAGTCGAAGTAAGGACGGTAATAAGGGCCCGGAAGTTGCATCCGAACTAATGTCATGAGACCATGAAAACTTTCATTTGAGTCTAAATTTGTGTAGATCTACTCAGCCGTCTCTGAGAAAAATAAGAGTATTTCGTTTTTGGGTTTCGACCACTATTTCTGGTACTTCCGGAGTCGGGAACTGAGAATGAGACAATTCGTAGGAAGGTTTTCAGATCTCGTCGAATGGAGTATAGCACAATGGTGCGGGCCTTCAACAAAAGTAAGTTTTCCCAGTAATGTTGTACCCTTTTCTATAGAGAAAGGTAAATAGGGTTGAGACGAGATTCAATAAAATGAATTTGCAAGATCAAGTACCAACGTATGAGATACATTTTGTATCTTTGATTTTTTCTTTAGCAATTTATTATTCAACGGTTTATTTTGATAGTAGTTTCCTCTTCGGTCACAGGAAAATATAAAACACGATGACGCTTATTCACCAAAATATGCCACCCCATTCAGGTCCTTAGCCGATATGCTTTTTGACAAATCTAGTTACCTGTGAGATGAACGAATGGCACATTGATTTGCTTCAGCAGTCTTGTTACGGCTTCGGTCCGGCTTTCGGCGTCCTCCACAATCAGCCAGAACAGATTCGGGACGTGTTTGAGTGTGTAGCCGAGCCGGGTTATTTCCGCCAACTGCTCCGGTCGTCGATAGGTCGGTGTGATGATGTACAGCGGGGGCAACAGCCGGGTGTCCACGGGGAATTTGAGGGGAATCTGAAAATGAACAGGTGATAAGATTTAATCAATTACGGACGGTGGTTTACGGTAAGTACGGTGCACGTGTGGAAATCGATAATACAGCGTTTTTATGGGCCGAAGAGGGAACTTCCATTAGTCGGAAAGAAAATTGACACCGGTCACGGTTGAACAGCATTTTCGCGGTGGACGAAAGATAATGGATTTACAATGAAAACAATTAAGTGAAAACAGATTGTCTGCAAATAAAGGGCTCCGTTTTTTTTGCACGTTTGGTGCGCATATGTTGAGGGATAAAATTCTAAGGGCATTGGGAAAGCAGAATGGTGAATATGATCTGTACACACAGAAAAAAAAATGTTTTTGATCAATTAATTCTGGACGATTCTGACGAATTTTTTCGTTGATATAGTGACAATGACAATTCTGGTTTCATTCAACCAATATTTTTTGAAACAATAATTATTTGTTTGGTTCATATTCTAGCATATTTTGTTTGAATCTATGATTTGAAACAATTTTTTTTTGGTTTGATGGTCAACTAATCGTTTTGTTATTTTAAGCAACCGGAATTTTTCTGCGTGTCGGAAATCCTGGCTATTTTAATTGAGCGTGCCCCTTGTATTGTGAAATCGTGCACTTATAATTACAAGCAGAAGGAATAAGGACAACTGTACGATAGTGGATGTAAGACACAAAAAAACTGTAAAATGGAAACTACATGGATTGCTTATATAAAAGTTGATGAAAATGCTTCATTACACCACTAGGGGGATTGAAACAGGTTTTAAATTTATTATTGCCTTTCTCATATAGAAATATTGTGCATCCAAGGTCACAGTTTGCCTATGTTTTTTCGCAAAGATTGTCATACGAAGATTAATACTAAAAACTAGAATTCAACCGACGACACGACCAGGCACTTCGAAGAAAAATCAGCAATAAAATTGTCGTTAACGATTTACCGCCAGTTACCACAAAAATAGTAGCCCCTTGATAATGATAAAAATAATCTTCACGAGCAACACTGTTTTCGTTGCTACGAACTAGTTACCAAGGATCCACAGAATAAATAAACAAACATTTTGGAAAATTTGTGGAATTGTGAATTCCTGATAGCGACCTATCGATGTAGAAATGCAACAGTCATTATCACAAAGAAGGAGAGTCCCTAAATTTTGTTTCTGTGTTTTCTGAGTAGAGACACATTTTTTTTTGTTTATAAACTGACCATCCTAACACTTATAACAGAGATTTCTATTCCTCGTAGTGCTCCTAAAGTTGAACATGAACTACCAGTACAGAATCAAAGCTCTGGAAACGTAACTAAAAAACAATATTATCAGACGGAAGAAATAAAACTGGTGAAAAAGAATGTGGTGTCGATAATAAACGGAAAATTGATTCATCTGAAGACATTAGTCCATATGAGAAACATCTTAAAATTGATGGCAATGAAAATTGGATGAAAAGTTTGATTCGTTCGTTGCTTGGGTTCATGAAACCCGGTCGACCTGTTCAGGTGGTGCTCAGCTCAACAAATGAAGTATTGCTGGACTGCTACATAAGCAATATAGTATATAAATAAAATTTGAGCAGTATGTAAATTGAAAGCATTTGGATGCACAAAACAAATATTTTTTTTATAATTCAAATACAATCATTGCATTGCGCTAGCTTGAAGAAAATGTTTCTTCCTCACTGAAAATAACATTGAACGAGTTATTTATCAATATATTTCCATATTGTATTATTCGTATTCAAAGTATAATTTCGACATTCTCTTTTTCATCACTTTCCTACTGTTTTCTCCGCACAACTGTTATTTATGTACATTCCAACCAAAATTGATTCGATTCTCAGAAATTGTTAGATTTTCAAGCTCTCAGGAGTTGTTCTCTTTATTTCACTTGATATCCTTGCGTCATCTTACAACCATTGATTATCGCTTGTAAATGGGAAGTATATTCATAACCCGCATTATTCTTATCTCAATGTACTGTGTGGCATACCTATGAAAACTTCGTGCGGGACTGATGATATAAATATATTGATGATATAAATACATATTGATACAAATCACAAAAAGACTTCTATAACTCACTCTTGTTTTTTTTTTGGACTTGTCTTTCGTTAAGACTGGCTGAGACCATAGAGACCATAGTAGGTCCATCTCGCCGAACTCACTCTTATATAGTATAGTAAATTACCAAAACAACAGTTATCGTTTAATCGCAAGTGGGCTCATCTCAGGTTTCCCAACAGAAGAATTTTGTCAGCGATTACGAATGACTAATCGATCCACTGGTCTGATGCTGGAGCACTTGCAATTTACCACAAGAAGAGGATGTTTCAATCCGGGAATCCATTCGAATTTATCGTTTTGAATATACCCGATTTGAAGTTTGTTTTGTTAACTTGCATTTCTGCAATATGCAGTAACCATGGTTATGTTATTCAAAATCAATAATTTATCAACTTGTGTTGCCAGTTTCAACATTTTTCCAAGCGATTACGTTTTGACTAGAGTGACTATAATCAGAGTGGCGACAGCTGTTCGTTTGGAATGACAGCTACCAGTTCCAAACGAGCAAACGACCTGTCAAATCAATGTAAAGCTAATGGAATGTTTTTAATTGTTGCCAGCATTACGGATGAGATGTCGTCACTCTGGTTATAGGCAATCTAGTTTTGACAGTACCAGTTACTGAGGGGTAGTTAAATTCGCGATACAGTTTTGATAGACGAGTGGCAGGTCGTGTCGTCGATTCAACTCTGTTTGAATCCATTATTTCCACTCGAACTCTATGTGCTACTCGATATTTATGATCAGATTCAAGTCAGTCATTTTCATTAACTTGAAATAGACAAAAATGACAAGATAAAGACTGTCCCAGAAAGTATGGACGCAATCAAGAACCGCTTCCATTTCGCAATGGTTCAGAATCTGTCAATTTTTATGGCTGCGTCCTGTTGTTTACACTCTTCTGTAACCACTTGTGCAGTTGTTTATTCGTTTTCATTAGTTGGTTTCGAAATGCGTGGACATTCAGCAGAACAACGTCGAAAAATTGTGTACAAATGGTGCACAGAACGCGGACTGTCACCGAGAACGATAGCAAAAATGGAAGAAGTAATAGAAAAAGCCGTGCGAAATGCAATCAGGAAGTTCGGTGAGGATAACACCTTTGAGGATAAACCGAAAAAGGGTCGAAAGAAAGGTCCTGCTAACCCTCAGTTGGATAAACGTATACTGAAGGCGTTCGAGCAAAAGAAGGAGATTTCAGTTCGGGATGTGGCAAAAAAGTGGGCACTTCGAAGTGAAATGTTCTTCGTGCTAAAGAACGTTTGAATCTTCGAATCTATAAGAAGCAGAAACAACCAAAACGTAGTTCGAAACAAGAAGCATCGATCAGGCCGTGGGTTCGAAAGCTGTACAATACGATTCTTGCTGGAAATTTGAACTGCATAATCGTGGACGACGAAACCTACGTGAAACTCGATTACAAATCCTTTCCGGGACCACAATATTATACGGTGCGAGAAGGACAAGTGTTAAACCAGTCCGAGACATCGATTGAAGTCGAAAAATTTGGTAAGAAAGCTATGGTCTGGCAAGCAATTTGTAGCTGCGGTAAGATTTCGAAACCATCTATCACCACTGCTTCAATGAACAACGAAATATACATCAAGAAATGTTTACAAATACGACTTCTACCCATGATTCGAAACCACAAGGATCCTGTTATCTTCTGGCGAGATCTTGCTTCTTGCCACTACTCGAAATCAACGGTAGAATGGTATACTACCAAAAATGTAACTTTCGTCCCAAAAGACATGAATCCACCAAACTTCGACCAATTGAGGAATTTTGGGTATTAACGAAGGCACATCTTAGGAAACATGTCTCGGCAGCCGAAATCATTCAACAGCTCGAAAAAGATTGAAAAAAAGTGTCAAAACTTGTCGCCAAGAAGTCAGTACGGCATTTAAGGTGAAATGTAGCGGAATGCGAAAATCGCGTTTTCGATCAATTATTCAAAAACTAGACCGATTTTCGAAAAACCAAAAACACTTAAGTTTTCGAAATCAAATTTATCATAACTAAGTATTCTTAGAATTTTGAAATTTTGCTTTGCCGAGCCGTAATTGGTTTTTGAAATGTATAAACGGTTACTGTTCCGTTCCACGGGGATGATTTTAGAACTGAAAAGTAGTGTTTGTAGCAGAATTTCACAAAGAATCTGAAAATGCAACTCAAAATTATAAAATATTAGCTAAAACAACCGAAATTTGAAAAAGTTTACATAGACTTTTCCGCATTTTTTTATTGCTTGCGCGCTGCTGTTTCGTATTGAAGTGGTGTGAGAAATGCACGGTGGGCACGGTGGCATTATATCGTGAGCAAAAATTACATATAAAATAATGACGCGAATTTATGCAGCATTGGGTTTTGTATTGAAATAAAAACGAGTTGAATACAATAAAATGGGTATTGTAAGATATCGTTTATTTTCTAAGTAACTGTCATTTATAATGCTAATAATGTCCAATTCTGTTGAGTTCAATACATTGATGTTGCTGAAGCAATAAAGCCTGGCTGTGTGATATCGTATAACAGGTATTATTTTAGATTGCAGCAATTTTTATAGCAAAACTATAACTTCATCATTGACAAGCTACTGAATGAAATGAATACAAGCCAAGTATTATCGTTCATTAACCTGTGATACAAACAATGTGATAAAAATTGAAAGTCAGCTTCGAGCCAGTCAGCATGGAAAACTAATTGGAATTCATTGGTTTTTCAATTATTATGAATACAATGAATTAACGCTTGATTTTTCTTTTAACTTTATATTCAATTTCGTACCCCAAAGATGTGCTTGAAAAAAGATTCACTAAATAATTTTAACTGCATGGTAAGATAAACTCATGCGAGTCAAGTAAATACTTTTACGTAAATTCTATCCGGCGGGAAGGGCCTAGTGAACTACGGGCAAAGATATCGAAAATACTTGAATGTCCTCTTGTCTTCAATCGTTCTTTTGAAGAAGAATCCATGCTTGCTACTAAGCTCAGGCATATACATGGTTAGCAAGTTATTCAATACATATACATAAAACCTCATGTTAGTCATTCATAATTATTCATGATTTATAGCTCTAGTGTAAGAGTAATCACTAACAATAACGATTGAATTAGCATATATTCAAAGTGTGAAGGATTCAAAAATCCATTAGGTCGTCTTTTTTACAAGCCAATTTAACCAGAGGTAAGCCCACTGCGCTCAATCATTGTAAAAAGTTCTTGTTTCTATGTGTCCGTTTTTCTTGGTATGCTTTGTGCGACGGTTCGTTCAACTGAAGCGGATAAAATTTTGCGCGCATTTTATGACGCTACATTTCACCTTAATGAGGAACGTTTGCAAGAAGGTACGCCAGCTAGTCTACAATGGCTAAGTAGCGAATGTTGAAAATAATATTCTGTTGTTGTAGTCTAATATTATCAGTATATCGAATAAAATTTGAATATCTAACACTTGTGAATTATTTACAGCGAAATCAAAGTGCGTCCATACTTTCTGGGACAGTCTTTATAAATGTCACTCTCAGTTCCATTTGAAAATTATGAGAACGAGATCCATGTCCAGTCGACGACATAAGCGGCACATTAGTTCCAAAATTGTGCTTTTTCTTCCGTTCATCTTTTCATTCATTTTTGGTTTTCAGTGAAAACAGTATACTGTGCAGTGTCGATATTCAATCGAAGCTTCGAGAATCGATGATGTCAGAAAAAGAAACCCAGGGATTTTTACCGGTTGGTGCTCGTCCTTATAGTAGTTTTGTATTCCAAAGAGATTCTGGGGTGTACTCTTTATAGCCAAACGTCACAGATTTTCAATTTATTGATGAAAGAATGACAATTGACATTCGACTGATTCTCCCTGAAGACGTTATTTTGGTTACGTCTGGTCATAGGGGAACGAGTGACGTTGGCATTGATCCTCTCTTTTGTTGAAAAGAGAGGCGAAAAAGCTTCCATATAGAAGCCGAGTGGAGAGAAAACATTCTGCACACCCACGTGGTCCGCAATAAAAATCGAAAAAAAGTTGAAAATCACCAAATAAATCGTGTATGATTTGCTAAAACGTTTCAGGAAGCGAGCGTCGTAGTGGGACATATGACCGCAAACTGAACCTGAAGGTGTTGAGAATCGTCAGAGCAAACCGTGGACTATCAGATAATAAAATCGCACAAAAATACGCTATTGTTCGCAGTACCGTTCAAAGAATTCGTTTGCGAGCAGGACATCGTTCCCAGCAAGTAATCAAACAGAACGTTGATTTTTTTTTATTCATCAACATAATCACCTTTTAGGGTGATAAAATCGCCCTTATTCTGAATAACGACGTACTGATTTTTCGATCGAATGTGGTTCGATCGAATCATAGCTACCTTTGATTTTGCTAGCTTTATGGGGAATACAAATGAAATACGAGCGAAAAAACGATACGACGTTATTGAGAATAAGGGCGAATGGTTCCAACGTTTTTCCAATTTTTCAATACCATGTTATAAAAAAATTTATCTTTCGCTTCAAAATAAGCTTCAGTTTCAGCGATGACCTCCTCATTTGAGTCAAATCTTTTTCCCTGGAGCATTTTTTTAAGATCAGCAAAGAGCCAGTAGTCACTGGGGGCTAAATCTGGCGAGTATGGGGCGTGGGGAAGCAGATCAAAGCCCAATTCGTTCAATTTCTAAATCATCGACTCGTTGTTGTTTTTGTTCCATCGAAAGCAATCGCGGCACCCACTTGAAAAAAAAAACCTTTTTCATGCTCAATTTTTCATGAAGGATAGTAAATACACTTCCATATGATATCTGTGTCATCTCAGCAATCTCACGGAGCTTCACTTTACGATCTTTCATTATAATTTTTGTCACTTCACTCACATTTTCCGGTGTAACGGCTTCCACAGGTCTACCCGAGCCTTCCGCGTCATTTTTGTCGGTACGACCACGTTTAAACTCGGCGAACCACCGACAAATCGTTGCTTTTGATGGACAATAGTCCGGATAACATTTTTCAATCCATTGTTTCGCTTGCACGGTGTTTTTACCCATTAAAAAACAATGTTTTATCAAAACTCGGTGTTTCTGGTCGGATCGACTTAAAATTTTGACCCGTTTCAAGCAAAGGTTAGTACTCTAGAAAGACTTGGTTACTGGTTTACTACGAGTGCCATCTCTGCTTTAGTCTCGGGACTTATTGATTCATGTGTTAGTACCAGCAGGTTTTGACGAAGTACCAAGGATTTCTGCTCGTCAACGATGAAACCTACATCAAAATGGATTGCCGACAGCTTCCTAGCTAAACATTCTACATGGCGACGGCACGAGGAGATATTCCTGAGAATTTTAAGTTTGCTTTAATTGACGAATTTGCCAAAAAACTGATGGTTTGGCAAGGGATATGCGGTTGCGGAGTAAAGACCAAAGTTTTCGTGACGAATAAAACGATGGACCCGAAGCTGTACAAGGGAGAATGCCTTAAAAACTGCGTAATACCTTTCATTAAAGTCCCCAAAAGTTCCGGTGAAGGTTTGGTTAGATTCTCATCCACTGGTACCATCCACCTAACTGCTCGCAGTTCCGGCACAACGAAAGATTTTGGACAATAATGAAGCGGAAGCTTAAGAAAAGTTAAAAAACGGCTCGGAACGCAACTCAGATGACCAAAATGTGAAACAAATGTGCCAAGGAAGTTAACTCCGGAGGTGTGCAGCGTTTGATGGGAGCAACCAAGAAGAAAAAGCGAATTTTTATTAGAAACGAAAAGAAATGATTTGTATTGGTATTTTTTCATTAAAGTACAGTAGATTACCTTTGTTTTGATGTATTAACCTTATTTGTACGTCAATTCGTTATCGAGATACAGATGATTTTATTATTGCGGATTCTAAATGGACATAGCTTTAATATTCCTATATTTATTTCCATCATTCGCAATTTGGAGCTTAAAAGTCGAAACATATTCAGATGAAATTTTTTTGGTGTATAATACTAGTTTTATTAAATATCAATGTTTAACCAGTTGACCAAATGTAATGAATAAAAATTCAATTTTTTTTCAATTCTGATGAATATTTCATTTACTGGTCATAATGATAGCTATTGGCTTAAGTTTTGCCAAATCTGCACTGCCACTATTCAACACTAGGTACGTCGTTTTTAACCGAAGCGAAAAGCGTATGAACTGAACAAACACCATGCTACAAGTTTTGTTAAATTGTATCTCTAATAATCCTTTACATCGAGATGCATTTATTTTTTGTATAAGATTTCATATATATTATCTGTAGGTCCAATTTAACAGCTCTTCCAATTAATGCAGATTGAGTTTGGTAGCGAGGACAAAGTATCGCGTTTTTATTTATCGTATTTGCTCACTACACTTTATTATCTTAGTTTCTGTCGTCTCTAATGTGAGCGAATTTCGGCTACTTTGAACGAGATGCAAGTGCAACCTGCTACAAGAGTTTGATTATCAATGAATACACAGCAATGTTTTATCAAATATGCGCCAGTGTGAAAAACATATCGTGAATTTTCAGCTTAGGCTCAATGGATAAAAAAATCCATTTCACTAAAACCTCTCTATAACGAATACCCCGGAACGGTATCCCAAACCATTCGAATAGATTTATTATGGGATCCGGGTAAACGTGCGTTGTATTGGACGGTTCGCTTCATGCTTAAACACATTGTTTTGAATCCCTCCGGGGACCGATAAATTGAACCACGTTTGCCTTATGGTGGGCTGTTCCGAGTGAACTGAATTTGGTGTAATTATAAAACGTATGTATGTATGCTGCTGTGGAGTGGCCTTCTCAACAGTGTTGCCATCAGATTAGATTTTTGACTAATTCCTTTAAATTTTTTATAATATCAATTCTTTTTAATGTTCATTTCATACAGAACTAGCTGTCCCCGAGAACTTCTTCCCTCTCAAAATTTATATCAGGACTCTATTTTCAATCATGAATTTACGATCAAAGTTCTCCAAAATAAAGTGTGATCAACTTTTTTTGTTCTATTTTTCCGGAAGTTTTCGTCAAAAAATTACCAAATAGCGAAATTGAATAAAAATGTGCCAGACTAAATTTAACGAGTTGTAAAAATATCGATTTCACTTGAATACAACTTCCACCCCAAGTTGAATCAGAACAAATTGGCTCAATATGCACGTTCTCCTTGTTATTTGGAGATATGTGCGATACATTTGACAGCAACTAGACAGCACTGAAAATTAGGAAAAGTTATGCCACGTGCGAAAACGCAATAAAACTGTAAAGTTTCCAACCCCTGTGCTAGATCAATGGAATTACGCACAATATTCTAATGAAACAGTTTTTACTGACGGATCGCTATACTCGAAACGAAGACAAAGGATGCAAAAATTTAAAATATCCGCGGACATGGTTTAAAATTTCGGCATGCTTAATATTAGTATAACTTAATATGACGAGCAATTAACGATTTCGGTTCAGAGAGCAATATACAAACTGTACACAAATTAGCATGCCATGAAGTGATGCTAAGACATAAACGATGATAAAACCTAACTACTTAATAAGTTATTTTCTTATTTGTTCATGAAGTGTTTTCTCTGAAGAACATCTAACTGATCAAGGAATATCTCTTGCGGAGAATAATGTCCCTCTTCGTACTCCAATTGGATGTCATCCTGTTATCTCAAATGCTACTGTGAGCTCAGCATGTGCCAGATTGAAACGGTCATCTAGTGCTGGACACGGAATCCCATCTGTGGTAATAAAAACCTGCTATGACAGCCTATTAGTTCCACTATTCATTATATTCAACTGTTCCTTACGTTCAGCAACTTTTCCTGTTTGAAATTATAGCTCTGGATTTTATAACACATAATTGCTCTAACTACATATCTGAGACTCAACATGGTTTCATGCCGAATCGTTCGACGTCTACAAATTTAGTATCCTATACTTTCTTTATCATACGTTCGTTACAATCACCACTACAGGTAGATCCTATCTACACCGATTTCTCCGCTGCGTCCGACAAGATTAATCATCAAATAACAATCTCAAAGTTATTTAACTGACTAGGATTTAACGTGTCATTTCTGAATTGGCTTCACTCATATCTTACTGGTCGCGAAATGATAGTGAAAATAGGAGACTGTACAACCTTACCATTCGCCGTTACCTCTGGAGTTCCTCAAGGAAGTCACCTTGGACCGTTTATAGTTTTACTTTATCTCAACGATCTAAATTTTTCGATAAAGTGCATGAAACTATCGTTCGCCGATGACTTCAAATTATTTCATGTCATCAAATCCACAGCTGACGCAGAGTTCCTACAAGAGCAGTTGAATAATTTGACTAACTGGTGTAATATCAACAGAATGGTTTTGAACGCCTCCAAATGCTCCGTCATCTCTTTTAGTCGCAAACAGTCTATAGTCAGTTTCGACTATAATATTTCACAAATTGTTCTGGAACGTACATCGTCTGTGAAGGACCTTGGTGTCCTCCTGGACTCTAAGTTAAATTTCAAGAAACACATCGAGTTTACTATCTCCAAAGCCTCCAAGCTGCTAGGATTCATTTTCTGCGTTACTAAAGAATTCGATGATGTACATTGCTTGAAAGCATTATATTGTGCCTTAGTTCGCTCGACGCTCGGATACGCCTCGGTTGTCTGGTCACCGTACTACCAAAACGATATCCAACGCATTGAAGCAATTCATCGGAAATTTGTTCGATTTGCTCTGCGTCGGCTTCTTTGGAGAAACTCTTGGAACCTCCCAAGTTACCATGCCATATGCAAACTGATTGACCTCGATTTGTTATCTGTCCGTCGCGACGTCAGCAAGGCTACTTTTGTGGCTGATCTCCTCCAATCAAGAATAGACTGCTCCGAGCTCCTACAGCTTTTACAAATAGATATCCATCGCCGTAATCTTAGAAACTATTCTTTTCTTAGGACCCCCTATGCCAGAACTAATTATGAGTATAACGAGCCTTTTGCCAGCATGTGCCGAATATTCAATCACTGTTCCAATTCATTCGACATTAATCTATCCCGAAACGTTATCAAGAAATTGTTCCTAGGGTTACTATCTAATTAGTTTTAGTTTTAGTTAGTTTAGAAATGCTATGTTTAAGTGAAATGTATCATTTGGATGATTGTAATCTGTTGATGCTAAAGATGAAGAGGTTTTATGCCTGTTGGAGAGCAAGTTTGACAGAAACTAACTCCACCGGGCTTTTCCCTGATCCAAATAAACAAATAAACAAATGAAGAGTGCTGAGTGAAAACAAAATTTATTAGCTGGAAGCAAAAATCGGATAAATGCAACTTAGTTTGGGAGACATTGATAAAAACATTATGTGAAAAACACTAACCAACTATTTTTACGGGAATGAATTATAAAACATCATCATCTGTCATTTATCAATAAACTACCGGATTTCGGTAAATTCTGTACAAACATTATGGAACATTCGCTATCATTTTATTGACATGATTTGTTTTTCCCAATTCAGTAAAAGATTTGCCAATTTTCAGTAAATCTATTAATTATCATGAAGAACTTTAGTAAACATTTCTGACGTCTTCGGCAAGAATCGTATCGAAGAACGCTCACTAGCAACTCTTCACACGATTGAATCAGTGCCATCAAAGAGAGACGGATATCATCGCAGCAACAAGAAAACCGGCATGGTTCATTTAACATAGAATACACACCGAATTTCTCTCGATGACCTGTCTGAGAATCAAAGGTCAGCTCGCTGCTGTGAGGATTCTCTCTGAAGCAACAAACGGTCGCTTATTCTCGTTTCGCAATCCGATTCTGTATGGGCAGTGGATAATTGCGATAGAACCCCTCGTCCAGTCCACCATCTTCATTGGAACTAACTAGACCTTTTTGTTGTCACTAACTTTTCTGTTCTCCCTTTCCCCGTCTCTTCACCATCTCGTTGTCAACTAATTAGATCTCTGTCATTTTCTAGGCATTTCGTTCCCATATCCCGTTTTCACCCCGTTTTCCTACAATATTTACTAGTCTATGTCTCTTTCATTCTCTTCCGTAACATAACCATCAACCCCAATGGAAGACCGCTCCAATCGATGGCCAGCATGCGGGCCACCCGCCGGGTCTTCGTAGCCTGGGGGTGTTTTCCGCGGACCCATACGGACCAAAGGATGCGGCCAGCATAAATATTTAGCAACGTCATCTGGAAAACTCACGCTATATTCAGTTCATCGACCACTGCGGATTGCCAGCTGTAGGCTGGATTCTCGAGAATCGACAATTTCAACACCAATATTACAGTTTTATGTTAGTCGTTAACTAAAATTAGAAAAAGCCGGCATCTTAGAGCTTAAGTAGTGTGCCTGAAAAAATTATATTATATTATAGAATAAAAAAAAAATTGCGATAGAATCATTTTACTATTGCCGTTTATTCTAACTATGTGCATTTAACTTTTGTATAAGTTGTGTCTATGAAAATGTATGTGAATGCTCCACACAAGGGGTTTGAAATATTGCAACCTAGTATGAGAATCATCAAGTCGAATCATTTGCGATAATTGTCAACTTGCGATTCTCTCTTGGTAAATTCCACACAGCACCAATCATTATCAGACTGTAATTTTATTTTAAGGGCCCTAAAATACTCAGAGTATGAAGTGGAGCGAAGAAATGTAGAAAAATTCTCCCGCGGTTCATGCATTGAGAGACTCGAGTTCTTGTAGCATTTTCTATCGGATTGAAAATGTTGTATACAATATAGATAAAAATCGAGCAGCTTCTGTCAAATTTTCGGCAATCATCAACACTGGTCTTCGATGACGATGACGGCGATGAGTTAATTTCGCCGAAAGCCATTTCGTCGAAAGGATTATTTCGCCGAACGACATTTCGTCGAATGGGTCATTTCGCCTAGAGTCATTGCGCCGAAAACTGTTTCGCCATAGGCCATTTCGCCAAAAGGGTAATTTCGCCGAAATCCATTTCGCTGAAAGGATCATTTCGCCGAATGATATTTCGTCGAATGGGTCATTTCGCCGAAAGGGTCATTTCGCCGAATCCTTCAATTGTCTTAATATGGTAATTCGAACTGATTTAAATCAAAGCCAAATGAATGATGATAGCGATAACACCCGTTTTGTTAACGTACAATTGTACTTCTTAAATATCTCATATTTCAAATAACGGATGAATTCATTTCATCGCGTTCAATAACGAAACCTACAAAAATTATTCTTTTTTCTGGATTATTTCATCAGTATGATTGTAAGTCAACAAAATGGGAGCATACATAATCATTTATCATTTGTCTTTATTTTAAATCAATTCCAATGAGCTTCAGCTTGAGCTTGAGCGACCACCCCTGGTTGCTTCTCCGTTACTGATCGGGATTAGCTGAAATTGTACAGGGAGTTTCTAGATGATCCTACCTGGGACTAGTAAATCATCCTTCAATGTACATCTTCTGGTAATCCCAGAAATCATTGATCAGTACCGGCGCCGGTCAGGCCCGAACGTAGATCGTCCAAGGAATGGGAAGGGATGTTAGTCCAATACTTGTTGTTACTAGAGGCCGTATATACTACTGCGCACTCCACAAGTGTCACGGGAGAAGGATATTTGTTAGTAAAAATTTCAGTATTGGTTTCGCGCGCGACTCAGTATGTTCCGGTTTCAAGATGCTCGGATGCACCACTAAACTCACTGATTTCCCGAGTGAACGATTCAACAATATCCTATATTGAAGTCCCGGAAAGTCTTGATTCACAGCTACGTGATACAAAACAAACGAGTGAATAGGATTTAGACAAAGTAGTTGATTCATTGCATTGACATATTTTAAACAGTTGTTATAAAATCATTATTTATTATTTATTATTCTTTATTATTTCCGCTTTATTATTCGAATTATTTATTAAAATTAATAATTGGTTATATTGGTTGATCTGGGCAGCCGGCTACCGAGAAAAATTTTAGTATATTGTTTGAAATATTAATATCAAGTGTTTTTTTACTATGTATTCAATATATCGATATATGTTATCTCTGTTATTAACTTTGTAATATCAACGGATTTGCGCAATAGTTTTAGATTATTTTTTTATTTATCATTCAATTTAAATCCTGACAGACAATCAATAACATGGAAGAAGGAAACATTCCAATTAAAACTTTTTTTCGAAGTTAGACGGAAATTGACAGGTTGAATGAAGAGATAATTTAGTAAAATAGAGTAATCAGAAGTGAAACATTGAAAATATCTGATAACTGAAAGGAAAAAGAAACTCCTGCAATTGTCGCCTTTTACGACATGGAAGCAGGAACCCAGTGGAGCTATTCTTGGTTCATTTTTTTCCGCCGGATTCCACACGGCATCTAGGCTGGTACTGTCCGGAGAGAGCTAATAGGTACTACCAATCTCCTAGTGGACCCCAGCCCCTTTATTTTAAATCAATTCCAATGAGGATATTAAGACTAATGAAGAATTCGGCGAAAAGACTCATTCGGCGAAATGGCTTTCGGCGAAATGACCCAGATCCGTATCGTAGTTATATTGTTATAAGTTATTGTTGAATAGCAAGTTCTTGATCTAGTAATAATAAATAAATTACTTGTTGGACGAAAATATTTTGTAAGCTATTTTTTTAATTTATGTACTCTCTTAATATCAGTGAAATTTGCCGAAGAACAGTAATAGATCACGACGATCATTTATTTACTGATTATTTATAAACTTCACCGAGCGTCGGTAATTAATGATGAATAAGTCAGTATAATTATGACAGAAAGATGTTCAGTGCAACTCCACCGAACATTCAGCAAATGAAACTTCTACTGAACTGAAAACCGAATCTCTAGCTGTTTAAAAGTCAGTAAAAATTTTACCGAAAACCGTTAAAAATTATTTGGTGAGCAGCATTTTCTAATTTTAAATATCTATTTGCTCAAAACTAGGATAATTTCGAATTATTAGGTGAAGTCGCATCGGGGTAATAATGATCTACTATGGGGGATCCCATCTCCAGATGGTAGTCGGTAGTGGTTCAGTAATCAGAACTAATTGGCTCAAGTGGCACGTTCCCCTAGTTCTGTGGATGGTGGCCGTATCCTAATGTCCGTGTGGGTCCGCGGCGGGTTAATCGGTTGATTTGTTGTCTGGTTCTTGCAAGAAAGTTGTTCTTATCCGGTTGTAGCATATAAACATACTCAAACGGGTTTTTCAAACTAAGTTACGCTTATCCGACTTTTGCATTCAGTCGTTCAATTGTACTCTAGATTTGTTGTTTTGAATTGATTTGAATTGATTTTTAACGGGTACAGATTAACTTTACTGGACGTCTCTGATCAACAAAATTTATATTTAAATTTCTAGAGTACCATGTAATGCGGGACATAAACTCAAGCATTAAACGATTTATATTGGGTTCGTGCTAAGATACTAAAGCTGTCCAGAACTCAGATTTTGACTTTCCATTTCAGTCAATGAGAAACAAATTGAGGAAAAAAATAGATAAATGAAACTGCGAAAAAATTTGAAAATTCATGAAAAAGTGTAATTTTGAGAACTTACAATCTTCTCCTTACCGTGGAAATACTCTACCAACCAAGCTACACTGAAAATCATATTTACCTATTTTTTTTAGTAGAAATCACGTATTGTCGAGCTCTTCTATAAGCTACTCAAAATTAGGTCTTTATCTAGTCAAACTTTGATTTGATCGTAAAAAAATGGGTAGCGTGCTTTGTTATGGCATGACACTGTGGGTAAACTTACATTTACCTATATTTTGAGGTCATCACTTATTACCTAAAATTGGGGAGATGCACTTTAGTTGATTTTGGGTAGGTTTTGACCCAAAGTTAGGTGGCGGCTGGTAAGAGTGTAGACTGGTACATGTATGAGCGCATTCCAGAAAGCAACCCAATTAAATAGTTCTGAACACGTAAATGATACTACCTACTATTGCATTGCGTATCACCGTGGTCGTTCACCGAGTAGATTCATACTAGATCATTAGAACTCGCTCAGATTGTTTAACCCAATAATTCCGTCGGTTTCAGAGTTTTTATCTCGTTGGTAGTGAAGTACTCTTGACGGGCTAAAACTACCTCAACAAAATACTGGCAACACTCAACATCGTTGCAGTTCGCATCGCTCCTATCCCGTAGATAATTACATTCTAACGCACCCAAACCATGAACCAAACAGAACAGAACAGAACGGGATACCCCTGGACTCAAAGTTTTAATGGGGTAACTTCAATGAAGCACGTTTATGCCTTAGGGTTGCCACCGAATTCATGGCGGAAACAAACAGAGAACTAATATCACAACCCCGAATGTAGAAGTTCACGGTTTTCACCCGGTTGGACCGCAAACTCAATAGTGTGCCGCCTGGTGCTGGAAATTCTAATACCATTGTGCGGAATGCCAAAAACCCAACCCGAGCCCGAGAGGTCAAATTGTTCGGCTGCTACTGACTGGCAGGGCAATGCATCGGGAATACCATGGGTAGCCTATTTATTCCGACGTGATTCGGGTGTAACCTTGTGCTTTGAATTGCAAAAACTGCAACGGATCGGATGAGGCTTCGGGCCTGGGGTTGTCCGGGACGAGTCTGGTCTGATGGTGTTTGGTTTTATCACAGGCCAACCCTGGCTTCATCCATTATCATTACACCGTGCAATCTATCCGTTGCCGGGAAGAGGATACCGACACTGGACCGGGAGTAAAATGGAAATTATTCCTGTTGGCAGTTTATCGGTTGGAAAATTACTATGCAAAATATGGGCATCGTTTACCCGATCCGAGAATGTTAAGTATGTGCTTTGTGTTTTTTTTTCGTTCATTTTGATCCCGGTATGATTATTCTCTCCAACCACTTCATATTTATTTGCATATTTATCTTGTGCCAGGCAGGCGATGATACGGAAACGAAGGAGGACCAATAACTTTAATGTCGATAATATCATTGAATAATGATTGATGGTTGAAAATAAGCGCCACCGAGAAGTCTTTCAAAATTCCCGGAACTAGCATTTTTTGGGTAACTGGCAATCATTAACCGTAATTCAGATGATCACATTGGCCGCATCTGGACCATCCGGAGAGCTTTGGGGAAGTTAATCAAAATTCCAAGTGGACTTGCAATTGCATTAAATCGTGATTTTTGCTCTTAGAACGAGTGAAAACGATTGTAATCCAATAATCCATAGTTTCAATTATAGGAAGCTATCAGCAATATGTATTTTTACATACACTTTCCTCAAAGAGACTACCGATTGGAGTAGTTTTGATGTCGATTTAGAATTTGTTTTACGTTTTTTGTTTCATCCCTTTAAGTGATGGTGTGAAATTTTTAACACACTTTACCATATAATTCGGAAACCGAAAGTCGAATTCAGCTGAAATTAACAAGTTTTGTACTTGAATCTACTATTTGAATCTTTCTTTTTGTACATTTTACACCATAGCTCCGGAACCGAATGTCAGATCGAAACAAAATTCAGAAATTTTGTATGGGATCACAAGATCATCCGTTTGAATCTTAGTTATTGAAAAACGAGTCCGAGAAAAGTTGGTGCACTTATTTTAACATATTTCCGGAATGAAAAAGTGTCATTTTAACACTACAATATGATATCTTCATTACAAAAACAATATCCAAAGAGCTCAGGGTAACGTCAAACGCTGATATTACACCGAAACCTCCATTTACAAACTAAACGGGGGCTCGTAAATCGACATAGTTTGTACAAAACATTTGGCCCGGGTTGGTGGTTCAATGCATAGGGCGCTGGTCTTACAAGCCAGTTGTCGTATGCTCGAGCCCCGACCTGGAAGGATTCTTAGGGTCAGTAGGATTCATAGTACTTGCCATACAATGATTCTGTACACTAAGAATCGGCTGCGAAGTCTGTTGAAAGAGAAAGGCCAAATTCCACAAAAGGAATGTAATGCCAGGGCTTTGCTTTGTACAAAACGTTTACGTTATTTAGAATTCACTTCGTAAAAAAAGTTTGTGCAGTGAATGTTTTAAAACCCAATCATATGAATATTTTCAGAATGGATTTATTGTGTAGAAGCCGGACAACAATGTTTAGGATCGTTCCAAAATCTAATAAGGTGACTTCCGGTTTTTTTATATTCATTGAAAATCCTTACAATATGGCTATATCCGAGACGGTTTTGATGCTGCCGAAAAACGAGGTTTCAGATCGATCCAAAATCCAAGATGACGTCTTCCGGTCTGTTGATATTTTTTGAAACCATTATAATATGGGTATTGTCTGAACAATATACATCTATATTGTAAGGGTTTTCAAGGAATATCAAAAAAATCGAAGTTGCCATTTTGGATTTCGAAACGATCTCAAACATCGTTTTCTAGTACACATCAAATCCATTCCTTGGGGGACGGGTATAGCGTGATGGGTAAGTCGATGCCTTTCACGCAGCTCGCCTGGGTTCGATTCCCAACCCCGCACATAGGGTCAGAAAATTTTTCTGACCCGAAGAGGCGAATGACATTAATGTTAAAGCCTCTATAAATGAAACAATAAAAAAATCCATTCCGAAAATAAATAACATCTTTTTCCGGTATCTACATTCCAATTACGTTCCCAAGATATCCATATTGTAGTGGTTTCCATGGAATATTTATTATACGGAAATAGTTTTTATTTTATGCAAAAACCTCTTTTTACGAAGCAGGTTCGAAAAGATATTTGGATTTGGTTCCTAAACAAAGATTACTTTTTTTGGGATTTGGTTCGTAAAAATAGTTACGTAAAAAGAGGTAACGTAAAAAAAGTGCACGTAAACGGAGGTTTGGGTGCAATCAAAGACATCATATTAACAAGATATCCAGCTCTCACGTTTCCAGAACAAATCATTAGCAACATCCTTTTTTTGCAAGCATGGCGCCCTTAGGCGAGTCCGCATCGAATATCATACATAGAAGCAGGGGAGAGAAATGTCAAATTCGTGCGCGCCAAAATAGTAGTACTGTGCACCCATACAATTGACATGATATGTTGAATGTGATGCCGTGCGATGGCGTTGCTGAACTGAAGATTTGTTTCGCTCCATGCTGACAGGGTCTGGTGCAATGAAGTATTTGAAATGAAATAAATATTAATCAATCAAATAAATATTAATTTAGACTTATACTGGGTTTCATCCAAATCGGAGTAAATCGATCCTGATTTTCTCATCATTTCTGCTTATATTATCTGCAATTCCTCATATCTTCTTTTATTACATAGTGGAAAAGTGATTATACATTTTTAAAGCTTATCTGGTAGAGCTTACATATCTTGTTGGACAACATAATTATAGTGTTGTGTTGTTGAAATATTTGTAACACCCTCAAAGTTTTTTTTTCTTTTATTTCGATTATAGATTATTATTCGATTATGTTGTAGAATCAATTCTGAATAAAACTAATCAGATTTATTCTAAAAATAATGAAAACTGTCAAAATTATGACCCTTTTCAAAAAAAAAATCTAGTCCGAGAGCGCTCCGCTAGCAGGGAAGTGAAGAAATAAAATAAACGCTATAGAAATGCAAATTCTGGATTATATACAGGGTCCGCCATCTAACTTTTTTTTTTAACTAGCGGTTATTTCGACATTGGTAACCTTATTGTCACTTCTGATTTGACAGAAACTTAGTTTTATCCTTCCGTTGAACGAAAATGGTTGTGTATACGCTTGGGGAACGCGTGAAAATAGTGCAGTTTTACTTTGAAAATCAGCTTGAAGAAGACGCCAATTTTTGCCAAAAAATCATCTTCTCGGATGAGGCACATTTTCATCTCGGCGGGTGTGTTAATAAGCAAAATTGTCGCATCTGGGGGACGAAAAACCCGCACGTTATCATGGAGAAGCCGATGCATCCTCAGAGAGTGACGGTTTGGTGCGGATTTTGGTCTGGTGGCATCATTGGGTCATTTTTCTTCGAGCCGACGCCACGGTCAATGGCGAGCGCTACCGCGCCATGATTAGCTATTGGTTCTTTCCGTTAATTGAAGAGGAAGACTTGGACACCATTTGGTTCCAACAAGACGGCGCTCCGTGCCACACAGCCAACGCTACGATCGATCTTCTGCGCACAGTCTTCGAAGATCGAATTATCAGTCGAAATTCGGATGTCGTTTGGCCGCCTCGGAGCTGTGATTTGACGCCGTTAGACTATTATCTTTAGGGGGCTGTCAAAGATAAGTGTTATTTGGACTAGCCAGAGTCAATTCAAGCTTTGAAGGACAACATTCGTGCAGCCATAGCTAAAATAAAGCTGCATACAATCGAAAATGTACTAAAAACTGGACCGACCGTATGGCGTACTGCAAGGCCAGCCGAGGCAGCCATTTGAATGAAATTATATTCCACAATTTCCCGGAACGATTGTACTTTGATATGAAAAAATAAATTTTGAAATCGGATGAACCGTTTGTGTTTTATTGCATGTTTAAAAAAAAAGTTACATGGCGGACCCTGTATTTGTCAATTTGCACACTGTTTCTCCTACATTTTTAGAGCGCGTCTCTTAAAAATTTACTCTCAAAGTAAAAAGGCAGAAAATTAAAAATATATATGTTCGGACTAAAATGTTCATAAGACGTTTACGTTTGTCTTAGTTAGGAACATTTACCTTGCATTAGAACAGGGGGCAGCTAAATTGAAACAGCTCCTTCATCAAATTAGGCACTTTTGATTCGCGCATCTGGATAACTGATAGGCACCATTTGTAATTACACTGTGCTACAAAAAATGTGTGAAAAGCGTAACAACTTTTGTTACGTCTGCGGTTTATTTGTTGACAAGCAACATCAATTCGAGCTAAGAATAAATAAAATTGTGTTTCAAACATATTTTTCAGTTACTCATACGAGGAAAGTGCTTGGTATGAGCCCGAATATATTTGTTCGATATGGTGTATAGTAGAGATGGGCAAAACAGTTCATTCTAGAGAACCGTTTAGTGATGCAGAGTTCTATTAAAAGAACTAGTTCGTTCTTTTCATAGTTAGTTTGCTTGTTGAATGAACTAACCGAGACACCGTTCTCTTCGGAGTAAAAAAAGGTCAACGACTTTGAACTGGAGATCTACCGTTCTCAAACAAAGAACTATTGGTCATTCATTCTAAAATCTTTTTAACCGTTCGCTAACGAATTGACCATCTCTAGTGTATAGCAATGAGAACAATGGAAATCATGAAAAAAATCGGACAAAATATCCTATAGAATTAATTTACGCAGTATGAAAAATAACCGTGCAAAACAGATGATTAGCAGAAGAGCTGTGTGCTAATCTCTAGTACACCCAAACCTCCGTTTACGTAAACTTTTTTTACGTTACCTCTTTTTACGTAACTCTTTTTACGACAAAAATCCCAAATAACGTAATCTTTTTTTACAAACCTACTTCGTAAAAAGGGGTTTTTGCTTACAATGAAAATCGTTTCCGGCTCATTTATATTCCATGGAAATTACTACAATATGGGTATTTTCGGAACGGAATTGATGAGTAAATGTCGGAAAACTTTTGGATGAAAAACTTAGTTCATCATTCATTGATCTGAGTTGAATGATATATAACACTAAGTGTCTCCGAACTCTAAACAAATTTTTATTTTCATTCAAATCTATAGTCTTTCTATAGAGAAATGCAAAAATAATGGAATTTACACGACTCAACAGTGATCAAAATTCAAATAGATGTTAAATTGAATTGCATCAATGAATTAAATAAAACTATATGCATTCATAAGTGGCGTGGAGATTTTGCTTCCAAACATATTTGTATCATGTGATATAGGAAAAGTGATCTCAACTATCTTGCGATAAAACTAAGCGCGTTGCAAAACAGTGTCAAACCATATGATGTATGTTTTCTTAAATCGGTCAGTCTAAACCGGAACTTTATTGTTTAAGTGTAGGAAATGTACTTGTGAGATTGTTTTATGCCTCACCGCCTTTATAACAGGAATTCGAGTCCGGATTTTGAAAAAAATCACTTTTTGTGTACTATTAAATCCGTAAAGAATATTGAAACAATTGCAAAAAACCTGCCGGTTGATTGAAATATGCATCTAAATAAGGAGTGTATCGAAAAGTAATTAGTAACATTGATTATTGAATAGAAAGGCGAAAAAACACATATTTTGACATCAGTTTTCGATATATTGTAGAAAAATTACATTTTTATGCATTTCACCGATTATATTGAAGAAATTCCTAGTTTCTGTGAAACGCTCGCCCATTGGACTTGACATTCTTCATTAAATTCTGCACAGTTACTTTTGTGATCTTCCTGGTGGCAGCTGTCCAGTTTTTTTAACTCCTGCATGTTTTGGGACACTGTACCTTCCTTCCGAAAGTGCCGCTTGACAATTGCCAATACCTTTCAATTGGCCGAAGATCCGGGCAGTTCGGTGGTTGATGTCCTTTTCCACGAATTGTACATTATTTTTTGACAACCACTGTAGAACGGAGTTGTCATAGTGGGCACAGGCCAAATCCAGCCAGAAGAGAGTAGGAGCCTTATGCTTTCTGTACAGTGGCAGCATTCTCTTCTTCAAACATTCCTCCTCGTACACCTTGGCGTTAATTGTGCTCTTCGTGAAGAAAATCGACGACCGTAAACCACAGGTACAAATTGCTTGCCAGACCAACACCTTCTGCCCAAACTTTTCCATTGCCACCGTGGTGCCCCGCGTCGAGACCGATGGGTTTTTCCTGATATACTCAACCACTTTTAAGTCCCGGCCGGGCTGGCTGGGACCCGTTTTCCTACCGGATCGGGGTAAATCCTTCATGGAAAGGGTCTTACCGAACTTCTCAATAATATTTTTGACACTGGTGTGGTGCACTTTCACCCGTTTTGCAATTTCGTTGTACGTAACGTGACACCACTTTCTGAGCACCAAGTATGCAGAATTTTCTTTCGCGTTTCCGGATCAATTCGACTCATCATTGAAACGATAAACCGTACCGAAACCAATCGATTGCGCAGCTGTTATTGACATGTAAACAAACATGTCACCGCAAAACACGCTGCAAAAAATTAAGCCATTTCAGAGTAATAACTGTTTGAATGTTTCTAACTACTTAGCGATACACTCCTTATTAGAAAACTTTAGAATTGAAAACAATTTTGTTAAATGTGTTCTGCCTTTCTCGTATAAAAAGTTTATGCAATCACTGTGAAAGCCGACTTTCTAACCGAGGCCCGGAGGGCCAAGTGTCATATGCCATTCGACTGAGTTCGTCGAGTACGCAAAATGTATGTGTGTGTATGTGCGCATGTGTATGTAACGTTTTATTACACTAAATTTTATAGAAGATGGCTGAACCGATTTTCACACTTTTAGATTCAAATGAAAGGTCTGAATGAAAATACCCATATTATAAGTGTTTTCAAGGAATATGAATAAACCGGAAGTCGCCATCTTGGAAATTGATGCTGCTTAGAACATCCTTTTCCTGTAAATACTCATAATTTTCGTTCCATAACTATTCAATATATTATACATATCTAATAATACATATACATAAGGAAAACTGTTTTTTCGTTGAAAATTCCAAATAACGTAAACTTTTTTTACGTCATAATTCGATTTACGTAGTCCCGATTATTATGTAAATGGAGGTTTGGGTGTACATATTGCTCATTTAGAATAAAAATATGTCGCAGTGCCGGTTGATTTTCGAAGTTATGTTAGATTACAAGTTATTATTGTGAGTTGTTTTAACAATAAAGACTGTCCCAGAAAGTATGGACGCACTTTGATTTCGCTGTAAATAATTCACAAGTGTTAGATATTCAAATTTTATTCGATATACTGATAATATTAGAATACAACAACAGAATATTATTCTCAACATTTGCTACTTAGCCATTGTACACTAGCTGGCGCACCTTCTTGCGAACGTTCCTCATTAAATTCCGTACAGACTTCTTGGCGACAAGTTTTGATACTTTTTTCAATCTTTTTCGAACTGTTGAATGGTTTCGGCTGCCGAGACATGTTTCCTAAAGTGTGCCTTCGTTAATGCCCAAAATTCCTCAATTGGTCGAAGTTGTGGGCAATTTGGTGGATTCATGTCTTTTGGGACGAAAGTGACATTTTTGGTAGTATACCATTCTACCGTTGATTTCGAGTAGTGGCAAGAAGCAAGATCTGGTCAGAAGACAACAGAATCCTTGTGGCTTTGAATCATGGGTAGAAGTCGTTTTTGTAAACATTCCCTGATGTATATTTCGCTGTTCATTGAAGCAGTGGTGATGAAGGATTTCGAAATCTCACCGCAACTACAAATTGCTTGCCAGACTATAGCTTTTTTACCAAATTTTTCGACTTCAATCGATGTCTCGGACTTGTATAACACTTGCTCTTCTCGCACCGTATAATATTGTGGTCCCGGCAAAGATTTGTAATCGAGTTTCACGTAGGTTTCGTCCTCCATGACTATTCAGTTCAAATTTCCAGCAAGAATCGTATAGTACAGCTTTCGAACCCTCGGCCTGATCGATGCTTCTTGTTTCGGACTAAGTTTTGGTTGTTTCAGCTTCTTATAGGTTCGAAGATTCAAACGTTCTTTAGCACAAAGAACATTTGACTTCGAAGTACCAACTTTTTTGGCCACATCCCGAACTGAAACCTCCTTCTTTTGCTCGAACGCTTTCAGTATACGTTCATCCAACTGGGGGTTAGCAGGACCTTTTCTCGACCCGTTTTCAGTGTATCCTCAAAGGTGTTATCCTCACCGAACTTCCTGATTGCATTTCGCTCGGGTTTTTCACTTACTGCTTCCATTTTTGCTATCTTTTTCAGTGACAGTCCGCGTTCTGTGCACCATTTGAACACAATTTTTCGTCGTTGTTCTGCTGAAAGTCCACGCATTTCGAAACAAACTAATGAAAACGAATAAACAACTGCACAAGTGGTTAGAGAAGAGTGTAAACAACAGGACGCAGCCAAAAAAATTGACAGATTCTGAACCATTGCGAAATGGCAGCGGTTTTTGGTTGCGTCCATACTTTCTGGGACAGTCTTTACAACAATACAACTTCGCTTAACATTTGGACATTCCATAAAATTTGAATTCTGAATGTGGGATCATGTAGAATGAGAAGTCACAAAACCCCAATAGCAAACATTGTTCTTGTATTGTTTTTTAAACTTTTCTCGCAACGATTTTGAAATTGGAAAAGCGCACTTTATTTGTATGATGTGCATCAAGTGTCTTGTTTGAGTAATAATATTTGTTATGAGAAATCCGGATATACCAACTGTTCAAATGGACATAGTGTTCAGTCAGTTAATAAAACCGAGTTAGAACATAATCCTTTTATGTTTTTTAATTGGTTTCAAAAGCAGTAATATGAATTATTTTAACATTTGTTACAATAACACGTGAAATCACTTGACTAACAAATCCAACAAAAATAACCGTAATGTATCAATCTTGAAACATACCAATTTTACCATGTTCATTCGAAGCTTCGAGAACCGATAATGACAGAATTTTTAATTTTTATAGGAGTTTCGTATCATAAAATTTTAATTTATCGTATTTAAAGATCTCTTTACGGATAAAATTTTAGGAATGTTTGTTTTTCTGGACTAAAAATGAAAATTGAAATTCAGTTGAACTATTCTACAGACTATCTTTTTGTTTCGTTTTAGAAACGAATGATGCTTGCAATATCATGTTTTACTGAAAATGTTTCGACTCGGTGCTTTTGTTTAGGATGCAATCATTTACCAATGAGGCATTGTGAAAAACACTTTTACATTCTCCTAGTGATGTGATAATGCGTTTATCTCACCATTTGAATTGTCTCATTAAAACATTTATAAGATTATATCCTTGTTCATTGTGTCAAACTATCGATTGTGAAACATCACACCGTACATGAACACTGCGTACGCCCGCTGTAGTTCTATTTAAAATCAGCTTATTTGGTTGTCTCATAGCATTGCGTGCATCATAGTTTTAAGACAATTTTATAGGCAACCTGACAGAAATGGTTTATGTTCTGTTTCGTGAATTACCAGGAAAATTCCGTACCGTCTGGCCACTTCAATCAAACAATGGCATATCAAAATTATGTTGGAAGTGTTATTACTGATAAGCATATTCATATGCTTCAACACTGTCATAATCATGTGTGGAATACATTGCAAAAAGTCATTTCACCAAGAGCCTGTACCAGCTTATGGTTTCACTTTCTTCGTACGGATTCTCGGGAAACGGTTTCCTACAACTTCGAAGAAAATAGATTCCAGAAAATGCGGCCACAGTGGGAAGAGAAGACGGGGAAGAAGTGTCTTTACAGCTCATAACTTCTCCATAAATCTCTAACCTTTCATGGTAGAAAAAACATGGAAGAAAAAAAAAATACTGAAACACTGCGACCGACTTGCACCGTCACAGCTTTCAGTCGAACAGTGAAGTCTGTAAAAAAACTGATAAACCTCATCTGAAGTATTGTAGGTATGTACACACTCTGCTACTGTTAGAAGCCAACGTTTTGTGAAAGTTAACGAGCTGGAAAGCGGAAGTGGAGTGATAACGCTCCTTCTCGCTAAATACAGCAGTGCATTGGCCGGAATGGTTGTTGCCTTTTTTTCTGTTCTATTCCGCATGGTGTGCGATATCACTGATGGAAGTGAACGAATCGTTTCATAATTTTTTCTTCCGCTTTGAAGCCTGCCTCGGAAGGAATCTCTAATTGGAAGAAGAAATTTATTTTTTGACATATGTCGATAGTTAGTACGTATCAGTGCGGTTCACGTGATGGACTTTACTCTGACTCTCATGGAAGCCTTTAAATCTGGCGATACGAACAATACAAATTGTTAAAGGATCTAACAATTGATCAAGTTGAACTCAGGCAGCTCGAGAGAGAAAACTTAGAAAGATTCGACACAAAGTCATTTTTCTTCACGACAATGCTCTATTATATATTCGTAACACGTTGAAGGCATTCACTTGAAAAAGTTCTACCTCATGTGGATTTTGCCACAGACGGCTGGCAGAGTTTGCCAGTCAAAAGTTTGACAAAGGTATGGAAACTAATGCCACTGTTGCTGCCGGTAGAAAATTTTGCCCTGGGGGTCCTTGTTTTTTCAGCCGGTTTCTTATCAGACAATGCTGGAAGCACTGCTTTGAATCGATTGAAAGTTTTCTATTCGATAGCGAAGGTGGAAACTTTATTACTAGACTAGTTATTGAAGCCTAGCTGAGCAATTACACAAATACAAATCTGAGTACTACGAATATCGTGTCTAAATATCTTGAAAACGGCTACTTCTAGGAGTAAGATTGTTATTACCCCATCCGTGAAAAATTAATGGTTTGCCATACTGGAGACTGTACAACGTTTAATCCAAGCAAAGCAAAGTTTGGCATTACATTCCTTTTGTGGAATTTGGCCTTTCTGTTTCAACAGACTTCGCAGCCGATTCTTAGAATCATTGCATGGCTAGTACTATGGATCCTACTGACACTAAGAACCCTTCCAGGTTGGGGCTCGAACATACGACAACTGGATTGTAAGGCCAGCGTCCTATGCATTGAACCGCCAACCCGGGACATCCAAATCGTTTAATCCAAATCTGAGAATTTCGATTCTGTTTTAATCATTTTTTCGGCTGTTATTTTGTCATCTTTTCTGTTGTTGCATGAATACAATAAAGTCAACTAACGAAACCCAACAATTGAAATTAGTTCTGAAATCAGTTGTGAAGATTTCGTACGTTACAAAATAGTTATCTCTCATCACCCCGTAACCGAAGATCGCATCAGTATAAAAGATAATAAAAACCTTTGAGTCTAAAATCTTTATTTTTAAAATAAGATTGTGGCCATTTTAAGGTGAAATACAGCGGAACGCGTGCGTCGCGGTTTAGATCAAAAACTAGACAGAATTTCAAAAAACTAAAAACACTTAAGTTTTCGTAATTAAATTTATCACAACTAAATATTCTTAGAATTTTTAAATTTCGCTTTGCCAAGCCATAATTGGTTTTTGAAATGCATAAACGGTTACTGTTCCGCCCAACGAGGATAGATTGAAAAATAGCGTTTGAAGCAAAATTTCTTTAGCACTTTAGCAGGAATAACCGAGATTTGAAAAAGTTTCAATTGAATTTTTTAAACTTTTCATCATTTTCTGTATTGCTTGCGCGATGCTGTTTCGTTTCGGTGATGTGAGAAATGCACAGTGAGTTCGGTGGCGTTATATTGCAATATTGGATTTGGTGTTAAAATGATAAGGAGTTGAATACAGTTCTTATTTCAACAATTCGTTAATCGATAATGAAATTCGACCGCACTCTCTCATGTGGTGAATTGCTGATTGGTACTGGCAAAAAGACCGAGAATACTTGAATTTTCGCTTGTTTTCAATCGTTCTCCAGAAGGAGAATCTATGCTTGTTACTAAACTCAGACATATACATTGTTAGCATGTTAGCAGACCCTGTCAGTTTGGAGCGAAATCAATCTTCAGTTCAGCAACGCCATCGCACGTATGTATGAGTGCGCAGCCCTGCTATTTTGGCGCACACGAATTTGACATTTCTCTCCCCTGCTTCTATGTATGATATTCGATGCGGACTCGCCTGGTGGCGACATGCTCGCAAAAAAGGATGTTGCCAATGATTTGTTTGGAAAATGTGAGAGCTGGATATCTTGTTAATATGATGTCTTTAATGTTAGTCAATATACAGTATGTGAATATAATATATCATTGGACTATTCTTAAAAAAAAACTTGAATAAAAACAAGAAAGTTCATTTGAGTATAAACTAACATAACCTCTTCAATTTGTGAAAAGATATTGCCAAATTTGGATTTTTTTTTTCGTTTTTTGCAGCGTCGCTCTAAGCGAGGGTTTGAAATTTCCAGAATACAAATTGCAACTTATGGAACCACAATCCTTTTCATTTCAGCCAAAGTTTGTGAAAATCTGTGCAATCCTTTCTAAGAAAATCAAACTTGATGAATACATAGTTTGTGTTGGTGCAGGTATCTACTGTCGTGAAATGAGCTAGAGCCATCTCATTCATTTGGTAAATACTGTACTGTGTTCCAAGCAGAAATCTACGCGATTCTGTGTGGAATACAATCGGCACTTCAGCAGAGAATCTGTGGTAAACGAATTTATTTTTGTTCCGACAGTCAGACAGCTTCAATGGCACTCAGTTCGAATGATTCACGGTCGAATCTAGTGATCCCATGTCAAACTCAACTTTTTCCAAGCATCATTACAGTATTCTGGTCAGAGCTCTGACTGGACATTGCAAACTCAATTATCACATGGCTACTATTCAACGTGCTGAGTATTATTCGTGTGAATGCGATTATGCACGGAACGACCGAAATTAGCTCTGCGCCTAATTCGTGTTACTGTTTTTGAATTAGTTGATTTTAACAACAAAATTTCCAAAATAACTATAAAATTAGTTAAAATTGAGAATTCACTTTGCTGAAAAAACTCTTATTTTTAGAGAATGTGTTTAGTTGGTGAATATCCTGGACACAAACCAGCAATATTTCAATCCAGCACGAAATTCTCATTGACAACTAATATTGTTATTAAAATCAGAAAATTTGTTTCTATTTATCTATCACCATCATTACTGAAGGACAGCACAAAGAAAACAAAACTGAAATGGGTATTATTAACAAGTTTATTAGCCAAAAACTCATGAGAAGTGTCAAAGCAAACAATCCATTAAAAAGCTAAAAAGGACAGTCTTATTGAAACTGCTTGAAAATTGTTTTGATGTTTTTCGGATGTATTCGATATATCTTTATTTAAATTTCTAAACCGATATGTAAAAATGTCGTAAACTGTTAGTGGAAATCGTATTTATTCACAATTTGTGCGCACTTGAAGCGATTGTGCGTAATAATGTTTTTACGCGGAACAGTGAAGTGAATCTCGAATGTTTCACCCTAATTGTGATGAAATTTTTTTGTATCTTCAAACCTTCCGAGCTGCGCCGTCCGGTGTACTACTTGTATTCGGTTTTTGTTTTCCGAGTGCTCAAAGTTTTCAGTGAGAATGAAGAAAACAGTGATTTAGAAGAAAAAAATTCAAAAAGATGTTTATGTTTCGTTTATGTCTTTTTCTCCAATACAACATCGTATTTATACCTGCCAATATAGAAAAGACAACCGCGTCTGAAATTTTGTCGGCAGTAGTGTGCCATCTAGTGGCTAGTAGTCATTACGGTGTTACCGTTTCGGTAACAGGGCGCCATATAGCTGCAGATTGCAGAAGCCAATTCAACCATTCATATTGGTTGAAAATAACATTTTATTTCTTTAATTCAACTAAAAAAATAGTTGAATGGAAATGAAATGTGCCTTAGCTAAGAAATGACAGCACGTTTAATTTGTGAATTCAACAAAAAAAATAGTCATTTCAACAAATATTTTATTATTATTAAGGGAATGAGAATAAAAAATCTAAATTAGCAAAAGTAAGATTTTTTTAGTTGTCTCAAAAAATAACTAACTAAAATCAGCAAATCAACTACATTTTTCGCGAAAATGCTGATTTCGGTCGTTCCGTGTGGTACTTCATATCATCTGATATGTAACTGTCCCGCATTGACGCAACTACGTATTCGGGTTTTTGGTTCTCCATACATGGTTGAGTCTGTATATGCGGAGCTAAAATTAAAGGATTTTCTATCGTTTCCCACCCAATGTGGTACGAAGCTATAGTCAGAGGGGTTCATCGTTCTTCTTGTACGGAATGAAATCTTTCTGTATTGACCTTAAATAGGTTTTAGCAGATTGTTTGGCATCCCTTACAGGCTTGGCGAATTTACTTCTGCTCATACATTCATCCGGGAATGCAGAATTGAGTCGCTTTTGTAAAATCTCTAAATCCTCTCGAGTGTTGGAGTTTTTATTAGCTGTGCATTTTGGTACATGCTGCATCCTTTCGGGGATCTGGAAAGATTTCTTTCTTTACGTTTTGTGCTATTTTCCCACCACACTGACTTTACAATTCCTTTCCATGTTCCTTTTATCCTCCCCTTCCCATCAGGAATTTGATGAGAAGCTACGGCAATATCCAGGTTTTATTTATAGTGTGATCGCCATATTCAAACCAACAAAAGTTTTATAGCATTATTGTTATTATTACGTTAAGAAAACCTACCGATAGCTATCTGAATCAATGCAGAAATTGTATGTTATAATCTTATAATATCTATGTTATTGCTATATCAATTTACAGTAACAATCAAACCTTTTTTCAACTAGTCGCTAAAAGCATAGCTGTATTGAAGATTAGTTTAATGCTTAGAAATACTTTTGTCACCTAGTTTTGACCAGTATAACATAAAACATGTTCGTGCTCTTGTTGCAACATAGTTGGACTATCAGAACTAATTACGGGTTGCTACTATTGAAGTTAAATTAATTTTTTTTTCAACTAATATATAGGAGCATAGTTGTTATTAAAGGTATGTTTGGATTAAGTAACGATAGCTTATAAATTATAATTAATTCAATATGACAAAAAGATGTGTTGATTGGAAACCTAAATAAATATTTCGTAACTTGTTATGTTTATGAAGAAACATTGCTGTCACCTTGTTTTAACCAGTATAATATAAAAAAACATATATGTGCTCTAGTTGCAACAAAGTTTGGACTTAGTCGTATCAGAACTAGTTGCAGATTGCTACTTGGGTTAGACCATTATATCTTCGAAAGTGACATTTATTTGAACTTTGAACTTGACCAGTAACTCAATAGTAGCTCACAAACGAGTCTAAGTTTGTTCAAATCGGTTCAGCCATGTTGGAGAACATTGAGCGGTTAAGAACACGAGAGTTTTGTCGGTTACGTCACTTTTTTTTTCATAACAATTTTTATTCAGGCCAATTTGCGTATACATACATAAGCTTTACGTGGCCGATTTACCCATGTTTTTGTTACACAATATAATTTTTTTATTGTTGAATCTCGTTGTCACCCTTCTTCTAGGGGGAGAGGAGCTTCCATCTCCTTCTACCGAAGATTGGAGGTTATTTTGTCCGTGGCTCATATCATCCATTGCTACATCGTTGGAGTTGTGAGTGGTTTCCGTTTCCTTGTTGATCGCAGTCTTGGTTTCATTGGTAGTTGCTGTAGATGCGCTTTGTACATTGATTGCAGTTGATAGTTGGTTAGATGGTGAAGGTGTTTTTGAAACAGGAGCACTGCATTCACTAGTTTCCGTTGTTGAGCGGTTGTCCTTGTTTTTGTTTGTTTTGTTTGTTTTCGCAGTTTCAGTGCAAGGTTTGCCGTAGTGTGCAGGTTGTTCACAAACCAATTGATTTTCATACGTAATCAACGTTTTACACGGATGTATTCCATCTTGACCACAAATGATGTAAGATGGAATTGCTTTACGTAGTTGCATACGTACCACTCGCACGCCATTCCGGATACCCGGGAAAAAAATCCGCCATACTTCCTTTTCGATGGAAAGAACTTCACCGTACTGCGACATGCTTTCCCGAACATACCCATCGCTCGTTTCCGGGGGAAGGTCATGCACGCTTACTTCTATGGCATTGTCCACCATGTACACAGGGATTTTATATTTAACATTGTCATGATCAATACTGTGTACCCCGTTATTAACCGAAGTAAATGCAATTGCATCTTTTTCACGTTTGAACATAATGTACACATAGTTGGACGTTTTGTTGAATTGAATCTCTCTTACATCATTAACGTTTAGATGCATTCGTTCTTTAAGCAAGATTGCAATTTCGGTTGCTGCTGGTCTGATTTTGCAGCGCTTGAAATCAATACAAATTGAATTTGGCCTTGTATGCCAAGTTTCAGGCTTTGTTAAATCGTATTTGCCCATTTCGTACACTCTATTGTTCACTGCACTGTATTGTCTTTGTTTCTGTCGTCGCGACCGTAAGAAATTTTCGACTGTGTCGGTTGAGATGCTAGCACGAACTGGTTACGTCACTTATACCATTATATCTCCGTGACAGTGACAAACATCTGATCTTCCAATTTGATCAATGGTCCAGTAATAGTTTTCAAACTGGTTCAGAGAATCTCCGAGAAATAGCGGTAAAAAATTCTTTGAGAGGTGCACAAGTACACACAAACAGAAGTTTTCCGATCTCGTCGAGCTTAGTCGAATAGTGTCTAACACTAGGAGTCTTTCTGGTTCCAATGAAAGGTTGGTTTTACCAGTAATTCTAAATCCTTTCTACGGCCAAAGGTAAAACGTCGACGAAAAAGGGGGGCGGCACTGTTCAGTCTACGAAAACAGTGCCAATGTGAACAAATTAATTGCCATCAACATTATAAAAGTGTCCCAAAACGATTATCGACAGCCAGAAAGACTGAGACAGAAGATAAACGAAAGCCGGCGGTCGCTTATACGCCGGAAAGAATAACCAGAATAACCTCTTCTTTTCACCATTCCAGACTGTTCGTATAAAGAAATTCTCGAAAAAACATTTTTTGTCGTGAATACGACTTACTTTACTATGGGGTGCCTTTTCAAAATTTACCCTCTGAGAGAGTGATAAGTTTTTGATCGTGAATATCTCTTGTTGTATCTAACGAATCAACCTAATTTTTGCTACACCTCATCGGAAATATGATCACAATTTTATGATAAAATTTTCAGTTGTGTGACATAATCTCAAATAATTCAAAATTAAACTTTTCTGAAATGTTTGGTATAAACGAGTTTTAAAGGGGATAAGGCGCGTTTGCCGTATTTTTAAAGCTCATATATCAGTGATCTGTGAAAGGATTTATATAATCTAACTACCAATGGAATCGAAGGTATTTCAATAGTACACTATTGAAAAACCTGTCTCATTTGACCCATGTCAACACCAGCCAATCAGAACGCGTTCTGAGAAAGCGAACAAAATATCTGCTGCTGTACAACAAATCGTTCGAGAAAAATGTTCCGAAAAGTGTTGAATATCGTAGTGAGTTCCTCAATTTGGTCCTTCTGAATGCTAGAAACGAATCCCTACAGCATATTTATAGTTTCTTTCATTAAATTATTCAAATCCGAAATGAAATAATCGACATTAAAATTCTGTATGCGGCTATTTTCATAGTCTTTAGGACCGCCCATTAATGAAAAAGCTGCAAACGAAATCAGGCAAAAACAAGACTCTCAACAAAAATTGGATCAGTTTTTATTCTATCGCCACTGCGAGCAGATGTATTTTGTGTCGTTTGCAAAACTAGTTTCGCTTCCGACAAGAGCGTTTACGTCACAGCTGCGTCATTTGCATTGGTGAAAAAGCAACGGTGGAGAGCATTACACAAAATCAGCTGTTCTAATGACTCTAAAAGTTTTCTAAAGAACGATTAGGATTTCTTGCTCGCTAATCGAAGGGAAATATCCTCAGTTTAGTGCAAATCTAGAACTGTTTGATTTGTTTTTTGCACTTTTCGCTGTGTGAAATTCACAGTAATCTAGATCAAGTGAAGCCTTCTTTGTTTTTGCGAAAAAAGTGGAAAAGGGGAATGCTTGCATAATTCATACAATTGATCAACTAATTGATATTCGGAAGTGTTTAGGAACATGTCAGTTGTTTTCCTATTCACGACATCCAGTTATGTCTCTGACATTACCCACCCGTCTTTTTTCCTTTCTTTTGGTGAGATTTGCGACGAGCAGCCATTGACCGAGTATTAAGGATACGTGTGCTTGATACAGAAAAGTTCACTTCAGGACTATAGCTGCTAGATAAGGTTAGTATTCATTTCCATGCTTAAATTAGATTAGAATCTAGAATAATTTCACACTTACCCCATTACTACTAGATGATTGTTCACTGTGCGCCGATCCATCACTTGTGGTAGGTGCTGCAGTGGTTGTCGTGGACGTTGTTGTACTAGTCGACGTACTAGAACTTGCAGTGCTACTAACAGTGCTGCTAGTACTACTGCTACTACTGGTGCCTAAGGTAGTAGTCGTACGATCGGTTGATTTTGTACCCGGGCCCGGTCGGACATCGTTGAATGTGAGACTCCGTGATCGGATCTTATCCGCAATGGCCGGTACCCGATCATCACCGGACAGATCGATTAGGGCTTCTGCTACGGCGGAAGCCGGATCGCCTGCAGCGAGCACATGGCTGCCAGCTGTAGCGGCTGAAGAAGTGCTCACAAAATTCGCTATCGAGATCTGATTTTGACACAGGATAATGAACACCGAACTGATCAGCAGTGTCAGGTACAGTTTGTAGGATTTGATCATTCTTCCCAGGGAATGCAAAATCCGGTACGGTACGGTGTTGGGCAAGTCGAGCCCGCCGGGGGACTTTGTGCCACCGTAACGGGGCAACTTGGGCTGTGGTCGCCGTTCAATGGCGGCGTCTGTGCGCTTGCAGCCTCCGAAGGCCTACGATCGGACGGCTGCTATGAGGCATTTAGATCTGAAAATGGAACAAGATGGAAGAAAAGTGTTTAGAATGTTACAACTTCAAAAGGGTCTTAGTGTGAAAAATATGAAAAGTGGCTTTTAAATAATTGTAATCTCGTTGGTGTACTGTGGACTGTACTGTTTCTTCATGGGAAAAATCCCTTTCATTCACACGCTATGACACACCCTTTTCAACTTTCTTCGAAAAAACTTCTTCCGTTGCCGTTGGCAGCACTGCATTTCATAAACTATTTTCCACATTCGTCACACGTTTTACCACCATGTTCTGGCTATATCATTTTTTTTGCGATTTCCTTTTTTTTTTTGTCACTACTGACTTTTTCCCCCCTAAGGCAGGAAATTTTATGAGTTTTTTAAGCTATCTCACCATACACCAGCACACAGTCATTTTTCTTCTTACTTCGTTATTTTCGTACCGAACCCAACTACTATTCGCCAGGAAAGTCATGGCACTTCTTCAGACGAGCTGTGGTTCCGGTAGTAGGAATTTTTTTTTTCGCGGCTTTCAAGATGAGAGGGCTTTAGTGGTATTATTGATGGCTCTGTGCCCACTCGGACGTGTTAACCGAAGTTATTATCTTTGTTACATTTTGGAAATACGAAATCGATCATTTCTCACCCAATGCCTTCGGTAAAGGCAATTTGATTTATGTTTTGCCATTTTAAAAATGCAATGGTTACTGGAAATGAACGGTGTTCCGACTGTTGCCAAGTGTATGAAATTGTGGCCTACTTCGACAAGTATCGATCAGTTCGATTTGACAAGCAAAGTAACGTTGGTTTATATTATTACAAGAGCTGGTGTTTTATGGCCGATTCTCAATCAAGAAACAATTGGCTTCTATACAGCAAAAAATATTGAAACAATAAATATCAAACTTTCACATCAATTCATGCGCTATCTGTCTAATAATATTCATCATCGTCCTTCGAATCGTTGTTCGTTTGGTGGTTCATTAGCAAGTCACTCGATTATGAATGGTTGTTATGATGCGACGGAGAAAAAACGTGCTTAGAGAGTATGGCAGCAAACTAAAAAAAATGCAATTTTCATCGCTGGAACAATCTAATGTTTTCTGTGCATGCCACTTTGACATATTCAAACCTACACACACACGGACCGACCGATGTTGATATCCCAGCCTCGGGCAAACTAAGGCCGGTCGGAAAGTTTTACTTCAACCAGACAAGTTTTCTTAAGAACTGGGAAGTGTGCACTACAGGTTTGTCTGGAGTCTGTAAGAAGAAGATGAGTAGCCATGGATCCCGGCAAGGGGACACTCATCTATCAGCAGAACGTGACACGGAGTCTGATGCAGATTCTGATTGCAGTATTATGATGATTATGATGATGATGAAGAAGATGTTCCCTTAGGAAACTCTTCAGGCCGGGAGCATAATGTCAATAGTCGGAAAAGTAGCTGGAAATAACGTATATGATTAGTTCTATACATGTACATGCGTTGTATTAGTTTGTATCTATCCGTGACTAGACGCCACCACTCGGCCTCCCGAGGAGTGGATACGTGTTGGCTTGCAGATATGTTTCATAGAAGTAAAACATTGATGGCCGTATGCTTCAAAGAGTACAAGAGAATTTAGTCCTACTTGATTTCATTTCTATTTTTGAAAAGAAACCATCTACGAAGTTTGCACGTGTTTTAGAAGGAAAATTTATGTGCTTCTTTCGTTTCCTTGGGGCTTATCACAATTTATTTCAACTGCCAAGTAGATAATGTCAAAGCACTAATAATATTACCTTTATCTAAAGTTAGTTCATTTTAAACTGATTTTGAGAGTTAAATTTACTATGAAATTGTTTGTCAAGAAATTGACAGGAACGCACCAGTAAAATATTTGTTATTTTTATCAAAATATTTATTGAAACAAACTAATTCACTGAGAAAAATCAAATATCTCATTTTGTAGTTTCAAGCAACAATATTTGCTATATTAAACTAAATTTTCTTTTGTCACTATTTAGTTGCTTTTAGATTTTTTTCTCTGCGTGTACTAGGACAGGGAAGGAATATTAGTCCTTCACTCGTTGTTCCAAGCGACCGCAGGTATCACACCATCTCCACTAGTATCACGAGAAAGGAATTGTTTTCGTAGGCATGAGAGTAGATCGGGATGGCATACAATATGATCTCCACAGAAAGCAAGTTATTCTAAAATTTATATAACAACAGACAACCGGTTGTCAAGATTCCCATCTCTCCAACGTCATCTATCGAAATTTCATAATATTCGGTACATTCCTGTGAAAGTTATTATGCTTTTTGTGACACTTGTTTTGGAAATTTAGAAACAATGAAGAAAAAAAGGCGGGTTGGTAGTGTCAGAGACATATCTGGATGTCGTGAATACGAATAAAACTGACACGTTTCCTTCACACTTCCGAAAATCAGTAAGTTGATCGCTTGTGTGAATTGTGCAAGCATTTATCTTCTTCTCTACTAGAATTCGAAACGATGTACCTACAATAAAGTACGGATAAGCTTTTATAGTTCCTTATAATAAAATAACAGTGGTTCTGAAAAGAATCTTTTATGAAGGCGTTCGAGAGTGATGAGTTGAATTCGAATTCCGATGGATGCCGTTGACTTTCGTCAACTATTTCCAAGCTGACCTGTTGTCCGTAAATGAAATACTGACATGGTTGGCGTTGGTATAGCATTCACAAGCGATTATAATCTTCCAATGAAGAACACATTAAATCGCTGGGTTGATCACTGATACAATAGGCCAATGATATGAAAAATATGAAATATATCAGGTGTACAACCTTGCTTCCGTCGTTTTTTTCCAAATTTAAAAGCTTTATTGCGAGAAAGTGCTTACAGATGTATTATTCAAAGTATCGTCCGTCGCTAGCGACAACTTTCTCCCATCTTCCGGCAATTTTCGGATCCCGGCTCGAAAAAAGGAGTGCTCTTTTGACGCTATCCATGAAGCAATTCATTTTTCCAACTCTTCGAAGGATTGAAAATGTTGAACTGCCAGGCCGTGTGCCATCGAACGGAATAGGTGGAAGTCAGAAGGGGCGACATCTGGGGAATACGGCGGGTGGGACAAGACTTCCCATTTCAGCGTTTCCAGGTACTTTTTGACCACTTTTGCGTCGTGAGGCCGAGCATTGTCGTATTGGAGGATAACTTTGTCATGTCGCTTTTGATATTGTGGCATAAGGCGCATCAGTGATGGTTTCACCCGGTTTCAAGAGCTCGTAGTAAATCACACCGAGCTGATCCCACAAAATACAAATCATAACTTTGGCGCCGTGAATATTCGGTTTTGCCTTCGACGAAGTAGCATGCCCGGGCTTTCCCCATGATTTTCTGCGTTTAGGATTATCGTATCGAACCCACTTTTCATCACCGGTCTCGATTCGATGTAAGAACCCCTCACGATTTTGTCTTTGAAGCAGTTGCTCACATACAAAAAGACGGCGCTCGATGTCCCTCGGTTTCAACTCGTACGGCACGCAGTTTCCTTTTTTCTGAAAAATGCCCAGGGCCTTGAGACGTTTTGAAATGGCTTGCTGACTCACTCCCAACGATTCAATATAAATTCGGAGCTATGATCAACAATTAGTGATAGAATTTTTCAGTAATATGAGATAACTCAAAATGAAAGTTTGAAGTTTGATAAATAAAGAGGCCATTAATTTAATGCTTCATTCATTCCAATCTGCGTTCGTTCAGTTCTGACCAGAAACCAGGCTCAGAATCCAATTCTAGTGTTCAGTTCTGAAAATCAGTTTCAGAATTAGGTTTTTTTTTACACAGGATCAGAATTCTGGAATTGAAACCGAATTTTAGAATTTGATTCTGAGCCTGGATGTTGGGAACGAAAACTGGAAATTAGATCAGGATCTAGACCTGGTCTCAATAACTGAATTTCAGAAATGAATTCTGAATATGGATCAGAATTTTGAAACTGAATTCTGGAGTTGAAATTTAGGTTCAAGCCGGAATACCGTTCCAAAATTCCTGCCTGGAACTCAGATATAGAATTTAGTTTCAGAATTCCGGAACTGAGTTTTGAGCCTAAAATTTGAGAGCTTCAGACCAGGATTTAAATTCAGATCCAATTTCCGGAATTCAGTTCTAAAAGGCATTTCAGAATCCAGGTTCAGAGTTCAGCTCCAGAATGTAAGTCTGAAATTAGATTTCAAACTCCAGTTCCACAATTCTATAAGTGTAACTGAACAGTTCGAAAAAATCTTGTCATTTTAAATCTTATAAGAGACACATAAATAAAGTGCCGAGTTCAAGAAGATATAAAAAACCGTATTATTTGAAAATTAAATAGCTAGAATCGAATTAAATAAAGAACAAAAGATCGATAGCAACAGCGCGTCAGTTAATCGACTGAACCACCGAAGCCCATATCTGCTTGATGAATAAATGATACATATAAATCCATACCGCGGCATTTGATAGCCGAGGGCAAATTTCATTCGGAGCCTGTAAAATTCTGTACGAATGGATTATGGAATGTTGCGTCGTTTGAAAAATTAAGTAGTTACGAAATGTATCGTTTGTAGAATTATGCTCCCTGTAATATTCATATTTTTTTCTGTGTGAGCTCAGGAACTAGATTTTAAAGATTTTTCAACTAAATTCCGGACCTGAATTCTAGAACTAAATTTTGGATCAGAATTCTGGATTCTCTACCGAAGTTTTGTAATTAAAATTGAGCTACAGACATTAACCAAGGTCCAGAGTTTAGTGCAAGGATTCAGGTTCAGCATTGAGTGTCGAATCAAAATTCTGGTCTCGAAATCATTTGCAGAACAGCTCAGATTCAACAATCTAGATCCAGAATTCAGTTTTCAAGTTTACTTTCAAAATTCAGTTCCAGAATCTAGAATCAAAATCGAGTTTCAGAATCCACAATCAAAATTCAGAACTCAGATTCAGAATTCAGTTCCCGAGTTCATTTCCTAAATCCAGGTCCAGAATTTAGTTTTAACACTCGGCTCCAGAATTCGGTCCCGGAATTCAGATTCTTTAAACTGAACAATCTATTATTCGTATTTAAGTAATCCGGTTATGTTTCTAACATTACTCAAATACTTTTTTATCCCTTTTAAATAACACTGACAGAATATATTTTTCCTGCAAGCCAGTTTTGCTTAGAAGCATACGGACACGGGAGAACATTTATGAATGAAAAAGCATAAGCTTGCCGGAAAACCAGCTGGTGGCTGTAATACACGTGTTGGCAAAGACGTTCGCGTAGGAAATATATTTAGCCATTTCAGTTTTAGGACGGGAATAGATTCGTTGGTTTCCGCATGCAAAATTAATTAGTATCAGGCGTTTGAATGGAGTGATCTTTCAACGGAATGATTAAGTGTCAAGTGGGATTGAAGCGGAAATGAGTTAGATTATTGGATATTTTGCAATTCATCAGGCTCCTAATTTGCTTAATATTTTTCGAATTAATTTCAAATCAAATGCGACTTGTCGAAAATTCTCATTCAAAATTTCGATTCAATGCAGAACTCCACCAACTATTTTTTTTGAAAAAATCTGTCGAAATGGAGTGAGCAAATGCAAACTGAATTTCAGTTTTATAATTATATATCACAATTTTTAACGTAGTGTGCTTTTTTTTTAAATCGGAACGAAAATTTTGTTACATGAAGTATGTAAATCTGAGACATAAAGATATCAGAATTAATTGGATCAGATAATTAGTTAAAGTTTGGATCTTTATTAAAATGCAACATAAATTGCTAAAACACAACCAAAAGACCTACCTACCTCTAGCTGGAGTGCCATAATACGGCGTAAGTCACCTAACTTTCACACTAACACATTCAAAACGAGAGCAAAAGTTCCATGACATTTATAATTCCACTTTCGATTGGTTTTATCGAAAACACTCAAAACACTAACAGATCGGCTGAAAAGTTCGTATCGTTTCTATGAGAGGGCGCCACTAGCATTAAATCCAAACCATTTTTAGTTAGTACCAACCTTCAAAAGATACGTGTATAAATTTGACAGCTGTCTGATTATTAGTTTGTGAGATATTGCATTTTGAGTGTAGCTACTTTTGTTATTGTGAAAAAAAATGGAAAACAAAGGAATTTCGTGCGTTGATGAAACACTATTTTTTGATGAAAAAAAGTGCCGCCGATACCAAGAAATGACTTGATGAGTGTTATCCAGACACTGCACCGGGCGAAGCAACAATTCGTAAGTGGTTTGCAAAATTTCGTACTGGTCATATGAGCACCGGAGACGATGAACGCAGTGGACGTCCAAAAGAGGCTGTTACCGATGAAAACGTGAAAAAAATCCACAAAATGATTTTCAATGACCGTAAAGTGAAGTTGATCGAGATAGCTGACACCCTAGAGATATCAAAGGAACGTGTTGGACATATTATTCACGAATATTTGGATATGAGAAAGCTTTGTGCAAAATGGGTGCCGCGTGAGCTCACAATCGATCAAAAACAACAACGAATTGATGATTCTGAGCAGTGTTTGGAGCTGTTATATCGAAATAAACCGATTTTTTTCGTCGATATATAACAATGGACGAAACATGGCTCCATCACTTCACTCCGGAGTCCAATCGACAGTCAGCTGAGTGGACTGCACGCGATGAACCGAACCCAAAGCGTGGAAAGACTCAACAATCGGCCGGTAAGGTTATGGCGTCTGTATTTTGGGATTCGCATGGTATAATTTTCATCGACTACCTTGAAAAGGGAAAAACCATCAACAGTGACTATTATATAGCGTTATTAGAGCGTTTGAAGGACGAAATTTCAAAAAATGGCCTCATTTGAAGAAGAAAAAAGTTTTGTTTCATCAAGACAATGCACCGTGTCACAAGTCGATGAAAACCATGCTGAAATTGAACGAATTGGGCTTCGAATTGCTCCCTTATCCACCGTATTCTCCAGATTTTGGCCCCCAGTGACTTTTTCCTGTTCTCAGACCTCAAGAGAATGCTCGCTGGTAAAAAATTTAGAAGCAATGAAGAGGTAATCGCTGAAACTGATGCCTATTTTGAGGCAAAGGACAAATCGTACTACAAAAATGGTATCGAAAAGTTGGAAGATCGCTATAATCGCTGTATCGTCTCTGATGGCAAATATGTTGAATAATAAAAACGAAGTTTGGCAAAAAAATGTGTGTTTCTATTAAACGATACGAACTTTTCAGCCGAACTGTTATACTGTGCAATTTCATTCATATCCGACTTCCGATTCCGAAATTATATGGCGACAAGTTTCAAAACATTCAAATCGTCATTCAATATGACGATGCAAAACTGGTACGCGTCGGTACGTACGGCTCTGCTCCGTGCTTTATTCAATTAGTGTAGTGTGCAGGGTTGCCACGTTTTAATCTATATTTTTTCAGATGAACAATATGTAAATTTATAAACATTTTATTCAATTTCTATCTACTTGTTAAAGATGACCTGACAACTGGCTTCTTATTCTTCCTTCCGAATCATCCTTCTCGTCATTTTCACCCTGTGGAATAAATACCAACGTATCGGCTAGAGTGTAGCCATATTTACAGATTTTTATAACTTTATGCTGAGAAATTTTTTTTAAAATTATTTTGATTTAAATTTTTAGACTCGATTTTTGATTTGAAATAAACATGAAAAATGTTTTGGTGAATGCATTTTTTGTATGATATATTAACGCTTAAAAACAATTGAGCTTTGATGACAAAACACGAAATATCTCATGTAGAACGCAAAATCAAATCCATTGTTGACATATTACCGGATCTTTTGGAAACCGGAAAAAGTCAAGCTTGGATAGAAATGCTACAAAGCATCGAGATTGGAATCGGAGCAAAACCATCAAGAAAATTGTCCTCTTTATCCAAGATAAAATTTAAAATTCACACTCTACAGTTAGGTAAAAGCTTCACTTTAGAAATTCTTATTTTTACTTTTCAAGAGGTTCGCAGGTTTTCTCTCGAAAAACGATCGCAGTAGCCGTGTGCGTCGTTTTGATAATCAATTTTATTTCTCATATAAATAAGGTCTTTATTATTATGATTCTGTGTTAAGTGGAAGTTTATTTTAACTTCTTTTTCATGTGGGGACGTGACACTCAATTTGCGATACTGGCAAATGAAGTCTATTCACCAACCAAACTATAAAGACGTTATTAAATTGAATGGCATGGAATTGACACGATCTGATCAAGAAAAAAACTTAGTTTTAACGTATGATAAAAATTCACTTTCAAGGATCACATTGAAGAAATCCAGGCAAAGTGTAATAAATTTATTAAATGTTTTTATTCTCTTACAAACAAAAATTCTAAGCTCTGTCTTAAGAACAAATTTTTAATTTATAAACTAATTTTCAGAGCCACCATGCTTTATTCAGTATTAATTTGGTCAAGTTGTTGTTCCACTGAAAAAAAAACACTTCAAAGGATTCAGAATAAAATTCTGAAAATAATTTTTAAGCGTCCTCCATTGTTTAGGCAAATGAGTTATAAAGACTCACAAATACAGAACTATTGTAGTGTAATATCACATAATATTATAAGCTAATTTCGGCAAATGTCAGTGAAATCTTCAATTGAAACGATTCGCTCTCTGAATTAGTTAGTAAGTTAGAAAATAAGTTTTATTTTCTCCATTACACTTTACAAGTATGTTCACAACTTTCTCTACAAAATGCATGTGATGATGATGTGATGAAATTCAACTTTTCATTCTTGGTTCCATCTTATTCTAAGAAAAGTGTTAGAGAGAGGGATTGTCGATAGAGCCGTAATAATCGAAAGAGATGGGAAGAGAGAGTAAACAAAGAGAAACTGTCATTTGCATTTAGGACCTCTTGCTTATAAAAATAATTGATACTCTTCTATGTACATAAATGCAACAGTATAATACTAATTTGGAACTAAATCTAATTTAAATAGTTTTCCCGAAAAACGAAATAATTCTTTTAATAAACTAATTGCACAGAAAATATTTACTAATTCCATCATATTTTTGTGCCCTTGAATGTTGGCGCCCGAGGCGGTCGCCTAGCCCTCACTACAGCTCTGACATCTATTAGACCCCTAAATCACCATTAGAGCAAATTCAGCAGCTAGAAGTTCTTTATGGAAGATCTATAATAGAACAGAAACTGGAACAAACGTATCCCCAGCAAGCCGTTCTAGTTTTATTTATTCGACCAGTTTTTATGTCAAATTTAAAACTGGTCTACGATGCCGTTCTATTTTTTGTATGTTTGAAACACGAGTAAAACACTGCAAATGAGAGCCTCTCTTTGTTTACTTTCTCTTTTGATTATTACGGAGCTATTATTGCAAATTCTCTAAAGTTTCCAATATAAATCGAAAGCTTGTAGTTTGACCTTGAAAGTTTTGCGATGAGTAAAGCATCAAATATAAAATCAGTTCGGTAAATCGTGAAAGAAAAAGTAAATAAAGAGAAACTGTCATTTGCAGTTAGGCCCTTTTGTCGTGGGACGGTCGAACTAATGGAAGTATGATCAAAGTAGGTATAAAATTGTACTAAATGTGCATTGAAGGCGATAGTTGCTCAGGAGGGACCAAATTTTTAAATGACGAATACTTTCCTCTAGTTGAATATGAAGTAACTGTTAAATTTTTTACTAAGAATATCTGTAGAGATGTTCAGGTATGCAATTAACCCGAACTCGACGCGTACCGAATCGAAAATGAAAAAAAAAAACCTTTATCCATACCCGTCCCGAAATGGAAATAATTTTTCTTTCAAACTCGAGCCCGACTTCTACCCGATCAAAAGTAAAAATATTTAACCTTAACCGACCCGAGCTAAAAAAATTCGGTTTTGAATACCCGAAACCCGACCAAATTGTTGAACTTGAATTCGACCTGTACCTGTATAAAATTAAAAATAAAAATCGTTACCCGTATCCGACCCGAAATCGGTAAACATTTTTGGCATTAAAAATGCCTTACTCTTCACTATATGGGGCCGGGTGTCTATTAAAAGTTTCAAAAATAGTCGCGTAACCTTTTTGTGTCATAATTTTGAACGTTAATAACTCGGTCATTTGTTGATGGATTGTTTTAATTCAACAACCAATCGATTCGGAAACTTTTAACTTAAACATGTATGACGACGTCGTTTCAGTATTTCAATAGCATACTATTGAAAAAATGGTTGGAATCGACCTATGTTTTCATCCACCAATCCCTGTTGTACAAAATGACGTCAACTTCTTGTTCGGCATAGGAGGCTTTGCGTCATGCATAAAAAACACCGCATCGTTATGCGTAGTATGAAGAGAAATCTATAAATATAGGCTGCACAATATTTCTTTGCCTAGTTGATGTTTGACTGTGAATGAAACAAGTCGCTCGTCCAGTGAGCTGATGACTGGATTGTATATGCGTTCACTTGCTGGATTGTCGATATTGCATTATGCGTTAGTGAAATTTCCTGTTGTCTGCGCAACACCGTGTTCGCTTGAGTATCTTATATATCATCTAGCTATTGAGGAACCGAATCAGCGTGGTTACCGATTCTTTTGAAATATCCCATGTATTTAGCAAATTTTTGGTCGATTTTGTCATTAAAAATGCCTTACACTTCGCTTCCCAAGGCTGGGTGTCAATTTAAAACATGCAAAACTAATCGCGTAACATTTTTCTGTCATAATTTTGAACGCTTATAACTCAGTCATTTGTTGATGGATTTATATAATTCAACAACCAATCGATTCGGAAACAATTAACTTAAACTTATGAGATAACGTTATTTGAATATTTCAGTTGCATACTATTGAAAAATTGGTTTGAATTGATAATTTTATTTTGGTTATCTGGTAACTATCAGGCCAATTTAGAATTATCGGCGATAGATTTTTTGCCGATCTAATTTGCAGCGCTTGTTCCTCGATGATTTGTTGAAGGATTTTCCTAATTTAAATGATTCCAAAGCTTCAATATTGTACGCTTAAAAATGTTTTAATTTGTCAACGGATCGGTTTGCATACTTAAATCTCCATTCCCATACGAACAAAACGTGACAATGTGACTGAACAAGTTGTTGTCCCACCAGGAATTTTGTTGCGTATCCATTCCGTATGAATATTTTATGTGGACTGTCTCATATGTTTTCTTCCTCGTATTGTTGTCATATTATTTACCGACACTTTCCGAAGATTATCGACGATTTTGAAAAAGGATTAATAAAACTACACTATTACTGACTTTACTGGTACAACATTTTTCATTAAAATAAATAAAATCTTCTCTTGGATCGATTAATTGTTTATAAAATTAATAAGTTTGTACGTTTCTCGAAAATTATTATAAAAAAAAAATAGTTTTATTTGTTCAGGTTTAAATGTTTAGGTTGTTTGTATCTAAAATTGTGCTTTCGAGTAACTTTGAATTCATCATAATTGACTTCTAGTTATAGAACGTTATTCAAAAACTTAACAGTGTAAAAATTTGTGCAAAGGGATCAAAATTGAATAGAATCAATTATCAAGAAAGAATCTAATTATCAATTTTATCATTCGCTAACAATCTCAGCGCTTGAACTAGAGCAAGTTTGTAATTAGTCAATTGAATATGTTTTTAGTTTAGTGTATCATCATCATTGTCATCTTTATTTTTGTATTAATTATGAAGACCCTAGAAACGTTTCATTTTTAATGTTATTGTGCTCGGTCGTGTCTTGAATACAACCCTCTAATTTTTTTTTTCTGAACCTGAACCCGATCGAACACGGAGTTATACTGGGCAGCTTAAATATCTCATAAACTTGCCAATATGTCGATCCATGGATTGGCTTTATAAACGTGTTTTCATGTGACAGACAGAAGTCAGTTAGCTGGAGGTTGAGACGTCAGTCTCACGAAAGGTTGATATTGAGGTATCTCGAGATTTGACATCCCATTGTATTCGTTCATAATATTTGTGTGAAACTTTATAGTCTTGTTTTGTTCCGTAACGAGTTCGGTTTAACCCCGCGGTTCCAGAAATATTGGATTTTTGGTTGGTCACTTCTGCGCGACTTTATACGAAAGCTAATGCATATTTCTCCAATTCACAAATTTGGAATTGTAGCTAGGGGTTGAATCTACACAATGGTAGAGATAACATAGGTAAAAACCTAGTTGTAATGGATGTTTTTATCAATTTTCAAAAAGCACCCGGTTTAGACCCGGTCTCCCCTATATTATAAAATCTCTTCTTCAGGTATTTAAGTCAATTATAAAATGGATAATTTCCAACAAACGACTTTATAACCAAAACTTTTTGAATGCTCTGAACCCTCCCCCCCTTCCCTTCCCCCCTGGCTACGCGCCTGCTTAGATTCGATCTTATGTGAAAACAAAAAATGACCTTTCGTTAAATGTTCCATTCCAATCGATCGATGGTATAATTCACGAGAGGATAAACAAAACTGGGGTCGAGTTATGAAATTTGAAGCAATTGGTTTCCTTTTTCGTATGAGCGCTTATACGAAAAAGTCTAATGCTACCACGGGTTCTGGATTAAAACATCGATGGCCACATCTCTGTTGGTGGAAAATAAATTGAGTAGGAACAGGTAGGACAGAGTTCTAGATTTAAATTTTCGTTTTTCGACAATGTCGAAGTAAATTCCAACCAATGATTTATTGCATAAATTAAAACCCCCTCACGGTGATGGTCTTCGAACGATGTTGGTCCGTTCGTTTCCTGTATCACCCACCGTCGGAACTATGTATGCCACTCGCTCCATCATGAGCGTTCTGTGGTGGTGAGCCATTTTTCGGAACATTTTAACGAAATGCAATTGGAACGAGATGCCCGACACGAACACCAGATTGAGTACGAATGAGGAGGTGCCTATTAGTCGAATATGTTAGTTGATGAACAAAAAGTTTGCCGTTCTGCAAAGTGGACGACCATCCGCCGTGTGGTCGTACAACACGGCAAACAGCTCATACGTATGCAGATCCGACCGAAATTGTTGACTAATGATGACGGTTTGCGTGCTTCCCGCAATTTTGTAGTTTCGGTTGTGCGAGACATGATTCGAGTAATGAGATGTAAGTTGAGCTCGATTAGATTTAGGACTATCATTGATAATATACTTAACTTGACATCACTGGTGGTTGCCAGTCTGCCGTCAGAAAGCAGGCGCTCGAATAATGTATGAGATGAAAAATAATGCGTAACATTCCTCGAGATACAATATCGAGCATTCCTTCTACAGTAAAGTGTCATGCCGTACGTTCTGCAATGTGTTATTTCCTTCTGTTGCCCTCCTTTCTTCTCTGATAGCACATGCTGATATTGCGACTGCCAGTGAGCGTGGTCGTATAGTCAAAAATTTGAATCGCAGATGTACATTCCTACGGCACGCAATTATGTTTTGCCAAACTTCACAAGAACTAAATTCATTTGTTGAAAGCAGCTACAAAAAAAAACTACGGAAATTTCCAACCCTAAATAAAGCTGTAATCGTCGTACGAAAATAATTTGGAAGAGTTTATCAAACCACACAGTTGAATCGTTAGCATCACTCGTACACTAGAGAAAATAAGCGTTGGTATTTATGTCGAATTACAGTGTCTGGTTAAGAATCCCGAAAAACGAAAGAGATTGGCAAGAATATACCCTAGGTGTGATTTCTTCGTAAAAGTTGAAAGAATAGAAATTAATTTATTTGTCATTTGGTGTCGCTTAGCACTAATTTGTTTGTGTGAAAACATTTTGCAAATGTATTCAACTCAACTTGAAAAAGATTGTGTTCGTTCATTGGAATACAGAGCTTGAAGCCATCATCACCATCATATTTTATAATATTTCCGTAAATAGTTAAGATTATTCAGATTAAGTGAAAATATAAATGATCTCAAATGATTTCCATGAGGGATTCAAGAGCTACCAGCAAATGGAGAAGTAGTTCAGTATTTCCATGATTACTTAGATATGAATGTTTGCAATCCAGTACAGTGTCACTAATGGCGAAAGAATAATACACTGCTAAAAATTAAAAATTATTTTTAAAAATTGTTTCTCTACCATTTGTAAACCATTTCGCGCTTAATTTTAACTTTTGGTTAGAAACTGACACTCGAGCGGTTAATTTAATGTTGTCAAAAATAACCCTGCTCGAGAGCATGGTTATTTTCCGACACTGAAAAAAATCTTGAAATTATTTCCAGTGGAAAATAAACCCAAATAACTTTCCGTCCGTCAAATTCTGAAATGTGCCGCAGTTTTAGTTAAATTTAACTACTCGACACAAAATAACCACTCAAATGTCAGATTTTAACCAAAAGTTAAAATTAACCGCGAAATGGTTCACGAGCCTGGGAAACCAAATATGCTCTAGTCACATACCCAGAGGAGAGGCCCGAGGGGCCCTAGTCCTTCCGAAACCAGAAAGAGAAACGAAAAAAAAAAAACAGTTTGAGAAATATTATGAGACTGTTGATCCATGTATATTACACAGTGCGATAAAGGTTTTGAAAGTTACGTGATGGTCAAAACTCCACTTTCGATAAAGCACCCAGCGTCAGGCCCTACGCAATAGAACAAAGTCAAAACAACATAAAATGGAGGATGAAACCGGAGTAAAATAAATGAAAATAATAATTAACACATAAAATAGCTTAGTTTTGGAAGCTTTATTCGATACGAAGTTTTTTGAGGCCTATCTGAATCAATGTCTGAGTGAAGGTACTATGAAATTTTTTTTTGTTTCGATTATAGAAGTTTTAACCTTAAGGTCATTCGACTCTTCGAGCTAGAAAAACTTTCTGACCCTATGTGCGGTGTTGGGAACCGAACCCAGGCGGGTTGCGTGAAAAGCATTGACTTACCCATTACGCTATACCCTTCACCAATATGGAAAAATGTTCCATTTGACGATGCGTTCCACTCGAAATTATCTGAGATGGGAAGCGTTACATTAAGTTAAAAAAGTTAGAAAGTATTGAAAACGATAATTTTCTTAAATTGAGGGTTACAAATCATATGAATTATTTTGTGGAAATTATGAATGTTATAAACCGTAATAAAGGTTAGATTCTTGCGGTAAACGAATACAATGCATTACTTTTAAGGAAGTTATAGGTGTTACGAAGCGTTACGAAGCGTTTTTCTGTAAGTTCTAGGCGTTACGCAGCGTTACATGCGTTCCTTTTTTTGTAACATGTGTTACTTTTTGTACGTTATAGGTGTTACGAAGCGTTTATCTGTAAGTTCTAGGCGTTACGCAGCGTTACATGCATTCATTTTAGATACGTTATTTTTTTGCAAGTTATAGGCGTTACGAAACGTTAAATGCGTCAGTTTTTTGTAAGCTATAGGCGTTACGAAGCGTTACTTTTTGTAAGTTATAGGCGTTACGAAGGGTTACATGCGTTACTTTGTTGTACGTTATAGATGTTACGACGTGTTACATGCGTTACTTTTGTGTAAGTTGTAGGCGTTACGAAGCGTTACTTTTTGTAAGTTATAGGCTTTACGAAGCGTTACATGCACCACTTTTTGAAAGTTATAGGAGTCACAAAGCGTTACATGCGTTACTTTTTTGTAAGTTATAGGTTTTACAAAGCGTTACATGCGTTATTTTTTTGAAAGTTATAGGAGTTACGAAGCGTTACATGCGTTATTTTTTTGTAAGTTATAGGCGTTAAGAAGCGTTAAATGCGTTACTTGTTTGTGTGTTATAGGCGTTACGAAGTGTTACATGCGTTACTTTTTGGTAAGTTATAGGCGTTACGAAGCGTTACTTTTTGTAAGTCATAGGCGTTACGAAAGGTTACTTTTTGTAAGTTATAGGCATTACGAAGGGTTACATGTGTTGCTTTTTTGTACGTTATAGATGTTACAACGTGTTACATTCGTTACTTTTCTCTAATTTATAGGCCTTACGAAGCGTTACTTTTTGTAAGTTATAGGCGTTACGAAGCGTTACATGCACTACTTTACGAAAGTTATAGGCATTAAAAAGCGTTACATGCGTTATTTTTTGTAAGTCATAGGAGCTACGACGTGTTACATGCGTTACTATTTTGTAATTCGTAGGCGTTACTATGAGTTAAATGCATTATTTTTTTGTAAGTTATAGGTGTTGCGAAGCGTTACTTTTTGTAAGTTATAGGCGTTACGAAGGGTTACATGCGTTACTTTTTGTACGTTATAAATGTTACGACGTGTTACATGCGTTACTTTTTTGTAAGTTATAGGAGTTACGACGTGTTACATGCTTTTTTTTGTATGTTATAGGTGTTACGAAGCGTTACATGTGTTGCTTTTTTGTACGTTATAGATGTTACGAAGTGTTACATGCGTTACTTTTTGGTAAGTTATAGGCATTACGAAGCGTTACTTTTTGTAAGTTATGGCGTTACGAAGCGTAACTTTTTTTAAGTCATAGGCGTTACGAAAGGTTACTTTTTGTAAGTTATAGGCGTTACGAAAGATTACTTTTTGTAAGTTATAGGCTTTACAAATCGTTACATGCACTAGTTTTTTGAAAGTTGTAAGCGTTACAATGCGTTACATGCGTTATTTTTTTTTAAAGTTATAGGAGTGACGACGTGTTACATGCGTTAATTTTTTTGTAAGTTATAGGCGTTGAGAAGCGTTACATGCGTTTCTTGTTTGTGTGTTATAGACGTTACTATGAGTTAAATGCATTACTTTTTTGTAAGTTATAGGCGTTACGAAAGGTTACTTTTTGTAAGTTATAGGCGTTACGAAGGGTTACATGCGTTACTTTTTTGTACGTTATAGATGTTACGACGTGTTACATGCGTTACTTTTTTGTATGTTTTAGGTGTTACGACGTGTTACATGCGTTAATTTTTTGTAAGTTATAGGCATTGAGAAGCGTTACATGCGTTACTTGTTTGTGTGTTATAGGCGTTACTATGAGTTAAATGCATTACTTTTTTGTAAGTTATAGGCGTTACGAAAGGTTACTTTTTGTAAGTTATAGGCGTTACTTTTTTGTACGTTATAGATGCTACGACGTGTTACATGCGATACTTTTTTGTAAGTTATAGGCGTTTAGATGCGTTACATGCGTTACTTGTTTGTGTGTTATAGGCGTTACGAAGTGTTACATGCGTTACTTTGTCGTGAATCATAGGCGCTACGAAGCGTTACACGCGTTACTTTAGTTATTTATTGGTGTTACGGAGCGTTAGGAAACGCTTTTTTTGTTGTAAGTTATAGATATAACGAAGCGTTAAATGTGTTACGAACCGTTACAAGCGTACTCGTTTGTAAGTTACAAACGTTACGACACGTGACATGCGTTACTTATTAATAAGTTTTAGACTTTTCGAAGCTTTTCTTTTTGTAAATTTCAGGTGTTACGAAGCGTTACTTTTTGTAAGGTATTACAGAATGCTACATGCGTTAGTTTTCTATTAGTCGTAGGCGTTACGCGCATTACTCTTTTGTGAATTACAGACGTTACGAAGTGTTACATTCGTTACTCTTTTGCAAGTTACAGGTGTTACGAAGCGTTACATTAGTTGCTTTTAATAAGTTTTAGGCGTTACGATACATTACATGCGTAACTTTTTTGTTAATTTTAGGTGTTACAAAATGTACCTTTTGCAAGTTTTGTGTGTTACGAAGCGTTAGATGTATTACGTTTTGTAAGTTATAGGTGTTAAAAAGCGTTAAAAAAGGTGTTAAAAAGAGTTTTAGCGTCCCAATTTTAACATATTGAAGAGTCACTGATTTGCGAATTCTACTGGAAATGTCAAAATAAAATGATTATAAATGATCCTACAACGACATGGAATACACTGATCAAAATTAGCACGATGACATCGAAACGAAAACTTGTATCTAATTTCGAAGGAAAATGAGTATGAATTTTATTTAAGTGAATTGTTTTTTTTTCTATCCATGAAGGAATTATCAGTTTTTTCTTGATATGAGAGTATTCAGTAAATTGAAATATTATTTCTCAAGATTCAACATGAGTGAAACATGATAATCGATGTTTTGACGTAGGACTACGTCTTTGTTTTTGAATATTTACAGGCATTGTTGAATATGACATACGGTGAAAATAAGTTGTTGAAACTAGATAAACTTCGATAAACCATTCAGCCTCGTATTTACCTGTCGTTATTCACAAATTCCAAATATATCGCCTTCTGTTTAGCACTTGGAATTTAACTACAACGTAGTGTGAAGACATTTTAAGTAACGCAGTCCTCGCTACTTAAATCCGATGAAATGATAACACAAGCCATTCATTCTTAACTAATGAAGCTTCTGTTTGATCAAATCACCATTCGCTCCATCATACGGAATTGTTGATTAAAAAATCATGTAATCCCAGTTCTCTTCCATTCACCATGAATCAAGTAGAGGAAAAGAGAGAAGGAGATCCCAAAAAGCACACATACACCATTCCTGTCATATCGCATTAAATGCCATGATGTGGATTAGAATGGAATGACTGAATCTTAATTGACGAACGGAACGACATTCCACATCAGGCTGGGCTCGGTTCGGACCATCCCGAGAAGCATTCCTTTCCAGTCCGATTACCGAACACAACCACCGCAGAACCCGGGATTATACTTTGCAGCAAATCAAGCTTGTGCAGAGACTATTGACTGATTGCATCATACAGCAATCGGAAGATGGTTGATTAAAACAATCGCATTCCGACTATCAGATTAAATCAGCTCTGAAATGCTTCGAAGGACCACCGGTATAATAAGTAACCAGCATTTCGTCTCGATATTTTCGATATGTGTAGCAAAACTTACCGGCTTAGGATACCTGGCAATCGGAGTTCGGCTCGAAGGGTGGACATCAGTAGGTGTGCTGGAAGCTGTGCCGCTCTGGTTCCTCCCGTGACAACCCACCCGGGCACACTTTACGGATCCGACCGATACAGGAACGAAGGAAAATTGGCAAACGCTTTCATCCCGGACATCGTTCGCAACCGGGATCGGATACATAAATGATAATGATGTTTGAGGTTGTGCGGATTCTCTCTCTGCGGCAAAATAACTTGTACGGTACAAGTATCGAATGAAATATGTAGCTGGGTTTTGTATTTCGTCCTCCAGAAACCGGTGGCGATGTATTGCCTCCTAGTGGTGACTTCCACCTACCAACGCTCTGAGTTAAGCGGATTTCGCCTAGGGAGATAGGAAAGGTAACAACGAACGAGCAGAGCCAGAGGTTCTAGGATATAAATCAGCTTTACCGAGCGAAGCCGATCCGTACCGGTTCCAGATATTTTATAATGCAGCAATCCGATTGATCAGCCGGAAATGAGCACAAATTCACGTGCCTTGCTGTTTGACTTTGGTGGCACAATTGCAGATCAGAGAATATTCAAAATTAAATTCAATCAATTGTTTGCCACGATTGTTAGTTTAAATGTGTCTAGCGGTGTTTTTGTTTCGGATGAAGAAAGTGCAATATAATGTTGTTTAATTGTTTTTATCTTTTTGCCTTTCTCATATAGAAAGGCAATGCAATCCGAATGTCATACACCATTAGACTCAGCTCGACGAACTGAGCAAATGTCGGTGTGTGTATGTGACAAAAATGTGCACTCGATTTTCTCAGAGACCACATAACCGATTTTCTTCAATTAAGATTCAAATTAAAGGCCTTATAGTACCATAAGTTGCTATTGAGTTTCATCTGGATCCGACTTCCGGTTAGGGAATTACAGACTATAAGGTGTAAAAATTTAATTTTCGGTGATGTGTTTTTATGCATGACACGGAAAAATTCAATCAAGTACATTCAAATAGCCGTATAGTTCTTGAATTGGACAGATTTAGTTAGTTGATACCCAGATACAATGTTTTTGGGTTAACCGGATCTCGTTCCAGATTCCGGAAGTATCGAAAAAAGTGATCGTGTACTCCAAACCGGTCTCTTAGCCTATTGTTGAATATTATTCAGATCGAACTCTCGGCTCGGGAGTAACAGGGTAAAATGTATGAATGAAAATGTGCACTCGAATTTCTAGGGGACCGGTCAACCGATTTTGCCGTGAATTATCATTACAGTGTGTTAAAAATTTTATACCATCACTTAAATAGGGTGAAACAAGCACTTGAAAAATTTTCTAAACTGGCCTCAAAACCACTCCATTCGATAGTCATGAGTCCCGGTTTCCATTTCCGGAGGCGCCGGAAATAGTGGTCATATTTTCCCAATGAAGTTCACTCACTTTTCCCACTGATGGTTTGACCGATTTTCACAAACTTAGATTCAAATGAAAGATCATGTGGTCCCATACGGAATTTCTGAATTTCATCCAGATCCGACTTTTGGTTCCGGAATTATATGGTAAAGCGTGTTTAAAATTTTGAAGCAGTTGACAATTTTAACTTATCTGCACTATTGAAATCGTTCGAAATGTGTGATACCATAATGAGTGCTTTCATAGGTAACGTATATTATGAACTATGTATGTACAGGGAACTTATATTTCTGTATAAAATGTTCAAAACGACGTATGTAACAATGAGAGATTCTATTTGTTTACTTTCTCTTTCGATTATTGCGAAATATTCTTGCTTTTTTCGGTAATTTCTCCAGAGCAGATTAAAAGATGATAGCTTTAGTTATTATTATCGGTAAATAATTGGAGAGAAGGATTGCTAAGAGTGCCGTAATAATCAAAAGAGAAAGTAAACAAAGAGAATCTCTCATTGTTACATACGTCGTTTTGAACATTTTATACAGATTTGTAATCATTTCAGGGAACGGTTTCACAGTAGAGTTATTGAAAATTATCAAGTGAAAGGTAGTACAGGAGTTAATACCGCATCCGTACTTAGCTGAGCGCATTAAATGCATATGATAATAAATATAAAATGAATTCAAAATGTTTCATTCATTATATCAAGTACTTATATTTTATTAAATAAAAATGCTTATTTTTTAAAAACAACGGTCATTATATTGAGAATATTCAGTTGAAAATTCGTTTCAAATAACAATTTAATGAATTTAAAATTATTCATCATTGAATTTACACACAATCGCACGAAAGCTTGATTGTAAAAACAAAACGTATTTGTTTTGAATCAAATAACAATTGTTTTTGATTCCAAGTGAAACGAAATCCAGATTATAATAAAATAATTTTCGAAATCGAAAAAAAAATTTGATGCCAAAAGGCTTAGAATTGCATGAAACGTTAGTGTCATCTCGAACATTTTTTTTCGATCTACTTAAACTTTTGAGCACTAGCGCTTTACGAAAGTAGAGATGATCCCAAAATATTGGCACCCTTATATATAAGAGCAGTAAAAATCAACGTATTTTGTCGGTTACGTCACTTATATAATCATATCTCCGGAACTAAAAGTCACAGCCATTTAATCTTTGAACTTGATCAATGGCCCGACAGTAGCTTTCAAACGAGCCAAAGTTTGTTAAAGTCGGTTCAGCATTCTCTGAGAAAATTGAGCACGTTCAAATATCTTTGAAAAGGGCACACACACAGACATTTTCCGATCTCGTCGAACTGAGTCGAATGGCATATAACACTATGGGTCTCCGAGGCTCCGTTTAAAAGTCGGTTTTTCCAGCAATTCTAATACCCGTCTATAGAAAAAGGCAAAAATCGATTTTAAAAATTTAAAGTCGTTTTGCAAATAAAACCCATGTTTTATTTCGATGAAATTTTGTTACATAGCAGGTTCCCTACCTACAGTCAAAAATTCAAATTGGGCACTTTTGAGGAAAACAAGTTGTTTGAAAAAAAATTTCCTTGACCAAACTGATTTTTTGTCAGTGTAATTTTATCGAAAACTAAACCAATGAAACGCATTATCATCTCAGAATTCTCTTGTTGCAAAATTTCATCCAAATAGAATGTTTTTTTTTGCAAATCGACTTTAAATTCTCACGATCGTTTTTTTTTCAGTGTCGGAGTCGGTTAAGATAGGATTTTTTGAAATATTTTTATTCAAAAACTTGACTAATTTTGTAAAAATCACTCATGCAACACTTTTTTGTAGGATTTGTCAGATTTCGACTACAGCCATTTGAAAGGAATTGGTTGAAAAGTTTCGCGTTTTTCAAAGAGTATCATTTTTCATTTTTGAAAAGTGTTTTTTTGTGAAAAAGTCTTCATGTAAGGCAAGTTTCATAAGGGCTTTGCAAACATTTTACATGCGCATCCAACGAACTGTATGTAAAGCAGGCGCGTATACAGGGGGGTGTTTTAGGGGTTCAAACCCCCTCCGAAACTCAAAAAAGTATGATATTATGTAAACTCTTTTTTTCAAATAAGTAAAAAATAAAATGAATAATTTTCAACAAACGACTCCACAATGAAAAAATTTCAAATAATTATATAAAAAGTTCCATTTGTATGGAAATTGATCAACATGTTCTGAAACACCCCCCGAAATTTTTTTCTGGGTACGCGCCTGATGTAAAGGGTGATGTTTTTGCTGGTATCTTATTGTCAACACTGTTTTTAACAGATCACGCGTGAATCGTATCTTGTGTCGTTGTCAAACTTGATCAATTTGATCTATAATTAAATCATGAATTGACTTACAACGTCTATCATTTAGGCGCTGGCAAAGCTAGAGTAAGATCCACTTTTTTATCGAAGAATTGTGTTCAGCGACGAAGCTCATTTCTGGTTGAATGGATACGTCAACAAGCAAAATTACCACATCTGGAGTGAAGACCAGCCAGAAGCATTGCAAGAGCTACCAAGTCACTATTTGGTGTGGATTATGGGCCGGTGGCATCATCAAAGGCGACGATGGGCGGAACGTTACTGTGAATGGCGAGCGCTGCAGAGTTTTACCTTTTTTTATAAATTTAAAAAATAGGTATAGAATTCGCTCAAACTTTAGAAAAAAATTCTGAGGCTCGGAGGGCCGAATGTCATATTCCAATCGATTCAGCTCGACGAACTGAGCAAATTTCCGTGTGTGTGTGTGTGTGTGTGTGTGTGTGTGTGTGTGTGTGTGTGTGTGTGTGTGTGTGTGTGTGTGTGTGTGTGTGTGTGTGTGCGTGTGTGTGTGTGTTTGTGTGTGTCTGTATGTGTGTTGTCAACTAAGAGCTCGAGATCTCAGAGATGGCTGGACCGATTTTGATCAAACTAGTCGCAAATGAAAGGTCTCCCCGTCACCCAGAACGCTATTGGATGGTTTTGAGAATGGATGTTTACTTTTTGAGTTATACGAAGCTTTATGTCAAAATTTTTAGTTTTCTGACAGTATCTGTCACACTTGACCTTGAAAACAGCATATGTTTTCAGATCTAGATTCCGCAAGGTAATACCTATCCAACAAGCCATAGATTGTTAAAAACCGTCCATTTTTAACTGAGATATAAGATATAGAAGTTTTTGTGTTAGCGACATTTTCCCCCAATTCCAGCAGTAGAAGTTTTGAGCGCTGTCTGGAAAGAAATGCTTGGGAGCAACATAAAACACGATTTTTTATACTGTTACATACATTTGTTTCTAAGTACCCAAAAGACTGTGTACAGCATCCTTTTTCATGACAATTTGCCTTGGACCGATTTTAGCACGGTTCGTTTTTGGCAACATAATCGTTCGAATATGACATGTGTAAGCCAGATGATGGCAGAGTTTTCGAGTTGAAAGCATTTCCATAATTATATTGATTTATACTACATAGAGAAATAAATGCTGGAAGAACATAACAGCCATATACCATTCGAATCAGTTCGTTGAGATCAGCAAATGCGTGTGTGACAAATAATTTCACTAAATTTTTTTCGGAGATGGCTAAACCGTTTTCTGCAAACTCAGATTCATATGAAAAGTCGTATACTCCCGAACAAGGTTCCTGAATTATGTTTGGTTCCGATCTCTGGTTCCGGAACTACTGGATGATATGTGAAACGAAATTAAAACTGTGTAACCCATTTTTCTCGTAGATGGCTGAACCGATCTAAGCTTCAAATGAAATCTAAGAATCATCTAAGATTCAAATGAAAAGTTTTAAGATTCTATAAAACATCTTGTTTTTCAGTCAGATCCTACTTCCGGTTTCGGAGATACAAGGTGATTAGTATAAAAATGTCTATTTCACATAAATTAATCAGGTTTATCGGGTTAGAAGATTTTGATAGTCGATAAACTTATTTCATTCTTGGTTGGATTCAGTTTTCGTTTCGGAAGGCACCCAAAAATTTAATTCGCACTACCATTCCTCAAAGATGTCTACATTGATTTTCAAACATTTTGAAACAAATGTAAACTATACAGCTACTCAGGTGAATTTGTCTGACTTCCGCTACACCGAATTTCGTATTCCGGTCCCAGTATCGAATCGTTTCTCAAAGCTCAATCGTTTTCTAAAAAAAAAAAATTAGAGGGTTGTATTCAAGACACGACCGAGCACAATAACATTAAAAATGAAACGTTTCTAGGGTCTTCATAATTAATACAAAAATAAAGATGACAATGATGATGATACACTAAACTAAAAACATATTCAATTGACTAATTACAAACTTGCTCTAGTTCAAGCGCTGAGATTGTTAGCGAATGATAAAATTGATAATTAGATTCTTTCTTGATAATTGATTCTATTCAATTTTGATCCCTTTGCACAAATTTTTACACTGTTAAGTTTTTGAATAACGTTCTATAACTAGAAGTCAATTATGATGAATTCAAAGTTACTCGAAAGCACAATTTTAGATACAAACAACCTAAACATTTAAACCTGAACAAATAAAACTATTTTTTTTTGATAATAATTTTCGAGAAACGTACAAACTTATTAATTTTATAAACAATTAATCGATCCAAGAGAAGATTTTATTTATTTTAATGAAAAATGTTGTACCAGTAAAGTCAGTAATAGTGTAGTTTTATTAATCCTTTTTCAAAATCGTCGATAATCTTCGGAAAGTGTCGGTAAATAATATGACAACAATACGAGGAAGAAAACATATGAGACAGTCCACATAAAATATTCATACGGAATGGATACGCAACAAAATTCCTGGTGGGACAACAACTTGTTCAGTCACATTGTCACGTTTTGTTCGTATGGGAATGGAGATTTAAGTATGCAAACCGATCCGTTGACAAATTAAAACATTTTTAAGCGTACAATATTGAAGCTTTGGAATCATTTAAATTAGGAAAATCCTTCAACAAATCATCGAGGAACAAGCGCTGCAAATTAGATCGGCAAAAAATCTATCGCCGATAATTCTAAATTGGCCTGATAGTTACCAGATAACCAAAATAAAATTATCAATTCAAACCAATTTTTCAATAGTATGCAACTGAAATATTCAAATAACGTTATCTCATAAGTTTAAGTTAATTGTTTCCGAATCGATTGGTTGTTGAATTACATAAATCCATCAACAAATGACTGAGTTATAAGCGTTCAAAATTATGACAGAAAAATGTTACGCGATTAGTTTTGCATGTTTTAAATTGACACCCAGCCTTGGGAAGCGAAGTGTAAGGCATTTTTAATGACAAAATCGACCAAAAATTTGCTAAATACATGGGATATTTCAAAAGAATCGGTAACCACGCTGATTCGGTTCCTCAATAGCTAGATGATATATAAGATACTCAAGCGAACACGGTGTTGCGCAGACAACAGGAAATTTCACTAACGCATAATGCAATATCGACAATCCAGCAAGTGAACGCATATACAATCCAGTCATCAGCTCACTGGACGAGCGACTTGTTTCATTCACAGTCAAACATCAACTAGGCAAAGAAATATTGTGCAGCCTATATTTATAGATTTCTCTTCATACTACGCATAACGATGCGGTGTTTTTTATGCATGACGCAAAGCCTCCTATGCCGAACAAGAAGTTGACGTCATTTTGTACAACAGGGATTGGTGGATGAAAACATAGGTCGATTCCAACCATTTTTTCAATAGTATGCTATTGAAATACTGAAACGACGTCGTCATACATGTTTAAGTTAAAAGTTTCCGAATCGATTGGTTGTTGAATTAAAACAATCCATCAACAAATGACCGAGTTATTAACGTTCAAAATTATGACACAAAAAGGTTACGCGACTATTTTTGAAACTTTTAATAGACACCCGGCCCCATATAGTGAAGAGTAAGGCATTTTTAATGCCAAAAAAAAGCCAAATCGAATTTCAGAAACAAAAGTTCAAATTACAATAAAGAAACTAGTCCCATACAAAATAATTAATTTTATCCAATCCTGATTACGATTCTGGAATTACAGGGTGATGAATTTTTAAAATTCAAATCGATATAGAAGATGACAAACCCGAAAAGCTTGGAAGTTGGACTCAAAACTATTGCAATGTATTTGTTATATTGCCATACGAATCGGTTTGGGTTATGCTGGTTCCTGAATACCGGCTCTGGAAATACCTTAAATTACCCTAAACTCTAAAGTGGAAATTACTTCGACATATCATGGAATGTTTCATCGATTGTTACACTTTTAGATTCAAAATCGATCCGATTTGAAGTTTCGACATTACAGAGTAATGAGTGATTCAAATCTAAAATTGCCACTTAAAACGACGGACATTAGAATAATGTCATGAAAACTGAAACACCGAAGAATATTCATGCAAAAAACACATGCGGATTGATAAAAAAGGTATCATCTCACTGCTAGGTGGATTAAGCACTTTTTTTACCCAAAATGGAAGAACTGGACATGCCTGACATGTGGTTTCAACAAGACGATGTCACATCCCACACGGCACGCGACACAATGGCCAAATTGAGAACCGCCTTCGGTGAACAGTTTATCGGATGCCTAGATCATGTGATTTAACGGCTTTGAATTATTTCTTGTGAGGCTATGTTAAGTCTCATTTCTACAAGGATAAACCAGCAATGAAGCATTTATTCGTGAAATACCGGCCGATATGTTGGAAAGAGTGTGCCAAAATTGCACCTTGCGCATGGGCCATCTTAAGCGGAGCCTCGACCAACATTTGCATGAAATCATTTTCAAACAATAAATTATATTGATCGTTCAATCGATTCCAATTTAGATTTCATCATTTTTTTTTTTCAAAGACATATCCTATACCGCTTAAAAAAAATCACCCTTTAGTATGAAATATGAAACTGCATGCCGTTTTCTTACATATTTCTCTTCATCCCTACAAAGCCTTTCAAACGGAATCATCTTTTATCAGTTCATACTTGACACATCAAAAAACCAATAAATTTCAGCAAGATGGGTTCCGCGTTTACTAACATAAATACGAAGAATCTAAATCCTATCGAAATGCTGACAACCAAGCATGATGTTAATGTACCATCCCTATGTAAATCACATAATTCGGGCATCTAATTTGTCACGAGCTAGAAATCAAATCTGATGACCTACCGGATTGTCGACCACATAAAATCATGTCGACAATATGTCTCGTCCCACCCCCCTCCCTTCGGAATACCTACGTTTCGGTCACAGAGAACCATGAATGAACTAGAACTCCGTCCGGTAACACAGCTTGACTCGGACGGGCATCTGTTGCAGAGTCACTAATTATTGATTAATGCTAATTAAGTTCTCAAGTGCCGTAGAATGACCGTAGCGCAACGTGGTGGCATGCGACAACCACCGTGAATGGTCTCCGCTCATTATGCGACAAATGCCACCAATTATGACGTACGAACTTTATCGCTTCGCATGCGTTGGTGTTACGTGCGTGGATTGCCGGGCACGCCAACGCCAACAACATTGGTCAACCAGCAGCCGGATTCGGCAGCAGTAAAATGATCGATGCTGTTAGGAAGTTCTATGCTTTCTGCAATGTTCGTGTGAAAACCGGACATGTGACGACGAAACGCACCAAGTCTCTCTAACGCAAGTTACGGACTGCTCCATGAAGTAGGTGTAGGTCGCTCCAGGCCAGCGATTCCATTGAAACGAAAACATGACAAACTCACCACAGACGCGATGGGTCTGATTTAATTAATCAGAGCAACAACTGTAGGACCGACGTGTGAATTATTTAGTAGTGCTAGACAATAGTGACGTTTTGGTAGCGGGAGGAAATGAAAACAATGCCCGTTTATGGATGTGTGTCTGGAATAGCACATGAAGTTCATCTCATTATGCATGCGGGAAGGTCATCTATTATGCATTGATGCATTTTTAGCGTTCTGTTGGCTGGTATGTCTGGCCAGATCCATTCTTCAGTCTGTAAAGTAAATCGCATATCGATTATACACCTACGAGTATTTTCAAACAGACAACCAAGTTCTACATGCCAAGGCAGATTAATTTGCTCTCTTGTTTCCGAACATTTCCAAACATTGACCGATAAAACACTGCGCCGCAAGTGCGCTCCAGCTCCAGATTAGTCGGTTGTGTAGCCATTATCATACATTTTATCGCCGTTTGTGATTCGAATTGAGTTTCATATGCTATTTCCGGCTTTTCGTCTAATTTTATAGCAGCGAAACGGCGAATTACACTGCCAGTGTTGCGTTCAGTACGTACGTTCGTGTGCTGGCCAATGCTGGAGTCAGACTAGTCAGGATTAACCCTTTAAGTACACACGTTCACGAAAATCTTGGCTTCTTGCCACTTCCGATGCGGTTAACTGTAACATAAAGATTAAATGCTATCACAGTACCAATTCAGAAGTCCGAACCGCGAATTTATGGAGTCTCGGTTCTTGCATTAGCCCGCTATCGTACAACATTACTGCCATTGGTGCACATATTCGTGTACTGCTCTCTTGAAAGGGTTTATGTGCACCAAAACCCAACAACAGCACATGTGTATGCCGGAACGTATTCGTGCAGTCCTACCTACAATAAATGGTGCCGCCGTGTGCCACCCTCAAATGCGAGCGTCGTTTTGATTATTGCTGTGATTGATTAAACGAGAAACACTCACGCAATTTGTGCACAGATTGGATATCTTTTGTAGCTTGGCTACTGAAAGCTCCGGACAAGCCGGAGGCGGGTGTACGCAAACATGTTGCCAAGACCTAGCACTTGGCTAACGGGAGAAGTACTCGGAGATGGCTATGTTATGTAAAAATGAATCAAGGAAAAATTGGTGCTAGGCTGGTATGATCTTGTCTTGGTTTTCGTTGCTACTCACGTGACATGCTTGGTGCATGCTTATTAGAAATCAGCGCTAGTTACTATATTACGTTTATTGTTTATTGTAAGTTGTATTTATTTATGAGAACAAGAAGATTTTGGCAGAAACTTTTGTTTTTTTCCCATGTAAATTTGCATCGAAAAACTGTTTCGAAAATAATTCTTAAGTATTTTGGATGCCCTAAAAAGGAGCGTTTAGTTTGTTGGTGCTGATCACGACCATCCTGCACTCCATATTCGAGATCATCCAAATGCGAGATCATTTCGAATGCGAAAAGAAGCAGAATTTCGAACTAAAAGTGTCTGTGTGGTTCGACACTGATTATTACTCTGTGAAAGGGCTTTTCCTAACTGCGAACACTCAAATTTAAGAACGGAAAATCAGCAACCAAAATTTGTTTTCCCATATAATTATTTTTTCGCTTAAGAATTCAAAATCATTCGATACGCATTTTGTTATTTCAGTATGATACGTGGAATTTTCGAGAAATGATTTTTTGAAGTTCCTCATTCGCAAAAGAGAGCCATTTTTCAACTGCTTAATCTTGTAAAATCTAATAAATATACAAAAATTCGTCCAAGACCTGAAACGTGCGTCCTTTCTTTAACTTTCAAATAAGCGATTCCAAAAAACAACCTTCTTGTTTATTCAATGAAAACCTGTTTTAATCCACGTAGTGGTGTAATGTTGACCTTTCCGGAACCGGAACAACAAATTTAGGAATTCCATATGATACTCTGTAAGACTTTTCCTTTGAACATATAAGTTTGTGAACATCGATTTGGTCATCTTGAAGAAAAGTAAGTGAGATGCTTTTTGTATTTTTCAATCATTTTTTCCAATTCTTCCGAAACCGGATTCAGATGACAGGTATAGCCGAAGTTGGTTCGTTTGCCAGCAACAAATATGTCCTACAAATTGGAACAGTTTTGAACCTAGTTAAACCTAAACTTACTATATCATGTGCTATATTTCGATTAAACCAATTGAACGGAATCTAACAAACGAAGCGAACCAGCGTTTTTGTTACTTCTGTATATGTCAGTCAAGCTAAACAGCGTGAATTATTATTATTATTATTTTTATTATTATCATTATTATTGACATCACTACACCACCAGCACGGTATTACTGCACTACCGGCTGTAATAATTTCATATCTTTTTAAATAAATTTGAATTCATTGACATTCGTTTTTTCTTTCGGTCGCACTTATCATAGAATAGGTAAAATTTTCATCAACCGCAGCACCGTTTTTTATCAATATTACACACTAGTAGTAGACATCCGTAGCCGTTTCGATTTTTTCATAGCGTGTACGAAATAGTACAAAGCACGCATCGTTCGTTTTGTGTTTCCTTCTTATTTCGGTGTTGTTCATAAAGTCATTCTATATGGCGATTTGAAAACTTTGACACTCATCGCCCTATAACTGCGGAACCGGAAGTCGGATCCGGATGAAATTTAACAGTAGCTTTAAAGATAATAGGAGCTTTAATTTAAATCAAGATTTGTGAAAATTGGCTCATGCATCAATGAGAAATCGAAGTTCTGCCTATTTTTCCTATTCCGAAAGTCACCACTTTCGGTGCTTCCGGAATAGGCAAAGGGGGAACCAGTAGTGCCGAATTAAGCTTTTATGCCCACAATCTAACAAGCTTTGCAAAGTAAAAGAATTTATCAGACAGTTTTATGGGATTTGAACCTGTTTTTGACCATCGTTTGTGAAAAATACTAATGAAATTGGTAATTTTCCACTTATCACGCTTTAGTTCCGGAACCGGAAGTCGGATCCGAATAAAATGTTTTAGAAATTTTTAGAAAACTATCTTAGTTTGTGAAAATCGGTTGAACCGTTTCAGAGAAAAATGAGTGTACACTTTTCTCTGATTTTCACATATTACCATGTCACTCTGGAGCCGGAAATTGGATCCTAATTAAATTCAATAGCAGAGTATGTGACTATTAAACCTTTGATTTCAATTTTCGTTTGTAAAAATCGGGTCAGCCATCTCTGAAGAAAGTGAGTGCATATTTTTCCCATTTTTTAGTGCATATCATCCTATATCTCCGGAGCCGGAAGTCGGATCGGGATGAAATTCAATAGCAAGCAATGGGACCATGTTAAGTTTCATGAACATTAGAATACTTATTATATAAAAGTGGAAATAACTTGACAATTCATACTTCGTTCTCAGAAATTGTTTTACAGTGTCAGTATTGTGGATGACGCACTTTTCTCTCAAATTTTTTCGCCTTTATCACCTTTTGAACACCCCCTCTTCACCTTGAATGATTCCTGCGCACGAGCCTGGTCTGATATGAGCATTTGACTATGAGAAAGCTCTGTTCAGAGTATTTTTGAATCGATATGTGACAATGGATGAAACATGGATTCATCACTTCACTCCGGAAACAAAACCGATCGTCATCTGAGTGGACAGCAACTGGTGAAACCCGTCCAAAACGCCCGAGATCATTTTAGGATGTGCGTGGTGTAATATTAATCGACTATCTTGAGAAAGGAAATACCATTAACAATGAGTTATCGTATTTATAAAAAATACGCTCGCCGGTAAGAAAATTCGCACGAATGAGGAGGTTATCGCTGAAACTGAGGCCTATTTTGAGGCAAAAGATAAATCGTTCTCCAAAAGTGGTATGGAAATGTTAGAGCCACGCTGGAATGATTGCGTTGCTCTTGATGGAGGTTACGAGATGATGAATAAAGTTAATTTGGAACCAAAAAAAATCGTGTTCTCTTTGTTAGGCCTGAAACTTTTCAACCAGTATACCGCAAATGTATCTGGGCACGCACCTGCATATGACACTAGATGACAAGTGTTTCGCTGAATTCCAGTAAATGTTAACACACTGTTCGGTATCTCGGCAAACTGATTTGCTGATTTCGGTATATTTGTTTGTTTACTGACAAGCTCTGCACAATATTATGCTAAACTTCGGCAAAAGAACGTGCTTTACTTAGATATTAGCATATAACTTTAACGATTTTCGGAAAAGACCATGTTGATTACTGAACAATCAGTAAAATGTCGTGTTGCATTTTATTATGCCTAGCTGTATAATCGGTTTTGAGTGTGTATATGAAGAAGTATGGCTTCACCAATACTTGTGAGTTCATTTTTCCTGGCTTCTGTCTATCGTCACCTTGAGGTGAAATGTAGCGGAATTATTAAAAAAACCGATTTTCGAAAAACCAAAAACAATTAAGTTTTCGCAATTAAATTTATAACAACTAAGTATTCTTAGAATTTTTCTTTGCCGAGCCGTAATTAGTTTTTGAAATATATAAACGGTTATGATTTCGTTCCACGGGGATGATTCTAGAACTGAAACATAGTGTTTGAAGCAAAATTTCACAAAGTATCTGAAAAGGCAACTCAAAATTATAAAATTTTAAGACGTTCCGTCTTTGGCTCATCAGTGCATAGCAGTTCAAATTGAACTGCTTTATGCAAAACTCGGCAGTTCAATTTGAGCCACTAAGCAGACGTAAAGCAATGCCTTTACTGAAGTGCCGAACGAACGTTTATATTTTGAATTAAAATTAGGATTATTGATACCAGTACCTTCTTGCCTTTCTCATATAGAAAGGTTATGCAATCACTGTGAAAACCGAGAAACGCGGTCCGGAGGGCCGAGTGTCATGCATCATTCGACTTAGTTCGACGAGATCGGAAAATGTCTGTGTGTGTGTGGGTGGGTGGTTTGGTTTTGTGTGTGTGTGTGTCGGAGATGACTGAACCGATTATCACAAACTTAGATTCAAATGAAAGACCTTATAGCGCCATACAAAGCTCCGGAATTTTATTCGAATCCGACTTCCGGTTCCAGAATTACAGGGTGATTAGTGTTAATATTACTATTTCAAATTATTTCCTCACTTTGCTCAGAGATGGCGTGACCGATTTTACCATACTTAGATTCAAATGAAAGGTCTCATAGTCCAATAGGGGGGGGGGGGGGGTGTAAAATGTGTTAAAATTCGATACCCTCACTTAAAGCGGCGAACAAAAAAACCTAAAAAAAATTGAGACAGGCCAACCGGTAGCAATTATCAGTGGACAAATAAAATAAGCCGATTCTGGCTATCAGGATTCCCGGTTTCCGTTTCCGGAAGCTTCGGAAATAGTAGTCATATATTCCAAAATGGATCTCACTTACTGTTATCAGCGATGGATTGACCGATTTTTACATACTCAGGTTCAAATAAGAGGCCTTGTAGTCCCATACAGAATTCCTGAATTTCATCTGGATCCAACATCCGATTCCGGAATAACAGGGTGAAAGTTATTAAAATATTTATACCATCACTAAAAGTTTGCCTCATAACTATTCCAATCGATAGTCATTGTCAGTAGACGGTCAAACAAATTAATGTCGGCTTTTCTGATTCCCGGTTTTTTATTAACGACCGGAGGTTGTGACTAAAGGCTCAAAAATGGATCCCAGTCAATTTATCGAACCGTCTTCGATTATACCGGTTCCCAAATTCCGGTTTCGGAAGTACCTGTAATCAAGGATGGCTTTTATCGTATCAAAGAACGCTCACTCGCCACTCTTCCACGATTGAATCAGTGCCATCAAAGAGAAACGGAAACCATCGCAACAACAATAAACCGGCATGGTACATTTAACATAGAATAGACACCAGTGCGAGAGCGAATTTCTCTCGGTAAACCGTCTGAGAATCAACGGCTAGCACGCTGCTGCGGGGATTCTCTCTGAAGCAACAAACGGTCGCTCATTCTCGTTTCGCGATCCGATTCTGTATGGGCAGTGGATATTTGCGATAGAATCAATTAACTATTGCCCCTTATTCTAACTAACAGTTCGGCTGAAAAGTTCGTATCGTTTAATAGAAACACACATTTTTTTGCCAAAATTCGTTTTTATTATTCAACATAATTGCCATCAGAGGCGATACAGCGATTATAGCGATCTTCCAACTTTTTGATACCATTTTTGTAGTACGATTTGTCCTGTGCCTCAAAATAGGCCTCAGTTTCAGCGATTACCTCTTCATTGCTTCTAAATTTTTTACCAGCGAGCATTCTCTTGAGGTCTGAGAACAGGAAAATGTCACTGGGGGTTAAATCTGGAGAATACGGTGAATGAGGGAGCAATTCGAAGCCCAATTCGTTCAATTTCAGCATGGTTTTCATCGACTTGTGACACGGTGCATTGTCTTGATGAAACAAAACTTTTTTCTTCTTCAAATGAGGCCGTCAAATGAGGGGTGAAGTGATGAAGCCATGTTTCGTCCATTGTTATATATCGACGAAAAAAATCGGTTTTATTTCGATATAACAGCTCCAAACACTGCTAAGTTCATCAATTCGTTGTTGATTTTGATCGATTGTGAGCTTACGCGGCACCCATTTTGCACAAAGCTTTCTCATATCCAAATATTCGTGAATAATATGTCCAACACGTTCCTTTGATATCTTTTGGGTGTCAGCTATCTCGATCAACTTCACTTTACGGTCATTGAAAATCATTTTGTGGATTTTTTTCACGTTTTCATCGGTAACAGCCTCTTTTGGACGTCCACTGCGTTCATCGGCTTCGGTGCTCATAAGACCAGTACGAAATTTTGCAAACCACTTACGAATTGTTGCTTCGCCCGGTGCAGGGTCTGGATAACACTCATCAAGTCATTTTTTGGTATCGGCGGCACTTTTTTTCATCAAAAAGTAGTGTTTCATCAACACACTAAATTCCTTTTTTCCATTTTTTTCACAATAACAAAAGTAGCTTCACTCAAAATGCAATATCTCACAAACTAATAATCAGACAGCTGTCAAATTTATACGCGTATCTTTTGATGGTTGGTACTAACTGGAAATGGTATGGATTTAATTCTAGTGGCGCCCTCTCATAGAAACGATACGAACTTTTCAGCCGATCTGTTATGTGCATATAACCTTTGTATAATTTGTGTCTATGAAAATGTATGTGAATGCTTCACACAAGGGTTTTTAAATATTGCAACCTAGTATGAGAATCATCAAGTCGAATCATCGATTCATCAAGTCGAATCATCTGCGATAATTGTCAACTTGCGATTCTCTCTTGGTAAATTCCACACAGCGGCGATCATTATCAGACTGAAATTTTTTTAAGGGCCATGAAATACTCAGAGTATGAAGTTGAGCGAAGAAATGTAGAAAAATTCTCTCGAGGTTCATGCATTGAGAGACTCGAATGCTTGTAGCATCTTCTACCGGATTGAAAATGTTGTATAAAATATAGATAAATATCGAGCAGCTTCTGTCAAATTTTCAGCAATCACCAACACTGCCCGTAATAGTGGAACTCATTTCGTTTTCTCAGAGATGGTCTTACCGACCTGAGAACTGTTTCACTCTGTAGGTTATAGTAGTTGATGGCAAATCATTTTGTTTTTCAATATTCAAACAAAATTATTTTGTGAAAATTCACACATTCATATATGAGAATATGAGAGATATGAGAAAGGCATCATTACACCACTAGGTGGATTAAAACTCTTAGCTTTTGTATTCATTATCTCATACAACAATAAAGCATAACTCTTACTTATTAAGTTACTGATGACTCGGCGCTTCATGATTTGTTCTTAAGCGTTTTAGCTGATAATTTCGGAAAATTTTGACATTTGCAAAATTGAGGTTTGCCGAGTGTCTCCGTAATTATACATTTTGACGAGACGATTACGGAGCACCCGACGGTGTCAATCTCGGCAATTTGCTCGTCGAAACTCAGCAATACAATTTAAGTGTGTAACATAGACTCTAAATATTGATCTATCTTCCTAAGGCCAGGATGTTTCTGTACGGAAGTAGATTTTTTCCTTTCTATTTTACATGTTTATCATGTGTACGGTACCCAAAAGGACCGTTCGGAATCATACTAGCAAGACGTCGAAAACCGTCTGCTTAGTATGTGCCCGTCTGTTCCTTTGCGTTGCGTTGCGTTGAATTTGCTGCGACTCAAACTTGCAGTTGAAAATTTCATAGCTCCCATTAACGTCATTTGAATATAATGAACCGGGACTTATCGCAAGTACGTCAACCAGGGACTTTCGGAATTGACATTATGAAAATTACCTAATCAAAAGAGAGAAAATTCTTTGTATGCAAAAAGGGAAAATTACCATAATTCTACTAACGGAAAATTCCTCTGTCTTCGCTCGCATCTATAGTTTCAAGCGAATCAGACTGGTCGGCACCCTGGAAGCCGGCCGGCCAGCTGTCTGCCAGACCGACCGGCATTCAGTGAACGAAAGAGAATGACACTAATAAAACCGAGTTTCAGTGCTAAATAGTTTCCTTGCCGATGGTCGCAAACTGGGTTGAACCGTTTTGGACTGTAGGTTGGTGTTGGAAGTTCGTTGCTCAGACTGGTGTCTCATTCACAAAACTATCTACCACCTTCATTCGAATGGCTGTCGCAGCTGAGTTGTTGAAGAATGTTTTGCATTCCGAGTTGAAATTTTGGATTTGGAGCAACCGCCAAGTGCGTCAAGATCAGTCTTCGTTTGAATTTACACGGCACAAAAATACTACCAAATGGAGTGAAACCATTGGACATATATTATCCGTTTTTAATGTTCTATCATCATCTGTTCAACAGATTCCGGTCCGGCTTCTAAAACCATTTTAGTCAAAACGCGTCAGTTTAGTAAAGTTTCTAATTTATTGTTTTCGTTATCACTGGAACGAAACCACAGGAAATGTAATTATAAAACACGATTAATTTATCATACTGGCGGGCAACGAGAGCAACGGGACGTATGTGTAGGTGAAGCATATTTCCGTCTGGAAGGCTTAGGACGGAAAATGGTTTCCACATTGGTGCTGAAACTGACATAAATTGTGTGCAAACGAGTAGCAAAGCTGGGAACCGTGAAAACATGAATTATTTTCGCGGAACTCGTTTGTTTTGTTTTTATCGTGCATGGAAACGTAGGATGCTAATTGGAGGACAATGAATCGTTGGATGCTGGGAAAAATTCATTTAAAAGATAAATTGCACAATCCGGCTTATATTGTATTTGCTTTGAAGTAATGTCGCGAGAATTTATTTTCCGTGCAGAGCTCAGTCAAATAATTTCGTTTCCGAATATTTACGCAATAACCATTTTATATCCCAAGCAACGTGACTACAAACAACTTGAGTAATTGAGCTGCGACGTAAAAACAGTTGGTTTCACTGCAGCAGGATCTTCTATCTTTACCTTCGTTCCCAACTAACTTCAATGTGTATAATACTATCTCCGCAATCTCATCCGGCATCAGTGAGATAAAACTTCTTCTGGGCACATGCCTCCGAAAGCCACTCCTCGATGGAGCGCAAATCCGGTCCGGAGAGCACATTTAATGCCCATTTTTCAGTTGGCTCCTTACATTTGCAATCATCCTTGACGACCCTGTTCCACCTCCCGGGTTGCCAACAGCAGCCGACCCGAACCCCCTCCCGACCCATTCCGAAAACCAAAACTGGAAGTACCTTCACCAACCGGTACTTCACTGCCAGGCGGGGCCACTGCGTCAAAAGTTTCCCGTCTGCTCGCAAGGAGCTGCCACGGCTCCGTTCGTTGTTATATCGCTGCAGCAGATCAAAAAGCCGTGATTTCGCGGGAGAGGGATTCCAATTGCTTTCGCTTCTGGCACCGGCAGTCGGGGAGCAGAATCTGGCAATTACCTTACAATTTGCCATTCAAGTAGCGCATTTTATCCGTTCATGCGTAAATCAACTATCGGAGCGCTCGAGGAAAGTTGCTCATTTGGCGTCACCGATTTCACTCCTTGAACTTTTCCATACTGTTCAACTTTTGGCCCCGGCTGGAGCCGGTATAGTTCTAGTGCAGGTCTGGAACGGAATGACACATTGTGGCATTTTGTGAAGGACGAATGCATGGTATTCTACCGGAATATTTCACATTTGAAAACATATTTTTTTTCTAAGCGAATTGTTTGATGATAAGCTTCTTCGCGTTTCGTTTTCGACTCGTCATTGCATAACAGTTTATATTGAATTGTAATGCTTACTCATCAATTCAACATTAACTGATCATTATTTTACTGACGTGCCGAACGCGAACGAAATGTTGACTTATGTTTCTTAAAATTAGTTAAAACATTCTGCAAATGCTCACATCACTAGGATTAGGTTTTTACGGATTTTAGGTAAGACCGAGGGCCAGCAAAATTGGGCGGCGGTTCAATGCATAGGACGCAGGTTTTACAAGTCAGTTGTCGTATGTTCGAGTCCCAAGATGGAAAGATTATTAGTGTCAGTAGGATCGTAGCACCAGCCAGTCAAGTAATGGTTTTGTACGCTTGGAATCGATTGCGAAGTCCGTTGAAACAGGAGGTCAAATTCCACAGAAGGAATGTAGAATGACTTTTAAACCTAGAACCTTTTGTTTCTACAGATTTCATGAATCCCGGAAATTCAGATATTTTCTTGTTAGAAATAATTTTTCGATTAGACTTCACTTCACCAACGACGTTAATATTGTGACAACTACAATGGAGGAAATTTAAAATTATACCTGCATTCTGAACATAATTTAAATTCCAGACAGGGATTTTTGACCTGGATTTCGGACCTATTTTTTTTTTTATATCCTGAACTTGAACCTAATTTCTGGACCGGAATTCTTAATCGGGAATCTGGAAATGAGATCAGGACCAGGACCTAGCTCTAGATTTTGGACTAGGATCTAGATTCAGGATCTGAATTCTGATTTTGGATTTGTGATCCGAAATTTGGGTCTAGATTTGGATTCTTGACCGGGATTTTTGAACCCGGATCCTGTACAAGATCTCTGAACCTGAATACTAGATACTTGTACCTGATATTTAAACCTGGGTTACGAACAAGGACTCTATACCTGGGTTTTGAATCAGAATTCTGTAGTCCAATTCTAGAGCGTCAATCTAGACCTGAATACTGTGACGGAGTTAGGAATCAAGATTCTTGTCAAAAATTCTAATAATGAAGGCGGGAAATTGGATCTGGATCCGGATTCTGCATTTGGATCTAGATTCTAGATTCCAGAACCTTAATTCTTCACCTTCATCCTGGGCGTATAGTATACATATAGCTTGGTTTTGGATTCTGGACTTGAACTTGGATTCTCAACCTGAATTTTTGACCTGGATTTAGGAGCTGAATTTCGAATTCGAAACTGCATTCTCAACATGGATGTCAGACTTCTACTATGTAGCTGAATCCTGAACATGGACCTTGATTCGGGATCTGAAACTGGTTTCTGAACTTTAACTTCGGATCAGGAACCGGACTCTGGACAAGAATTCGGAAGCTGGACACTAAATAATGGATCCTGGACCTTGAATTTTTACAATTATTCTGGACTTGAATACTATGCCTGTGAATCATGGACTTGAATCTGAATTCTACACCAAATTTCAGGAATTGGATTCTGGACCAGGGTTTTTAAATTGTATTCGGTAGATACTTGTACCTGATATTTGAACCTGGATTCCGAACAAGGATTCAATATTTGGGTTCTGAATCAGAATTCTGTAGCCCAATTGTATATCGTCAATCTTGACCTGAAAACTGTAACGGAGTTTAGAACCGAGATTCTTGTCCAAAATTCTGATAATAAAGTCGAGGTTTTGGTGCTGGACATGGATCTGGATCCGGATTCTGCACTTGGACCTAGATTCTAGATTCCAGTACCTTAAATCTTTCATTCTACAATACTTGGCTCTGGATTCATGACTTGGATTTCAGACTTGTACTGAATTCTGAGCATGGATCTTGGTTTTAGGCCTGAATTCTGGACCGAAATATTGCTCGTAAATCTTGGACCCTGATTCGGGATCTGAATTTTGGAGTTGGTTTTTGGACCGGGAATCGCATTCCGGACAAGAATTCTGAAGTTGGATACTAGATAATGGATCCCGCTTCTGGATTGTGGTCTTAAGCCTGAATTCTAGACCAGATTTTTGCACTTAGATTCTGGACCGGGGTTTTGAACCTAGATTCTGCACAAGAATTCTGAACTTGAATACTAGATATGTACCTGATATTCGACTTGGATTTCGAACAGGGATTTAAGACCTGGATTTTCATTTGAATTAGGTACTGTAACGGAATTAGTAAACAAGATTCTTGTCCATAATTCAGATAATGTACTGGGACTGCTTTCTGAACACAGACTTGTATTTTATACCAGAATCATGGGTCTGAACCTTGGTTTCAAGCTTGAATTCTGAATCGAAATTCGTGATTCGGGATCTGAATTCTGGAGTTGGTTTCTGGACCGGATCTGTGGACAATCGAATTCTGGACAAGAATTCTGGGTCTGAAAGCTTAATTCTGGATCGTAATTCTAGATATGTATACTATAACGGAGTTAGAAACCAAAATTCTGATTCTAAATTTTGTTAAAGGTTTCTGTACCTAGATTTTTTACTCTTATTCTGGACGTGGATACTGTGCTTCTGGAATATGGACTTAAACCTGAATTTTAGACCAGATTTCTGTACTTAAATTCTGAACCATTTGAATCCGGACTCTGCACAAGAATTCTGGATACTAGACTTGTACCTGATATTTGAACCTTGATTTCGAACAGTGATTTGAGATCAAGATTCTGATTTGAATTCTGAAGCCTAATTATGGACCGTCATTCAAGACCTGGATACGGTAAAGAAGTTCGAAACAAAGATTCTGGTAATGAATTGAGGACTGCTTTCTAAAAATGGATTTCAGGCTTTTATTCTATACCTGAATTATGAACATGAACCTGGGATTTGGGCTTGAATTCTGAACCGAAAAGCTGAACTTAAATTCTGGAGCTGACCGGATCTTTGGATCAGGAATCGGATTCTGAGCAAGAATTTGGAAGCTGGGTACTTGACCTGTACCTGAACCAGGACTTTGAATAGGGATTCTTGGCTTGGAATTCTGAAACTTAGTTCTGGACCGTAATTTTAAACCTGGATACTGTAACGGAGTTAGAAACCGGGATTCTGATCTTAAATTTTGATACAGAATTCTGGATTTAGATTTGAATTATTGATATACACCCAGATTCTGCACCTGGATCCTGGACGACTGTCAGATTTCAGTACATCAATTCGGGACTCAGATACTGGACTAGAATTCCCGACCTGGATTCTGGACATGAATTCAGGGCTTGAATTCTGGTTTTCAATTCTGGACCTTAATATTAGGCTGGAACCTGTATTCTGGAAATAAACATGGATTCTGAACCTAAGTTCTGAGCTTGATTTCGGTTTTCTGGATCTGAATTCCGGGTCTGTATTCTGGCCATAATCCAGAACCTGGGTTCTGGATTGGAACTTTTCATCTGGACCTGAATTCTGGAGCGGGATCTCGAACCTGCATCTGAATATTAGACCTAGATTATAGACCTTAATTCTGGATTTTGATTGCGAACTTGGATTCTAGTTCCGAACCTCAATTCTGGACCCTAGCTCTGAACCAGAATTCTGAATCTGATATCTGCACCTGGATTCCAGAACTCAATTCTGAACAAGGACTTAGTTCGGAGATTTGAACCGGTATTCTGTGCCTGGACTCTGAGTCTAAAAATCTGGACCTGGGTCTAATTTTTGGTCTACTTTTTGGATTCTGAACCTAGATTTCCAATCTGGATTCTAATTCTGAGTTCTGGACTTAAACTTTGAGCCTTCATTCTGGACCTGAATTCTACACCTGATTTCTGGACCGGATTTTTGAAGCGAGATTCAGAAACTGGATTCTGAGCCTGTACCTGGAGTAGGGATTCTGGGCGTGATTCCTGAATTCTGGACCTTTACTGTAGATCTGTAGAGATGTAGAAGATTTGGTTCTGTATCTGAATCGTCGACGTGGATTTTGGTTACAGATCTTGTCTTGAATTTTGAACCTGGATTTCTGATATGAATTCTAGTAATCAGGACTTAAATTAAGAATATTTATTCTGAACCTCAACACTTAACCTGAATTCGGCATCAGGATTTTAGATCTGATGTCTGCAGCTGGATTCTGAGCCCAAGTTCTGGATCCTAATTCTGGAGCTGAATTCTACACCTGATTTCTGTACCAGGATTCTGGAGTTTGAGACGAGATTCTGAACTTGTACTTGGATTCCGGGCAGAGATTTTGAACGTAATTTCTGGTCCTGGATTTTTGATCTTAATTCTAGATCTGGACGTAAATTTTGGACCAGGATCTCGATTCTAGATCTGAATTCCTGATCGGGTTTTTGTTCCTGTTTCTGAATCTTCAACGTAGACTCTAGTACTGGTTTTGAATTTATGAACTGAACTCTGGTGCTGAACCTTGATTTCAGTTTTGAACCTGAATTTGGATTCGGAAAATGGATTTCTAATCTAAATTCTAGAATTCAGGATATAAATTATGGATCTCAGTACTAAATCTGAATTTGGCACATGGATTGTAGATTCTAGAAGCAAGACTCTGGACCTAAGTTCTGGATCTGAAATCTGAACCTTTTTTTTCATTAAGTTTCTTTTAACCGACTGGTCATTCGTGTCCGTAAATCTGAACCTGGGTTTGAGACCGGGAATCTGGTTCTGGATTCTGGGTATGAAGTATGGACCTGAAATCTGAATTTGGGCCTGAGTTTTTGACCAGAACTTCAATTCTGTACCCGAACTCTGGACCTTAATTCCAAACCTTAATTTCAAACCTGAGTTTTAGACCACAATTCTGAACCTGAATTCTAGAATGAAATTCCCAGCCGGATTTCTGGGCCTGTATTCTGCTGCAGAATTTAAATTCTGCACTCTTGGATTTCGAGCCATGATCCTAATTCTGAATTCAGGACTTCAATTGTGGATCTTAGTTCTGGATTTCTACACTTGTTTTTTTAACCTGCATTCTAGACGGGGGCTTTGAACCAGGACTCTGGACCAGAATTCTCAACAAATAGGATCAATATCCGGACTGGCATTCTGAACGTGATTTCAGGATCTGGGTTCTCGATCCAAAGTTTTGATTTGGACATAAATTTTAGGCTTTCGATTCTGGATCGGGATTTTTTTCCTGTATCTGAATCCTGGACCTGGATTCTGAGTTCGAATTTTTTTGTGTGAACTCAGGACCTGTTCGTTGATCTGAAGTTCGAGTCTGGGTTTGGATTTTGAAACCGGAATTCTAATCTGAATTATGGACATCATTTCTGGAACTAAATGCTAAACTTGACTTCCACCCCTTGGATTCAAGATCTGATTTCTGGAGCTGGGTTCTGAATCGGAATTCTGAATTTTTCTGAAAATTCTGGATTTATATTCTGAATTCTGCAGCTGAATTCTGGACAGGATTTTTGACCAGAAATTCAGAAGCTGGACCTTAAATCTGGGCCTGGATTTTGTACAGAAAATTTGGACCTGAACTCTGATCCTGGATTCGATATCTGAATTCTAGTCTCCGATTCTGGATCTGGACCTGAATTTTTGACCAACACCTCAATTCTGTACCTTAATTCTTGATCTGGATACTATTTTGGTGTTTTGGACCAGGGTACCACACCTATATTGTGGTGATGACCTGGATTCATGGGTTCTATACTTGATCCTGAGTTCTGTATTTGAACCTGTATTTTGAATAAGGTTTTTGCACCCAGATAACAGACTTGAATTCTGAAGCTAAATTCTGGACCCGAAGCAAACTTCTCGAACCTGAATTCTGCACCTGTTTCTGAACCTGGGATTTGAGCTTAAGAACTGGCCCTTGATACTGAATTTGTATTTGAATTCAAGATCGTGATTCAGGACCTGAATTTTGGATCATAATTCTGAACCTTAACACTAAATTTTAATTCGGCACCTGTATTGTAGACATGATTTCTGGAAAGCTAGATTCTTAACCGGAGTTTTGAATCAGGGCCTCTGAATTCTGAGTCCGATTTCTGGACTTATATTCTGAACTCTGCAGCTGAATATGGAACTGAATTCTGGACCAAGATTCATGAATCTAGAACCTAAATTCTAAAATAATTCGCTGAACTATTCAGAATCTAAACTCTAAAGCTGAACTTCAACTTGTTAGCCCGAATTCTAGACCCAGATTTTAGTACCTGAATCCTAGTCTTGGAATCTGGATTCAAATATTTGACCTGCATTTCGTACCAGCATTCTAAACCTTATATTAGAGCGGGATTTTTAACTTGAGATCTGTCCCCAGAAAGTTCAGATTCAACAAAAGAAATGTAATTTCAAGACTTTTTATATCCATTTTACTTAAAATAATGTGATATATTGTTGAATTTTTTTCCGATGGCACGGTGTACAACAAAAACAATGTAGTTACGTTGAGCACAACAGGAGATATTCACAATTTAACTCTGTCATAGAGTTAATTATGGAAAGTCACCTCATAGTAAAGTAAGGCGTAGGGAAGAGTCGGTAGCCTTGGGCCATTTTTCATTTAACATTTTTTCATTACTGTAAATGAAAGCTATTCAAAAATGTCGCACTCTGGCATTCTAGTATACCTCTTCACCTTCATTGTGATTTTTTTAACTTGAAAATTTGTTGACATTTGGCCTCTATGGCGGGTGCAAAAATGAGGTTTTTTTTTCTTTTGAAGTAATCAAATATTTTTGATGAAATTTGGATCGAATTTACTCACTTTAGTTACAATTAAAACCTTTTTTAATCCACCTAGTGGTGTATTGATGTCTTTCTTATATTATTTATATTTTCAAAAACATCAGTAGCAGATTATGTCTAGGTTTTTTTTTCAAACTTGAATAAAATCATAAACTTTTTTTTGGGTATATACTACCATAACCTTTCCAATGTGTAAATAGTTATGTAAAGTTAATAACAATTTAAAGGTGGCAACCCTGCACGCTATACAAAATTGAACAAAGCACGCTGTGTGCTAGACGGTGGCGTTATCTTTTTCTTTCGTACCAGCACGTACCGATGCGTACCAGTTTTGCACTGTCATTTTGTATGACGCTTATAATTTCGAAACCGGAAATCGGATTTTAATAAAATTGCACAGCATCTTTTAAGACACTGAGAGCTTTAATTTGAATGATAATTTGCAGAAATCGGTTAAACGGTTGCCGAGAAATTGAAGTGCGTTCCGTTTTTTGAGCTTTTCATCGCCAATTACCCCTGTTTTATGAAAATTTGCACCTCGATTCGTCATCACTTTTGAAAAGATCCCCATGAAATTGAAAATTTTTCACGCTGTAATGTCCGAACCAAAAATCGGATCTTTATCAACTTTATGAAGAAGTTTTAAAGAATTGAAAGACCTTTCATTTGCATCTTAGTTTGTAAAAATCGGTTAAAAATTATCCCTGAAAATTGAGTGCGTATTTTCTCATAGATTTGCACGTATTGCCTTGTAATTCCGGAACCAGAAGTCGGACAAAAATAGAATTCAATAGCGACCTATAGGATCATAAGCGCTTTCGTTTGAATATAAGTTTGTGAAAATCGGTTACGCAATCTCTGAAAAAAATCTGTGACAATTTTTTTTCATGTTTTTGGTGCATATCACCCTATAATTCAGGAACCGGAAGTCGGACCGGGATAAAACTGAATATGGGATATCTATGGGACCGTCTATCCGGGTCTCGTTTTAAAAGTCGGGTTTCACAGTGATTGTATAGCCTTTCTATATGAGAAATGCAAAATAACAAAAAAAATCTTCAATGCTTTTTGATAGAGCACGGGTGGCCCAAGGCTGCCGACTATTCACGTCCAAAAAGGTGATGATGATCATGTCACTTTTGCAAAGAATGTTCACTTCACCATCGCTCAGTTATCGGGGTTTAGTTTTTGGCATAATCTACTTGAATTTGGTTGTGCTTGGAATAAATCTTTGTTTTATGCAGGTCTGATCTGAAAATCACACATACGAAAATAGGTTGAAATGCCTATCGGTGAGGTTAATTAAATTAACATTATTTCATCTTTTCGGAGTTGTTGGTAATCTTCATGCATGCTTCAAATTATTCAAAAATTCAACAATTCCGTAACAAAGAAACAGATGGAAGAAATGGAATATTAAATAAGGAAATTTTGTTATTTTGCACAATTTTGAATAAAAATAAAAAGCTGCTTGTGGTAATATTTACATTTGCTATTTTTCACTTCACACAGAAAAGAACCGAAATGAGCAAACAAACTGTTATGAGAAACTGTACAAAAATCCCTAGTACTTTCAACCGTGACCCCTTTCGTATAATCTGATTGCTACTCTGGAGGCCAACACCTCCACGTTGCGACGTTTCCTAATGAAATTATGTTCATGGCTTAATTATCACGAAACAAGTTTAATCTCCGCCGTACGGTTGCACCTTTCCCGTATAGATGAGCGCTTGATAATTTCCTGGCAAACAGGGAAGACCCGGTTTCTCTTGGGTGCTCCGAGTGAAAGGAGTGTCCCGGACACAGACAGCATGATTAGGAGAAACTTTTCACGAAATCTCGAAACTTATGCATATAATAAACGAATGGAAGGCCACGGGACTATAGATAATAATGTTTTTATGTTTTTGTATGAAGGCATGGAACGCTCTCAAGCTGCCGAAGCAGGGTTTTGTAGATTGTTGTCGGGAAAAAGGAAGGCAAATTTGGGGATCTCTTTTGTACGATACGTTACAGGTAAAATGAGTGAGTTCTCCATTAACGGTGGAATTGGTATGTCTGTCTGTGATAACGAGAATGCTTTCATTGCGTGAATGACGGACTTGAGCAAAAAAAAAATAGCAAACGCGAAATGAAACCAACACGCGCTAAGCTTCAAGCCTTTTGAAGGCCTGTTTCATGGTGAAAAAGTCGCGGTAAAAAAAGTTTCCCATTACTACGTAAGTACTTTCCCGTTTATTCTCTATTGACCTTTGCTGGTCTGTTCGTACTTCATTAGAAGCAGTTTTCACTGCTAAGGGAATGGGCTTTCCTTCAGATGTTACCTTTGAGAAAAAACGCGCTGATTTGCTGTCATAATCAGCATGTTTGATGTTTGAAAAGAAAAGTGACGTCTTGGCTGATTGACATCTTGCACCCGATCGTTTCGCTGGAAAGTTAGCAAAATGTTCGTGACGTGCTTGCAACTAAGAAAGCCGTAACTGTTTGAAAATAAGCACAATAATCCGATGGATTATGTAAATCAGTCTGCGAGATGCATAATCCTCGTCTTGATTCCCTAAATTTAGTGCAGCTTCACTCAAACGCTTCCCATTGCGATGTACATGAGCAACAATTTGTGTAATGCGGTCGTAAGGCTTAAAAAACGGGAAACGGCAGTAGGTAACTTAATACGACTTTCCTGCGGGTGGGCCTCGGGTCGATTCGAGCGAATGAAGGCATCCGAGTAGGCGGTGTCTCAGTGTATGAAAGCTGAGAGATCTTTATTATGCTCGAATTCAACTTATGAAATATCAGTCAAAATGCGTTTCATTTAGAGACGGTAATTTTATGCGAAAACTTTAGGTAAACATCTTATTTTTATATATTCCGAAGGATCCGAAAAAATCCCTGGTACAGCAAGTTCAGGCCAAAACAAGAGCGCGAAAACTGTATAACCGGATTCTACAGAATAAAGACGGATGCATCCTGATCGACGACGAAACCTACACCAAGGAAAACTGTCGAGCGCTGCCCGGACCGCAATATTATACGAAATCGATGTACCAGGACCTGGACGACGCTGACACCACGGTGGCGATGGAAAAGTTTGGGCAGAATGTTGGTCTGGCATGCAAGCACGTACCAATGCGTACCGATTTTGCATAATTTTGTATGACAGTTTGAAAGTTTTGATACTTTTTGCCCTATAATTTCGGAACCGGAAGTCGGATCTGGATGAAATTGCACAGTATCTTTGAAGACACTAGGAGCTTTAATTTGAATCATTATTTGTGAAAATCGGTTTAACCGTTGCTGAGAATTCGAAGTGAGTTCCGTTTTTGGAACTCTTCTTCACTATTACCGGTGCATTCGGAAGCGGAAACCGGACACTAGTAGTCCCAAAGCAGATTTATATATCCACCAACTAACAAGATCTGCCAACTAGAAGAATTTACCAGTAAATTTTATAAAAATGTGCACTTCGTTTCGTCATCGCTTGTGGAAAAATACACATGAAATAGAACATTTTTAATAACCGCACTGTAATTCTGGAACAGGAAATCGGACCTGGATCATCTTCTCGGGGACTTTTTAAACAATTTCACGAGCTTTCATTTGCATCTTAGTTTGTGAAAATCGGTTTGAATGCGCATTTTCTCATAGATTTGCACATATTGATTTGTAATTCCTGAACCGGAAGTCGGATCGAAATAAAATAGCAATTTATGAGACCATAAGATCTTTTATTTGAATCTAAGTTTGTGAATATCGGTCACGCCAAAAGAGATAAAAGTGAGTGACAACTTTTTTACATTTTTTGGTACATATCACCCTGTAATTCCGGAACCGGAAGTCGGATCGGGATACAATTCAATAGCAGGCTATTGGACCATGAGACCTTTTATTCGAATCTATGTTTGTGAAAATCGGTTCAGCCATCGCACAGTGGGGAAAAATGGACCAAAAAAGCGACGATTTTTTGGAGGCATGATACAGCTGACCACAAAGCATTTTTTTGGTGTAAAATGGTCAGTAAAATCGATTCCATGTATTTAGAAGGACCGCACGAAACGCTACCATGTTCATTTTACCCCAAGTTCCCTTTTTATACTGCATTGTATGACCGCACGAATCTTGTTATACCGTTTTACCCCAATTTATTTCATAAGTCGTTTTTCTGGTTAAACTTCCTTTCGCATACCGAAAGCAGGCTGATTGCGGTTGATGAAAATCGATTGATATTACGAAGAAAGGCCTAAAAATCCTTTATCCTTTAACTGAGTCTTAAGATTTTGCTCCACATTGAATTCATTTGTAATCCAATTTTCAGGTCTTTCTTCGTAATATCAATTGATTTTCATCAACCGCAATCAGCCTGCTTTCGGTATGCGAAAGAAAGTTTAACCAGAAATACGACTTATGAAATAAATTGGGGTAGAACGGGTTAAACAGGCTAGTACTGTCATTCCCATTGTGTTTGATTGGATTACAGATGTTTTGTACGTGATATGAACCAATATTGGTAGGTCATATTGGATCTGCTTCGGGATTGTAAATCTGAATTCAACATAAAATTATATTTGTCGGAAAATTAAGGTAAAACGATGTAGCACGAAGCATGCGATCATGAACACTATCTGTAAATTATTATTTGAGGTTATATGCGAAATATAGAACTGTCTTGTTTAACCAATATTGGTTCAAATACCGATCAGCCGAACTTTTTTTCTGTAAATTCACGGAAGAAGATGACTGGGGGTAAAACAGAATACAGTTGTTTGCGGTCAATCTTATTAAAAACAATCCATTTATCTAACTTATGAGCATGTCAGGAATACCTTCCGATTGGTGGAATTGAATTTTTTCCTGAGTTTCACAATTAGTTTTCAAAGTAAAGTCAGAAAAAAGAGGAAATGGAGCAAAACGGGCATGATAGTGAATTTTGCGGATCTTCTAACTATCATAAATCGATTCTGCAAAAAAATTTGCATAAGAAATACTAATTTTGAAAATGTTTGCTCATGTTTTTATAAAATTATTGAGCAAAGTCTCGTTTTTTATCGTTTTTTCCCCACTGTGCATCGTGTTTGTGAAAATCGAGTGATATTATTTTTCACGTGCACACATACATACATACATACATACACACGTACACATACATACACGTGCACACACAGATATTTGCTCAGTTCGTCGAGTTGAGTCGAATGGTATATGACATTCGGTGCTTCGGGCCTCGGTTCAATAGTCGGTTTTACAGTGATTGTATAGCTTTTCTATATGAGAAAAGCAACAAACAATCACAAAGCATACTATGCAGCTGATTGAAAAAAATTACCCAATCTAGCTTGAATATCACACGCAGAGGTGACAGGAATGCAGGTCTTCGCTAAACTAATTCAAATGCGTCATTATCGTCTGATCGAGACATGCTGGCAATGCTGCGCTCCGATTACTTCTATGAATGAAATTCATGCTAAATAGTGTTTTATTGGGTTCAACCTGAATAATGAAGTGTATTCAACGACTCCGCTCGACGCAGGAATTAAAACAACCTTTCGTAGCTATAATCACTATTTGGAATGCGGAAAAAACATTGTTGCTCATATTGATCACCCTACGTGCATCGAAAATATCGCAGTCATTATTTTTATGTTGCGATTCAGTTGTGAATTAATTAAGTAGACATTTTTTTGTTGATAAAAATATAATAATTAAATTTTTCTCGAATCATTTGCATACATTTCGGAATCCGTTTGGATATCATGCGGAATTCCCAATTGAATTCCAGACGAGTTAACTGGGTAAGAGCTTCAGAACAAGTTAGTTTTTATAGTCGTTCCTCCGCTCAATAAATTCATACATGCAATTGGTAATTCTTTTTAATTTATATGACTTTACATTTAGGTACAGTATTTGTTTTTGGGTTGCTTCAAATGTAATATATTAATGTCCTTTCTACAAAATAAGATTTAAAACTTGATAACTGAGCGGATATAAATAAAATCAACTCGCTGTTGATCTTCGAAAGTATTCAAAGTCTACAGCTACGGCTTAATAAGACTAAAACAAATCATTAAAAGTCAATCGGATGATTGATTTTTTGATATATTGTTTGAGATCACAATCGTCACGCATCGACTCTCAAAAAAACAAAATCTCAAATCAGCGTCTGACGGCAAAGGCGAAGCGAAGATAGAGTTGCGATGCGGCGTGTGTCGTTTTTCTCTTGGATGTGTTTCCATAGAGGTAGGACTATAATTAAATGCTGTAGTGGCCAAGTAATGCGAAGCATGCTTGGTTCTTAAAATCAATTGGGCTATCTCTTGATGTCTTCGTATGCAGGGTAGTTTAATTGGCAAAACGATTTCCCCGGTTAGGAGCTAGCTACGGGTTCGAGTCCCGTCTCTGCGGTAACATTTTCGCGGTTTTCGTTACATCGTTTGCATTCGCATGACATTTTTCCCAATCTGTTTTCCCCGTTAGATAATAACTGATCAAAGGTAAAACTTATTACTCTGTAACTCCAGAACCGGGAGTCGGATCCGAAAGAAATTTAACAGGACTATGAAACGTTTCATTTGAATATGAGATTGTGCAAATCGATTCAGCATTTTTTGAGAAAATGAATCAGAATTTTCGGTACTTCTGGAAGTGTCTGAAAAACTTCAAAATGAAATTGGTTTAGTGCACTTAGCACAAAACCGGTTCTCATGCAGTACCAAAACTCATAAATAAACTAAATAAATTCAAATGGTTTTGAGCTAAATTTTGAAGCTTTTTTAAGTCTTTGCAAAGTCGCTTTAAACGATGGTTATAAATTTTAAATACTCATCACTATGTAATTCCAGTAGCGAAAATTGGACCCACACATAAAAAAATGAGTTTCAAGACTTAATTCCTCATACGACGCTATTCATAAATACATAAAATAACAATTTGTCAACTGATGGAAAATTTCATTTTCAATGGCGTAATATGTGATTAAACTGAATTTTGACTGTAATTTCCATTCGATTGGGACGATGAAATTATATGCACCACCTACCAGCCAAACAGATGTGTGCTTCTGTAGCTCAGTCGTTGAACAGGCGTACTTTGTGATCCAGTGATTCTCGGTTCAAGTCGCGGCGGTCGCTATCAGTATTGTATTTTTTTATTTCAATGAATTTTACGTCATGGAATTTTATACACAATATCCAATGTACCTCCACGTAAATTTGCGTGAGCTGAAACGCTCCATTTATGTGCATCTTGTAAGATGTAAAATCACAAGTTTTTTTCGAAGTATGCATCATTCAAATTTGTTTGGCATGAACCCTTTCATTTGAATCTACAATTTTCGAAAATATCGACTGCATACCAGCTGCATAACTCTCTGGAATGCTTCCTCGTCTCTCAGTTTACAAGATCGATCTCGAGTATGATTAATGAATTTAATAGTTGTGGTATTAGGGGAATAATTAAGTTCTTGGCATTTTTTCTTTAGATTTGGAACATTTTTACCAAAACATGGTTACAAATTCGATATTCAAAATATTGTCCATCACTAGCCACTACTTTTTTCCATCTTCTGTCAATTCATGGACACCCTTTTGAAAAATTTGACCGGTTAAACCGCAATCCTCGAATCGATCCACTTCATCATAATTAGAGAAGTACTGTTCAGCAAGGCCAAGCTGAATCGACCGGAACAAATAATAATCAAACGGAGCAATGGCTGGGCTATACGGCGGGTGGCGATGGACTTCCCATTTAAATGTTTCTAGGAATGTTTTTACCGGTTGTACAATATGTGTGCGAGTATTGCCATATTACAAAACTACTTTGTCGTGTCAATCGGTGTATTGTGGATGTTTTTCTGCAATGTTCGGCTTAAACGCATCAATTGTCGTTGGTAGATCTCTCCCGTGATCGATTCTCTCGGTTGCAATGGCTCCATCACATTTAGGCCATAATTTTTCTGAACGGTCATCAATGATAATGCATGGCTTTTCATCGCCAGTGACAATTGGATGTACAAAGCCTTTTCTTTTTTGCCTTTGGAGCAGTTATTTGCACGGGAAAAACGACAATCGACGTCCCTTGGCTTCAATTCACACGGAACCCAATTGTCTACCTGTCGGATCATTCCCATTTCTTTAAAACGCTGGCCCAATTGCTGACTGAGTAACTCTGAGTGATTTTTCAAGTTCTTCTTGCGTTTGCGACGGGTCTTGATCCAGCTCCAATTCTTAATCTTCAAACTTTAGTTTCGCTTGGGATCGTTCTTCGTTTTTTAAATCAAAATTGTTACTTCTAGAACCGTGCAAACCACTTCTGACACGTTCATTAAGCTAGGGCATGTACACCAAATACTTCCACCAAAATATGATAATTCATATTGAAGTAATGAAGAGAGAATATAATAGTAAAATGAGTATTGTTAATTGCGCTTCAGCTAAATGACACATACTGATTCTGTGACCGTATGACAGTAGCTTTTCAATGCATATTTGGAAAAGTAAGTCGCTGGAATAAAAATCAAGTTATGGTATCTGTTAGAAGAATGACAGGAATGTATTTAAAAACTTATTATAGTAGTTGACATTAATCTGTCTCGTTCAAGTCTCAGGTATTGTATTTTATTGTATTTAAAAAAAAACAATGACAAAAATTATTTATTAATAGTGACATGTGTCTTTAGTTTCTTGTTACATGTCGGTCAATTTGTTAGTGGTTTGACAGACAGATGGCGTCACTCATCAACAACCACTTTTGCGTTCAATAGCGGTATACTTTAGACGACATTTGTCATACCATTGCACAGTGGTTCCAATCATGTCAAAACACGCTTCCGGGTTTAATTTTGGAGCTTTCATGTCTTCAGAAGAATTCCTGTTTGAAATAGTCCGCTTCTTTTAATATAATCAAAGTTGTCATTAATCCACCTACAAGTGAGGTAAAAAAATTATTTTGCATACAATACGAGATAGAGTGTTTATGTCTTTGGAAAAGTTGTAGATCATATTGAAACAAGAAAATATGCCGAAGACATGAACACTTTGAAATACATTGGTGTCGAGATATGGTGCATTGTTTATTGGAGAGCCCCAAGATCAAGTGTTTCTATCATAACTTTTTTCAATGAATTTGTAGAATTTTCGGATGTTGCACAATTATATTTTAATTATCGAAATACATGTTTTTGTCAAAGACTGCATATTTTTAAGTTCACAAACTAAAAAGTTTTTAAGAAACTTAATTACAAAATACTACATATTCACTTATCAATATCTCGAAAATGTGGAAATATGTGGAACCAAATTCAATAAAGTTTGAAAGTATGATCAGAACACTATTAGAAAAATTAGTAGTCACAACATAAATTCACTCAAATTTATATGAAAACACACTTTTAAAAAAGCATGTTCTAGCATTACCCAATATGTATGTAGCACCCTAACATACAGTATTCATTAACCTTGCACCTTACATTTAAAATTGTAAGCAATAAAATATGAGCAGAAAAATAAAATAAACAGGAACGCAGAGGTCTCCTGATACTGTGTTCCTTACAATCAAAAATGAAATACAAACCGCTAAGCAGATTTAATTTATTTAATTGAAGAAAACATTGAAAACTTCGTCTACTTTAGGAAATTCTTTTTGCTTTTGTCTGAAGTTTGAAACTGCTATTTTCTCGCTTACTTTGATAAATATTGCATTTAAGATGCAGGGTTAATGAATACTGTGTGGGTGCTAAATATGTATTGGAGAATGTAAGGATATGCTTTTATAAAAGTGTGTTTTCATATAAATTTAAGCGAATTTAAGTTGTGACTACTAATTTTTCTGATAGTGTTTTGGTCATACTTTCGAACTTTGTTGAAATTGGTTCCACATGTTTCCACATTTTCGAGATATTGATAAGTGAATATGTAGTATTTTGCAATTAAATTGTTTAAAAACTTTTTAGTTTTTGAATTTTACAATATGCAACCTTTAACAAAAATAATCATTTTAATAATTGAAATATTATTGTAGAACATTCGAACTTTCTAAAAACTCATTGAAAAAAGTTATAATGGAAAAACTTGATTTTGGGGCTCTACAATAAAAAATGCACCATATCTCGACACCAATGCATTTTAAAGTGTTCATGGCTTCGGCATGTTTTCTTGTTTCAATATGATCTACAACTTTTCAAAGACAAAAATACTCTATCTCGTATTGTATGCAAAATAATTTTTTTAACTAGGTAGGTGGATTAATCACAACTTTGATTATGTCAAAAGAAGCGGACTATTTCAAACAGAAATTCTTCTGAAGATATGAAAGCTCCAAAATTAAACCAGGAAGCGCAAATAAAAAAATGCGTGTTTTGACATGATTGGAACCACTGTGCATTGCATCGTTATGGAAAATCGAAAAGTAAAGTGTTTCCAAATTGGGTGCCGCGTTTTGTCACAGCTAAATAAGAACAGAGTATCGCTTGTATACAAGTGTTTGGTCACCCTTAAGTGTGATAAATCGAAATTTTTGGGTCGATACATTACAATGGATGAAACATGGATCCATCATTATACGTCTGAGTGGAACCGCCAATCAAATGATTGAACAAAAACTCAAACATCTGTAGGCAAGGCTATGTCCTCTATACATTGGGATGCGAATGGAATTTCATTCATCAGGAATCTTGAAACAAATAAAACGATCAATAATGAAAAATACCACAGTTTGAAAGTCGAAAGATAAAACGACCCGGAATGAAAACGAAAAAAGTACATTTCGTCAGGATAACGCACCATATCACGACAGTTATGATGACTAAATTCCATGAACTTAAATTCGAGTTACTACCGCATCCACCGTATTCCTCTGATTTCGCCCCCAGCGACTACATTCTGTTCTCAGATTTAAACAAAAAGCACAATGGAACGAGACTAGCATCGAGTGATGAGGTCATCAATGAAATTGAAGTGTTTTCGAGGCTAATAAGTAATCGTGGCGTAAAAAAGTGTAGAAATGTTGAAACGCCATTGAATCAATAGTATTGCTCTTCACGGAGAATACTTTGATGAGTGGCATCAAAGTTTGGAAAATAGTGTTGCTTTTTGTCGTTCCGATATGTTAGTGTGTTATCAGAGTGTTTCCTGGTTTGGCACACTCCCTATCGACACAAAACATCCCTTCAAGCAGTGACGTGAATTATCAATAAGTATTTGACTTGTTGTTAGCAAAGTAAATTTTCCATCCGGTAAAGCTTGCCTTATCAGCTATTGCTTTGAAAATTTAATAACGAGCCGATTAAACCCCTTTTCGTACTAACCTTACCCGTTTTCTTTATGAAATAAAAAAATCCTTCGTCCTGTTGCAAAAAAAAAACCGAAACAAAATGGGGCACATCCAGTTTCCATTTGTGTGTACTTTCCCAGAAGTCAGCCGCCGTTGGATTCCACCACCAAAAAGTCAGCCAATCATCATTCCTGCACTGCTGCGGGCCGCAATTCGCCCGTCGACGAAAATTTTGGCATCTGATGTTCTGTTCCGAAGCGGACTTACCTGAAGCGAAAGAAAAACAAGATGGTAAATAACAATGTATATGTACAGAGATTATGAAGGCACCTGAAAAGAGTTATGCAAATTAAATTTATGTGCTCAACAGAACGACGGGAATGAGGAAACAAATATCGTGCCTCGTTGGTACCTCGAAGCAACACACTTTTTTTTCTCTCGTGAACGACTGGTATTTTTACGATATGAACTTGAAGAGTAGAATGTTTTTACGTAACCGTTTGAGCTATTTGAATACTCTTCCAGTATGATTTATTCATGATTTTCGGGGGGAGAGCTATGAGTGAATACTTTTACAGCTCCAGAAAAAAAAACATTCATTCTGCTGTTGAACATTTGTAATATTCGCGGTCATACAGGTAAAACAAATTGGCACTCAACTTCATCGTCATCAGTGCTCTCGTTAGCGTCCTACGGGTGTGATTTTTCACATTCTTAGAGTAACGTGTACTATATTTAGAGGTTCACAGATTTGAACTTCGCTTGCTGAATCGAAATCAAGCGTCAAGATTTTATAGCTGGTGCTTTTGTGATATTGGGTTGAAGCGCGATGATGCGCTCTCTAAGTTGTTTTTTAAGTTCGCTTCTTGCGTTTGCGGACGTCGTTGATATTATGGACGGCGATCGTAGAGCTGTGGAAGATGTTTTAGTACACTTAAGTAAGGAAGCTGCGAGGATAGGATTGATCATCAGCTCTACCCGGACAAAGAGTTGGCATGTTTAATAGAAATGTGTCAGTTCAAACGATTGGAATACGAGAGGTGAATATACTTCGAAAAAAATACTACTTCATGGCATATTTTTTCGTGATAGCAAGATGCTAAATTCGACCAAAGCAAACAGAAACAGTTACTTGAGATATAGCCACGGATGACTTTCCAGGCACTCCTACATATTAAGTTTCTGACTGATGGTCCCGGTTGAGATGCAAATGTCGCTCTTTAAGGAATAGAAGAACTGTTGCCAGAGATATTTCCTATAAACTTTTTGTCTAGGAAACGATTCTGAAGTCTGTATTGACGTAGGTTTTATCATCCTGAACCAAGCAGTCAAACCTCGTCATCATCCTTGATGTAAAGTTTTCGCATGCGTTCTTTGGCCGACTGGGTTTACTTATCGTTACGATTGGGAGCTATCACCTCCTGGTGAGTCGACTAGCCGACATATGCTTCAGCTCGACACACGATTGTAAACGACACACCCAGCTTGCTTGCGACATCTCATGTTCGATGTTTGTGCGGCCTCCGGCTTTGATTTCTCTCTGATTCAGTCTTTCTGACTCTCGGCAAGCTTAATTAGAACACTTTCATTATGGTAGTGACAGTTAATTTGACCCAATAAACAATTTCGCCAATATGACAAGCGAGTTGTTCGGATTACCGCAATACAAGAGCAAAATTTTGACACGTTGTTCCTCCTGATTTAGACACCATTTCTACAACTGAAGCCGAAATGACCCAGCAGCACAAAAAGGAGTCTTAAGCAGGTTTATATAATGCACGAAGAACATGGATGCGCCAAGTTCTAGTTGATCAGTTTTTGATTGTAATTACATTTCAAAGGACTGGTAAAGATCGTCAACTGAAGGAAGATCTCGCCTTCGGATGTATACAATCGAGAATAATTCGTTCGCTCCTGGTATGGAAACTGAATGAGTATCATTAAAATAAGTAAACATGTGAATACTCTCGCATACTCTATCGATTATTACTTAAAGGTGCGAAAAGCTAACGATTCTGAACGTTTTATTGCATGTCGAAAGCAAACTAGTGTTACCCTGCAAATTATAGACCTACAAATCACCAGTGTGTTTTATTGCATTTTTCTCACTTTCCGAGTTAGGTCACCACTAACAAGTCTCAGTCGGTTTAACTGGAAGCAATTAACACCTGTTGATGAGTGTACAAAGCACAAATTAAGATCTACATTACAAATAGTTTTATCTGCAAATGATGCTTTAGCTCTGTTTACTTTTTCTTTCAGTAATTGTGACGGCATCAAGATCTCTTCCGACTACCTTTTTGATTAATACCATAAACAGAATCATCATGTTCTGATCTGTAATTAAAATAATAGATAGTTTTTCAAGTGTGTTTAAATAAAAGAAAAGCTCTAGTTTAGGATAGAACCATTTGTAATGTTTGTCTTTAAAAATGCTATTGACTGACTGCCGACTACCTGTAAGCAGAGTTGCGAGAGCAATTCGTTTGAAAAACACATTTTTATTAGTGCCGTTCAAAGCGAGCAAACGATCTGTCAAATCCAATACACTCAAACCTCTTTTTACAAATTAAAACCCAAATAACGTAAATCCTAAAATCGTAATTGGAATTGATTCAAAATAAAGACAAATGAAAGATGATGGAGTTAACGCCCGTTTTTTGACCTATTGTTGTACTTCTTGAATCAAGATTGATTCATGAACCTCAGAACGAAGTTCCCAAGAAAACTTGTTGACTATTGGCTACTAAGCATCAAAGCAATTGGATAGGTGTATCTACCAGGCAAATGTATGTGGTATTTTCGTTTGTTAAGTGTAAACGAAAAAAAAATCTAATGCGGCTACGCCACATCGTTTTGGTTCATGTGCTGGCCGACCTCGCTACCGCTCGTTCGGACCTAACTAAAGCAAAGAAACATGGGTATTTTTGTAACGGATTTGATAAGTAGGTGCCGGAAAACAATGTTTATGGTCGTTTCGAAATCTAATATTCATTGAAAACTCTTATAATTGTCATACTTTTTAAACGAATTTGATGATCGGATGCAAGAAAACAATGTTGGAGGATGTTCCGAAATTTGACTTTTGACTTTATTTGGAACGGGTTTGATTAGCAGATATTCAATAAACGGGAAGTCGCGATCTTGGATTTTGGAATGAACACAAACATTGTTTTCCGGCTCTTGTGATGTGATGTGATGTGAAGTGAAGCCACCATCAGTTCAAGGACTTGCCAGTGGATGCGGGTAGACTTACAGTAGCCCCGATATGACTCATCCACTCACCTTCTTACTATAGCTGTTACCGAAAAGCGAACAAAAAGGGTTGGGCGGATACGTAAGTAGAGTCACTTACTCGTATTCCGCGGGAATAAAAGATGCTCTTCCAACCATAATATCCAGTGCATGGATGAAGCATATCGCTATACATGCTTGAACCCGCCTGATGGTTTGTTTGAGAAGGGCGCGTCAGACTCATTTCAAACCTTCAGAAGGAAACAAGTTTCCTTCAAGTGACTTGGGCTGGCTATCCACAATCCCTCGTCCAGTCATCAATTCGTCCGATGCCCTGATGCTCCCTCCCCTTTACGCCTCCGTGCAAAATGTTTTATATTGATAAATACAATGAAACATAGTGTAATGAAATTAATATAACATAAAATGATATAATAGATTACAAAATAATATAATATAACATAACATAATATAATATATTTTAATTTAATATAATATAATACAATGATATAAAATAACAGTTAATGTAGTGTAAGTTATGCTCTTATCTTGGCAATACTGCAGGAAGTAGAATATTTCTCTTCTAATAATAATAATAATATCCACATCTATAAAAATAATATATGTTATTATTATTGATGACAAATTAATAATAATAACAATAAATATAATAATGAAAATAACAATAAAAAACAATATAATATAGTACAATGAATTATATAATAAATAATAGAATAAATAAAATGATATGTTGCGATATGCTATGATATTATATTACTTGAATTTATATGTCATTTCTCATTCTGCCATCAACGCATTCCATCGACCATTTGTCACCACAGACACACTTGTAGGCATGAAGCTCAGCTTGTGACGACCTTGACATTTAGTTGAAAGTTACTTTAAAAATGATAACTTATAAGGAAAACAAATTTATATTTTGCGCAGAGGTACGTAGTACTACTAATAATAAACCCTATAATATAATATAATATAATACAACATAATGCAATACAATATAACACAATACAATAGAATTCAATATAATATAATATTATATAATATAATAAAATATAATACAATATAATACAATATAATATGATATAATGCAATGCAGTATAATACCATACAACATAGTATATAATAACATAAAATAGTGTAAGACGATAATATATGAAATAATATGCTATGATACAATATAACAGGTAATATCGCAGTGTAAGTTACGCTCTTCTAATAAAAATAATAATAATAATACATGATGTAATAAACAACACAATTATATGTTGTAATATACTATGATAAACACTGCACTTTAGGATGGGCTTCAACCTACAAGCCATTTCGCACCCTCTCATTCTGCTACTAACGCAGAAGGCGATAGCACCCAGTCGACGCCGTTCTATTGACCAAATGTCATCATAGACGCTCGGGGAGGCATGAGATAGGGACTTGTGAGGACTTAGTTATCTCACCATTTGACGACCCAAACATTGTTTTCCGGCTCTTACTCATAAACTCCATTCCGAAAATATCCATATGACTAGGTTTTACAATCTTCACTGCACAAACTTCTTTAACGAAGTAAATAGCAAATAACGTAAAATTTTTTTACGAATCAACTCGATTTACGAGCCCCCGCTTAGTTCGTAAATGGAGGTTTCGGTGTACTTTCGGAACGGAATTGATGAGCGGATGTAGCAAAACGATGGTTGAAGTAGTTTCAAAAGTCAAGGTATCCACTTCTGATTCGTTGATATTTATCAATAACCGTAACAAAATGTATACTTTCGGAACGGTATTCATGAGTAGATGTCGGAAAACGATGTTTGCGCTCGTTTAGCACCCCCTCCGCCAACCTTTGTATACCATTTACCAATTCTTTTTTCTCCTCTCTCTCACCTTTTTAGCAAGAGCACTATTACTGGTCTGTTATGCTTGTTGTTTTCAACTAGTTACAGTGTTTTAAATTTAATTTTAAATGTTAGTTTTAATTCTAGTGTTAAGCCTAAATGTATCTGTTGGATCATTGTAATCTATTGATACAAATAATGAGGAGGTTTTATGCCTGCTGGAGAGAGAGATTGCCAAATTTCATCTCCACCGGGCTTTTTCCTGCTCCCAAATAAATAAATAAATATGCATGAGCAAATGAAAACTGCAAAAAGTAGTTCAAAATACGTATCCGCACTGTAAGTATTACACCTTAGCGAAAGTGTAAAGAAGTGACAGTGGATATTTGAAGTTGATTGTGACAAACAAAGTGAATTTGATTAGAAATAAAATAAAACTAAAAGGCCATCGCAAGAAGGTGATTTATTAAGTAATTTGTCGATTCAATATGAATTTATATTAAGAAATGCCAAATGTCTTAAAAATGCAAGAAACGTCCAGATCTGGTATAACAGATCGGCTGAAAAGTTCGTATCGTTTCTATGAGAGGCGCCACTAGAATTAAATCCATACCATTTTCAGTTAGTACCAACCTTCAAAAGATACGTGTATAAATTTGACAGCTGTCTGATTATTAGTTTGTGAGATATTGCATTTTGAGTGAAGCTACTTTTGTTATTGTGAAAAAAACTGGAAAAAAAGGAATTTCGTGTGTTGATGAAACACTACTTTTTGATGAAAAAAAGTGCCGCCAATACCAAAAAATGGCTTGATGAGTGTTATCCAGACTCTGCACCGGGCGAAGCAACAATTCGTAAGTGGTTTGCAAAATTTCGTACTCGTCATATGAGCACCGAAGACGATGAACGACGATTTCGTCGATATATAACAATGGACGAAACATGGCTCAATCACTTCACTCCGGAGTCCAATCGACAGTCAGCTAAGTGGACTGCACGCGATGAACCGAACCCAAAGCGTGGAAAGACTCAACAATCGGCCGGTAAGGTTATGGCGTCTGTATTTTGGGATTCGCATGGTATAATTTTCATCGACTACCTTAAAAAGGGAAAAACCATCAACAGTGACTATTATATAGCGTTATTAGAGCGTTTGAAGGACGAAATTTTTTAAAAAAAAAACGGCCTCATTTGAAGAAGAAAAAAGTTTTGTTTCATCAAGACAATGCACCGTGTCACAAGTCGATGAAAACCATGCTGAAATTGAACGAATTGGGCTTCGAATTGCTCCCTCATTCACCGTATTCTCCAGATTTAACCCCCAGTGACATTTTCCTGTTCTCAGACCTCAAGAGAATGCTCGCTGGTAAAAAATTTAGAAGCAATGAAGAGGTAATCGCTGAAACTGAGGCCTATTTTGAGGCACAGGACAAATCGTACTACAAAAATGGTATCAAAAAGTTGGAAGATCGCTAAAATCGCTGTATCGCCTCTGATGGCAATTATGTTGAATAATAAAAACGAATTTTGGCAAAAAAAATGTGTGTTTCTATTAAACGATACGAACTTTTCAGCCGAACTGTTAATCTAAAAAAAAACAAATTTCCAAAAATCGACTTTGGAACAAAATTATTTGAGAATTCTGAAATCTGTTTTTAGTGCCAAATGTCTCAAAAATGCATAACAAGTCGAGATCTGGTGTTTTCTAAAAAAAATTTGTGACTAAAAAATGTTTCGAAATAACACCCGATCTCGACGTTCCGCGTAAGAAAACGGCATGAAAAACCGTGAATAAAAAGACCTCGGTGTAGTTAGGAAAATGTGCAACATAGCTGTTACAATGACGCAAAAACTCGTAGCAAATGCATCTAATTTCATCTTACTCTTAAAATCAATCTATGTAACAGAGACAGCAGACCTCAGTCTAAATAAAGTTTTTCGTATATGAGATGTAACTACTGGAGATGAGATGAATCAGGGCACCGCCAACCTTGCGCAAAATGGTTAAGAAAACATGTGCTGTTCATTTATGTCGTTTTCGCTTGATGCCAAGCCTAACCCAGTTTCCACTCTAACTGCTGTTAAACCGTTTGTTTGAAGCTACTTTCAACGTTGTTGAACTGAAAATCGAGTAAGTTTTGAACCTGATTTTTATATCAGGTTTACTCACGTTGCTAAGTTGCGAACCCAACACAGTTTTGTAAAAAGTGTTTGTTTGATGAAGCTACCCTGGGTCAGTTTCAGTTTTCTCAAGCGAAAACGACGTTAGTATCCATACTCAATTAAGCATGTGACCGGAAATAGTGGAGCACGTGGATCGAGTAGGCCTCATGAAATTTTCATGCAAAACAGCTCGCTGCGCCCCAAGCAATATTTCTACTGATCTAGTACTTATATTTTACTCTTCTCACTAACGCGCCAAACAATCATTGAAGATCTAATAAAACCGATTTTCTAGATTTTCTCAATTTTCTCGAAGGATATTCCATATTATTTATATGCTATATGTTAGGGAAAGTCGACACCGATAGCAAAAAAAAAGAAAACAATGTGTAAATCCGTGCAGCCATACCCGTACATACATTTTGAAACTTTGTTTTTAATATACATATATACCGATTTATTCCTATTCGCTTTGATAAACAAGCTTCCGGAAATGTCGCTCATCACTACTGATCAAATATTTATATTGTGGAGCTTTGTAACGAGTATCGCTGTCCTCAATCTACTCATCAAACCCATTCCTAAAATACTTTATTCTGATGTTCTGTAACAAATATCAATGACCCGGAAATCGCTATACTGTAAATTGAAATGACTCAAACATCGTTTTCCAACACCTACTGATCAAACCCGTTCCGTAAATAAAGACTGTCCCAGAAAGTATGGACGCAATCAAAAACCGCTACCATTTCGCAATGGATCAGAATCTGTCAATTTTTATGGCTGCGTCCTGTTGTTTACACTCTTCTGTAACCACTTATGCAGTTGTTTATTCGTTTTCATTAGTATGTTTCGAAATGCGTGGACTTTCAGCAGAACAACTTCGAAAAATTGTGTACAAATGGTGCACAGAACGCGGATTGTCACCGAGAACGATAGCAAAAATGGAAGAAGTAATAGAAAAAGCCGTGCGAAATGCAATCAGGAAGTTCGGTGAGGATAACACCTTTGAGGATAAACCGAAAACGGGTCGAAAAAAAGGTCCTGCTAATCCTCAATTGGATAAACGTATACTGAAGCCATTCGAGCAAAAGAAGGAGGTTTCAGTTCGGGATGTGGCCAAAAAAGTGGGTACTTCGAAGTCAAATGTTCTTCGTGCTAAAGAACGTTTGGATCTTCGAACCTATAAGAAGCAGAAACAACCAAAACGTAGTCCGAAACAAGAAGCATCGATCAAGCCGAGGGTTCGAAAGCTGTACAATACGATTCTTGCTGAAAATTTGAACTGCATAATCATGGACGACGAAACCTACGTGAAACTCGATTACAAATCTTTGCCGGGACCACAATATTATACGGTGCGAGAAGGGCAAGTGTTAAACCAGTCCGAGACATCGATTGAAGTCGAAAAATTTTGTAAGAAAGCTATAGTCGGGCAAGCAATGTGTAGCTGCGGTAAAATTTCGAAACCCTTCATCACCACTGCTTCAATGATCAACGAAATATACATCAAGGAATGTTTACAAAAACGACTTCTAGTGTGAACCCCTTGTGTAATACGACCTGATATTGTTGTCTTCTGGTTAGATCTTGCTTCTTGCCACTACTCGAAATCAACGATAGGATGGTATACTACCAAAAATGTCACCTTCGTCATTGTGAAGACATGAATCCACCAAATTGCCCACAACTTCGACCAATTGAGGAATTTTGGGCATTGCCGAAGGCACATCTTATGAAACATGTCTCGGCAGCCGAAACCATTTAACAGTTCGAAAAAGATTTTAAAAAAGTGTCAAAACTTGTCTCCAAGAAGTCTGTACGGAATTTAATGAGGAACGTTCGCAAGAAGGTGCGCCAGCTAGTCTACAATGGCTAAGTAGCAAATGTTGAGAATAATATTCTGTTGTTGTAGTCTTATATTATCAGTATATCGAATGAAATTTGAATATCTAACACTTGTGAATTATTTACAACGAAATTAAAGTGCGTTCGTACTTTCTGGGACAGTCTTTACTCATATTCTGAAGCTTGGTAACAAATATCGATATACCGAAAGTTGCCATCTTAAATTTTGAAACGACTTCAAACATCCTTTTCCGGCCTTTTCATTTCAAATCTGTTCCCAGAATATACAACACGTATGTTGTCAGAGCATGTTTCCATGTTATGCGAAACCTCTTTTTACGAAGTCGGTACGTTAAAAAAGGCTTACGTTATTTGGAATTTACAACATGAAAAAAGTTTACGTTATTTTTTATTTATTTCACAAAAAGAGTTACGTAAATGGAGGAACATACAAATAGTTTTCGTAAAAGGAGGTAACGTAAACGTAACGGGAAGTAAACACGAAAAGTACACTATTCAAATTTCTTGCAAGAATGTGTGTAACGAAATATGACAGACGAAAGGTCCGTATGAATAAAATGTAGTAAAGTCTGTTGTTTGTAGTATCTTCTCAAAAACAAAGTCCACAGAGTATAACGCGGTTTGGTATGAATAAAAAACAAGTTCGAACATGTAGTTAATGCTACTTCCGAATTTAAGCATTTACTGCATACCGTATCGACACAGAGCCGGAAATGCATGCACAAAGCAAGAAACGTACTTACATCTGTAAAAATGCCACTTTTTTAATTTCTGTATTTCACTTTATCAGCAAACACACGAGTAGCAACCTCTAGAGCCACCTACCGAAAACTTGTAGTAAATACTACATTTTGTAGCATGTTTTGACAGGAACGTGATCCACACGTAGCATTTATTACCGAAATTCAAGCATGCTACGTTTTATTCATACGGCACAAGGTGTCGAATTCAATTTCAGAAATCAGAAGTTGTAATTTGAAGGGGAAAAATTTGTTTTTTTCAGTATCAGAAGTTGTTAATATAAGCTGTAAACGTTTTGTATCGAATAATACAGTTTCATTTAAAAGCACTCTAGCTCAATCATCCAGAATTTCTTCTAAAAGTTCGTGATGGAAATCAATATCGTTTTCGAAATCATTCATTGTTTGTTTGATTTCTGATTTGAAACATCAGAGTAAGTTGACCAACGCATTTACGGAAACAATCAGTACATATTCGTTACCAATCTTCGAATTGAGATCATTGAGCTCGAGTTTAGTATTTGACAGTTTTAAATTATTCGACAGCCTGTTGTTGAGATCGATAAAATGATGAACAAATGGACAAGCTAGCTCTCAAACTCTCAAGCTCCTAATCATCCCGGTCAGAGGGACAATAAATTACTCGCCTACTTAGTCTCTATTCAGTCAATTCTCACCTCCATTAATTTTTCACCAAAGGTGAATCTCATCTGTTTTCTCTCTTGTGGTTGTGCAATTTCGCACAGGAGGATTTGTCGTAAATACCATTTTTTTATGAAAATCTATTTCCTCTCCCCACCCATATATCTGCATAGATACACCGGGCAGATTGCTTTTGTTGGGATGTTGCCGACTGACTGTCGAAGAGAACGGAAGACATGGGCTACGGAGAAAAATCGATCGCTTCGCTATCCGGTGTTTTGTATTGCAAGCTGCATTGCATGGAAAATTTCCAAAGGTAATAAATTTCGAATAAAACTTTTCTTCCTGTACATTCATTGCCATTAAGGTTTGGTGCTGGCAAAGCATTAGTATGCCAGGTTCAGTATACTATGGAGGAAAACCAGAAGGTGTCCATCGCATAAGCTGACTAAGTGGAGTTATCCCTATATTTATGCCCGAGTATATGATCTGACAGTTCAGTGCGAGAAGACTTTGGATCGAATTTTGTCAATGTTGAAAACATAATGTCGGCTGAGAGCAATTCGTAAAAGATTTTGACGGATTTCGACGCTAAAAGTGACAAACAAATAAAACCAATAAATCTCCGTTCTTTTTCATTCAACTGACACATTTTTTCTTCCCCATTAGTATGCTTTCACGAGGATTAAATTTGAGACAACATTGTAAACTTGACACCATTTAGTACTCAGCCTTTTTTCCGTTGAACGCTGGACAATTGGCCGCAACGGAATCTATTCATAGCCGCCATTTAAGCTTATTTACGACCACTCCGGTGTCATTTAAGTACCCAAAACGTGCGAACGAATACGAAGCAATAGTAAAGTGTGAAACACTATCCACCGGTGCCGTACCGAATGTCAGGCAAACACGCGCGCCCTCTTCCGTAAGCGATAGTTCATAATCCAGCTAGAATTTATTGCATCCTCCTACACTTTTGGACTGAACTCGGCAGTCGTCTGCGTCCCTTTTATCTGCAGTAGAATTCATAGAACCATTTAATTGCACTCATATCGTATCGAGTGTCACGACAAGAAGCTTTTGGCCATTAGCTCGTATTACACAAGGGGTTCACATTAGAAGGCGAAGCCTTTGAATTGCAGTTCCCGAGGCTAGCGCATCCTTGTGGGCGTTCCAAGGTGCACACAAAACACTATCGATTCGGGTTGGAAGTTTGTTTGAGTAATTGGATGCGACTACACGATGGCGCCTACGTTTTCAACTATGCACTAGTGAAAACAAGTGACTTTTCAGATTCTCGATGAAACATTGTGTCTAATTTTAAGGTAAACTTCTATGTCATTATTAAATACCATTTGATTGAGTACGTCGAGATCCGTAAATGTCTCAGCTTCGTTGTTTTGATTTGTGTGAGAGAGAAAGAGAGATAGAAATTTGCACTGAATTTTGTCGTCAAAAGTCGTACTGAATTTCATCTGTGCATCAAATAATTTTCGTTATGCGAATATAGATGACCAACTGTTTGATAACAATGAAGTCCCGATATTTGGATCTAGAAGTGAGAAAGAAGTGGACTGCGAAATTTGTTCCTGTTTGAAAAAAGTAGTTACCTGATAGTAAAAAACAACTTTACTTAATTCTAAGTGTTTGTCCAAAAGAAGAGAACCATTCAAACGGTAACGGACGGCAGCTTGGGACTAAATTGCCATCATTTAAAATTGATATTCTTGGTAGCCGGCTGCCAAGAGTTTGAAGATAAATTACTATTTATTACTAGCTGACCCGTCGAACTTCGTCTCGTCCAATAATTATTTGTTCGAATTTGTTTTCGGACAGCAGAATTGTGGTTAACGTTTCCCTCTATTATTTTTCTGATTACTTAACCTACAATCAATAGAATTCGATACACATTCGCTTTAGCCCAGAAAAGAAATATCACCAAAAATTAATGGGAAAATGTGAAGTACTTCTGTTAATAAAAAATTGAGCAAATGCATAGATCGTCATCTAATCCTTTGACTCAATGTACTGAACAGAGATCCATCTCTAACGGCTTCGACATAAAGGATATAAGGTGCCACATTTTCTCTTCCAGATGTGATTCTTGCTTTTGATAATTGATAAAAAAGCTCACTAACCAGAATTTTGTATTGATAAACTTAACACAATGGTCAAGAGTTTCTCTTCTAGAGATGTTCATTCGGTATAGTAGGATATTTTTTACAATTTGTATTTAGTCAAATGACTTAGATCTGACTTAAACATCATTCTGAATAGTCCGCTTTTTTAGGAATTACTCATATTTGAACGTTCTCCCGACGCAATAGAACAAACTTTGAAGCAGGTTCTTGTACAGCTTTTAAGCAGCGAGGAAATTTTTTCAGAAATTGTTCTGTACGTTCAAAATTCCAAAAAGTGCCACGCGAACTTTAGAGCTCTAATAAAGTGGATATTTTTGAGCTACTGTGGAACTTTTGGTTGCTTAGAGAGACGACGCTTGAATTTTAATTTGATATTGATCTTACCAATTTGAGTATTTTTCAATATGCAATATGAAACGGCTGTCTCAATCCATTATGGTAATCATCATGAACATTGATATCTAATTGCCACTTATTATGTCCGCTTACTATAATCTAAATGATTAGAAAGCAAAAGGCAAGTAAAATCTCTTAGTTTAACCTAAGCGTTCAGCGAGTTGATTAGTTCAACTCGCGCCCGCGATGACCAATACTGTTCATCTGACTCCATTGAACACAATTCATCAAATGGGAAATGATGGTACTTTTTCTCCTGCCTACAGCGGTTTTCTAGAACACATGACTGAACATTCCGTCATTAAGTCATTTGGCAAGCAATAATTTTGCTACCCAATTTAGCACGCGGCTTGAAATGACGAATCAAATGGATCAAGTATGCATGTGAAATCTCCACACCCAACAACTCGTAGCGCAATTTTTTCAACGATATATATACCGTTTTCGTGTTTGAACCTACACGCGGGCGACTCAGACTCCGAGTAAAACGAACACGTGGTACGCGCCCTAAACAACAACTCATAAAAAAAGAAAAAATAAACAAACTCGCATGGATGTCGTGGTGCGACCCGAGAAAATTTTCAGAGCGAAACCACACGATTGGAGTCCGACCACAGGTTGCTAAAACAAACATCTCAAAAGTTGTTCGGGCGACTCTGGGCCAGCTCTCGGGCTGCTCTTGTCAATGTACGAAAACGGTAATAGTATTCTTTTCTTCGACTGCCAAATACTTATGCAACTCGTTATGCCCCAAACACCTATCGATGATCTAGCAAGAATAGCCTATACTGTAAAATCTAATAAAGATACAAAAATTCGTTCAAGACATGAAATGTGCGTCTTTTCCTTAGCTTCCAAATAAGTAATTCCATAAAACAACCTTTAAAATTAATATAATGGAAAAAGTTAAAAATTAATAAACAAATAAAAAAAAATCAAACTTGGGCCTGAATTTTTTTTCTTTTTTTTTATTGAAAAAAGAAGCTTTAGGGGTTTAACTCAATCTTGGTAAAGTTTCAGAGTGAAAAGATCAATATTTTCGGAGCAGTGAATTTTTCAATTACGACCCGCACGCACGAAGCGTACTGCAGCGCAATTCGCTCGGATACGGCGTGCGGCTCAACATAGTGAAACGATTCTGTTCCAGAAATAGTTTTACATTTTTCGAAACGATTTCTCTGCTTTTATATAATCTTCCGAACATTTTTATATGACTGAAATATTGGCTAGAGAAGATGCTTTTCTAGCTCACTCGTACTATTCATTTGCGGTCGAAATTTGACGAAATTGAAAATCCTTAGCTTTCAATAAGAAAAAGACGCACATTTCATGTCTTGGACGAATTTTTGTATCTTTATTAGATTTTACAGTATAGGCTGTTGAAAACAAGCTCTTTTTTGAAAACGCGAAATTTCAAAAAATCATATATCGAAAATTTCACGTACCATATTGAAATAAAAAAATACGTGTCTCACCCGATTTTTTTTTTTTGAATGTTTGTTGTCAAACGTTCCGAAAATACCCATATTGTTAGGAGTTTTAAGCAATATCAATAAACCAGAAGCCGCCATCTTGGATTTCGAAACGAGCACAAACTTCATTTTCTTGCACTTACTCTTCACATCCGTTCCGAAAATAGCCATATGATGGTCGGTTTGAACATTCATTACACAAAACTTTTTTTACGAAGTAAATCGCAAATAACGCAAATTTTTTTTGCGAAGTACCTCATTTTACAAACCCCCGTTTAGTTCGTAAATGGAGGTTTCGATGTAAATCTCCTCAAGACATAGAAAAAGCATTCGACAGTGTTTGGCACAAAGGTTTAATAGCAAAAATGTCTGATTTCCAGTTTCCTATTTATTTGATCAAAATGATTCAAAATTATTTAATTGATCGTACTCTTCAGGTTAGCTATCAGAATTGTAAATCTGAATTGCTACCCGTACGAGCCGGTGTTCCGCAGGGTTCGAGCGTAGCTCCAATCTTGTATAATATTTTCACTTCTGATCTTCCAAATCTATCCGTTGGTTGTCAGAAATCTCTATTCTGTGACGACACAAGTCTGTTAGCCACAGGTAGAAATCTAAGAGTGATCTGCAGTCGCCTACAAAGAAGTTTAAATATTTTCAGTGATGATCTTTCAAAATGGAAAATTAAACCAAATGCAGCAAAAACGCATTTAATTATCTTTCCTCATAAGCCAAGCGCTTCTTTTCTTAAGCCAAGCAATAATCACATTTTCAAATTGAATGGCTTGGAATTGACATGGTCTGATCAAGCTAAATACTTAGGTTTAACGTATGACAAAAAACTCACTTTCGAGGATCACATTGAAGGAATCCAGGCAAAGTGTAATAAATATATTAAATGTTTATATCTTCTTATAAACAGAAACTCTAAGCTCTGTCTAAAAAACAAATTATTAATTAATAAACAAATTTTCAGACCAGCCATGCTTTATGCAGTACCAATTTGGTCGAGTTGTTGTTCCACCAGGAAGAAAACGCTTCAAGGATTCAGAATAAAATTCTGAAAATGATTTTGAAGCGTCCTCCCAGGTTTAGTACAAATGAGTTACACAGACTCACAAATATAGAACCATTAGATGTAATGTCACATAATATTATAAGCAAATTCCGACAAAAATCGATGCAATCTTCAATTGAATCGATTCGCTCTCTGTATTAGTTAGTTAGTTAGTTTTCTTTATTAAAGAGACTTTCAGCCGGTGGAGGTCTCTAAGGAGAGTATCGAAAATAAGCTATCTACAAGTTTTTCCTTCAAATTACGATAAAAAACGATATTTTATTCAAACTAAAAATTGATTCTTTATTGTATAAGGTTCAACTTGAGCATAATGAAAACCGGATGAAATTTATGTTATTCCTTCACGAATTTTCGAACTTTTGATCGAACGCTATTCATCAAGTTCCGGACAAGTGTTGCATCGTATTTTTTGGACGCTTGGGTCTAAATTTTTTTTAACTCCTGCATGTTCCCAGATGCCTTACCTGTCTTCTTAAAGACCCGATTGCCCAGTAACGTTCGATGGGTCGAAGCTGAGGGCAATTTGGTGGATTGATATTTTTCTCAACGAAATTTATACCCTTTTCCGCAAGCCAATTGAGAGTGGTTTTGGCATAGTGAGCCGATGCTAAATCCGACCAAAACAGTGGAGCTGTACTATACTTCTTATAGAAAGGCAGCAATCTCTTCTGGAGACACTCAGAACGATAGATTTCTGCATTTATAGTTCCGATAGTGTGAAAAATGGTTGACTTCAAACCACAGGAACATATAGCTAGCCATACTTTTCGATCAAATTTCCCCTCTTGAATCGACATGTCCGCATCGCTCACATTCTCCCCAACGACGACAGTAATGAATTGCGGACGTGGGAGGGTTTTTAAGTCCTTCTTTACATAAGTCGGATCGTCCATCAAAAAGCTTGCATCCGGACACTGCAAAACACACGAATACAATTTCCGGGCCCTTGTTGCTGCTCGCTTCTTCTGTTCTACACTTTGTTTCGAGATTTTCTGCTTCTTGTAGGTCTTCATGTGATTTCACCTCTTGATACGCTGGATCATTCCGACACTCGTTCTTGCTTTTTTGGATCACGTATTGACATTGATTTGTTCTTAATGATTAGAGATACCACTTTATGGTCCAGTTTCGGGTTGGAAGAACCGGGTTTTTCTGCCTCTTCCTGGTAGCTCATCCGAAGAATCCCAGTGTTCCCCAAACTTTTTAATGATGGTTTTCACACTGCCATGATGAATTCTAAATCGCTTCGCCCATTTTCGCATAGTAATCCCCTTCTCACTTAGCGATGTGTCCAGAACCTTAATTTTCACTTCCTTTTCAATATGCGACATTTTGAAAACGCAGAATTTCAACCGCACAAACAAGTAAACAAACGAAAGCTGACAGCCAAACGCACAGCTGAGCATAAAAAACCATCACAAATACATGCGTACAACACAAATGTAAGTGTGTATGTGGATAGCTTATTTTAGATACACTCCTTAGGTGCAGATTATACTGAAAAATTAAAAAATATGTTCACGGTAATAATCAACTTTCTTTGTTTGATTTCTCATTTCATGTAGTAGCAGGAATGCCAAATTAAACTTTCAAATATCAGTGAACGCTAAGTGCTCAACTATGTAGGTGCAAAAAATAAACCGTGCAAAGCAATTTCAAAAGTCTGAAAATTTTATGAAATATTATTTCGTAAAAAAACCTTGGAAGTCTACAAAACCAATAGGCGACAAAACGTCTTCCGGTCCTTAAATATGGTCTAACTATTCGTGCTTCATAGATTGTCCCTGGATTCCGTCATTTGAGAAAATCTGAATCAAATTGTAAAGTTTTCCCGAAATATGTGAAAAATGTCAATACAAAAGAGATTCTTAGCAACCCTGCTGGGAAGTATGAGTGGTTCTAGAGTACTCACATTTATTTGATGCATATATAACATTAAAGTACGGCTAAACGATCAAAGAATGATACGGTGTTACGTGAAGTGGACAACCGAAACATAATAACACTTAACCAAATCCGTGAATGAAGCTATTTGCATGATTTATTTTTGGCACGGTTTAAATGGTGTGACGCAATTAACAACTTTGTTTGATGTTTTTCTATCACTACCTAACGAGTAGTAGATTGAATGACTCAATGCCATCTCATATCGTCACTCGTGGGGCAAAGTCTGGTCACTTCCGTATGCCTCACAAGTTGCGAGTCGAAGCAACCCATGCGCAACAGTGGCACGTGACGTCTGCAGTCTCAAAGCGGATTAGAGAAGGGTGTATGGTTCCGGCCCTGTTTCCGAGGGATACTTTATGGTAAGTTTTCATTTTTCGTTATTCCATTCATGTATCTGTTTCAATTTAATGCTTGTAGGAAATTTCATTTTCATGTAAATTGGAGTGATTAGAATAACTGGCGTTTATCAGCAATGTCGAAGTAAGTCTTTTAAAAGTACGATGCATAAGTTGCAAACTTTGGATCACCTTCTGTTGAAAAGTTGTGATTGATGTTTTCGAAGCGGTCAAATGATGTTTCCTTCCAGGTACTGAAATTTCAATGAATTCCGAGTAAAGAATAATTTCAACGCTCGGAACAAATTGTAGCCGAGAACTTTTCGATCTCGATTATTGAATAAATCCAATTGCCATTTAATTTAAAACACCGTGGATAACCTTATGCGGGAACCAGCTAATTTAACTAATCAGATCCGAGATGAATCAAATTATCATCGACTCTTTAGTTAATCCGGTGACTCATCTTCCGGCAGGTAGAAGGTGGTTGACTTTCGGTAGCAAGGTCACGAAAATGAAATACTGCGTCGAAAAAAAAGATACTCATAAATTTATCTTTCCAATTAACACTTAGCTTAATAGCTTAGAACGATAAACAGACTCCAGGATGAGTTGTACGTGTGTCAAGATGTCTACGGCAACGACGACAACACGGGGTGGGGCCAAGTAACCAAGCAAGTGAGCGCGGTATTAAAATGGGAAAAACCGGATGTTGATGCTTGGCGCGGGTTCAACAGCCAGCCGGTGGTGAGAGAGAAAAAAATGTAGAAAAGTTTTTCACCTTGTACGGCCACGGTGGAAACTTTTCAATCCGGCGTAATTTTCGTTCAACGAAAGAGGATCATAAATCTTCTCCGGAACTCGTAAAATTATATCTTTTATATCTTAATCGGGCTGAAACGTCACGCGTGGTAGTGGCCAGGGTAGTTGTGATACATACTTTGTAGCTCACTTCAGCAGTCGCATACAATTGGCGAGATAATAAAGCTTACGAAGGAATTTACATAATTTTCCACTTCTGAAGTAGGTTTTCGTGTCGATCGGCAACGCGCACAGTCCCCGTTAGGATTCGGTGCGACCAGTGCAACTCGGCTAATGGCGTCCAATGTTGTTATCAGGTCGTATGTTTGCTCCATTTTTTTAGCTTCTTTGTTTGTATTTAGGTTGATATAAGCACCATTTTTTCAAATTTACTAGTATTCCATTGATATAACCTTCTGTCGGATCGTTTCGATTTCTCAGAAGTAGTACTTCTCCGGCGAACGACCGCAACTTGGTTAAAGCCGGGTATAAATAAATGACATAAAAAAGTAGTACTTTACACGCTCTACCGATAATTTTTAAGCTGTAATGAATAGTTTCTCATAATTTTTAGGTTATCGCATGAATGCTTCCCTCTTAAATATTATGATTACGGTGAAAGCTATTCACACCGATTTTTTTGGAAAAAAGGTTATGGTTGGCAGGCACAATATGAGAATGTGTAAAAAAATCTTCTATGTTCTTCACAACTGACACACTGAATGCCAAAGTCTAATATTCGGCCGCTTGAACACATCTTTATTCTATCGGGATTATGATGGAATTGTCACTATTAAAAAAAAGGCCTTTGACTGACCGGAAATATCAGAGAACAAATGAGGCCAACAGATAACCTTCGAAAAAACTAGAAGAATTGGTCTAAAGTTCAAGCAAAAATCATAGGAGAAACTTTTATGGAAATGCTAGCATTTCAGCATGCGGGAAATTTAAGGAGAAAATTTATAAAAGATGCTTTACTAATCAGGAATTAGAATAAATTGGCTCAAATGGCACGTTCCCCTGGTTGTTCGTAGATTTTTGCATTGCATGACATCTCATCATTTGCCTGATCAGAAGGGAAGGATAAACGGAACATGGAGAGGAATTTTGCAACGGATGAAGTGGGAAAACAGCACAAATCAAAGAGAAACAACTTGTTCTGTACCCCCGAAAGGATGCGGAACGATCTACACTTGTGCCAAAATGCACATTGAATACAACCTCCAGCCCCCAAAAGAATTTAGAAGTGACAATATTCTGCGTTCCCGGAAAGCTGCAGAACGATACACAATATTTATGAGCAGAAGTAAATTTGGCACACCATAAGGGATGCCAAACAATCTCTTAAAACACTTTAAGGTCGTCACCACATTGGGTGAGAAACGATTGAATATCCTTCAATTTTAGCTCCCCATACACAGATTCAACCGTGTATGAACCAAAAACCGGAATACGAAGTTGTGTCAATGCGTGAGAGTTGATATGAAGTATCGTAATCGAATTCACAAAATTCTCACGAATAATACTCAGCACGTTGAATAATAGTCATGTGATGGTTGAGTTAGCAATGTCAGAGCTATGAAAGTTGAGAGTTGACTGAAAAAAAATAAAATCAGTTATCGACGTTTTATGCATTTCAAAAACTAAGCAAGAAAACCGGATAGCTCGCGTATTTTCGGAAATGCGCTTGAAAACCGCGTAACTTCGAAAATCTGCGTAAAGACCTCAGTATACTACAATGAAGCATTGAAAAATTCGGTAGACAAACAAAATAGTGTATTAAAAGGCTGTCCCAGAAAGTATGGACGCACTTTGATTTTGCTGTAAATAATTCACAAATTTAGATTTTCAAATTTTATTCGATATACAGATAATATTAGTCTACAACAACAGAATATTATTCTCAACATTTGCTACTTAACCATTGTAGACTAGCTGGCGCACCTTCTTGGCAATGTTCCTCATTAAATTCCTTACAGACTTCTTGGCGACAAGTTTTGACACTTTTTCCCAATCTTTTTCGAACTGTTGAATGGTTTCGGCTGCCGAGAAATGTTTCCTAAGATGTGCCTTTGTTAATGCCCAAAATTCCTCAATTGGTCGAAGTTGTGGGAAATTTGGTGGATTCATGTCTTTTGGGACGAAAGTGACATTTTTCGTAGTATACCATTCTACCGTTGATTTCGAGTAGTGGCAAGAAGCAAGATCTGGCCAGAAGACAACAGGATCCTTGTGGCTTCGAATCATGGGTAGAAGTCGTTTTTGTAAACATTCCTTGATGTATATTTCGCTGTTCATTGAAGCAGTGGTGATGAAGGGTTTCGGAATCTTACCGCAGCTACAAATTGCTTGCCAGAACATAGCTTTCTTACCAAATTTTTCGAGTTCAATCGTTGTCTCGGACTGGTTTAACACTTGCCCTTCTCGCACCGTATAATATTGTGGTCCCGGCAAGGATTTGTAAACGAATTTCACGTAGGTTTCGTCGTCCATGATTATGCAGTTCAAATTTCCAGCAAGAATCGTATTGTACAACTTTCGAACCCTCGGCCTGATCGATGCTTCTTGTTTCGGACTACGTTTTGGTTGTTTCTGCTTCTCATAGATTCGAAGATTCAAACGTTCTGTAGCACGAAGAACATTTGACTTCGAAGTGCCAACTTTTTTGCCACATCCCGAACTGAAACCTCCTTCTTTTGCTCGAACGCTTTCAGTATACGTTTATCCAACTGAGGGTTAGCAGGACCTTTTCTTCGACCTGTTTTCGAAGACAAATTAACATGGCATGCAACGGAAAAAAATCAGTAATACACAGACAACCTCAAATCATTTCCATCGTTTTGACTGAAGCTACAAATCTCTTGCATAAGTATATAAGCAAAACCTTGGTATTACATTCCTTTTATGAAATTTGGTATTTCTATTTAAGCAGACCTCGCAGCTGTTTCATAGCGTACAAAACCATTGCATGGCTGGTGCTACGATCGTACTGATAGAAAGAATTCTTCCAGGTCGGGGCTCAAACATTCGGCAATTGGCTTGTAAGAGCAGTGTTTTCTGCATGGAACTGCCAACTATTTATTTCAATCTGTACAAAATCTATCTCGAAAAATCTATTTTGTGAGGACAAGGTTTGCGAGCAAAAAAAAAGATCGCTCCACCTAGTTTAACCCTATGGAACCAAACAAAAACTGAAACGATTCAACAAAGCCAAAAACTGCGGGGTAAAGTGTGTTTAAAAAATTATATAGCGATATTACACGTTTTGAGTCCGTGGGGTGGAGGTAATGATAGTAAAAATAAATGGTGATTTTTACTGGTACTTTTTGGCAACATTGTTTTTGACGGATCATACGTGAATCGTGTCTTGCGTCATTGTCAAACTTGTTCAGTTTAATCAAAAATTTAATCATGAATCGTCGTTTGGTCTATAATTTAATCATGAATAGGCGATGTCTAAGTTGGAGTTTTATCGAAAAATTGTGTTCAGCGACTAAGCTCATTTCTGGTTGAATTGATACGTCAACAAGCAAAATTGCCACGGCCAACATTTGCATGAAATCATCTTCAAAAATTAAATTATATTGATCGTTCTATCAATTCCAAGAAAAGCATCATCAATTTTATCAATTTTTTGGAAATCAAATCCTATAGGGGAGACCGGGCTAGTTGGCCGAATTTCGCTTTCGGAATTTCTGTACGCTTTCTGGTTAGACATTTTGATAAACGCTTTGCTCTGTCATGAAGATCAGGAAAATAATTGTTAACAATCAAATGCGGAGAAAAAAACTAACCCCAGGGCCGGGGAAAGTTGGCCGAGTTTTGAAAGATATGTGAAACACATCAGTTGTATCAATAAACGTTTTCATTAGTTAAAAAAGTCTGTATGCATCATTTTTAATATGTAAGTACGTGAAAAAAAACTTCCCTTTTTGGTTTTTGAGTCTTTTTAACTATTCTGGAATTAGTTTCGACCGCATTAGTGAAATTTTTCAGTTTTCTTTCTACCTTTTCCTCCACCAGCGTTCGCGCTTACGCTTGGTTTCATTTTTTACTCCCCCAATGCTGCTTTTATTAGAGAATTGTTAAAATTTTGGATTAATTCGGGATTCACAACCTTGACGCTCCTCCGAATCAGCCTTGGGGAGAGGTCTGTTATTTTCAGGATGGCTTACGTCTGCAACAGATTCTGTACTGATGAACGAGATTTGTTCGGGGCTGGGTCAATCGGCGAGAAACCCTGACAAGAGCTCTTAATGCTAAAAGTTTTGATGGCATTTGATGCAAAAAAATATGGAATCATATTTTCTATTGACAATTTCCAACTTATAATGATTCTAATCTCTTATTTCTTTTTGTCAATGATTTTAATTTATTTCCATTACTTATTTCTCTTGTATATTTTTCTTTATGATCATCAATATAAACATACAATCAAATTTCGTCCAAAATAAGAATAACATTTCACGAACATCCAAATGCACTTTACTCTAAGCGACCAATGAATGTTTTCGAGAACAATCACGATTAAAAAAAGTAAAAGTAGGGTTATACTGAAAACCTATATGCCATTTTGTAAAGTTTTGAATACCCGTTCCATTGGTACCATGTTCTTGGAAATCAAATATAAATTGATCCTCGTTACACGTATTACTTTACAGAAACAGAAATTTACTCACCAGTGCCGACTCCACCAGTGCAGTGCTCCACCAAAATCATTATAGATGTCGCCACTGCGCACAATAGCCTTTTCAGAAAAGCTGCTCTTCCAAACGACCGTTCGGCCAACTAGCCCCGGTCTCCCCTACCTCTTAAAAAATCTCCCCTTATTTTTGCTGTTTGTATAAAATGATAGATAGTTGCCAAAACGCCATGTACTTTTTCTCGAGCTAACGATCAACATCCTAGGTTCAGAATTCATGGCTAGAAAATAGTTCTGTCGATGATCCTATCGTCTGTATATAAAAACTTCCGCCAAACAATCGGGGAAAATCAACAAACCGCACAGTAATGGAACTCAATTTGAAGTTGCAGGTCGGTCGGTAAATACGGGCAACAACAGTATGTTCGTCTGGGATCAGGGTCATTTCGCCGAAAGCCATTTTGCCGAAAGGGTCATTTCGCCGAAAGTCATTCGCCGAAAGCCATTTTGCCGGAAGGATCATTTCGCCGAATTTGTCATTATTCTTGATATCGTAATTGAAATTGATAAAAAAAAACAAATAAAAAATGATTATGTCTACTCTCGTTTTGTTGACCTACAATCGTGATTCTGATATGATCCAGAGACTTGAATAATTTTTGTAGATTTATTCATGATTCTCAGAGCGGAATTCCCAAAATAACTTGTTGGCTTTATTAGTGTACCTATCAGGCATTTGTTTGCGGAATTTTCCGATAACTGAGTGTAGATGGAAAAATATCTAATGCGGCTTCGCCACATCGTTTTGTTTGTATGCTATCCGACTTCGCTACCGCTCGTTCGGACCTAACTTTGAGTAGACCTGGCAAACGAGGCGGTTATAGGTTTATATGCAAGAGGCCGCCGCTTCCTCAGCTGGCGTCGCCTCGACGGCTTTGTGCCACCGAGCTATCTTGGCTTCGGTTATGTGGCTGTGTCACATGCGAAGATATAAAATCAAAAAGATATTTTTGACCCTAGAAAAATTACCCTTTCGGCGAAATGGCTTTTTCGACGAAATGACCCTTTCGACGAAACGACTTTCGGCGAAATGACCCATTTGGCGAAACGACTTTCATCGAAATTCGTCTGGGCTGCCAGCTTCAAACATTTTCATAGGATTTAATTTGGACTGTTTGAGTTACTGAGTATAGAGCATAAAATTTACTTCTAGTAAATATTGTAGCAACTTTTAAAGCGTTTTCATCACAATTCACGCTTTTAAAGTCGATGGCCCTCATAACTGCATATCTACCGTACCTTTTGAAATTTTGAACACTATTTCTGTACAAAGTTTACGAGGCTACGCAGGAGTGTATTTTCAAATTATTGCTAGTAATTTTTATTCTATAATAACAAAAAAAACCTTTTTATCGGAAATCATCGCGCTTGAATAATTCAAAGAGATACAAAAAAAATGAAATTTCGAAGACGTTTACATCATGTGTAAGTTTAATTTTTCCTAAGATTGTAGTTTTCGTAGAAGAATGAACACAACTAGAAATTTTACATAAAAAAGACACTTCTGATCAAAATTGTTCTATGCCTTACCTAGTAAACCTTACAGATTTTGATTCGATTTCACAATAATGTATCACTATAGTTACCACAAGCACAACTTTTTGATCATCACAAGGAAAATCATTTGATTTCACTACGAAACATTTTAATTTATATTTTGACGTAAATTATAGCACCGTTGGTTATTCACTAAATTTATATAATCTGACGAGTTAACTATTTTTATAAAATCACTGTTTGTTCAATCTCCGATCAAAATCATCTTTTGGGTGGCCTGAAGAACGTTACTTACAGCAGGCGGCACAATCCGTAGCACAATAAACACAATATTTTCCTACATCCGATCAAAGGGTTACATATAATACTGTACAAACACAACCCGCATGACACATGATTTGTCACGAGCATTCCGTGACTTTGAGTTACATTTAGCTTCCATCCATTTGTTAGATTGGAATAATGCATGTGGATTGACCATGCATAAATTCATAAGCCACGGGCCGGGGCGTGGGACCAACTGTTTATGCACAACCGAGATGGTGCAAAATCCGATTATGGCTAGACTGGCTGAGCTTTGGCGTTGCCATGCCAGAACGGTTCTTATTTACGCAATTGCTGGAGCCAAATAGGCGCCGCCTGCTGGGCGATACCGACTACATCATACCTATACCAGTGGCAGCAGTGACGAATTCCGAAGGTTGCTTGGAGTTACAATTGGAACTTTATCAGAAATTTGTTTTCGTTTTAGTGTGACCCTGATGTTTGCGTTTCACAGAATACATGATATTGATATTTCTATGTCTGTATACATTTTGAAAGCTGGAAAGGTAACCTATTTGAAAAAATATCTTGGTTGTTTGTATGATGTATGAACTAATGTTTAAAGTCAACATTCTGTCTCCACATTACAATTTCATTACCAACAGGACATAATCAGTTAGATATGATGGAAGAGAAGCGGGCTAGGTGTTTCGGGGACTAGATTAGTCCTAATAGGAGGAAAGAAGAAGCCGCTCCTAGTCAGCGAATTGTTAATGATAGGAAGTTGGTATTTAAACTCTTTCTATCTAATACGTTTCTACTATGAACCCTGACTATCCCTTCCCTAATTTATAGTAAATGTAGAAATATTCGAGATTATGGCAAAATATACAACTAATCATTGATAATGCTTATTTGGGAACGGGACAGAGGGTCAAAAAAATTCATCTGGATCGAAAGGCGAATGACCTTAAGATTAAAATCTCTATTATCAAAAAGTACCAAAATACTTATTTGTGACCATCGAGTATTAGGAATTCTGAATATCGATCGATCTACAACAGGAAAGTTTGTATAGATCTCATAAGATACATATTAAATGAATAACATGAAAAATAAATATGTTGTATATGTTGACAATGTTTTATACATAGTCAAAACATAACGACACATCGTTTAATTTTACTAGCAAAGCGACTAGATGATTCGCCAAACTTGAAGTAATCTTCGACAGTGGTGAACGTTCACAAGCGGCTATCTGGTCATTATACCCGAAAAGAGCCCTGTGGAATCTGTGCTGAAGCAGATTTACATTGCGTTGTGTTCTACTCGGTGTCCGAAAACTCCCTTCAGAATGAACGATGAACATTGCTTGTTTAATTCTTCGGCGACGTTACAAAGTATCGATTCCAATTAGTTTTCATCTATCCGTATAGAGTGTCGGAGTGCTAAACGTACGAAGTGTTTTTGAACACGTTCAATTCGCATTCACCACGAAATTTGATGAAGAAATCAAACAACTAACGCGTTCCTAAGGATTGGCCGAACCAGTGAACAAATCCAAGCCTTCAAACAGCGTAGGTCTTTAAAATCTTTAACGATTTTAGAAATGAACCCAATTGACGTATTAATGATTAGTGATCGCTGTAGATCGAATGTCAATTTTTCATTCATTTGTATTTACGAATCTTTCACCTGGTTCACTCTAGTCAATACTGATCCACCAATGCAGTGGTCGAGTTTAACAGTATGCATATTATAACGTGATCACGTTTGAAACGTTGATAAATAGTTTATTCATGCAGTACCAATCGACAGAGTTATAGTTGCTTTTGAAATCGCCGACAATCATCCACAGTTCGAACCACGAGATACAATTTTAAGTCATTTGCATAGATCAATTTGAAACTATCTCCCGAAGCCAGAAAAACATCGTTAAAAAGCAATGTGAATAGCGATGGTCTCACATTACTGCCTTGTGGACGTTTTGGGTGCACACGGTTGCTTGAACCGATGTGTGAGAGCTGTGATGAAGAATGATTTTGGGTCTTGCGTTTCTTTTCTTTATTTCACGAGAAACTTCTGGCAATGGATTGGTATACCAATCAGAATTCACGGTCTTGCGATCCTCTAAAGCAACGGTAGCAATATGTCTGTTTATACAGTTGCGGAAAATCGTTTCTTTTACATTTTCTTGTTGATTAACATTTCAAAACCTGGGATCGATGATGATTCTACAAAATCTACAACAGGATCTACCGTTTCTTTTCAAACTTGGAACATACTTTCTATAAAATGTTTTTCACCTCAAAATTGGCGGAAAATTTAGCGTAAAACCGCCAAATTTAGCGTGTTGAAAAATCAAAATAATAACTGGATAACGACGGAGGGGGGAGAAATAACTTAACCTTTATATGAATTTAAGAACATTTTTGATTCCAGATAATTCTACGCCGAGTTATCGTGTTTACCGCGCAACCTGATTCTCAAAAGAGGTTTTTGAGGAATGCTCTGTTACTGCCTTATTTTTCAATATTAATTTACGGAAACTTAACTAAATATTCTTTAAATGATGCTTTGTAATGTAAAAAAAGTTTGAATAAATGTGCTTAAGCTGTTTTTCGGTAAAAACCTACAAAACAAGTATTTTTTTATTCAAATTATCTTTTAATCTTTCAATTTAATTATTTTAATAATATTTTAAAAAACATAAAATACATTTCTTAAGGTAATTTATGTTTATTTTTTTGTATGTGGTAGATGAAGTGCAATATAAAACACTGTCAAAGTTTTAGAATGGAGTAATAATACTATTTTTCAACAATTTTTTTTTTATAACACTTAATTTCAAATAAAAAAGATATAATAATTATAATTATAAATAAACCCAAATAACAATCCGAATATCGTGAAAACAGCCGAAAAATTTTTCTTTTAAACGACTGTATCTCGAGAACGGTAGTAGATAGCAAAAATTTGATCATCTTTTTTATTGGAAATTTTGCGTTTTTAAAAAAAATTGAGTTTATTGAGAAATATTCAAAAAATTTTTTAAAAATTACATTAATGTGTTAAAATGTTTAAAATTAAAATAGTTTAAACAACTTTTACAAATATTATTTCTATATTCAAAAAATTTTACAGTGTTTTATTTAGGATAACTCAGCTACAACACACAAAAAAATTAAAAATAAATCAGCAATACTTTTTTGAGATATTTGACGTTTAAGTGTTATTAATAAAGTAAAACTTTTTTTAATACACCTAGTGATGTAATGATGCCTTTCTCATATTACTCATTACACCATAAATATTACCGTGAAATTCACAAAAACAACTGTTTATGGAATAGAAATAGGAAAAATTTATTCGAACCTAATCTCACATACCCTACAAATCCTGTTTACCCTGTAGTACCTGAAATAGTATCCACAACAAATTTAGGAATTTCGTATGAAACTGTAAGATTTTTCCTTTGTTCATTTAAGTTTGTGAAAATCGATATGACCATCTTGAAGTAAGTTTGGTGTTTTGCTGTTTTCAATCACCATTTCAAATTCTTTCGAAACCGGATTCAGATGACCGGAATAGCTGAAGTTGGTTTGCTTGCCAGCAACCAATATGACCTCCAAATTGGAACAGTTTTGAACCTAGTTAAACTTAGGTTTACTATCTCATGCTCTATTTCGAGTAAACCAATTAAACGAAATTAAACAAATAAAACGAACCTGCGTTTCTGTTACTTTTGCATATGTAAGTAAATCTAAACAGCATGAATCAGTAGCATAAAACATGTAGTAGGATTATTATTATTATTATTATTATTATTATTATTATTATTATTATTATTATTATTATTATTATTATTATTATTATTATTATTATTATTATTATTATTATTATTATTATTATTATTATTATTATTATTATTATTATTATTATTATTATTATTATTATTATTATTGTGCAATACCGACTGTGAAAATTGCATATTATTTTCAAATAAACTTCAATTCATTGACCTTCTTTAATTTAATTTTATAACATTTATTTTACAGTACCGTCTTTTACCAAATATAACACACTAGTAGCAAATATCCGTAACCGTTTCGTTTTCTCTATAGCGTGTAGGAAATAGAACAAAGCATGCATCGTTCGTTTTGTGTTTTCTTCTTCCACGTTACATGGTATTGTATTGTCATTCGATATGCCAGTTTGAAAGCTTCGACACTAATCGCCCTATAACTGCGGAACCGGAAGTTGGATCCGGATGAAATTTCATAGTAGCTTTAGTGATAATATGAGCTTTAATTCAAATCAAGATTTGTGAAAATCGGTTCAAGCATCGCAGAGAAATCGAAGTGAATTCTATTTTTGGAGTTTTTCATCACCACTTTCGGTGCTTCCGGAACTGGAAAAGGTGGGACCAGTAGTGCCGAATTAAGTTTTTATACCCGCAACAAGTATAAGTAACAAGCTCTGCAAATTAGAAAAAAATATCAGACAGTTTAATGGGATTTGTTCCTGTTTTTGACCATCGTTCGTGAAAAAATACTAATGAAAGTGGTAATTTTCTTCTAATCACACTTTAGTTCCGGAACCGGAAGTTAGATCCGGGTAAAATGTTCTGAAAATTATTAAGAAACTATAATACCTTTCATTTGAATCTTAGTTTGCGAAAATCGGTTGAGCTATTTCAAAGATAATTGAGTGCAAACTATTACTAATTTTTTTGCATATTACCATATAACTCCGGAACCGAAAGTCGGATCCAAATGAAATTCAATAGCAGGCTATGGGACCATAATACCTTTCATTTGAATCTTAGTTTGCAAAAATCGCTTCAGCCATCTCTGAAAAAAGTAAGTGTAAATTTTTTCCATTTTTACCTTTTTTTATAAATATAAAAAAAATAGGTATAGAATTCGCTCAAAGTTTAGAAAAATTTCCCGAGGCCCGGAGGGCCGAATGTCATATACCAATCGATTCAGCTCGACGAACTGAACAAATGTCCTTGTGTGTGTGTGTGTGTGTGTGTATGTGTATGTGTGTTGTCAACTAAGAGCTCGAGATCTCAGAGATGGCTGGACCGATTTTGATCAAACTAGTCGCAAATGAAAGGTCTCCTCGTCACCCAGAACGCTATAGAATGGTTTTGAGATTGGATGTTTACTTTTTGAGTTATAGTTTTATGTCAAAATGTTTTTTGACAGTATCTGTCACAATTGACCTTGAAAACAGAATATATTTTCAGACTTAGATTCCGCACGGTAATACCTATTCAACAAGCCATAGATTGTAAAATCTATCCATTTTTAACAGAGATATCGAAATTTTTGTGTAAGCGACTTTTTCCCCTATTCCAGCAGTAGAAGTTTTGAGCGCTGTCTGGCAAAGAAATGCTTGGGAGCAACATAAAACACGATTTTTTATACTGTTACATACATTTGTTTCTAAGTACCCAAAAGACTGTGTACAGCATGATATTTTGCCTCGGACCGATTTTAGCACGGTTCGTTTTTGGCAACATAATCATTCGAATATGCCATATGTAAAACAGATGATGGCAGAATTTTCGAACTGAAAGCAATTCCATAATTATATTGATTCAAACTACTTACAGCAATAAATGCTGGAAGAACATAACAGCCATATACCATTCGAATCAGTTCGTCGAGATTAGCAAATGCGGGTGTGACAAATAATTTCACTCAATTTTTTTCGGAGATGATTCAACCATTTTCTACAAACTTAGATTCATATAAAAAGTCGTATGCTCAAAAACAAGGTTCCTGAATTATGTTTGGTTCCGACCTCTGGTTCCGGAGCTACAGGATGATATGTGAAACGAAATTAAAACTGTGTAGCTCATTTTTCTCGTAGATGGCTGAACCGATCTAAGATTCAAATGAAATCTAGGAATCATCTAAGATTCAAATGAAAAGTTTTAAGATTCTATAAAACATCTTGTTTTTCAGTCAGATCCAACTTTCGGTTTCGGAGGTACAGGGTGATTAGTATAAAAATGTCTATTTCACATAAATTAATCAGGTTTATCGGGATAGCAGATTTGGATAGTCGATAACCAAATGAACTTATTTCAGTTTTAGCGGGATTCAGTTTTCGATTCGGAAGGTACCCAAAAATTCAATTCGCACTACAATTTCTCAAAGATGTCTACACTGATTTTCAAACATTTTGAAACAAATGTATACTTTACAGCTACTCAGGTGAATTTGTCTGACTTCGGCTACACCAAATTTCGAATTCCGGTTCCAGTGTCGAATCGTTTCTCAAAGTTGAATCGTTATCTAAAAAAAAAAAAAAGCCAAATCGAATTTCAGAAACAGAAGTTCAAATTAAAATAAATCCAATTTTATCCAATTCTGACTAGCGATTCAGGAATTGTAGGATGATGAATTTTTAAAATTCAAAGCGATATAGAAGATGACAGTCCCGAAAACCCTTGAAGTTGGACTCAAAAATATTGTAATTTATTCGTCATATGGCCATACGAATCGGTTTGGGTTATGCTGGTTCCTGAATACCGGCTCTGGAAGTACCTTAAATAATCGTAAACTCTAAAGTGGAACTTTCTTCGACACATCATGGAATGTATAATCGATTGGCCCACCTTAAGATTCAAATTCGATCCGATTTGCAGTTTCGACATTACAGAGTAAAGAGTGAATAAAATCTCAAATTGTCGCTTAAAACGACGGTCATTGAAATAATGTCATGAAAACTGAAAAACCGAAGAAAATCCATGCAAAAAACAAATGCGGATTCATAAAAAAGGTATCATCTCACTACTAGGTGGATTAAGCACGTTTTTTCTATACATACCACCCTATATCTCCGGAATCAGAAATCGGATCGGGATGAAATTTAATAGCAGGCTATGGGATCATTTCATTTAAGTTTTAGTTTTGTGAAAATCGGCTCAGCCACCTCTGAAAAAAGTGAGTGCATATTTTCGATACATGCATTTTTTATTTGAAATACATACACACACACAAACAGACATTTGCTCAGTTTGTCGAGCCGAGTCGAATGGTATATGACATTCGGTCCTCCGGGCCTCGGTTTGAAAGTCGGTTTTCACAGTGATTGCATAGCCTTTCTATATGAGAAAATCAGAAGTTAACAGAGAAATTTTTTTCAACAGTGCTGAATTTTATTTTTTTATAGTCCTAATGAATTACCTAAAACATTGCAGATGAAACCAAATCGATCGGACCGACTGTTTCTGGGATATATATTATTGAAAATTTTCTAGCGATTTTTTCTTAGTCCCTTCTCAAAAGTAAGATTAGAGTTTAAATAGCGAACTGATGATACAAAGTGTTTCGTTTAGCAGTAAATAACGCCTATTCAAAATTTGAGCCCAAACACAAAATTAAAAAAAAAATCAATCATTTGTGGTGGAATTGCTCTAAAATTTGCATCGAAAAAAATGGAAGGATCTTGTCTTCCTTTCAAGCGCGTCAGAGGCCTCTTTCCCGTGTTCTTGAAAGGTCCATACGTCTTTTCGTCCGAAATATTTATTTGAAGTATTTCCGCTGCATTCGAATAACGCTTTCAGCAACCAAACCTTCGATCTGGAACAAAATGTTTGAATGTGCACTGCAAAAAATCGGTATTGTTTCTCAGCCACGCACGTGTCACTTGAACCCACACCCAACCAATTGCTTTATCTCAGTTCGGACGCGTTTCCTCATGGATTTTGAGTTTGTAGAATGGTAGTGCTAGTTGGTATCTTCTAATTTTTGCCTGATCGCATCTTTTCTGACAGATCTTACTTTGGTTTCACACAGGGTCGGAGTAGGGTTAGTACTGGGCATCTGCGCTATAACTTTGTCGTGTCACTTTTGTTTTCCCACATTCAGAAATGTCATCAACATTTTTTATGTCTTTCTGATATTAAGCTGCCGTTGTATTAAAAATATCATTGTTAATGTGAGTGTGAAGCGATAGCCACAAATTTTTTTGGTATTAAGTCAAACTATGATTGGGGTTTTGTGCTAGTGTTATAATACATGAAGCTCTTTAATTTTAATGAATTCATTCTTCGATATGATTTATTCATATTGATTGATAGTTTCAATGTCGTTCCACGTCGCTTTCTCAATCACGTCTGCAATCAACGCTCTGAATCAAATAATTTGATTCATTATATCAGTGAACCCTTCCGAAGAACTGAGACTGAGGAGGGGAGACGAAATTGGTTCCGTGATTGTGCTGTATAATGAAACAACAAAAGAACTTCTATATTGTCATGTGGTAGGTCATCGATAATAGCACTAAAATTTCGTTAGCTTCGAGGAAAAAAGTACACTGATAGGTTCCATATTCTCTCACTCCAGTTGTCACTTCTGCCAGTAAAAATGGCCGTCTTCATAGCCAGAAAAAAATCGAGTCAGTGTTTTAGTTTCCACGCAATCAACCCCATAAATATCGTCCATTGACATGGTTTGTGGTTATGTGACAACACATTTTCCAAAAGATTTGCACGACCTTGATAACGATGGCATCGGAGATTGGGTTTTTATTGCAGATCCATGGCTACTCAGAAGGCGGAATGAAAAAGATGCCAGCTGCATTGCAATGTAAGAAATTGAGGTCCAGCCAACTTTTTTTTTGTTTGTTGTGGCTTACTGCAGCTAATATATCGGTTAGGGTATGCTCGACATAAGACATATCGTAATCGGTTTTTTATTCAAAATGGATTGAGTAAACATCTGGCTCGGTCGATTTGGCTCAGCTTAAAACGAACTGGCAACTATGCTCGACACGTGTTTGCCTGTGTGGTGGCGTTGGTTGTATTAAACGTGGCAAACACACAATAAATCATCTGTTTGACCCAATATTAGCCAGAACATAATTCAAAGCAACGTTGGCATCTTCCAGAAGTTAGTTTCGTGAGTATCAAAAGAACTCCTATCCTATCAACGTATTTTTTCTGCTGATTTTAATTACATTCCGCTTTTTGGTTGTATGATTCTTTCTTGTGTATTTCGTTTGTCGATTTTTTTTTGGCTCCGGTTGTAAGAAAAACGATTAGAATTAATTTCTCTAAGTGCTTTTCCGAAAAAAGGCTTCCCAGGTTTGTCCGTTTTTACTTGGCCCAGATCTTCTGCGGCATGAATTTCAAAGAAAGGATAGATGTTAGCTTCAAAAGTAACAAACCGCGGGAGCGTGTTACGAACAAAAAAAATACGCTGTTTAAAAACATCTCCTTTCATCACTTATTCATGCACAATTTTAACACCGTTCAAATATTGACGCGTGGAAAAAAAAGCTACTGCTCAAAGCTACTCAAATTACCAAAACCGAGTGTGTTTGTTTGTTTTTCGCGGGTCGTGTATTCGCAGACTGCCGAACTCTGGATCGTATTACGTTTTATGATACAGTTTTTTTTAGTTCGGCATCACCCCTTATGTACATTTTTTGTGATCGTTTCACGCTGAAAACCAGCATCAACATCAGAAAAAGAATGTTTGATCTAGACTCGCTATTGCATTTTTGGGTGGGAGTATACATAACAGGAGTGTTTCGTCCTTGCAGTAGCTAATAATGCAGGGGCAATAAACTGCCCTACAAGTGAATCATAAAAAATGAAATGAACTAGGGATAAACTTTCACCATTCAGTTGATTTAGTGTGTATTTGCTAAAATTTCTTGGGTTTTAAAGTGCACTTCGCCGTGTAAATAGTTCGAAGTAGATTACAGAAATTATTTGAAAAATATTAGTAATCATTGTAAATGCATTTTTTTTGGGCACTAATGAAATTCAAGCCATTGAAGGTCGTCAAAAGATCAACTTTGTGCTCACGAGTTCCTATCACATGGCTTCCCGTGCGTCTATAATGAATGGCGCCAACTTGGTATTCCCTTTTGCGTTAGTAGTACAATAAAAGGATGCGAATGGTTTTGTACGTAAAAACACATTTGAGAAGCGAATTTTTTTTTTAATTCTTCGAATAGGTCAATATATTTCAACCCTTAAATGTGGTTTAAAATTGGCGGTAATTTATCCAGTCTTTTTGTCAACTAACTCAACTAAAAATCATGCCTTGCAATGTCTATAGATTGGCGTTTTCACGTCTTATGAAGTGTTTGGGTATAAATAATCTTGCTCTTCTTGTTATAAGTATTTTATGTTGGAGCTTCTACAGATCTCAGATGTATGTTCAATATCATACTATGTCTCAAGGGTGCTCAGAAGTCTGAAGGTTTTGATAGGAGAAGCTAGAAATAGAACTTTGAAGTGGAGTATTGGTAAGAAACATTGATCATAAGGAGTGTATCGAAAATAAGCTATCCACATACATTTGTGTTGTACACAAGTATTTGGGATGGTTTTTATACTCAGATCACAGCATGCTGTGTGTTTGGCTGTCAGCTTTCGTTTGCTTACTTGTTTGTGCGGTTGAAGTTCTGCGTTTTCAAAATGTCGCGTATTGAAAAGGATGTCAAAACTAAGGTTCAGGACACATGGCTAAGTGAGAAGGGTATTACTATGCGAAAATTGGCGAAGTGGTTTGGAATTTATCATGCCAGTATTAAAACCATCATTAATCAGTTTGGGGAACACTCTTCTTTGGATGAGCTACCAGGAAAAGTAAGAAAACCCGGTTCTTTCAACCCGAAACTGAACCAGAAAGTGGTATCTCTAATCATGAAGAACAAATCAATGTCAATACGTGATTTGCCTAAAAAAGCAGGAATGAGTGTCGGAATGATCCAGCATATCAAGAGGGGAAATCACATTAAGACCTACAAGAAGTAGAAAATCTCGAAACAAAGTGTAGAACAGAAGAAGCGAGCAGCAACAAGGGCCCGGAAATTGTATTCGCGTCTTTTGCAGTGTCCGGATGCATGCGTTTTGATGGACGAAGAGACTTATCTAAAGGAGGACTCAAAAACTTTTCCAGATCTACGATACTTTACTGTCGTCGTTGGGGAGGATGTGAGCGATGCGGACAGGTAGGATCAAGTGGAGAAACTCGGTCGAAAGGTACTGGTATGGCAAGCTATATGTTCTTGTGGTTTGAAATCAACCATTTTTTACACTCTAAATGCAGAAATCTATCGATCTGAGTGTCTCCAGAAGAGATTGCTGCCTTCTATAAGAAGCATTGTACACCTCCACTGTTTTGGCCGGATTCAGCGTCGGCTCACTATGCCAAAATCACTCTCAATTGGCTTGTGGGAAAGGGTATAAATTTCGTTGAAAAAAATATCAATCCACCAAATTGCTCTCAGCTTCGACCCATCGAACGTTACTGGACAATTGTGAAGAGGGTCTTCAAGAAGACTGGTAAGGCAGCTGGAAACATGAAGGAGTTCAAACAAAAGTTGGGCTCAAGTGTCCAAAAAATGCGATGCAACACTTGTCCGGAACTTGATGAAGAGCGTTCGATTAAAAGCTCGAAAATTCGTGAAGGAATAACTTTAATTTCATCCGGTTTTCATTATGCTCAAGTTTAACCTCGTACAATAAAGGATCAATTTTTAGTTTGAATAAAATATCGTTTTTTATCATAATATGAAAGAAAAATTTTTGGATGGCTTATTTTCGATACACTCCTTATATACAAAACTGAAGAACATAAACTAAATATGCCTCGATTGCTTGCCATTTGGAAGGGATCAAAAGTCTTTCTGTATTGTTTGAATCCATTTGATACAAACATGGCATTAGGGCGGGGCTGGATGATGGAATGGTGACCTCGGAACACAGTATAAGCACGTCGCCAAAACTGGAAAAAATACAAATTGTGTGAGGGAAAAGATCTCGATCGGCCTGCTGAGTGTGTGAAATTGAAATCTAAGGATCCACATTTTAAATATACTATTAGATATCTGTTGATTTACAGGTAGATACATTGAGAAGTACTGCAAACAAATTCTTCACACGTGTTAGTTTGTGCGTTTTGTTTACTGTTTTGCCTTTCTCATATAGAAAGGTTATGCAACCACTGTGAAAACCGACTTTTGAACCGAGGTGCGGATGGCCGAGTGCCATATACCATTCAACTCAGTTCGTCGAGTACGCAAAATGTCTGTGTGTGTATGTGTGTATGTAACGTGTTTTGCACTAACTTTTCTCGGAGATGGTTGAACCGATTTTTACAAACTTAGATTCACATGAAAGGTCTTGTGGTCCCATACGAAATTCCTGAGTAATATTTGGATCCGACTTCCGGTTCCGGAATTATGGGATAAAAGTGTGAAAAAAATTGGGAAAATAAGTGCACTAATTTTTCTCGGAGAAGGCTGAACCGATTTTCACAAACTTAGGTTCAAATGAAAGGTCCTTTGGTCCCATATATTATTCCTAAATTTCATTTGGATTCGGAAATATAGGGTAAAGTGTGTTAGAAGTTTTGTACCATCACTGAAAAGGGCTAAAAACCGTAAAAAGTTTTCTAAATCGGCGTCAAATCCTCTCCAATTGATAGTTTTTATCAGTAGACGGTCAAACAAACCGATTTCGGTTATTCTTTTAAGAATGGAAGAAAATTATTTTGAAGAATACCACAGTATTATATATGATAGTATGATTGATATGAGAAAGGCATCATTACACCACTAGGTGGATTAAAACAGGTTTTTATATAGCTAACAGTAATTTTTTTGCTGACAATTTCTGCAGTAACTGACAGTTACGAAGTTTTTGATTGCATAGATTCTCTGTAATTTATATGTTTTGCCAAGACACGGCGGTGTAAATCTCTGCATTTCACAAAAATTTAAGTTAAGTCAGGATACCAAACTTCGATGCGAAACTTATCCCGCTGTCGCAACAGACTTCGCAGTTGCATTTCTACGATTTTTACGAGGCATGTCAGATTTTTAATGAGGTTTCGTACAATATTTGAAACTTATAGCAATAAATTAACGCCAACGTTAACAATTTATATTATCAATTCATCGCAGCTGATGCTGGCAGGCATCAATTCCCAATCCACCAATTTGAAATAATTGGTTGATAACAAGGCGAATGTATTTTTGCTGGCACTTCGAAATGAGTTCGTTTGGCTATTAAGTAGAAAAACCTGTGAGTTCGACAAGATAATGAACGCTTAAAATGTATGAAATCCATTGATTCACTTCAAGCGTCGTCATTAATATGAAGGATTGAAATTTCCATTCTCAAAATCACTTTTTTAAACAGTCTTCACGGTACATTTCCTTGTTTACCGTTTACCGGTGGCGATGAAGTTTTGATTTGCACGACCACAGCTGTATATTGCCCGCCAAACAAAAATTTTTGTTTGAAACGTGGTCTTTTTCTTCGTTCTGAAATGCTCCTCTACGCCGTTCCGTTGCATGACAGTATAAAAGGACGTTCCGGGAAAATGGCTTAAGTCTTCCAGCACATAAGTTTCATCGTCCATTATCACGCAGGAAAACTCCAATATTCGCGATAAAACTTTCGAGCCCGAGTTTTAGCCGTCAAATTTTGTTTGTCATTTCGGTTCGGTACAGTTCTCACCTTGAACGACTTCATACCTTGTCGAGGCTTGTACTATCACTAACATATGAATAGATATACGTTTATCAGTCTGCGAAATATTTCACGCGAAACATTACCAGAGATATGGGTGTCCTGATTTTGTCGTGAACAAACCGTATGAGAAACGCAGAAAAACAAACCTCATTAGAAACGTAGAAAAACATATTTCCTATTTATTCGTTTATCTGATGCAAAAGTTTGAGAATTCATGCTGTCATTTGTATGTATCTGACTCCCACTTTGGACGACATCGTGTGACTTTTTTACTACCAGCCTCAGGAAATTAAGGAAAGCCTTTTAGGTTGTTTTCAAAAACATTTGTTTTCTTGTCCTCCTTACATTTACGAACTTTTGGAATGAATGTTTCTTGACTTTTTCTCTATAAATAGCCAATGGAAACAAAGCAAATAGATAGTTTTTTCTAGAGTTTCTTAGAGTGCATCCTAATCACATAAAAAACCTTTTCAACAAGTTTAGGAATACGATTGAGAACTCTTTAACAAATATATACTACGCAAAACTTGACACTAAGGAGTGTATCAATAAGTAGTTACCAACATTCAAACAGTTATTACTCTGAAATGGCTTTAATTTTTTGCAACGTGTTTTGCGGTGACATGTATGTTTACATGTCAATAACAGCTGCGCAATCGATTGGTTTCGGTACGGTTTATCGTTTCAATGATGAATCGAATTGATCCGGAATCGCGAAAAAAAAATCTGCACACTTGGTGCTCAGAAAGTGGTGTTACGTACAACGAAATTACAAAACCGGTTGAGTGCACCACAACAGTGTCAAAAAAAAATTTAGCGAGAAGTTAGGTAAGACCCTTTCCATGAAGGATTCGCCCCGATCCGGAAAACGGGTACCAGCCAGCCCGGCCGGGACTTAAAAGTAGTTGAGTACATCAGGAAAACCCCATCGGCGTCGACGCGGGATTTGGCCAAGCAGTTCAACACCAGCATCGGGATGATTCAACGGATCAAAGTTCGGAACTCCCTGAAAACGTACAAGGAACAGAAGGTGCCGAAAAAGTCCCTGGTACAGCAAGTTCAGGCCAAAACAGGAGCGCGAAAACTGTATAACCGGATTGTACAGAATAAAGACGGATGCATCCTGATCGACGACAAAACCTACGCCAAGGAAGACTCTCAAGCGCTGCCCGGACCGCAATATTATACGAAATAGGTGTACCAGGACCTGGGCGACGCTGACACCACGGTGGCGATGGAATAGTTTGGGCAGAAGATGTTGGTCTGGCAAGCAAGTTGTACCTGTGGTTTGCGGTCGTCGATTTTCTTCACGAAGAGCACAATTAACGCCAAGGTGTACGAGGAAGAATGTTTGAAGAAGAGAATGCTGCCACTGTACAGAAAGCATAAGGCTCCTCCTCTCTTCTGGCCGGATTTGGCTTCAGCCCACTACGCCAACTCCGTTCTACAGTGGTTGTCAAAAAACAATGTACAATTCGTGGAAAAGGACATCAATCCACCGAACTGCCCGGATCTTCGGCCAATTGAAAGGTATTGGGCAATTGTCAAGCGGCACTTTCGGAAGGAAGGTACAGTTTCCCAAAACATGCAGGAGTTCAAACAAAACTGGACAGCTGCCACCAGGAAAGTCACAAAAGTAACTGTGCAGAATTTAATGAAGAATGTCAAGTCCAAAGTGCGAGCGTTTCACAGATGTTCTTCAATATAATCAGTGAAATGCATAAAAGTGTAATTTTTCCACAATATATCGAAAACTGATGTCAAATATGTTTTTTTTCGCTTTTTTATTCAATAATCAATGTTGCTAACTACTTTTCGATACACTCCTTAATACGATTAGCTCTTTAAATTTACAATTTACATACATTGTTCAGGTTTTTTAAGGAGACATTGAAACGTTTGAGTACGATTCTACAAATAAATGTAATTAATTTGCTCAGAGTATCTGTATTCTCACACCATTCAGATGGTACGTCACGGAACTTTCGCTAAGTAAAACTAATGTTACAACATAAATAAGAAATTCGAGTTGCTACTCACAGACAGTGATGGCATTTCACTACGCACTGATACACGCTGGTGTAAGATTTATCTCTACACTGGGGATGCCGTAAGCGAACACCACACGAAAAGGAAAGCGAACTTCTTCTCAGTGTCGAATATACAAACTTTGAGTGTGTTTAACATTTCGGTGATTTGTTTTTTTTTAATTTATAGAAGTTAGCGCTGGCCTTGCTATGAAAATCTTTTTCGCAGCAAGGAAAAGCGACATCTTATAAGCGACGATATATTGCTGAATATTCGTAGCCCACGCTTCCCTTATGCGAACCGTACACCAGAGTGCTCACCGGCATGTACACTTCGGTGAAAACATCAGCGTCCACCTCAGAGAATTTGAAAGCTCTGCACCCCAAGTAGCAAACATTGTTCTTGTATTGTATTTCCTAACTATACTCGCAATGATTGTGCGATTGGAAAAGCGCACTTAGCTTCGATGATGTGCAACAAGTTTCTTGTTTGATATGTTCCACAACAGTAATATTTCTTAAGTGAAAACTGGAAATGAAACTGCTTAAATAAACTTTAATATGAACCGGTCTCATATTTGTTAGGAAAAAGTGTGAAATCATTTATCTAACATATCCAACAAACATAACCGTTCTGTAGCAATTGTGAAACATGACATTTTTAACAAGTTTTAATTGCTACTTGGGACTAGCACTTTGGTGTGATCCAGTGCTAGAGGCGAAAGAAAATAAACACGCGCTCTTCTAAAGCTTGTTATATAGAGACAATGGTGTGTATGTGTGGAAGAGAAGAGATCTCATTAGTGTTGTCAGTGCGAGGAGAGAAATTACACTTGGAAATGGACATCTCTGATCACATACGTCATCAGTTTATCAGTTTTATAAGTCTGTGAATGATAACAGTCGAAATGCGTGCCTGTATTGTAACGTTTGTTACACTTACTGAAAATGTAGTGACGCAACAGTGAAATAATAGAATTAAATGATAACTTTAAAGTGTAGACATGAATAAATTCTGTCAACAGATCTAACTAAATTTTTACTTTAAAAAGGAGATTTGAGATCACTGAAAACAATATTTTTTTAAAATAATGGTTTTAATTATCTGCAACTTATTATAACGTTGATGCCGCAAATGTCTCAAGAAAAAAAACACCTTCATATTTCAGAACCGTAATTATTTTTTTTTTCAGGCAAACAAAGCCTTTCTGTCGGCACTGTACTCCCGGTAATTCATATACGCCGTTTTTTTTTATTCCACCCCTTCTGAACAGAGTTCAGGATGTTAATGAGTGCTTTGAAATTAATTGATTTCGCAGTAGGTACAACCACCCCCTCCTCGCTACTGGTAAGGGTTGGCACAAAATAAAGTTACCAGCACAAAGGATGACTGTCGTATCGTCATCACCATTCAGCACACCTCCACTTTTCCGAGCGTTCATATCGGAATAGAAAATCAACTCGCGATTTTGAGGGAAAACGTGACACAGCGGGTTTAATTGATAAAATTTTGTCGTCTCACTTCCACGTAGAATATGGGTGGTGAGTGTTTAATCGAAAGTAATTTATATACGTTTTACCTAATGGGGAATGGTGATTATTTTTGCTTTTACCCGAGTTTTGAAAATTAGTATTCTGGTGTGGGAAGTTTGTAAACACAAATGTACCAAGAAGAGTTTTTTCTAACTGAAATGACTACCATAGGCTTTTCGGAATGGATTCCTTAAAATTTCAAGTGTTTGAATACAGAGGGTGCTTTAGATTAGAAGCCAGGACTACAATAATGTGCTAGGTTGAATCTATCATGGAACATCTTCTGGGTATTCAAAGCCGAACGAACTGATGTGCTGGTAAGAAATGATACTTCATTACTTCGAGGGATTATTTTTTTTTTATCTAAAAAAAGACCGATTTACAAATGATATGAATATGGAATTGTCAAAATGAAAACTTGCGAAATAATATACCATACAAAAATGGATTCAAGCCTATAAATCTTTTTCAGTTCGTTCTGGCAATGGAGGTTGAAGCGGAGTGAAATAAATTAACATCAATAAAAAAAACATCTCTGAATGTGGCAAAAATGTTCAAGTTCACTGTAGTCCATTTTTAGTCTCATATTCTTATTCTTCATATCACACACAAACGAATGAAGTTTTATTTGGAAAAAAGTAAACCCACAAACAGGACTTGAACCTGCGTTTTAAGGCATTCCGTGCATATGCGTTTACCATTTCTACCACCCTGAGCTGTGATAGACACAACTGAACAACAGTACCGTGTTGGTACAGCGTACATCGAACTTGTTCTAATCCTAGCCGCGTCGAGACCGACCGACCTATCCAAACATTTTCTTTGTTCATCATACGCACACATCAGTCTTCTCACTCTATCTTAACTTTTATTCAACCTTCAAAGGTAAAAAGTATCCTAGAGCCACAGTGCGCTTGTGTCGAAGTTTATGGTGATCGTACATACCGGCTAGATTTTCTCTACACAACGAAGCATGGAAATCCGACGCATATCTTTTCAAATAAACTACAATTTATTTGAGGCATCCGAAAATGTGTCGCGCATTAGCCGGTGTCGGTTTTCGTTTTCTTTACCGCCTGTATGAAATCGAACGCAAAACGCTGTGTGCTTCGTTCGTAGAGGCGGTGTTGTATTTTCTTCTTCCGTACCAGCGCTTATACGTAACGGAAGGTTTGAAAACTAATTTCAGAACCGGAAATCGGATCGGGATAAAACTCAGGAACTCCGTATGGAATCGTAAGACCTTTCATTTGCAATTAATTTTGCGAAAATAGGTCAAGCAATCGCTGAGAAAAGAGAGTTCGATATTAGAGTTTGTGAACAATATTCCCGGTGCTACCGGAACCGGAGGCCGGGGATTGGTATAGCCGAAGTCGATTTGCTTGGCCGTCAACTGACAAGGTACATCGATTGGAATTAATTTGAGGCCACTTTTGAAATATATTTTCGATAATGCAAATCGCTTTGTATAACTGTTTTCAACACTCTTCATCCTGTAATTCTGGAACCGTAAATTCACGAACAATTATACCTATTATTTGAACCTAAGTTTGTGAAAATCGGTTCAGTCATCTCTGAGAAAAGTTAGTGAACTTATTCTCTATTTTTTGTACTTATCACCCTATAATTCCGGAACCAGAAGTCAGATTCGAATAAAATTCAGAAACTTTGTATGGGTCAATAGGACTTTTCATTATATACATTTACACACATGCAGACATTTTACGTACTCCACTAACTGAGTCGAATGGTATATGACACTCGGCCTTTGGTTCTCGATTCAAAACTCAGTTCTCACAGTCAGTGATTGCATAACCTATCTAAAGCTTGCTTCAGATAGAATTTTAACAAGGACAATTGCCTGTATTTCAGTTATTTATAATTGAATTCAAGATATTTTTTCATACAAATGTAGCGTTTTCTTCATACTTTTAAGAAAAAAATACGGATAAAATTATTCGTCACGGTTTCGAAGGAATTCTCGATTTTTTCCTGTAACACGGCTCATTAGGCGGCGCACACCTTCTTCGTCCATCGTTTTAGCTATCTTATTCCACCAGGTCGTCATCTGATTGATGTCTTTGACAACCTTGCCCAGTATTTCCCAATAGGTTGGAACTGGGGGCAGTAGGGCGGGGATTAGGGTTTTTCGGAACAAACTGGACCCCTTTCTCTGCATACCATTCTTGAACGACTTTGCTGTAATGACAGCTTGCCAAATCTGGCCGAAACATTACGGGATGGTCGTGGGATCGAATGAACGGCAAAATTCGTTTTTGGAGACACTATTTTTGGTATAGTTCCGATGTCATTGTCGTATTTGTAACGAAAACTTTCGTTTTTTGCCTCAGCTAGAAATGCCCTGCCAAATCATAAATTTTCTGGCAAATTTGTCAGCAAAAACAAATTTAAATTTGGCTGGAACATCCCCTCGAGCCGTTGCCAAGTAAAATTTTTGACCTGGGATTTGCCCGAAGTCAGCCTTGGTCAGCACCTGGTCATATAGTTTCCGAGGCCGAATTTCGACCACCCTATTCTGTTTTATGGTCCGATTTGGCTGTTTGCTAGCTCGATACGACTTGATTCCTTCCCGGAGTCGAGTTCTTTTCACGGTACTATGGACAGCACCAATTTTTCTGACCAAATCACGGTCCGACAGATTACTATTCCTCCTAATCGTCTTCAAAATCCTACCACGCAGTTTCCGGTCGACAGTTCCACTCCGACGATTGGCTTGAGGCTTCCGACTCGTCGTCAATGTTTCCTTATACCGTTTGATGACGCGCCAAAAATAATTTCTGGGCAATTTCAGCTGTTTAGCTAGCCTAGATGCAGACCACAATGGATTTTCCAAATAACAATGCACAATTTTTTTCGTTCTTTCGGCTTCCATGTTGATTGTTTACAAAATACAGTCGATTTGCGGAATGTCAAAAATCATACGTGAAGCAGACAAAATTCCCGACACGTGGACGCCAATAACTTCCGAATCCGTCCACCAGGAGCACCACAATATGAGCAAAAGTTTGTTCCAATTCTAAATGAAGCAAGTTTTATATGAGAAAGGCAGAAAAACAGGCAGTGAATAGAAAAAAGACACACTTTGTCGGTTACGTCACTTATACGATTATATCTTTGGAACCGGAACTATTTGCAATTTGATCTTCGAATTTGATCAATGATCCAATAGTAGCCTTCAAAGGTGCATTGTATCGCTGAAATCGGAAAGAGTTGTGCGGAGGCAATAGAAAATGCGTTTAGTCGGTTACCACACTTATATCATTATATCTCAAAGGTGATCAATCGAAGTTAATTTACATCTTAAGATTCGATTTCAAATGAATCTAAGCTTGTGGAAATTGGTTTAGTTATCTCAAGCAAACGTAACGGAAGCAGAAAAAAACGTTTTGTATGTTATTTAACTCATATCAGGCACGTACCCAGAGGGAGGGGCCAAAGGGCCCTGGCCCCTCCCGAAATCGGAAATTATAGATTGCTTTTTACATACTATTCACACATTTATTTCTTTTACATAGAAAACTTTTTGGTTAAAGATTTTGGTTTCAAAAAAATATCTTTGGGAGGCAAAACGGCGGAGAAAGCCAAGCAAAAGCTATGATATGATATCATGAGTCTAGTGCTCTTTCAGATTGCAACGTGAAATTGTGTTTTCGAGAGTTTCGTGGTGATCGAGACTCCACTACCGATGAAGCCCGTAGCGGGAGGACAATGTCAAAACTACACGAGATGATGCTGGATGACTGGGAATAAAAGGTGCGCGAGCCAACAGATGCAACAAGGATTAGTACATAGCGCACTTACCATAACTTGAGTAAGATTCTGCAGATGAAAATGATATCCGCTGGATGCCGCGGATACATACTCAGAACTGAAAAGACGAACGCGAGCGCACTTCGGAAACGTGTTAGACTACTATGCTGCAAATTCGGTTGGACTTTTTGGCAACTGTTGACGAAATCTGGATTCATTATTACACACCAAGAAATGTAATGATTATCCGACAATGAACTAAAGTCGGAATGAGTGGGTCTGAGGCAGTCTAGGGAGGCTGAATGGGTTCATGGCGTCGGTTATCTGAGAATATCATGTCATACTTTTACGATTGTGCCTTTACATAAGAGCAACGCCATCATCAACGATTTAGGGTTCCAATTGCTTCCCCATCCACTTTTTTCACCCAATTTGGCTTCCTCGATCTCTTTGCGCTTATCTGTTCCAAACTATCAAGAAATCGATGTGAGTTTCATTGTGGAGTTTTCGACCGTTACTTCTGGAACCTGAAATTGGGTATTTAGTTTTGATCTGGGCCCCTCCCGAAACGAAACCCTGGGTACGGGCCTGACTCATATCGTTGTATTTCCGGAGCTAGGAATGGAAACCATTTGATCTTCGAATCTGATTCACAACCCACAAAAGCTTCCAAAAGAGGTTCATCCATCTCCGAGAAAATTGAACGAAGAGAAAAATATGCGTTTTGTAGGTTACGTTACTTATACAATTATAACTCCGGAACCGGAAATGGCAGTCAACCGCTTTTCAAACATGATTCACATATAACAAGAGTAGCTCTCAAACGAGTCTAAGTTTGTTAAAATCGATTCAGTCATCTCCAAGATATTTGAGCCGAAAGAGAAATCTCGTCAAGCTGAGTCGTTATACTTTATGGATCTCTGGAGTCGGGTTTTCCAGCAATGGTATTACCTTACTATAGAGAAAGCTAAAAACGGAAATTCGAATGACAAAGATTCATAGGTTCGAATATTTGCTCTGACCTGTACACTTTTTTTTTACTAAATCGTGACAAAATAATTGCCGAAATTAGCATTGACGGTAGTACTCGGTAATCATCTCGACAATATATAAAACTGCTAAGATTCTCGATAATATCAAATTTGACATTACAATTGTCAGCAAAACGTTTACTACCTGTTCAGTATTGAAGCCAAATGAATGAAAAACTTACAGAAAAGATGATTTTTTGGAAAAAGATACGCTCAGAACCAGGACTCGAACCTGCAGAATTGCATAAGAATGCAATCCGTACATACGCGTTACCATTTCCGCCACCCTGAGGTGTGGTAGATAGTGCTCTTTCACAAGAATAGGTTTGGTAAGCGTACATCGAACATGGTCAAAATCCTAGCCGCCTCACCACCGGTATCATGTATCCAAACATCTTCTCTGTTCTTCAGACAACAAGAGCGAGAAGACTGACAATCATGATTAACGCTCGTATCCGTACTGTATATTACAGTATTGTACTGCATTTTCGAACCAAATACTGCGTACTACTTTTTACCCTATGTACTGTATATTCCCACTAAAATATACTTTTCGCACATTGAAAAATAAATACATAATTTCAAGTCTAACGCTTTGCATTTCGTTTTGCGGCAATACAAAACGTCAGTGATACAACACGTAGCGAATGTAAATACATACACACAACAAATTGTAATGTAACCTGCATACAACAATTTTTCATTACTCATTCATGCGCGTCACAACAACTAAATCAAAATCATCATCAATAATATCCGCTTCTAAAAAAATGTTAGATGATTAATTCGAGCTTTTTTCAGGTTTTATTAAACTTAATAATGCCTGAATAAGGGAAACAAAAAAACTTGAGATTATGAAAATAAATCATCAGATAAATATTTGCTTTTATCGATTTGCTTAGTCTTGTTAAGGCGTAGAACCATCTTGAGCTAGTTTTAAATTTGATCAGTATCTAATTAGAAAAACGTGTTTAATCCACCTAGCAGTGAGATGTGACCTTTTTTATCAATCCGCATGTGTTTTTTGCATGAATATTCTACGGTGTTTAAGTCTTCATGACATTATTTTAATGACCGTCGTTTTAAGCGACAATTTGAGATTTTAATCACTCTTTACTCTGTAATGTCGAAACTGCAAATAGGATCGAATTTAAATCTAGAAGTGTGATAATCGATTAAACATGCCATGATACGTAAGTTCCACTTTAGAGTTTACGGTAATTTAAGGTACTTCCAGAGCCGGTATTCAGGAACCAGCATAACCCAAACCGATTCGTATGGCCATGTGACGAATAAATTACAACAGTTTTGAGTTCAACTTTGAAGCTTTTCGGGATTGTCATTTTCTATATCGGTTTAAATTTTAAAAATTCATCACCATGTAATTCGAGAACCGGAAGTCATAATTGGATAAAATTAATTAATTTTGTATATAAGTTTATTTTAATTTGAATTTTTGTTTCTGAAATTTGATTAGGATTTTTTTGAGAAAACGATTGAGCTTTGAGGAAAGATTTTATACTGGAACCGAAATTCTAAAATCGGTATGGCCGAAGTCAAATAATTTCACCTGAGTAGCTGTATAGTTTACAATTGTTTCAAAATATTCGAAAATCAGTGAAGACATCTTTGAGAAATCATAGCACGAATTAAATTTTTAGGTGCCTTCTGAATCGACAACTGAATACCACTATAACTGAAAAAAGTTAATTTTTTTATCGACTATCCAAATCTGCTAACCCGATAAACCTGATTAATTTATGTGGAATATACATTTTTATACCAATCACCCTGTATCTCCGAAACCGGAAGTTGGAACTGACTGAAGAGCAAGATGTTTTATAGAATCTGAAACGTTTCATTTGAATCTAAGATGATTCTTAGATTTCATTTGAATCTTAGATCGGTTCAGCCATCTACGAGAAAAATTAGTTACACATTTTTGATTTCGTTTCACATATCATCCTGTAGTTCCGGAACCAGAGGTCGGAACCAAACATAATTCAGAAACTTTGTTTTGTAGCATACGACTTTTCGTATGAATCTGAATTTGTAGAAAAGAAATTTTCCGAGAAAATTGAGTGAAATTATTTGTCACATACGCATTTGCTGATCTCGACGAACTGATTCGAATGGTATATGGATGTTATGTTCTTCCAGCATTTTTTTGCTGTAGGTAGTTTAAAACAATATAATTAAAAAAAATCATATGGTTTTTATATGTCATATTCGAACGATTATGTTGCCAAAAACGAGCCGTGCTAAAATCGGTCCGAGGCTAAATGTCATGAAAAAGGATGCTGTACACAGTCTTTTTGGTACTTAGAAACAATTTTATGTAACAACATAAAAAATCGTGTTTGCCGTTGCTCCCAAGCATTTCTTTGTCATACAACGCTCAAAACTCCTACTGCTGGAATAGGGGAAAAAGTCGTTTACACAAAAATTTCGATATCTCCGTTAAAAATAGACGGATTTTAACAATCTATGGCTTGTTGGATAGGTATTACCGAGCAAAATCTAAGTCTGGAAACATATTCTGTTTTCAAGGTCAATTGTGACAGATACTGTCAAAAAACTGAAAATTTTGACATAAAACTTCGTATAACTCAAAAAGTAAACATCCGATCTCAAAACCATTCAATAGTGTTTTGGGTGACGGGAAGACCTTTCATTTGCGACTAGTTTGGTCAAAATCGGTCCAGCCATCTCTGAGATCTCGACCTCTTAGTTGACAACACACATACAGACACACACACATACACACACACACACACACACACACACACACAGACATTTGCTCAGTTCGTCGAGCTGAATCGATTGGTATATAATTACGTTCTTGGTTCGCGGGAGCGAGTTTTAAAAAACTTATTTTATTATTATTATTAACAAAAGAACCTTCTTTGTACACTTCTGATAAAAGACTAGTTGAAAACTGCCTAAGCTACCTGCCGCTAACCTAACCTGTTGGGACCAAGGGTGCTGATGATGCAGTTAATATGCCGGGTCTCTGGTTTCGTTGCTAACCGGGATAGTGCTTACGTTGTTTCCTGTCTCACGCCACGTCGTCTGTTGGCAAGTGCGTGAGATGCTTAGTTTGCATGAATTTAGTCCATAACTCCTCCGGGGGGTGAAAAAGTGGCGTCCTCGGCACTTGAGCATGGGTTTCTAGAATTTGTAATGGTTTGGGAATTATTGGGTTTATGAGTTGTCTTGTGGTGATTTTTCCATCGATCTTTTGAACGTTTGTAGGAAAGAATTATGAAGGCACTTAAGGCTATTAACAATATTGTCGTTAGAGACAATCCTCCTGATAGACTCCATGTCCAGATCTTATTATCATACTGCTTTAAATAAACATGCTGAATTTGTTTGCGGTTCAGCAGTGTTCTATTATCGATCTCGTCAATGTCATGATTGTCCAACAATTGATGATTCATAAGTAGGTTGTGTAGAGCGCCTTGCATAACTTGTGGTTCTTCGAAGATTTCGTTTGTTGTGAATTGTTTATTCATAATTATTATGGTACAGTTTGAGAATGTTATTAGGAGATTTCCTTTTAATGGTCTGTTGTCTGGACCACAGTCGGATTTTAGCTCGTTGTTTTTAGCATTCGTAATTAGAAGCTGGTTGTTTCCGATGAGTTTTGCTTCGGTACCGGATTCGGTTTTGGTTATACAGTGGCTTTGCATTCCGTTGATAATGGGATAAATGCAATTGTCTTGGAACTTTTCGATGAATGTGCTTCGTTGAACGTAGTCTTCTGGTTTGCTTGTTGTAAAAAGTTCTTTTCCATGTTTGATGAGGTGAATTGGATGGTTTTTGATAACTGTGTTGTTGTAGTTTAATGCGAAAATACGGATTATGTCCGATTCCTTTTCCTGTAGTTTTGGAATATGTAGGATGTACAAAAGTGTGTCCTTGCTAGTAGCTATTTTGGGTGTAACATAGGTAAGCGCTTCATCTGGGATGTCTACTGTGACTCCTTGGTTTTGTAGTATTTGTTTGATGGTGTTAACTTCTTTGAATGATAACATTTTACTGTTGGCTGTTGCAGTTTTCGATAATAGTATCGCGTCCTGGATGTCTAGTAGTATTTTGTTTATTGTGTCTACGTTCAAGATCAGCGTAATTGTATCTAGTTCGGTGAGAACTAGCTGGTTGGAGTGGTAGTTTTCTGCTATGCTATTTATAGCGTTTGTTAATTGTTGAATTCTTTGACCCAGTTGCTCGTTGACCGTGTACTGCCTATTATTTTCGTCTATTAGTTTGTTCAGCGTTGTGTTGATTATCCTTAAGTCCTCTGCATCCGGGTTGCCGGCGATCCATTTCCATGTACTCCCTAGTGTGTCCCATCTCTTGAATCTGTGGTTTGTTTCTGGTCTGATCTGATAGAAGTTACTATATGTATTTCTAATCTTATGTTTTGCTATGTTTTTCAGAGTGTTGTTATCTGAGATCTTTTTGTATGCTATGTTGGTCAATGTTTGAATAGTAATTTCTAGATTTGTTAAGTTTATAGGATGTATAATTTGAGTGTTCCCTATTTGGATCCTGCATTTTCTTAGTTTCAACATCAAGATAGGCTTCTCGTTCAAGTCTGTGATTCCTAGGTTCTGACATAATGTTCCTGTTACTAAAAATAAGATAGTTATAATTTGCATCTTGGTATTGAATGAAGGGAGAGAGAAAAATTTGATACTAGGGTTTTTTTTTGTTGAGCTGAAAAGAAAAGAATGCTGGTATTTTGGTTAGTGTAGGCTGCTTTTAGTGGCCGGTTTTGTAGTACGTCTCTTTATTTTCTATATATTTTTTTTATTGTATCAATGGTTCCTAAAACGAGAAAGGAAAATATTAGTGGAGTTATCTCTTGTTTCTTGTCCGTTTTAATTTGCTCTTGTTCCTTTTAACGTTTCGTTTAATTGCAATTGTTTTTTCGTTGTTACTTAAACATTTTGATTCTGTAAATCTGGGGTCAGTTTTCTTTCTAGTTATCTTTTTTATAAAAACATCATCATTTAATTTAATTTCTGGGGGGTGTTCTTTTGTGTCGTTGTATTTGGTCATGTTTATTTGACTTCTTTTTAGGTGGTTTCGGGTTTTGGAGAATATATTCTGGGCGGCTTGTGTTATGTTGCGTGGGTGTATTGTATTCGTTTGGTTGAAGATAATTTCATTAGGTTTATATGAGGTAGCTGAATGTATGGTTTCGTTGTATAGAGCTACGACAAGTGCAATGATTTCTGGAGAATTGAGTTCGGGGAATTTATGTTTGTTTGTGTTGAACATCTCGATTATTGTGCTGTGAGTCTTTTCGACTTGGCCATTGGATTCTGATGAAGAGGCGAATTGTATTTGAATTCCGAGTTCACCTAGAAAACTTTTGATTTGGATGCTCGTAAATGAGGCTTCGTGATCACAAATTAGCAGTTTAGGTGTGCCAAAATGTAGGAAATATTGGGATAGTGCGTTTTGGATGTCTACAACGTTTCGAGTTGGGATTTCGATAAGATAGAGGTGTTTCGAGAAAGCACATATTAGGGATAAGTAGTTGTGCTTGTCAATGCCAAAGATGTCCATATGGACCCTATGGAAAGGAGCTGTTTCTATTGGCCTGGGTGATATTTTGATGTTGTATGGTCGTCTTTCGTATTTATGTTGCGCGCAGATTATGCATGAATTTATAAATTTCCGAATTTTTTTTGTTATATTAGGGAAGAAGAAAGATCGTTTTATCTGGTTCTCCACTTCTTGTATGCCACGGTGGGCACGTTCGTGCTCTGTTTTTATAATTTGATCTTGTCTCTCTTCTACGGTCACGTCCTCTACTGTATTTTGTGTTATGACGAAGTGGGAGTTAGAGTTTGAGAAATGTTCTCTATACACGTCCTGAATCATTTGCAACATATTTTCTGGGGCTTGTATGGCTGTCTGCCTTCCGTTATGATATGTTTTCAGAGCGTCTGTAATGGTTTCATGGTTAAAAGAACCACGGCAGATAATTGTTCTTCTATAGTTTGGAAAAATTTGTTCGGTGATGTCTGAAGTGAAGGTAGCTTCTCGGAATATTAATTGGTTTCTGAAGTTATTGATGGGTCTTTCGGTACAGTGGATGTAGAAGTCGTCGGACGTATCAGCGGAGTGTGAGGTGTCTGGCAAGGAACAGGGTGGGTTGTTGATTTGGGAGTCTGAGAGGCTTGAGGTTTCGTCTGTTTCGTTTGCATTGACGTCGATCTTTCGGCTTAACGCGTCGGCAACGACGTTTGTTTTACCTGTTCTGTATACTACGTCGTAGTCGTAGTTTTCTAGGTCTAATCTCCAGCGGATTATTTTCTGGTTTTTGGTCGAATTTTTTATAAAAATCAAACGTTTATGATCCGTTATGAGAGTGAATTTGTTTCCGTATAAATACGGTTTGAATTTTTCTACGGCCCAAATTATGGCTAGCGCTTCTTTTTCTGTCGTGGAATAGTTGATTTCGTGTTTATTTAACGTACGGGATGCGAAAGCAATGGGATGGTCTTTTTGTTCGTGTATTTGGGATAATACAGCGCCCAATGCGTAATTAGACGCGTCGGTCGTCAAAATGAAGGGTTTGGTGAAGTCGGGGTATCTGAGTATGGGGTCGCCTACTAGGATTTTTTTGCATTTTTCGAAAGTTTCTATGAATTGTGGGTCGTTAGCATTTAGTGTTTTTTCTTTTTTTTAGTATTGGGTCATGGGTTTTGTAAGTTTTGCGTAATCTTTTATAAATTTCCTGTAGTAGCCTAAAAGTCCTAGGAATTGTTTGATTTGTTTTTCTGAAGTTGGCAATTGCCAATTTTGTATTTCTTTAATTTTTTCTATGTTGGGTTTTATACCGTCGGGAGTTATTATGTGTCCGAGAAATTCACAATTTATTTGGAGAAATTCGCATTTGTCGAGTTGTATTTTGAGATTAGCGTTCTCCAATCTTTCCAATACGTTTTTCAGATTTTTTAAATGATCTTTTAGGTCCCTGCCGAAAACGATTACGTCGTCTAGGTATACATAACAGATTTTGCCGATTAGTTCTCCTAAGATGGCGTTCATGGCCCTTTGAAAAGTTGCCGGAGCATTTTTGAGGCCGAACGGCATCCGCAAGACTTCGTAGTGTCCGAGATCGGTACTAAATGCCGTTTTTTGTCTCGATTCATCGTCCATTTCGATTTGGTGGAATCCTGATTTTAGGTCGATAGTGGTGAAATATTGTGAATGTCCTAAATTGTCGAGTATATCTTCGATTTGTGGTATAGGGTGTTTGTCGTCTATTGTTACTTCGTTCAGTTTCCTGTAGTCTATAACTACGCGAAACTTCTTTTTGCCTGACGCATCGGTTTTTTTCGGTACAATCCATATAGGAGCGTTCCACGGTGAGTTTGAGTGTGTTATTATTCCGTTCTCGAACATTTCTTGAATTTGTTCTTTAACGGTTTCTTTATGGATGTGCGGATAGCGATAGGTTTTAGTATAGATTGGTCTGTCGCTAGTTGTTTGGATCTTATGCTTTATTTTGGTTGTCGAGGTCAGTTTTTCGTCTTCTTTTAATATGACATTATGATGATCGGTGAGTACCTGTAGTAGTTCGGTTTTCTCTAGGTTAGAAAGATGGTCGGTTCGAATTAAGGTTTTTAGGTTATTTTTAAATTTGGGTGAGTTTTCTGTTTTTTGCGAAAAGAAATCATGTGTTTCGAAGTTGTTGACTTTGATTTGAATTTTCTTAAGTGGTAATTGTGGTTTTTTGGGACTGTTTGTTCTGACAAGAAGAGAAGTAAGTTTATTTTTTGATTGGTATAAGCCAGGTTCGACGAGTATGTTTTTGCATAGTTTTGTAGGTTTCGGGACAAACCAGTCTCCATTTCTGTTGCTTGGAAGAGTTATTATATGGTTGAAACTTTTCTTCAGTGGGTAATATTTGCAATAAGGTATCGTGTGACCTGCTATCGATATTGTTTCTGTTTTGTAGTCAATTACAGTATTTGTTTTAGCGAAGAATTCTGAGCCAATGATTCCGTCAAAAAAATTGTGAAAATTTGCTTCGAAATAGATTTGTTTGGGGATGTCAGAACCAAGTAAGTTGACTTCTCCTTTGCGATTGATGATGTGCGTACCAGTGATATTTTTCACGCTTGTATTTTTGGTTATTTTTGTGTTGGGGATTATTCCCGGTTTAATGATATTCTTATTAGCTCCTGTATCTAAAAGCAATTTTATTTTATGTTGTGTTTCTAAATATGGGAGGTAATTCATGTTTCGGGGATGTTCTGAGTTGTTAGCCAAAAATTTACTTCATTTTCCTCCTCTTCGTCTGACTGCTCCGAGTTGTCGGAATCGGCTACCGTTTCACTATTATTAATCGCTTTCTTGTTCAAAGTGAGTCTACTCCTGATCGATGGATCTACGTCCATGGGTATGGTGGGTGGTTGTTGGTTGTAGAAAGGTTTTTTCGGTTCCGGCTTGTCGTTAGAAGTTTGTTTGTTAAAATTAGGTTTATCATGTGGGTTTTGTCTGTTGGGGTTTGATTTTACGAATTTCGGCTGGTTCATATTATTCGCCGTTATTTCTTTGCTTCTAAATTTGCACAGGAAGGCGTATGCATCTTCCAGATCTTTTGGGCGCGCAGCCTGTGCATAACCAAAGTATGGTTCGCGAAGGCCGGCAATAAAGGCTGCGAGTGCGTCCTCTTCTATGAAGCTGTTAATTGCGTCCCAGTGTATGCGATATTTTTCGTTTTGTTTTGAGAGTGTTTTGATATTTTGGATGAGGTCTTTAGTCCGTTGATAGTATTTATGTACGCTTGTGTTTTCAGTCATTTTATTTTGCCATAACTGGCTCTTGTAAGTAGATAATTCTTGTCTGTCACCTATGGCATTGGTTAGTATTTCCTTGATTTCTTCGAAAGATGTCGGGTTTCCGGCGAGGCATAAAATGTCTTTTGCCTTACCCTCTATTTTATTGCTAACTGCTTGTAAATATATTTGGAATACCTGTTCGTTAACGATAGGTCTAAAAATGTTGAGTGTATTCTCGGCAGTGGTTAGCCAAGAATTTAGTTGCCTACGGTTACCATCATAAGCTGGGATGGACTTAATAGGGTCGGGGATCCTGAATAGGTCCTTTTGGTTAACTGTGGATATTGGTGGAGGATAAAAAGTGTCCTGTGTGGAGCTATTGTTATCTATTTTAGTGTTCATCGTCGCTAGCATGTTCCTATATTGCGTTTGTTTAGCAGTCATCGTGTTGATTGATTGCGTCAACGCGTTCATTTGGCTAGCAAGTTGCTGCAAAAATTCGTTTTGATCTGTCATTCCAGCCTTTTCTTGTTATGTAAGGTCAAATGAAAGATCCAAATTTTTTATTGGAATGTGGGAATTTTGTTCTGAGTTCTCGCTATCGTCACTATGTTCGTCGTCGCTATTAATCAGTCGATTCGCGAACAGGACTTCTGCTAGCCTTTTACTCATGTAGTTTAAATAAGTAGAATGAAAACAGCGTCTATCTGGTAGTGCGTTGTTTTCGGAGAAAGGGAGAGAGGAAGAGAAAAAAATAACGCCTATCTGGTAGTGCGAGATTTTCTTGGACGGCGCCTATCTGGTAGTACGCTATCAAAAAGATTTTGGCCTATTTGCTAGTGCACAGAATCTTCTTCGCAAATAACTACTTAAATGATTAACGTATAGTTACTCACGGTGCTGTCGTGTCCTGTTCGGCTGACGTTGCTGGTTGTCCAGATGGTTACACACGGGGGGATCCTCAACTCGACGTACACACTTTCGAGACGTTGATGCTTTCGCGGAATCACTTAAGGTATAAGAGTTCACTTTATACACAAGTCCACTGTTATCGCATGTAAATCCACTTAGCCGATTCCCGGACGGCTGCGCCAATTACGTTCTTGGTTCGCGGGAGCGAGTTTTAAAAAACTTATTTTATTATTATTATTAACAAAAGAACCTTCTTTGTACACTTCTGATAAAAGACTAGTTGAAAACTGCCTAAGCTACCTGCCGCTAACCTAACCTGTTGGGACCAAGGGTGCTGATGATGCAGTTAATATGCCGGGTCTCTGGTTTCGTTGCTAACCGGGATAGTGCTTACGTTGTTTCCTGTCTCACGCCACGTCGTCTGTTGGCAAGTGCGTGAGATGCTTAGTTTGCAAGAATTTAGTCCATAACTATATGTCATTCGGCCCTCCGGGCCTCAGAAAAATTTTCGAAAGTTTGAGCGAATTCTATACCTATTTTTTATATATATAAAAAAAGGTAAAAAAGGTAAAACAGATAGAAAATGATATGCGAATACGACTATGTTATGAAAATCGTGAAAAAGCTATCGCAGGGACGGGACTCGAACTCTTAGCTATCTCCTATCCGGGGAAATCGTTTTTCCAATTAAACTATCCTGCATGAGAAGCACACGAAAAAAACAGACTAATTGAGGGCTGAAACAGGTGACGCGGGAGTTGCTATAGAGATATGACTACAATTGAACGGTGTGGCGCCCGAACTGAACATGCTCGGTTCTTCTATTCAATTAAGAAGTTTTTTTCGTGAGTTTTACATGCAGAATAGTTTGAGGGCTGGTTCCTTTAAAAACATGTTTTTTTTTTCTAATTTCACTTATTCTTTAAACAATATTTCAAAATTATACTATTTACAGATATATTATACTCAATAAAAAATAATTCTTTTTATTTTTTCAATCTGGCGGCTCTTTCTAGGAAACCAAACGTCAGTAAGCAAAAAGCAAACCAGTTTCATATTCTATTTTGGAATGCGAGTAACACACAGTTGAAAAACATGGCAGCTAGAAAAAGCTTAGGCGCGCATCATTTCCCTTTTTTCTACAAACTTTTCGGTCGCGTGTATCTTCGCGACTAATTTTAAATCATTTGTAAGAGTATTTTCTAGCAATTTACGGACAAATTTTGTTTCGATATTTTGCAAATTGTTTGAAAGAACGGGTTACCGGTTCGAGTCCCGTCTATGCGGTAGCTTATTCGCGGTTTTCATTACATAGTTGTATTCGCATGTTATTTTTTCAATCTCATTTTCTCGTTAGATACTAATCAAATTTATTAGCTCTTGTTGTTTATTCACTATTTTTAGTAAAAATGCGTACTGCAAAATGTACTGTTTTTCTAAAATCGATGTACTGTATTTTCTTGATTTTTATGCCAAATGTACTGTTTTTCGTCAAACAAAATATACGAGGCCTAATCATGATCGATATAAAATCGTGTTTCTGGTGGTTTTCACAACATGTCAATTATATTAAATATATTTTGATATCCGGATAAATGACTGAAATAAAACTATTCAACAGTAAGCCATAAAATGTATCTAATGTTCTACGGATGATCCGGAAACTGTTTCTGGGTCGCGAGTTTGATGAACTGCGAAACAGAATGGAGCAACGGAAGCATAATAATAACTTCAAAAAAACATGCAATGCAGTACTTAAATGAACTAGTTTGAAATTAACTCTCACGAGAATTATCTTTGCTGCACTGAAATTTTGACTACCGAAGAGATTTTTTTTCTTCAGAAAGGAAATGCGTATCGTTCGTGCAAACAAAATATAATAGCACTAAATGTATGCCAACAGTTAAAAGAGTAATAAAAAAAATAACAGCACCAGCAAAATTAAAGGGTCCTGATTACACATTCCAACATCTACCGACCCACTTTCGAAGCCAACAGCCCAACCCATTAGTAAATTGCGTGAGTTATGCTACTTAACTGCCTCGGAAGCATGTGTAATGGGACCCATTGTTAACAAGTAGCCATTCTCACCGGAGGAACTGAATAATAGGTGAATGCCCGTTCGAAATAACGTAGTAGGCTAACTATTTATGCTACTCGAAGCACAGTGTTTTCATCCTATCGACAGTTCGACAGCGTCGTTTTCCGTCTGGAACGGACGGATGATGAGACAGCAGTCTGACAAGTTAACGCCCCGGTTGATGGCTTATTAAAATTTTATCTCCGCTGTTCTTAAGATTCTACATTGTAGCGCGGTGCTCGAACGCCCCGGTTTCTTTGTAGTGTGAAGCAATCGCACGGAAAACTGTGCCCGTTTCCCTGCGTAATATCCTTCAAAGGGTGTGCTCAACGGCATGAATGGAATACCTTCCGGCGGGAATTGTTCCGGCGAGGCGCGACTGTTGCATTATAAATTAGGCTAATGTATCACACGTTACAGTTCGTTCGTTGAGTAAGGTTGCTCTACATTACACGGACCGGGCGCCATTACGAGCTGCGTGGTGGAGCGAAGCAATATTTTTTTTCGCTTGCGAAAAGCTACAGGACTGTTAATTGGGCTTGAAATCTCGGCTGGGGACAGACGGACGCGAAAAAAAAAGATCGGAACGATTTGACATAGAATATGACTGACCTCGTTGCAGAAAGGATATTAAAAATGTAGGAAAACGGTTCCCACTAGGGACTGGAAGTTTCATTCCAACGTGCATAATTATTGACTTTTGAGATTAACGTCACATTACGGCACTACGGGAGAGATTACCAAACTGGCCATGATCGTAACATTGGGCTGGTTATGATTCCCAAAAGAGATCAAAGAGTTTCGATTCATTAAAAATCAGGCGATATCCTGATTAAAACGGCAAACACAGATAAGCCGATAGATTCCATTATTTTGTTGACGACACATAAATATCAGTTTATTATCGATGAAATAATTGAAAACCCCAAACAGTGTTTTTTGAAAGAGTGCTTCTTCAAGTTAGAAAATGTTCACTTGAAGTTTACCTCCTGCAAAGCTCCAATTTGCATTAAAATGACGAAACCACTAAAAAGTTTATATGTACGCTTCCGTTCTGTTGATCTTGTCAATAAGCAGAAGACTACTTACATGCATTCTCGTTGATCTCTCTTTCTGTAAGCTGTCGGTAGCGATTGGCTTGGATGTATCTGGATTTTCCGTGATTTCATTCCATTATCATTATCAGTGAGATATTTACATTATCGATTTACAATCTAATTAGCACCGATTTCGCAGTATGAATCATAAATTAGATGATTAGTCGAATCAAGAATCTTTGGATTCATGGAAAGTTGTTTAGAGTTATTTTTCAGTATATGTTTGATTGTAAGAATGCATCAATGCAGAAAAGGAATTCCACACTCAAAATAATAATCATGTTATAGTTACGTGAAAAGTTATGTGAATATTTTCCACCCTAATTTTCACGTAGGTTTTAATATACTGGCATTTAAAAGCTGTATAATCCAGTAAAAGTTACGTGTTTCATAGGTAAAATGTAATGTACTGTTCATATCACATTTGCCTATCAGTTCATATCAAATTTAGATACCAGAGAATCACTATTTGGTTGAAGTCAAAAGGGAGATTTCAGATTTATATATAAATCTATGAAATGAAAAATACCATGAAAAATAAAACATTTATTTCAGAAAATTAGCATATAATTTCAATAGCTTAAAAAGCAACTAATAACGTCGTGGTATCTCAAATCGACAAGCCTCCAGAAATCGTTTTTGTTGTCACTGCCATCCAACCGAAGCCGAAGTCGAGATCCGAGAACTCCCCCAACACTACCGATTCCTAGCTTCATGCCGATTTTGAACTCGTTTTTCGGTGGACCAACGGTATTCGGCAGGAGCGGGCAAACTTCCGGACTCACGCAGGCACTCGGTCCAGTTGAACACATGGAAACTTTCATACTGGAATGGTCCGGACGATGTAGTGAAAAATTGTAATTAAATAATATTTCTCGCAAATAGTTACACTACTCAAGTTTTTCACAAAGGAAATTCACGTAGATTGTTTGACGTTTGGTCAATTTACGTAAACCTTATGTGATGACTCTATTCATTTCAGGGGATGTTCGTATAACATTCATTTTCGTCACGTAAAATATTCAATTTGACATTTGAAACCATTTTACGTGGTTTTTCAAGTGAATCGAACGTGAATTTTTATTTGAGTGCAGGGTTGTTACGAAAAATTTCGAAATCAAAATGCGCGAAGTCCGCGCGAAACCGAAAACTAAAACGCGCGATATTCGAGCGAAACGTTTACACACACCATTATTTTTATGCAGGTGTTACTTTCCGCAGAACTTTAAAATACACTTGAATGTAATCTAAAAATCTGCAACGGAAGTTTGCCCGTCATATAATAAATTCGCATACAACACGTCACTTTGAGAAAGCCCACGATTTCCCTGCAATTCTCCATTTTTTTCGATGTCCTTAGTAAATATATACTCTCTGATGTACGAAAAATACAAAAGCGAAAAAAAATTGCCCTCAATTTTGTTATTCTGGAAGAAGTTAAACAGATTGCAGCGAAGACATTTGCTCTGCAAGCTTTTCCTTCTCGGTAAGAAGAATTTTAGGGTCGATCACATCAGGATGATCTGACTTAACCTCTACAATTTTAGTTTCAATCATTTATCGCCTCCTGTTTGGCTTTTGTTTTCTGAGACAGCGCCTTCTTTTGTTGTCGGATTTTAATCTGAATGTCTTTCTTTTCCTCCTCATCTTTTATTCTCCAAAAAGCACACTAGAAAAAGTTTCTCTCCAGTAGGCATAAAACCTCCTCATCGAGAGAGTTGGCATCACTGGGAGTGCGATGCGGTGTCCTGGTGCTGCTCTCAAAAAAGTATAATTTTAATGTGTTGTTTGATACGTATAGTTAGGAATTTGGTTGAAATAGTTATTTTGAGTGATAGTGCAGGTGTGGCAAGTGTGTGTTTAGTAATGAGGGTGCTATTTATTGAATAGTGTTGATTCGCAAAAACTGAAAATGCTCAAGCGGCGGATACTGTGAGTTTGCCGCCCCAAAAATCAACGGTGTTAACCTGTTAACCGATCGAAGCGCCGTCTGCATATCATTGTCGGTGTTGTCGGGTTTCTGTGCAACGTGTGAAAGTTTACAAGTCGATCGTGTCATTCGGACTGAGGGTGTAGGGTTGGTCTGCAGCGGACCCATTCGCGAGTGTGTTTATTTTATTCTTCCAGTGGTCGTGTTTCATCTCGCGTTACTGACAGCAGAGCAAGCGGGAGAAAAGGGATATTGGTGAGATCGTTCCTTGGAGATATTTTATATTTTTCTTACTTATTATATCGCTCCTGAGTATCGAAAATCAGGTTTTGTTGAGATCATATTGTTTACCAAAACATATCCGGATCTTTTTCCCTCCCTACTAACAAATCTCCTATCCCGTGATGCTCGTGAAGATACAGTGGTACCCGCGGTCTCTAGAAACAACGAGTATCGGACTAACATTCCTTCCTTTCCCTAAGTAGCACAGCCGGCGTCGTTATTGATCATTTAATAAAAAGTTAGAAGTGAATGGGTATGTACAGTGAAAATGATTTGCTTCTCCCAAGCTTATTTTTTTTGGTTCATTGTACATTTCCATTCATTCGGTCAATCACGAAGTGCAACTACGGGCGATCTACTTCAGCTCAGCTCAGCTCAGTAGGCATAAAAGCTCCTCATCTTTTGCATCTACAAATAACAGTTATCGAAATGATATATTTTCCTAAATCTAGTGCTTCTATAGTAAGTTATTCTAATCAGATAATAACAAGAGACACGATTTCTGGATAACATTACGTGATAAATGAAAGCCGAAAGAAAAAAAAAACTCCTACTACTGGAATAAGGCGAAAAGTCGCACAAAAATATCGATATCTCCGTTAAAACGGAACGGAATGAATTTTAACAATCTATGGCTTGTTGGATAGTTATTACCGTGCGGAATCTTAATCTAAAAACCTGTTTTTATCCACCTAGTGGTGTAATGATGCCTTTTTCATATCAATCATACTATCATATATAGTACTGTGACATTCTTCAAAATAATTTCCTTCGATTCTTAAAAGAATTACCAGAATCGGTTTGTTTGACCGTCTACTGATAAAAACTGTCGAATGGAGAAAATTTGAGGTCGATTTAGAAAACTTTTTATGATTTTTCGCCCGTTTCAGTGATGGTATAAAATTCTTAACATACTTTACCCTATATTTTCGGATCCGGAAGTCAGATCCGGATGAAATTCAGAAATGACGTATGGAATCACAGGACTTTTCATTTCAACCTAAGTTTTTGAAAATCGGTCGCGTCATCCATGAGAAAAGTTAGAACACATGTTTTCATTTTTTGCACATTTTACCCCATAACTCCGGAACCGGAAGTCGCATCCAAATAATATTCAGGAATTTTGTATGGGACCTAAAGAGCTTTCATTTGAATAAAATTTGAAAATCGGTGCAGCCATCTCCGAAAAAAGTTAGTGAAAAAAAAAACGTTACATACACACATACGCACATACACACACATACACACACAGACATTTTGCGTACTCGACGAACTGAGTCGAATGGTATATGACACTCGGCCCTCCGGGCCTCGGTTCAAAAGTCGGTTCTCACAGTGATTGCATAACCTTTCTATATGAGAAAGGCAAAACACATTCTGTTTTCAAAGTCAATTGTGACAGATATTAATAATTTTGACATCAAACTTCGTATAACTCAAAAATTAAACTTATCTCTTATCTCAAAACCATTCAATAGCGTTCAGTGTGACGGGGAGAACTTTCATTTGCGACTAGTTTGATCAGTCAACTCTGAGATCTTGACCACTTTGTTGACAACACACATACACACACGGACATTTACCCAGTTCGTCGAGCCGTATCGATTGGTTTATGACACACTTGGTATATGACAAACTTGGCACGTGTCCTAGATGCGGCCCTGATTCAAAGTATTGATCATTGCTCTATACACATCTTGACCACATTTTTGGCTTTCTGATAGAATCGATCTGGTTTTACTGTCGATGTCGATGGATGTCTCGGATTAACCAATGATTTTTTTCTTCGTTTAGATTCTAAGAATAAATTAATTTTTCATCGCCTATAACAATGCGATGAAAAATTAATGTTATTCGTGTCATTGAAGCAAAATTTCACAAGTGTTTTTTTTCTGTTCTTTTTCTGTCATCCATACAATTCATGTGGCACCCAATTTTCACACTTTTGGACTTTTCCGTTAGCTTTTAAATGGTCAGAAATAGTTTGTTATGCACTTGCGTTTCTAAGACGGAACATGAAAAAGGAAAATGTGGTTGACCAGGATGATTGGTGTTAAAATTCAAATTTCAAGAGTATATTTTCATAAGTGACAATGTACAGTTAGGCAATTCACTCAAAATATATTTCTCCAGTTTAAAAATCTGGTAACCAAAAGACCAAATAATTACTTCAATTAAACCGTTTCGAAAGTATCGGAAACAGTGGAGCAATTCCAGAAATGCTTAGCAGATCATCAGACTCAACCTTCTCCGATTTGGATGAAACTTTGCACATGGCTTCAGTATGGCAAATATACACTGAAAAAAATAATTACAAAATAATCCGAAAAAATTAAATTAAAAAAATTAAATCAGGGTTTTAATTTATTTTTGATAATTTTAATTTTAAAGCTCTTATTAAAACCTACAGATTGATGGCTATCCCATCCGTGCGTTTTGAAAAATGAAGAAGTTACAGCTAAAATAGTTTACGGGTGCATGCAAATAAAACCATAATTGGAAACTTAGAAGCTCAAAAGTGCAAGGTTAAATTGAATACCACGTTTAGCATTTGTGATCGCTGTCGTAGGCGGGCTTATAAGGAAAGTCATACGTCGGAAACAGAAGGGCAGTCAGCAACGGAACATTGAACTCTTCAACAAGGGCATCGCAAGAATCAACGTGTCTCCGATATCAACGAAGAAAACCCGGAATGTTAATTATCCTCGAGAAAAATATTTGGATATTTCATGAGGTATAAAAAAGCAAATATTCGGGAAACGATAGAAAACGAGGTGCTTCAATATTTTAACAGCGTTGACGTCAGCAGAGTAATGCCGAGATCAAGAGATTGCGTCACAGTCAAAATGAATGGTAAGTGTGAACGCAAACAAAAACGATTGCTTTATTCATCATTGAAAGAAATTTATTTGGGTTATAAGGAAGAATTTTCAGATCGAAATATTGGATTTAGTACATTTGCAGCATTAAGACCAAAACACTGCAAGTTGCTTGGAAGTTCTGGTTCACATAACATATGTGTTTGCACAATCCATGATAATGTTTCATTAATGATTCATGCTGTTAAAAAATATTTCAAGTATGATGTTAAGAATTATAATTTAAAAAAGCTATTATGTGACTCATCAAAAAGATCCTGCTACCTCCGTGAATACAAAAGTTGTCCAGCGACACAATTTCGAGGAACGTGATTTGACTGAGATAAGATTTGAACAATGGGTTTCTACTGACAGATGTGATCTAGAGAAATTTGTCAAACCAGTAGAAGAATTTGCAGCATATTTTTGCGAAAAATTAGAAAAACTTATGACTCATGATTTTATCAAAAATCAGCTTAAAAAGGCCAATTGTAATTATTTGTGATTTTTCAGAAAATTTTTCATTTGTGTTTAAGGATGCTGTTCAAAGCCACTATTGGAGCAATGATCAAGCAACCATTCATTCGTTTGAAATTTATTATGGAGAATCCGAAGAGCTTGAACATTTAAGTTTCATTGTGATTTCAGTAGTGCTTAAACACGATACCATCGCGGTTGAGGTGTTTATTTCACACTTAATGTCATTTTTAAAAGACAAAATTCAAATTAGAAAAGCAATATTTATGTCTGACGGAGCTGCCTCGCAGTACAAAAACAGAAAAAAATTTTACAAGTCTCTGTAAATTTTAATCAACTACATGAACACCCAATCACAACTACTCTATGAATGGGCAGAGCAGAGACGTCGATATGCATTCACGACCATGTCTTTTTGTTACGTGTTACAAGAAGAATATGAACGGGGTGTGACCGAGTGGAGTAGTGTTTATGAGATACCAATGATTCCAGGCACACAGAAATACCATTTTTTCGTTCCGATTTCAGAAACCACAATCGTCACAAGACTGTATTCGAATGACGATGCACGTAGTACTCATACAATTTTCAAAAACTTAAAACCTTAATTATAATTAAGAATTATTCATGTACATGTAATAATTGTAGATATAGCAAGCAAATAAACAATTCATGGAAATTTAAAAAATGGTGTTATAATTAAATATCCAAGTATCTCAAGCTACTTTTAGAAGAAAGGATATCATGAACAAATTTATTGCCTTTAACCTGTAGAATAATATTCTACTGTTTAGACGATTATCTTTCAACGAGAACTTGAAATTTCGAATATATATGTAAATTGTTTTAGCTGTAACTTCTTCATTTTTCAAAAGGCACGGATGGGATAGCCATCAATCTGTAGGTTTTAATAGGAGCTTTAAAATAAAAATTATCAAAAAAAAGTCGAAACACTGATTTTTTTTAATTTAATTTTTTTGGTTCATTTTGAAATTATAATTTTTTTTTTCAGTGTGTATAAAATATACATACGCCCTTTTTAAAAATCAGTCGTGAGTCGGATTGACCACTCCATCGGTTTAAAACTTATGGTTTACCATACTGAAGCCATGTGCAATGTTTCATCCAAATCGGAGGCGGTCGATTATGATTTTGTCACTTTTTCGACTACTCATTCCTGGAATTGCTCAGTGATCACAAGCTATGAAATGGAACTTCGATTTCTCAGAAATGGCCTACTACCCAATTCAAATGAAAGGTCTTACAGGTCCATAATTGGTCTCTACAAAAATTACCTTTTAATATACTTAGAACTAATACACTGATAAAGGTGGCAAATAACACACAGAAATACTGGTATCGGTGTCTGTTACTAACAGATCGGCTGAAAAGTTCGTATCGTTTCTATGAGAGGGCGCCACTAGAATTAAATCCATACCATTTTCAGTTAGTACCAACCTTCAAAAGATACGTGTATAAATTTGACAGCTGTCTGATTATTAGTTTGTGAGATATTGCATTTTGAGTGTAGCTACTTTTGTTATTGTGAAATAAATGGAAAAAAAGGAATTTCGTGTGTTGATGAAACACTACTTTTTGATGAAAAAAAGTGCCGCCGATACCAAAAGAATGGCTTGATGAGTGTTATCCAGACTCTGCACCGGGCGAAGCAACAATTCGTAAGTGGTTTGCAAAATTTCGTACTGGTCATATGAGCACCGAAGACGATGAACGCAGTGGACTTCCAAAAGAGGCTGTTACCGATGAAAACGTGAAAAAAATCCACAAAATGATTTTCAATGACCGTAAAGTGAAGTTGATCGAGATAGCTGACACCATAAAGATATCAAAGGAACGTGTTGGACATATTATTCACGAATATTTGGATATGAGAAAGCTTTGTGCAAAATGGGTGCCGCGTGAGCTCACAACCGATCAAAAACAACAACGAATTGATGATTCTGAGCAGTGTTTAGAGCTGTTATATCGAAATAAAACCGATTTTTTTCGTCGATATATAACAATGGACGAAACATGGCTCCATCACTTCACTCCGGAGTCCAATCGACAGTCAGCTGAGTGGACTGCACGCGATGAACCGAACCCAAAGCGTGGAAAGACTCAACATGCCGTGCGCCGTGTCACAAGTCGATGAAAACCATGCTGAAATTGAACGAATTGGGCTTCGAATTGCTCCCTCATCCACCGTATTCTCCATATTTGGCCCGCAGTGACTTTTTCTTGTTCTCAGACCTCAAGAGAATGCTCGCTGGTAAAAAATTTAGAAGCAATGAAGAGGTAATCGCTGAAACTGAGGCCTATTTTGAGGCAAAGGACAAATCGTACTACAAAAATGGTATCGAAAAGTTGGAAGATCGCTATAATCGCTGTATCGCCTCTGATGGCAATTATGTTGAATAATAAAAACGAATTTTGGCAAAAAAATGTGTGTTTCTATGAAACGATACGAACTTTTCAGCCGAACTGTTATCTCGTGACTTTAGTGGCAAAATAGCAATGATTTTTTTGTAATATAGTAAAATTAAATGGAATTATTTTTTTGTAAATCGAGTTGATTTATCTAGATCCGATTCCAGGATATCTGAGTGTTATAAATTACAAACACTCATATGAAATAACGAAGCAAAAGCCTAAAATCTGTTCGAAAGTGTACAAAAATAAGTACGAATTCGCTTAGATTCTAGAAATTTGAAACATAATTGTTATTCGTTTTTTTATTGTTTCTTTCATGGATATAAAATATAAAACAAATAATTCAAAAGGACAAAGTTTCAATATGTTGTGCGAAACGATAGCAAAAGAAGTAGATTTAAAATTGTTCGTTAATCCTAAGACTTGACTAGAGCACTGCTTCACAGTCTAAGAAATATCCGTGTGGTTGGATAGCTTCCAACTGAACCAGACAACCAACCGTGACCAGTGACCAGACCCCATTGCCTTGACGCACCACATCGGCGATGCCGGGTTCTGTATGGGCCTTTAATCCAATTACAATTTAAATTAATTTTCATCGGTAAATATTTGCGTGAGTAATCCAGGCTTGTCATACATAGTAAATATTGAATCTTGAAATTAACTAGCTCGGACGGGAGGGTACAATCAATCACGTGGCGTTCTGAACTAAGCGTATGATTAATTCAAACCTACCGATATGCCACAACGAATGGCCGTGTTCCCCCTGGAAACATAAATGCTTTGATGCATACTTTATTGACCCAACGAACAGTTCGGGATTATAGGCAGGCACAGTAACGGTCCCACCAGTTGGTGTTTGTGTTCGCATTGATCTACTCTAATGATTAGCTTGCTTTGGAAACCATATTCTTTCATAAAATAGAATTTCTTGCAGCCGGAATCATGTCTATGATCGAAAGAATGAGGTGGTCACATTATTTTGTTCGTATCTGTAGCGTCGATACACCTCTGGGGAAACTGTTTGCTAGAACTTTACCACGTATTACATGTATTTTCTCATGTAGATGCATGTTCCGGCCCCACAAGTAGGAGTGCATCGACTACGAACTGCTGACACAAACTTGAAGGAGGCCACATATTCGGTAGTTTGAACTCACGTCCGCAGACAGTAGCCGTCGCTGTCATCATTATCATCGTCGTCGTCGTCGTCGTCGTCTTCGTCACCGTCGTCGTAGTGTCATCACCGATGCAACGTTACCAGGCTGCTGCGCTCTGACGCCGTTTCTTCGCAATGTTATTACATTGCCAGGCAACCGACCGACGTAAAACGTTTTCCAAGAGGTAGTGGCAGGACACTGTGAAAAGTGTCATTAGCGTGTTTCATTTGTTCCCCCGGTGTCTGTTTCACAGCGGAACTAGTTTTGAATTTTACGTGTCACGGAAGATCAATGAACTGACACCAAAATAATGATACCAAACATTTTCAAATGACGCACGATAAATGCATTCACTTTTTTCTCTGTGGCAAACATAAAAACATGCCATCATATGTCGCTCTATTTCGGTTATTAAGTGTCGTTCGAAAATGCACCAAGTCGAGGGTTCAATGTGACGTACGATGACTTGCAGCTTAGATACTTAGCAGTTGCATTTAAATTTATGACTGCAGCTTTGGGTTGCATTTAGCGTGAGTGAGAAAATAGTGTTTGATGTTTTTTTTTCTACACTTTCTTATCCCATTTTCTAAATGGTGATGAGTTGAACTGTATCAGAATTTTCTGTTGCCTGTGCAGTTAGACCTCGTATGTGATAGTTTCATAGAGCATAAAATCGTATTCCTCGAATTGTTATCGAACTGAAGGCATTATTCCAATCACTTTCGAAGCAATAAACACAATTTCAGCTGCCACTAGAACAGTGGAAGCCAGTGCTAGGCGAACATCATTTGTTTCTTGACAACAAAACCAATCTCGAATGTCTCCTGTATGTTCAATCGTCAGTATTACTTTGGTAAAATCTTCATTGTTATTGCTTTTTGTCACCATTTAATATTAAATATTAAATGTAAAAAATCGATTCAAAATAGCACACATTCGTAGATCAAAACTAAAATAAGCGTGTGATTGTCTGAAAACGATTCTAATGTCACCGCCAAGTTGCGTATTCGTCTGAATCAGAATTTCATTTCCACATCATGCTAGCGGAATTGCGGAATTGAGAGCAGTGTTATACCGACCGTGACTAATGTGATTATTCCAAAGGATGATTTTGTATATATTGCTTTGACCATACTAAAAAAATTGTATAGTTTTGACCAAATTTTCTACAGTTGTTCGGTTATCAGCTTAGTAATTCAATTGATTATCGAGTTTTTGGTACTGTCAGTGTCAAAACTGGATGCCGTCAAACAAATAGGTACTGAGTCAGCTCATTTCAAATGATTCGCGATAGGAAAAATTACTACAAGAATAATATTTCATTGACATTTCGATTAGTCAGAAAAAAGTGACAGCCACTTAAGTGTTTTTACAATTATGCATGAACATTTGACGATAAAAAAGCTCTTTTCAAAGTGGGTATTGCGTATATTCACATTCAATTATAAACAACTAGCTGATTTACCCGGCGTTGCTCGGAAATGTTTCGCGAAGGCAAAGCCGAAAAAAATTCTAGAAATTGTCCTCCCCATTGATACTCTGATTGTAATGAAACACAACTTAGACGACAACCCGATTGAACAATACTCCGTTCATGTTCAGATTGCGAATGATCAGTGTCCCATCTCAGATCTCACAATAATCATAATTTTCATGGTATTCTCGACAAATTGGGTCAGTTTTATATTTGAACCCTTTTGTTAGAAACATTTAAAACATCTTTCTGTCTGTACATACCTCATTAGTAATCTCCGACTTTCATATGCATATGTGCTTGTAACGTACTTCCGTACTACCTCGTCACATTCGATCTTCAATACCTTTGGCTTCCATGGCTATAAACACTTGCTACTCCCTCCTCTTTATAACAATTTGTATGACATTATTGTTTCCACGTAATTGCTCAAAGTTTTCCATCTGATAATGATTATTTTATAAAGAAAGTCTGTTTAACATCATAACTACATTCATACTATAAAATAACTTTTTATACATAGTTTTCTACCCCGGCTTTAACAACAGTTTTTTCAATTTACATAAAAAAATGTACATTTATTGTATGATTTCGTCAATTCAGATCAATATTGAGAATACTTATTTCCCCTCCCTCTTGTGAATATTTTTGTGAACCTCACTTAGTTGCTAGAAATATGTTGTACTCTTAAAGAAGTACCAATTTTTCGTAAAATCCGATCAATTTTCTCTTCCACTTTCCATGTTTGGAGCACTTGCTACACTTCCTCACCCTCAATATAACATTAAAATCTATTTTGATTCAACATCCTTTTTGTCAGTTAACTTACTACCAATCTTCTCCATGATTACAATGAATAGTGTAGAAAGTATCTGTGCTTTTAAAAAAAACATCGATTCCCACTTTTGGTACATGTCCAAACTTGGTGGCGATTCATTTAGTTGCTTCGTAGTTATGCTGAGACTTAAATACACTCGTGTTCATAGGCAGATAAAGTTTATTTTCCCTTAGTTTTTTTAATTCCCCGGCAAAATGAAACCACACGGAGAACCCTTCGATCATAAAATTGCGATATCGCAGTTTTTGATTTTTGCGATAGTTGATTTAACTAATTTCTTTTTGATTCAACCAAAATGGTTTTTGATTTGCGTATATTCAAGTAGTTGAAAAATATGTTGTTTTGAATGCTGTCAAATGCCGGAGACAGTTGAAAGCAAAACAATAATTGCAATGCAAAATCAACAACTTTTTTAGTTGAAATCTGTTCGCGTCGCTTCAAAATGTCAATGAAAACAACATCGATGGTTAAAGCGTTTGGTGAAATTGTGTTCATTTTATGATAACAAGTGTTTATCTAACAGCGGTGTTGTGATAAAGTTAACCTTGTTTAAGATGAAAAAGATTTGGTGACAAATTAGAAAATGTTAATGAATGATCATCTCGTAATCTTTCAGGTATGCGCAAAAATTTTATGCTTCAAATTCGATCATTATTTACTTCCAGCAGACTGTTTTACTTCCAGCTGTTTGTTACCGATGATGATGTTCATGCATTAGCAATAAAACGCTTTTTGACATGAATTTAATTTATAAAAGTAACAGGAGCGAAGGGTTTCAAACGCACAGAACGCGCTGCGATTGAATGGCGCGTTTGAATTGCCGTCGCAAAATTCCAATTCCCAGCGGTTGATACACACAAGCTCATATAAATTGACTAAAATTATCAGTGCATAACTTTAGTTCAACCGTTTGAAGGCATCATTTTAGGTAAATTTAATAACTTCGCTAATTTACATGCCCCTCCGGGCACTTTTGCTGATTAAAAACGTTTTTCTACATCAATCATTTCCGATCGAATCAGAAGTATTTTTTTAGAATTTAGATCTTTACTGATCTCAAAACAAACAAACAAATAAAACCGATTTATTTTTCAACTAACAGAATTTTGTTTCAATAACAACACCAGTTATTTCAACTAAAATATTTGTTGAAATTGAAAGGTATGTGTCCTCACTAATTGGCAGCATTTTTTTTCAAACAGTTAAATTAGTTGTTTCAACCATCGTTTCTGCTAATCGACAAACAATAATGACAGTTTAGTTAAAACAACAATCGATTAGTTGTACCAAATTTTAACCAATCGAATTCAGAAAATCAACTAATATTCTGGTTGAAATGGGATCGCGGGTGGTTCCGTGCAGATCTTTTGGAATTATTTAAAGAAAATTGCTTTGCATTCGAATTAACAACAGCAATACTATCTACTACGATGTTGAAATTCTTTCCACTCTCTTGTTTTACAAAAAATTTGAGATGAGCATTCATTTTCAAAAACCCTTCTTCTAGTCTAAATGTCGATTCTCTTCAAATTACACAAATTTCGTCATTGACCTTCTCCCCCATGTTAAGGCCACTTGCTACATACTCTCCCCTCTGAAAATTCTCTAATGATCACCTCTGAAAAGTAAGAAGTATCGGTGCCAAATTTGATAGCAATCCGTTCAGTAGTTCCGGAGTTATGCCCTTGCAAACATTACAACCGCCATTTTAGAGGCACGTACTACATCCACCCCACACGAATACCCTTATAATCATATATAAGTTGCGTAAAAACTATGTATGGTCTTCAAAAAGTATCGATTCTCGTCAAATTAAATATATTTTTTCCCTCCCCATAAAAAACCCCTTACAACAATCTCTGAAGAGCAAAAAGCATCTGTGACAGGTGTGATAGCAATCCGTTCAGTAGTTTCGGAGTTATGCCATTACAAACAATACACCCTCATTTTTAATGGCCCTTGCTACATCCATCCTCCATATAATCATATCTAAGGTAAGCAAAATGTGTCTAAGGTCTTCAAAAAATATTGATTTGCGTTAAGTTAAATGATTTTTTTTCATGACCCCTCTTGTTAATGACACTTGCGATACTCCCTCTTCTATAAAAATACACTTATAACCACCTCTGAAGAGCTAGAAGTACATGTGCCAAGTTCGATAGCAATCCAACTAGTACTTTCGGAGTTATGCCGTTACAAACATTACACTCCCCTTTTCAAAGGTACTTGCTACATAAACCCGCCATATAATCATATCTAATATATGCAAAATGTTTCTATGGTCTTCAAAAAGTATAGATTCTCGTCAAATTAGACAATTTTTTCATGACCCCCCTCCTGTTAAGGACACTTACTACGCTCCCTCCCCCATTAAAATACTCTTATGACTATCTCAGAAGACCATGAAGTATCTGTGCCAAGTTTGGTGACAATTCGTTCAGTAGTTTCGAAATTATGCCGTTTTAAACATTACACCCCCCTTTTTGAAGGCACTTGCTACATCCACCCCCCTTATAGTCATATCTAAGGTATGCAAAATGTTTCTATGGTCTTCAAAACTTATCGATTCTTGTCAACTTATATGAATTTTTTCATGACCCCCTCTTGTTAATGACACTTGCTACGCTCCCTCCCCTATAAATATACACCTTAAACCATCTCTGAAGTTCTAGAAGTACCTGTGCCAAGTTTGGTGATAATCCGTTCAGTAGTTCCGAAGTTATGGCGTTACAAACATACAAACTTACATCCATTTTTATATAGATAGATAACATGTTGATAATTCAGAACAGTGTTAGGCCTTATTTACAAGTAAGAAATCAGATTGTTTGCGTCTATATGTGACAATAGATGGAGCATGGGTCCATCACTTCACTCCAGCATTAAAGCGATCATCATCTGAGTGGATTGCAGCCGGTGAAACATATCCGAAGCGTCCAAAGGCACAACATTTAGCTGGAGAGGTTATGGCTTCAGTATTTTGAGATGCACATATCGACTATCTTAAGAAAAAAATCGACTATCTTAAGAAAAAAAAACAATTAATGGCGAAAACTGCATGTTGTTAGATCGTTTGAATACAAAAATCAAGGAAAAACGACTTCTTATGTCGATGGAAAAAAAACCCTTTTTCACCAGGACAATGCACCGAATCACGAGGCGATGACAACGATGGTTAAATTGTACGATCTGCACTTCACACAGAAAAAAATAATGAAATTTACACGACATGTAAATCAATAGTATGATGGAAAAGACATAAATTGAATCGAAAATTTGATTTAAAACCATGATCGATGTAAAATTAAATTGGATTGCATAGATTTTCCAATGAACAAGACTGCACGGAACCCCTCGCGATCGTGAAACAACCAACATATTAGTTGTCTTTCTGAATTTGATTGGTTAAAATTTTATACAACTAATCGATTGTTGCATTTTTCTAAACTGTCATTTTTGTTTTTCGATCAACAGAAACGATGGTTGAAATAACAAAATTTTTGGTTGAAAGAAAGATGCTGTCAGTTAGTCAAGACACACACCTTTCAATTTCAATAAAGATTTTAGTTACAACAACCGACCTTGTTTTTGATTTAACAGTTATGTGAGTTGAAAAACAAATTGGTTTCAGTTGTTTAAGATATTACGATTAGTTATTTCAACTTAAGTAAAATTATTTATTTTTAATGACAATGAAATATTCCTTAATGATATACGTTCTGATTTTTTAAATGAAAATTTAGTATGTTAAGACATAAAAAAAAGTAATATTTAATATAAATAATATATTATATTATGACGGTATAAATAAAAGGTAATGTTGTTGTTGCATTCTATTAAATGAATTATTCATTGAAACCATTTTTATTTTTGTTTTTAATATACTGTCTTTTAGTAGTGCTGGTGTCAATGAAACTTTCTAATTGTGACCACTATATTACTAACGAACAAAAAGTCGAACCGAATGCATTGAGTCTTTGCTTTGACTTTGCTTCACGATGGAGAATCAAGTTGATTTTAAGACCAAGATTCAAACGCAGTTTGGTTAAACACGTTTTGTTAATTGCAATATCTCTAACGGCTATAAATTCTGTGCATAGCACTACTTCATATCAACCGTTTCTTCTTGTAACACCAGAGCAGTAAAGATGTAGATAATTTATCATTACATTAATATTCTGACAACAAGTGTTATGATAAACATTAATTCACTATCACTCAAAAGTTACTCTTCACGAGTTTTACAAACGTATAAGCGAATTTCGTTTGCATGAAAATCTTTAAGAAACGCGTTTGAATTTCAACTAAAGTAATGGTTGATTTTCCATTGCGATTTTTGTTTTGCTTTGTGCTGTTTTTGACATTAGACAGCATTAAAAACAACATATTTTTCAACTACTTCAATAAGTGCAAATCAAATAGCAAATTGGTTGAATCAACTAATTATTAGTTAAAACAACAACTACAAAAATCAAAAAATGCGGGATCGTAATTTTTTGATTGGAGGGTTTTCCGTGTGTATATTAAAAAAAACGCTCAAAACTGTAGAGTAACTTTCCATTCAATTTCCGGCTCCAAATATGTGCATGAAAATTGATGTAAATTCATAAAATATTTTTATCTGTGCAGTTTGCTTCCTCATCCACCGTTCAGTTCAGATCTGACTCCCAGTAACTAATGGCTATTCGCTGATCTCAAAAATAGTGCTCATCATTAAAAAATTCAACTCAAACGAAGAAGCAATTCTTAAATGTGAAGCCTATTTTGATGCAATAGACAAATACTTCTACAAACACGGCATGGAGAACTTAGGGAAGCGTTGGAAGGAGAGTACATTGATGAATAAAATCCATTTTTCAAAAAGAATGTATTTTTTTAGTTAGTTACACGATTCATCAAGTCATGTGTTATCTGTGTAGCGACGTTCAATATGCACATTTGAAGTCTTGTGATATACATTACGATAAATATTTTATTTTCGTGATTAGTGAGGAAAAATTATTAAACATTTTTTTCCTGTTAAAAAGAGCCACTAAACCGAATTTCACCATCCATTTCAACAGTTGTAAGCTCGGACGCGATAATATCAGAAGCATATTTCTATCATAGATAATTCCGTTCACTCTTTTTTAAATAATCGTGTCATTACACGTTTACAGGCAATAAGGTGAGGCTAACGAGACTTTTTTAAATATAATTTCTTCATTGAATCTTCTGTTATAGAATCGTTTTTTAAAAGGAAGGAAATATTTAAATAGTTCTTTGCAATCAATTTTTAGTGCTTCAAAGGATCGCTACTTATATCCATTTTTGTTATATTTTTCCGTTTTTTTACATTATTCCATTTTTGATAAATTTTTCCAGCCAAGATATTGTGAAGATTTGAACAAGATATTGTGCAGAATCTTTGAATGCGAATCATTGAATTCTCTATTGATGACAATGATTGGCACTAGTCTTAATGGATAACGATGAATCTTCTCCGGCTAGCTACTAATTGCATAAAATCGCTAGTCGCAGCGACCTGTTCCGTGTAGCGAAGCAAAACGAAATGGTCATATTTTGATTAAGTTGTATCTCTCAAAGAGAAGCATATAAATGGAACACACATATTCACTCACCAAAACTTAACCGATTATCGGATTTTCTTGATAAGCTCCGAGAATGAAAAACTCCTACTTCTGTCATTTCGGATGCCCGCACTTTTCTTTTCACTTTTGTACAACCGGATTTCCAGTGTTTTTTTTTTACGTTTTAACACAAATTTTTATCAATTCCAGCTTAGTTTAAATTGTTTTGGGATGTTTGTGAAGTTCCGCTTTCATAATTAATCAGAACTTTTCGATGGGGAAAAGTTCCGGTGAATTTGGTGGGAGCATATATCTTTTGGCACAAAATTGACTCTGTTGGATCGATATCATTACAACACGTTTCGAACGTAGTGGCAGTATGCCAAATCAGGCCAATGAATAACTCTAAAACTTGACAGATGTAAACAATGCGATGTTGCTCAAATTTCGAAAATTTTCTATCATACGGTTAAAAAGTTACAAAAGATTTCCCGAGTGACACTTTTATCGAATACACCCTTCACTCGTCAATTGATCAGCGGATCTGTTGTGTAATTCATCACGTCTAAACCATCGTCTGACAATAAGGTCGAACATATAGACACTGAGCAAGAATACAGTTGTTTCGAACTAATTGACAGATGGCGTGTCTAATTGAAAATCCCTCTATTATTGAATAGATACATCCTTCAGATGTCATCTGTAAAAACTTTATAACTTTCTCTTCATTAGTGTGTTAGTTATTGTAATTTCAATGGCGCTTCTTTTGGAAAGTTAGGAACAATGGAGCAAAAGGACTTCGTGTGTTGGAAAAAGTTTGTATTTCAAAGAAAACAATATTGTGAAACCTTAAACGATATAAATCAATAATGTGAAAGGAAGGGATTGGCTTGATAAGCATAATCTGGGCTCTGCTTCAAGTAAATCAACTATTATTTACTGTTATCGTTTGTAGCGTGGGTACCGCTTGGCTAAATTCCCTAAATTGAAATTCGAATTGCTGACGCATATACCATATTTGCCAGTTTTAGCCCTTAGGAACTATTTTCTGTTCTCAGATTTAAGAAATACGCTTGCTGGATAGATATTTGTATCGAATGATGTGGTCATAGAAGAGTTAGAAGGATTGAAACGTTTTTGGAACAATTAAACTATTTTTCACTGTTTCATTAGGGGCTGTCCATAAAAGACGTCACGCCGCAAGGGGGAGGGGGGTGTTTCATAAAACGTGACCTTTTGTGACAGGGGGGAGGGGGGGAGGTTTTTGGAATGTGACGTCCAATATTTTCAATGAGCGCATTTTTGAAATACCTAATTATATTACTGCTTTGCCCTATTTCCTGAAAAAATCTCCACAATAAACGTTTACATTCTAAAGGAAAACGTGTATTTGTTGATGTAAAAGCTACTTCTTGTAAATTCGGAAATGAGTGATGCAGGAAATCATTTCTGTTGTGATCAGCAAAAGTGCACGGAGGAGCGAGTAAATTAGCGAAATTAATAAATTTTGCCTAATATGAGTAAATAAGAAAAAAATGCCTTCAAACTTAAGTTAACTTAAGTTATGCACTGACAATTTTTTCAGTAATTTGCTTTTCTAGCATTGATAATAATATATCATAATAATTTCTCTTATCTGATTCTGACGCAGTTTATTCAATTGTACTCCATTTGAAAAAAGGCAGGAGATCAACGATTTCAGACGTAGATCATACCATGTCTTATCTTGATCATATGTGATTTTCCTCCACCAACATCAAAGCTTATCGAATCATTCAATGATTGAACTTACATAAATCAAGAATCATTTTAGCAATGGGTAGTGACCCATTGTGTGACGGAAGATCAGTACCGATATTGATCGATGTGATTTAAAATTCACTGATCAACTGATCTTGGAAAGATTCTTCGGCAGTGATCTCGTTTTGATGAGGTTTTGGTCTTTATTTTCTCAGCCCTGTATGCAACACTAAGGAAATATTATTCTTTACCTAAAACAATAATATATCTGTGTACCCCTAGGAGGAATAAAACAGATGATTTAAATGTTTCATAAATTACTTTTGTTAATTCAACCAAATACTTTTGTTAATTTATATAATTGATATTAATAAAATAATTCCGATGATTTTGTAGTTTTAGGGATATTTTTTAATCTAATGACAGCATGTAATAAATCGATTTTTCCCTCATATTTGTATGTCTTTTCATACATATTGAGAAAGTATTGAGGTGAATTTTATTTATTTTGAATTCGTGACATGTGACATAGGGGGGGCTTGGGGGTCTTTGCTTCTGTGACAATTTGTGACAAAGGGGGGATGGGGAGTAAAAAATCGTCAAAAAAGCGTGACGTCTTTTATGGACAGCCCCTTATTGAATACAATCGAAATATAGAAAAAAAAAAAGTGGTTCATACTGTAGACTTTTCGATCGACATGTTTCAGTAGAAGATATTCACGCTTGAGTTCTACCCATCCTTCCACGGAGCTGTTTTGAAAAAGCGCTTCATAGTAAGTGAAGTAAGAGTCAGACATCTGTCAACAATATTCACTGTGTAATTGATGTGATTTTTTACCATATCGTGTTTTCGGCTTTCTCATATACAGGGTCCGCCATGTAACTTTTTTTTAACATGCAATAAAACACAAACGGTTCATCCGATTTCAAAATTTATTTTTTCATATTAAAGTACAATCCTTCCGGTTAATTGTGGAATATAATTTCATTCAAATGGCTGCCTCGGCTGGCCTTGCAGCACGCCATACGGTCGGTCTAGTTTTTTAGTATATTTTCGATTGTATGCAGCTTTATTTCAGCTATGGCTGCACGAATGTTGTCCTTCAAGGCTTGAATTGTCTCTGGCTTGTCCACATAATACTTATCTTTGACAGCCCCCCAAAGATAATAGTCTAACGGCGTCAAATCACAGCTCCGAGGCGGTCAAAAGACGTCCGAATTTCGGCTTATAATTCGATCTTCGAAGACTGTGCGCAGAAGATCGATCGTAGCGTTGGCTGTGTGGTACGGAGCGCCGTCTTGTTGGAACCAAATGGTGTTCAAGTCTTCCTCTTCAAGTAACGAGAAGAACTAATTGCTACTCATGGCGCGGTAGCGCTCGCCATTGACCGTGGCGGCGGCTTCTGCCCCATTTTCGAAGAAAAATGGCCCAATGATGCCGCCAGACCAAAATCCGCACCAAACCGTCACTCTCTGAGGATGCATCGGCTTCTCCATGATAACGTGCGGATTTTTCGTCCCCCAGATGCGACAATTTTGCTTATTAACATACCCGCCGAGATGAAAATGTGCCTCATCCGAGAAGATGATTTTTTGGCAAAAATCGGCGTCTTCTTCGTCTGCTTTTCAAAGTAAAACTGCACTATTTTCACGCGTTCCTCAAGCGTATACACAACCATTTTCGTTCAGCGGAAGGATAAAACTAAGTTTCTGTCAAATCAGAAGTGATATTAAGGTTACCAATGTCGAGATAACCGCTAGTTCAAAAAAAAAAAAGTTAGATGGCGGACCTTGTAGAAAGGTTAAGCAATCACTGTGAAAACCAACTGCCATATTTATTCAGCTCGACGAACTGAGCAAATGTATGTGTGTGAACATGTAACAAAAATGTGCTCTCGATTTTCTCAAACATGGCTGGACTGATTTTTACAAACTTAGACTCAAGTGATAAGTCTTTTGGTCCCATAGGTTGCTATTGAATTTTACCCGAATCGGACTTCCGGTTCGGCAGTAACGAGGTAAAATGTGCAAAATATGAAGAAAAAGTGCTCTCGATTTTCTCAGAGACCGCACAACCGATACTCTTCAACAAAGATTCAAACTAAAGGTCTGTTAAATTTCATCTGGATCCAATTTCCTGCTCGGGAGTTACGGGGTAAAACGCGCAAAATGAACTGAAATCGTTTCATCTATTTTTTAAGAGACCTCTCATCCAATTTTCGCAAGCGTAGGTTCAAATGAAGGGTCTTACAACCTCATATAATTCTACCTAATTTCATCCCGATACAACATCCAGTTCCGGAATTACAAACTGATAGGTATAAAAATTTCATTTTCAGGGGCGTGTTTTTATACATGATACGGAAAAATTCAATCAAATACATTTAAATAGCCGTATAATTCTTGAATTGTACAGATTTGGTTAGTTGATGGTCAAATACATTGATTTCGGGTATACTGGATCTTCGTTTCAGATTCCGAAAGTATCGAAAAAAATGATCGTGTAATCCAAACCGGAAATCACTCCTATTTCTTAGAAGCGGATGAACCGATTTAACAAACTCAGATTCAAATAAAAAGTCTTGTAGTCCCATACCATATTCCTGAAAATTATTTGGATCCGACATCCGGTTCCGGAAATATGGGGTAAAATATGCCAAAAATTGGCCAAATATGTGCACCGACTTTTTTCAGAGAGAGCTGAACCGGTTTTCACAAGCTTAAAGATTGTCCCAGAAAGTATGGACGCAACCAAAAACCGCAGCCGTTTCGCAATGGTTCAGAATCTGTCAATTTTTATGGCTGCGTCCTGTTGTTTAACTCTTCTCTAACCACTTGTGCAGTTGTTTATTCGTTTTCATTAGTTTGTTTCGAAATGTGTGGTCTTTCAGCAGAACAACGTCGAAAAATTGTGCACAGAACGCGGACTGTCACTGAGAGAGATAGCAAAAATGGAAGGAGTAAGTGAAAAAGCTGTGCGAAATGTAATCAGAAAGTTCGGTGAGGATAACACCTTTGAGGATAAACCAAAAACGTGTGGCCAAAAAAGTGGGCACTTCGAAGTCAAATGTTCTTCGTGCTAAAGAACGTTTGAATCTTTGAACCTATAAGAAGCAGAAACAACCAAAACGTAGTCCGAAACAAGAAGCATCGATCAGGCCGAGCTGTACAATACGACTCTTGCTGGAAATTTGAACTGCATAATCATGGACGACGAAATCTACGTGAAACTCGATTACAAATCCTTGCCGGGACCACAATATTATACGGTGCGAGAGGGGCAAGTGTTAAACCAGGCCGAGAAAGCGATTGAAGTCGAAAAATTTGATAAGAAAGCTGTGGTCTGGCAAGCAATTTGTAGCTGCGGTAAGATTTCGACACTCTTCATTACCACTGCTTCAATGAACAGCGAAATATACATCAAGGAATGTTTACAAAAACGACTTCTACCCATGATTCGAAGCCACAAGGATCCTGTTGTCTTCTGGCCAGATCTTGCTTCTTGCCACTACTCGAAATCAATGGTAGAATGGTATACTACCAAAAATGTCACTTTCGTCCCAGAAGACATGAATCCACTAAATTGCCCACAACTTCGACCAATTGAGGAATTTTGGGCATTAACGAAGGCACGTCTTAGAAAACATGTCTCGGCAGCCGAAACCATTCAACAGTTCGAAAAAGATTGGAAAAAAGTGTCAAAACTTGTCGCCAATATGTCTGTACGGAATTTAATGAGAAACGTTCGCAAGCTAGTCTACAATGGCTAAGTAGCAAATGCTGAGAATAATATTCTGTTGTTGTAGTCTAATATTATCAGTATATCGAAAAAAATTGAATATCTAACACTTGTGAATTATTTACAGCGAAATCAAAGTGCGTCCATACTTTCTGGAACAGTCTTTAGATTGAAATGAAAGGTCTTGTGATCCCATACAAAATTTTGTTTGGATAGGGCTTCCGGCTCCGAAGTTTTGGGTTAAATGTGTAGCAAAATTAAAATATGTTTACTATTTTTTCCCAAAGATGAAGTCTTATGATTATATACAAAAGTTCTGAATTTCATCTGGATCCGACTACCGGTTTCGGAATTATAGGGTAACGTGTATTAATTAGTAGGCACTCTAGTTTCAACGATTCAAAAATGGTGACTTTGATGTGGGAAACCGGAATCGAGGAAGACCGCTAAAAATAATATTAGGTTACCGAATTGTATGTTAGGCATTATTGGGAGAAAATAACATCCAAACTAATAAAATGTTTAACATCTAGGAATGTTCGACTGCTTGTATAAGAAAGTATGTTTCACAAACCAATTGCCGTATATTAAGGCCCAACCAGAAACGATTCTTAGTGTCCGGTAGGATCGTAGCAATACCAATGCAAAGATTCTGTACTCTAAGAGTCGGAAGCGAATGATTAAATCCCACAAAATATTCACGTCAACATCGGAAAACTGACAAAAACACAATACCGAGGTATTCCTGTGCTATAGCCTACTGTGTTCACGCTACTGAGTTAAAAATGTAATGGAAAATGTCATCAAAGTAGACTTAAAACACGTTTCAACTGTATACGTTAATGTAATATAGCCGATAAAAGGAATATTATTTCGTTATTCAACAGCTTACAAAAGGATTGAATTTCGCAATAATAATTCCCATCATATCGATCAGAGCCGTTGGCTTCTGTTCAACTGACCCATATACTTGTTTCACCATGCCGACAAAATCAAAACAAACTACTGTACCTTTGAACTTTCAAAGCAAGCTAGCCGAACTCGGTCGCCTTGCTATTACTCCTCATTCGAGGCCACCAGGGACTCGTAGCTCACCGACAGTCAAACAGTCAAATCTCAGCTGAACGACACTTCCGTCCTAGTTCGAGTAATACGATTATATTACACCTTCACTCCGAACAGTTTACACCTATCACACTGGTATCATCCAAATTATGCACATAGATAATACCTTCTTTTCCACGTCGAAGAAAACAAAAATCAGCCCGGATATCACTATTTCCTTTGCTACACCTACGAGCGGATCTGTCGGCACAGAGCCGGAAACACAACGAACCTTGACAGATAGCTTGATTCCGTTTCAATGATCCTTTGGTGCCGTCGGCAGACCAGGCCAGGCCAGACTATTTCCACTCTTGCTGTGGCGGGCCAAAACAAACGAGTATTTAATACACCGACACACCTCAGTAAACAGCGGAGGTCCTGTCGCATCGAACACACACATATACACACTGGTCTCAACGGCTGGTTTCCACTCGCAACGGTGGAAAACGTTCTCGTCCGGACACACGCAAACACACACACACCGGTAGCCCACTTCGGAGAGTTCACGGTAGAGTTTCGAGTGTGAATTTCCCTCGTTGCTCCTACATATCTGCAGCAGCTCTCACATTGGGCAGGGGTATATTTTTACCTTCGGTCAATTTACACGGGCTCGGCCTTGCTCGCCAGTAAACTTGGTGGTCAATTGCACTCTACATCAACATCAAAAACTTTTCCGTTCCGTTTGATGCTGCACAGAATGCTTTCGGATCGATAATTCGGCTACTGCTTCGATCCACTAGAGGTACGTCTAATGTTAATTAGGTTATAACTAACTAACAAAACTATCTTGTGTTTTGCTGCTCACCTAGCGAACGCAACTGCTGGTTAGGCAACCGGAAGTGGGTGATTTGATCGAGGCTCTCACTCAATTACAGCAGCGACTGCGAAATGTCACGTCCCGTTACGATCAAAGCTGCGAACCGACTGATACCATCAAGCGGACCGCAAAACACTCTCGGTCGGCACCACGATATTATATGTACACACTTTACACAACAGCACTCTGCTCAGTTTCGCCAGACAAACCGTCTGGATCCGATACGCAAATAGAGAACACGGCATGATTGCTGAGTTCCGGCAGAGTCCGCCGTTGCCGTGAGTTCTAGTAGTGTTGTGAGCGCATATGGGTAGGTTACGCACAGCAACGGGAACCGTTCGAAACCGGAGCCATGCCGTGCTTCAAGCTGTTTGAAGTTTCTAAACAGTTCCAGTAGGCTTTGAGATTTTAGCAAATATTTATCGAACTGATTTTGGGTTCATGCAATTGCTATTTTCAACGCTTACTGTTCAGGCAGAGTTGCCAGTTTAATCATACGGTTTCAAATAAATTTCAACACACAATAAGCGGAGCTCATTTTCCATTCTCTTACTGCCAAGGATACGTATGTACTTACTTTTCCCCGGACAGTAACTCACCTAACACATGTTTTGCTACTGTCGTTCGCACCGTACTGCAGCTGCGCAGTTTTTCCACCAGCTGTTGTTTTCTGGCCGGGAACTCAATCTCGTTTTGTTTGCTTCTGTACGAAACAGTTCTCCGGGAGCGGTACCAGAACCGTCTCTCGCGCTGAAGCCTCTAAATCACCAGGGGGTCACATTTATTCGTCGAGAGCCACTGATTTGCGTGTTGTGTTGACTGGCTTTACCAGCACATGGCCAATATTATAATACCCGTGATAAATTCCCATTGTTACTGGAAGGCGTCGTGTCTATACGCTATCGTATGTATATAGCGAACGCTGCTTTGGCCGCTGCTGCATATAGCCATTTGTATATTCCATACTTATTGTACATTTAAGGTCGTACAAGTGTGTACTAACAAACAACCGACCAAATCACTGCCACCGCGAAGATCGACGTTCTAGCAGTCGTGACTATGCTGCATGCGTGCTGATAAATCGAAAAATATGTAGAACGCAGCTGTGAAATTGAATGACTGTGGGCTGATGAGGTTGTCGGATAACTACTCAAAAGTGGTCGGGTAATTTATTTGTGGTTTTTATTAAATATGTATGCTCGTTCTCTAATAACGATTACAGGCGTACAATGTAAATATGGTGAATGTACAAAAGATTATTGAATCATGAGATAGAATACTTTTACCACTTCTCTTTCTATTGAACGACAAATAGTGAGAGTCAGTATGGCCTCAGATCGCAAATTACATTCACAACAATACGCAGTCATCGACTGTTTACGCTATTTGCGAAACACTTTTATTATATGAGGCCGAAGCGCAATGTCTTTCCTGACGTTTCGAAGGTAACGAAAAGGCGACTGGATAGATTTTGGTTATTTGGGGATTTTTGGCTAAAAGCCGTTTTTGTGCACATAATTGATTTCACTATTCTTTACGTTTCGTCTTCGACTCGCTTCAAAGCAAAATAAAACAGTGCTTCGCAAATAGCGTCAACTTTGCGTCTGCCTAGTGGTTCAAATAATGAACTGTTTAAGTTTGTACTAAGCAGTTCAATTTGAACTGCTTTGCACTGACGAGTTTTTTTTCCATTCAAGTATACCATTGGTAGTGTTGGTAAAGAATCAAAATTTCGAAAATCGCGGCTGAAATTTTTCCGTAAGTAATGTTCAGACAAAAAATATCATCGTTACAGAAACGTATTCGGAAAATTTAAAGTCGATAGCAATGAATAAAAAAATATTGTTGTTCATATTTACCACTCTACGTGCATCGAAAGAATTATTTATTTCTCAATTGCGATTCAGTAGAAATATGTGACATAAATCCGTCTTACTTTACTATGTGGCACCTGTTCAAAATTCATCCTGTGAAAGAATGGGTAGAACTTAATCGTGAATATCTCGAGTTTTACTAAACGCAACAACATAATTCTTTCTCCATGCCATCAGAAATGTGATCAGTAATTTATGATTCAATTTGCAATAGTGTGAGATATCCATAAATAACTCAAAAATTTATTTCATCGCGTAGCAGCATTAGATACTTTTTCATTTTCACTTAATAACCGGAAAATACCACATACATTTGCTACATCTATGCAATTGCTTTGATGCTTAATAGCTAATAGTCAACAAGTTTTCTTTGGACTCAAGAGTACATGAATCAATTTTCATTCAAGAAGTACAATTGTAGGTCAAAAAACGGGCGTTAACGCTTTCGGCGAAATAGCATTCGACGAAATGGCCCATTCGGCGAAATGTCATTCTGCTAAATAACCCTTTCGGTGAACTGGCTTTCGGCAAAACGGCTTTCGGTGAAATGACCCTGATCCGATTTTTGAAACTGGATTTAGTATCTTAATTTAAGTCCGGAATCTGTATGCAGTACTAAGATTCAGGAATCCAACTTCAGAATTCTGGAACAAAATTCAAGATATGAATTCTAGACCAGGATTCTGGAGCAAAATTTAAGATCTGAACTTCGAACCAGAATTTAGGATGTGACTGCGAAACCACAACCTAATTCCTGAATTCTGCTTCATCATTCAATTCCTAAATTCAATTTCAAAACTCATTTCCAGAATTCAGGTTCAGAAATCAGGACGGATAAATTTCTCAAAGCGGTTCTTTTTAGAATCAATAAAATATTTCCTAAGAACTGTTCGCAGTTTTTCTGTGAAAATACAAAAATCTATAACATTGTTTGTTGTACTGTTTGATTCTCATTTTTTCAGTATTATTTATAACAGTTCGGCTGAAAAGTTCGTATCGTTTAATAGAAACACATATTTTTTTTCCAAAATTCGTTTTTATTATTCAACATAATTGCCATCAGAGGCGATACAGCGATTATAGCGATCTTCCAACTTTTCGAATCCATGTTTGTAGTACGATTTCTCCTTTGCCTCAAAATAGGCCTCAGTTTCAGCGATTACCTCTTCATTGCTTCTAAATTTTTTACCAGCGAGCATTCTCTTGAGGTCTGAGAACAGGAAAAAGTCACTGGGGGCCAAATCTGGAGAATACGGTGGTTAAGGGAGCAATTCGAAGCCCAATTCGCTCAATTTCAGTATGGTTTTCATCGACTTGTGACACGGTGCATTGTCTTGATGAAACAAAACTTTTTTCTTCTTCAAATGAGGCCGTTTTTTTTAAATTTCGTCCTTCAAACGCTCTAATAACGCTATATCATAGTCACTGTTGATGGTTTTTTCCTTTTCAAGGTAATCGATGAAAATTATACCATGCGAATCCAAAAATACAGACGCCATAACCTTACCGGCCGATTGTTGAGTCTTTCCACGCTTTGGGTTCGGTTCATCGCGTGCAGTCCACTCAGCTGACTGTCGATTGGACTCCGGAGTGAAGTGATGGAGCCATGTTTCGTCCGTTGTTATATATCGACGAAAAAAATCGGTTTTGTTTCGATATAACAGCTCCAAACACTGCTCAGAATCATCAATTCGTTGTTGTTTTTGATCGGTTGTGAGCTCACGCGGCACCCATTTTGCACAAAGCTTTCTCATATCCAAATATTCGTGAATAATATGTCCAACACGTTCCTTTGATATCTTTAGGGTGTCAGCTATCTCGATCAACTTCACTTTACGGTAATTGAAAATCATTTTGTGGATTTTTTTCACGTTTTCATCGGTAACAGCCTCTTTTGGACGTCCACTGCGTTCATCGATTTCGGTGCTCATATGACCAGTACGAAATTTTGCAAACCACTTACGAATTGTTTCTTCGCCCGGTGCAGAGTCTGGATAACACTCATCAAGCCATTTTTTGGTATCGGCGGCACTTTTTTTCATCAAAAAGTAGTGTTTCAGCAACACACGAAATTCCTTTTTTTCCATTTTTTTTCACAATAACAAAAGTAGCTACACTTAAAATGCAATATCTCACAAACTAATAATCAGACAGCTGTCAAATTTATACACGTATCTTTTGAAGGTTGGTACTAACTGAAAATGGTTTGGATTTAATGCTAGTGGCGTCCTCTCATAGAAACGATACGAACTTTTCAGCCGATCTGTTATTCTATATTCTACCATGGAATATATTTGTCATCAATAACGCATACTTTCGTATAAAAGCACCGTTACATTCATGGAAGCGAAGCAGTGAAAAACAGTAAAAATTCACTCAATTAATAAACTAGCTGACGATTATTGATATTCGGAAGCGTGAATGAATTATTTCAGTTTTATTCGTATTCACGACCTCCAGTTATGTCTCTGAAATTACGCACCCGCCTTTTTTATTGATGTACCTTATGATCAAAAAAGAACCGGAATTTTCATTTTAAAATTCCCGCGCTTATCCAATCGGTAAACTTTTATTCTCTCAACGTTGGCAAAGCTTTAATACACCTTCTGTCAAATTTTGACGCATATCATACGATTAGTTTTTGTTTGGCGTCTATACAAAGAAGTTGAGAAATTTTCGTGTGCGATTTTTATAATGGATGAAAATTTAGAACAACGTGCGTGCATCAAATTTTGTGTTGCAAATGGATTTAAGTGTTCCGAAACGTTGAAAATGTTAGAAAAGGCCTTTGGTGAATCGTGTCTAGGAAAAACACAGGCATACGAGTGGTATAAACGCTTCAAAGGTGGCCCTACAAGCTTGGATCATGATGAGATCCCTGACCACCCAACAACATCTGTTACTGAAGTAAACATTGAATCGGCGAAGCAAATCGTGTTACAAAATCGTTCTGTGCCGATTAGAGAGATTGCTGTGTTGTTGGGCATCTCTTATGGATCAGCCGAACACATTTTAACTGATGTTTTGGGTTTGAAACGCGTCGCTTCACGGCTGGTGCCAAAAAAGCTGAATTTCACGATAATGCGCCGGCTCACACAGCGTTGGTTGTGTCGCAGTTTTTAACCAAAAACTCAACCAATATCATCAACCAAGCACCGTACTCTCCAGATATGGCCCCGTGTGACTTTTTCCTCTTCCCCAGACTGAAATTGCCATTGCGGGGAACGCGTTTTGAGACCATAGAGACCACAAAAGAGAATTCGCTGCGTGAACTAAAGCCCATACCTTCGGCGGCCTATAAAACTTGTATGGAAAATTGGATCAAGCGTTGGCATGCATGTATTACCGCAGGAGGAGAGTACTTTGAAGGCGATAATAAAGAAATTTATCAAAAAATTAAATTTTGCGTTTTTTCCTTTTTTTATAAATATAAAAAATAGGTATGGAATTCGCTCAAACTTTTGCAAAATTTTCCGAGGCCCGGAGGGCCGAATGTTATATACCAACCGATTCAGCTCGACGAACTGAGCAAATGGCCGTGTGTGTGTATGTGTGTGTGTCTGTATGTGTGTTGTCAACTAAGAGGTCGAGATCTCAGAGATGGCTGGACCGATTATGATCAAACTAGTCGCAAATGAAAAGTCTCTCCGTCACACTGAACGCTATTGAATGGTTTTGAGATCGGATGTTTACTTTTTGAGTTATACCAAGTTTTATGTCAAAATTTGCAGTTTTTTGATCTGTCACAATTGACCTTGAAAACAGAATATATTTTCAGACTTAGATACCGCACGGTAATACCCAAAAGACTGTGTACAGCATGATATTTTGCCCCGGACCGATTTTAGCACGGTTCGTTTTTGGCAACATAATCGTTCGAATATGCCATATGTAAACCAGATGATGGCAGAATTTTCGAGTTGAAAGCAATTCCATAATTATATTGATTTAAACTACTTACAGTAATAAATGCTGGAAGAACAAAACACCCATATACCATTCGAATCAGTTCGTCGAGATCAGCAAATGCGTCTGTGACAAATAATTTCACTCAATTTTCTCGGAGATGACTCAACCGTTTTCTACAAACTCAGATTAGCATGAAAAGTAGTATACTCCCAAACAAGGTTCCTGAATTACGTTTGGATCCGACTTCTGATTCCGGAGTTACAGGAGGACATGTGAAACGAAATTAAAATTGTGGAACTCATTTTTCTCGTAGTTGGCTGACCCGTTTTAAGATTCAAATGAAGTCTAAGAATTATCTAAGATTCAAATGAAAAGTCTTTAGATTCTATAAGACATCTTGCTTTTAAGTCAGATTCAACTTCCGGTTTCGGAGATACAGGGTGATTAGTATAAAAATGTCTATTTCACATAAATTAATCAGGTTTATCGGGTTTGCAGATTGCAGATGCAGAGTGTCGATAACCAAATAAACTTATTTCATTTTTGGTTGTATTCAGTTTTCGTTTCGGAAGGCACCCAAAAATTTAATTCGCACTACGATTCCTCAAAGATGTCTACATTGATTTTCAAACATTTTAAAACAAATGTAAACTATACAGCTACTCAGGTGAATTTGTCTCACTTCGGCTACACCGAATTTCGAATTCTGGTTCAAGCATCGAATCGTTTCTCAAAGCTCAATCGTTTTCTCAAAAAAAGCCAAATCGAATTTCAAAAACAAAAATTCAAATTAAAATAAATCCAATTTTATCCAATTCTGGAATTGTAAGAGGATGAATTTTTAAAATTCAAAGCGATATAGAAGATGACAGTTTCGACATTACAGAGTAATGAGTGATTAAAATCGCAAATTGCCGCTTAAAACGACGGACATTAGAATAATGTCATGAAAACTGAAACACCGAAGAATATTCATGCAAAAAACACATGCGGATTGAAAAAAATGTATCATCTCACTGCTAGGCGGATTAAGCACGTTTTTAATCAAATTACAGTTCTTTTTTGATCATAAGGTAAATATAATAATAAAACCTTGCACGAACTGAATCGTAGTGCATATCCAGCATCGAAATATCATCGGAGACTCTTCTCTCTCTTTCCATTATCTCTTTAGTAGTATTTTTGTGGGTGAAAATTCGTCATCAAGTTGACACACTGACACAAAAATCACTCGTGAACTTCAAGGTTCAGAGTTTTGTGGATGCTTGTTTCATGAACGAAAATCTCGGAGGTGATTTTTTCAGTGACTGAATTTTTTTCAGAAAATCACTTGAACTGATTTTTTCGCGTGTGATATACAAGATTTCGAAAGTGAGGCGTCTATGTCAACGCAGCGTCTTACCCGGATTTACCCTACATTAATACAGCTTTGAAGATTTTTTACGTATTTTGAATTTTAAATGAAGTTAAACTAGATCTTCAAACAAGAAAAATTTACTAACCGCTTCTTTTTGTATGACCAATAAAAAAAATCACGCTTGAGATTTAATTTTTTACAATAAATCACACAAATATAACTCCGGAACCGAGAGTCTTGATAAAATTCAGAAATTTTCTATACAATGTAAGTTTAAGAATATCGATTCAGCCATCTCTGAGGGAAGTGAGTAAATAAAAAATGCACTCACACAAATATTATACAATCTCGATGAACTGTTTCGGACGGTATATGACACTCAGAGAAAAATAGAATTGTTGTCTAAATGATGTCACTTTTTTTACTTTTTCAAAAAGTAATAGGTCGCGAATAGAAGATTTTTAGAATGTGGAATTAAAACGAAACGAAACAGAAAAGTTGTATATACAGTGAGAATTTTAAAGGGTGTATTTTAAAACATGGAAATACGACTATAATTACTTGACAAGTTTTTATTGAAAGTTATTCATTTTATAATTGACTTAAGTATTTGTGAATTATTAGTGAAAGGCTTTCATAATATAAATTATTTGAGTTTCGGAAGGGTTTGTACCTCGAAAACCCGCCCCTTCTCATGTATCCTTGAAATTGGAAGCGTTAGCCATTTTAATGACCCTGTTTGGGTACGTATTTTCCTTGTTGTTTCTATAACAGTCTAATTGACTGAAAACTACACAGAAAAAAATAAACGGAATTTACCAGACAAGCCCATCAATATTACTATGAAATACATCAAGTGAATCGAAAATCTAATTTAAAGCAGAGGTGGAAATAAGCTCATTTTGCGCACGAAAATGTGAATCAGAATTTCCGATTGTGAATCAAAAATCCGAACACCGTGAATTGAAGAATTGGGTAACAAAACTAGAATTGCGATTAGTTTTTAAATTGTGGGAACTGTATATTACATAAAGTAGCGTAAATATACGCGTTTTTTTATTGAGCTGAAACAAATTTGTTCTCATTCTCATAAGACAACCATGCCCAGGTGAAGAGTTTTGGCTGCTCTCACAAAAACTCGATCGCGCATTTACGTACCGCGCAGAAATGAATGTATAACGCTTCGTTCGCTCTCGGCGCATTTGGCCAAGAACGAGGTACGAGTGCTCCAGTTTAATAATACAATTTATACAATTTTGTAGGAATATTAAAACCTACATTTTTGGCAGTTGAGTTTTCTGAGACTTTAATTCCTTTTCTTTGGCGTACGGGACAATTGTTAATAATTAGGTTTTCAAAAGCGGTAAAAAGTATCTGTAACTATCATTTTAAAGCTTTTTTATCTACTTCTTAAAATTTTGGAGCGATCTTGCTCAACGTCACCATAAAATTTATTTAATAACCATTGAAATATGATCTAGAATTAAATACAGTAATCACATTAGTAATTTTAAACATATTAAACTACTTTTAAAGTGATAATTGGAATAATAATTTAAACTTTAATTAATTTTGATTCCGAAAGATATTTTAATGGAGATTATTGAACTTAAATATCCTAATTATCTGATTGCTATACAATTTGATTAAAATGAATGGTTCGTCATCAATAGCCAGTATTCGAAAATCTTTTGAACCTCAAACAACTTGTAGGAAAAACAGTGGGTTGCAAGCGCATACGTTAAATTAATACAACAAACGACTTTGAATCTGTTATATAAAATACATAACATTCAATATGTGGAATCCCGCAGCCAAGGAAAACACGTAGAAAGTTTCCATGCAAAAATTTTATCCGGTTGTCCCAATCAATTTTTTTTTGTCCGGATCTTGCACTAAAAATAGCTTTAAAAGTTTTCTACTCTGGAAATTTCAAGTCCGATTTTGGCACACAACTTATTAATTCGGTTTTCGTACTTAAAACTACTTAGACGGTTGCGCTTATCAGCCGTTTATATAACGCTCAATCACGTTTTTAAATCTGCAATATTACAAACGGAGGGGCGAGTTTTGCATACCATCCGACTAAGTTCGGCGAGTACACAAAATGTTTGTGTGTGTAACGTTTTTTTGCACTAACTTTTCTCGGAGATGGTTGAACCGATTTTCACAAACTTAGAATCAAATTAAAGGCTTGGTGTCTCATATAAAATTCCTGGATATTATTTGGATCCGACTTCCGGTTCCGGAGCTATGGGGTAAAATGTGCAAAAAATAAAAATATGGGTTCTAACTTTTCTCATAGATTTTCACATGAGATTTTCGAAATAGAAAAAAAAATTTGATGCCAAAAGTCTTAGAATTGCATGAAACGTCGAGATTTATTGTCATCTCGAAAAATTTTTTTTGAAAATATCGGCTTTCTGGGACTTCGTAAAAATATTCAAAATATCAAAAGTTCCAGTCAATTTTTCAAAAACAAATTTTTTTGAGGTAACACTAAATCTCGACGTTTCATGCAATTTTAAGACTTTTGGCATCAAAAAATGTTCGATTTCGGTTTCATGTACTGCTTTTTCAAGATCGAAAATTTTCAAACCTCAACCGCCGGGCAGCACCCTTTACGCATGTCCGATTTAGCTCAAATTTTGCATGAGGACATTTTTCGATGTGCTTAAACTTTTGAGCACTAGCGCTTTACGAAATTAGAGGTGATCCCAAAATATTGGCACCCTTATATGTATAAGAGCGGTAGAAATCAACGTGTTTTGTCGGTTACGTCACTTATACCATCATATCTCTGGAACCAAAAGTCACATCTTTGAACTTGATCAATGGCCCGATAGTAGCTTTCAAACGAGCCCAAGTTTGTTAAAATCGGTTCAGCCATCTCTGAGAAAATTAAGCGCGTTCAAATATCTTCTAAAAGTGCACAAACACATACACACATACACACACAGACATTTTCCGATCTCTTCGAAATGAGTCGAATGGTATATAACACTATGGGTCTACGAGGCTCCGTTCGGTTTTTACAGCAATTATAATACCTTTCTATAGAGAAAGGCAAAAATGTTTATAACAAATGTTCAACAGAATTATGGATTTGTGCGTAGAGTATCGTGACGCCAGGTCGAAGCTTCTGGAATCCCTTAGGGCCCGAGGTAGACCGCCTGAGGTTCCAGTTCGGGATGTGTTGGCGAGTCGGGATAGTTTTTATATGCTTCTCATATACCAGTAACTTAAACACATTGACATACAAGTATAATGTGTTATTCCTCGCTCAGAAAGTATAATCTCCACCTACAGGTTCGACATTAACATCCGCCCGATTCTCTCGATCCTCGTCCCTGTCCACCATCTTCATTGGAACTAACAAGATCTTTTTTTGTCACTAACTTTTTCGTCCCCCCTTCCCTGTCTCTTCACCATCTCGATGGCAACTAATTAGATCTCTGTCGTTTTCAGACATTTTGTTTCCACATCCCCTTTTTTACCACGTTTTCCACAATATTTACTTCTCTTTTATTTTCTTCGGCAATATCATTATCACCGCCCACGGAAGACTGCTCCAGTCGAAAACCAGCATGCGGGCCACCCGCCGGGCCCTCGTAGCCTGGGGGTGTTTCCCGCGGACCCACACGGACCAACGCCATCTGGAAGACTCATGCAGCACTCAATTCATCGACCACTGCCGATCGCCATTACGATTTACGAGAACCCGAGATGACATAGTCTAATGATACTATTATAGTTTTAAGTTAGTCGTTAATTAAGATTAGAAAATACCCTTGGCATCTTAGAGCTTAAGCAGTGTGCCTTAAATTATATTACATTATTGAATAAAAAAAAAGAATTATGGATTTTATATTTTCTACAATTATTCCAAACAAAGCATGCATAACAAAATAACTCGAAACAAGTTATGAATAAAAAACCGATTTTAAGGGAGTTGCCATAAAAACGCTTTGTATATCCGAAACGGTGCGACCTAGACTTTTGGTATATTTGACAAAGTAAATTATTTTCAATAGTTCTAAAACTTTGTAGAAAAAAAAATTCTAGCTTTTCAGAAATAAAAGTTGTGGTTATATATTTTTTCAAAGTAGGCCATGAACAATTAGCGGTAGAATCAAATTACGCGGTATATATTTGTAAATAATTTCTTAAAAACAACTATAAGCATTAAAAGAACGGTTTGGCAGCTACTGATTTATGTTCACGTTTTTATTGATTCGAACCACTGTGCGACGTACGAAAAAACTCTCCTAACGAGCTTAAAATTATTGATATCGAATAAAATTGAGAGCTATTCAGTTTTGACATTTACGTCACTTATACCAATATATCACCGGAACTGTAAGTGACAGCCATTTGAACTCCAAACCTGTTGAAAGAACATAGAGTAGCATTATAACTATCCTAACTTTGTTGGAATGTTGATTCCGAATCAGACAGTGATACTAATAACGTTGAAGACATTTTTAAATTCTAAGTAAAACCGAAACTTATCTTATCAAAAATCATTCATTTCAAAATTCATTATAACACGAAATATGTGATATGAAAAGATAATACTGACTATTTTTATTTACTGTGAATCAAAAAATTTGCTTATTTCCACTCCTGATTTAAAAGGTGATTTTTTTTTGTTGGTATCTTTTTAACAACCCTGTTTTTAACCGATCACGCGTGAATCATGGCTTGTGACATTGTCAAACTTCAGTTTGGTCTATAATTTAATCATTAATGAGCGCTGACAAAGTTGGAGGAAAATCCATTTGTGGTTTATAAGATACGTCAACTAGTAAATTTACTGCGTCTGGACCTAAGATCTGCCAGAAACATTGTAAGAGCTACCAATGCATCCCAAAAAAGTCACTGTTTTGTGTAGATTATGGGCCGGTGGCATTATTCGTAAAATACCGGCCAATATGTAGGAGAGAGAGTGTAGACCTTGCGCATGGGGCATCTAAAGCGGAGCTGCGGCCAACATTTGCATGAAATCATCTTCAAACATTAAATTATATTGATCGTTCTATCGATTCCAATAAAAATTTCATTAACGTTCTCAAATTTTGGTGTTATTTTTAAAAATCAAATCATATGCCTCTTGAAATATCACCGTTTATTTTAGTTCACCAGTTTAACCCCGTGTCCGGTCTAGCCCCGGCCTTTACTACACAAAGGATCTTTAAGATTTGTGTGATATTTTGCTAGCTTTCACTTCAGCCGAGAATCACATTAATCGAAACGGACTGCTACTCACCAAATTACCTTCAATTTTACTCGTGCGCGGGCTTATTAAACTGAAACTGAAAAAGATTAGATCGAAAAAGGTATAAAATTCATCAATTTCAAAACAGTTGAAACCTGAATGTAAATTGTATCTTATAAACTAATGCTGTACATATAAACTAATAAAAGTTTTATGAGCAAATCCTTTGTTAGAACTAAATCGAAGTTGTGACTCAACTATCTCGTACACGAAATGGACGTCTGCGTTCTGTGTGTCTGTATTCTAGTACCTCAAGGGTCACCGTTGATTAATAGAAGAGAAGCACAGGTAATAATTTAATCCCAGCTTTTAATTACCCGCCCGAGTTCGACGGGAGACTATAGTTGAAACAAGCAGATATCGCGTTGCAAGTGAAAATGAAACCCGATTCCCGATCTCCTCGCAGCACCTCTCCGCGCGAGTACCAGACGGAGAACTTAAGTCTCTGTCATCGAGCGTCGCGACGAGGTTTAAACTATTCATATGCTACCCCGTTTGCATTTAATGGATTCGCAGGGGTGAACGAGCAGTTTATTGAATTGCTTTATATGAAAGTAAAATAAAACGGCGCAGCTCAGCAATTAGAAGTACTAGGATTAGTTGCAATTTTCATCCCACCCCGGCCGGTATCGAGTACGACGTACGAGCAATAGTTCGGAGTTCATATCGTTTGTAGTGATTCTAGTTTTTTTTTATTTTATTTTGTGCAACAAAGAGGTTCGGTTTCTGCTGGAAATGCCAACAGGAGCACAGCAATGAAGGTTGATAGAGTTGTTGCGCTATTAGTTTCAAATACCGTTTTAATTTATGATGATAGTTCGAAGGAATTAGGCAGGATCGGGAATATATTCTGGTTGGAATTTTTTCAACGAAAGATGATTTGTGAACGGCGATCAAACGTGCCAATTGATGAGAGGATATTAACTATGTGGGGGAAAAACTGTGACGAATACGGATATAACTAGAATTACTGATCGACGCACAGTATGCAAATAAACTTGTTTTCAAACCACAACTTGTGACTTGAGCTTGGTTTTAAACAAGCGAAGCTCGAAGATGATTCGTGTTTACTTTCTTGAGATTTCATTATTTATGATAACAGTGCTGCGATGTGCAGAGGAAATTAAGATTTGGCTATTCTTCTAAATGTGGCTTGATTCTGTGATGCATTTCCTATGCCTATTAACTGGTTTTGAGCAATATTGTGTTTACGATTACAATTTAATTCGAGCTCTAACTACGTACTTCGACTCAACTGTCAATTTATTTCATGGATATTTTTTGGCAAGTCGTTTTTCAATAAAAGCTAAAGATATGAAATTGAAACATTCTAAGGAAGAAATCAAATTAAATTCACCTTCGTGAGGGTGAAAACTTCGGACTAGCAGGTGAAACCGTAGTATTATTCTTAGATAGTCGGAAACCGCTACCAACCCTACTTTAATTCTATGGGTGATGTTAAATGCACCTGTTAGCTATGGAATAAAACCAATCGTAAACGTGAATATCGTGGTAAGCGAAGTGCTTAAATGAATGGCACGAATGGTTCTCGAGCGTGAACCGACAGCACCCATGAATCTTTCCCGTTTCCTGCTAGAAGTTCAGGCTTCTGTATCTTCAGTTCAAGAACCATATTATACATTATTTACTGTTTTCGACAAGCTCGACAGGACGAATCCACGTGAAATGCTTCGTGCATGCATATATGCAATTAACTCACTTTCATCGGTTGCTTTGTTACATGCTATTTATTTATACGTTTTGAAACAAAAGAAACATTTCTTGGAATACAGAACGACGAAGGAAAACAAAGGTAAATTGGATAAATATTACGAAGCTATTCCACTTTCAAAATATACCATGAGTTTCAAGACGAGTAGAGAAATTCGTGGTGGTCGAAACTCCACTACAGAGAAAGCCCACATCGGCAGGCCCTCTGATGCGGTTACACAGGACAATGTCAAAACTACATGAAATGAAGCTGGATGACTGGAAAGAGGAAGTGGAGCTCGAGCTAAAAGATATCACAAGTACTGAGCTCATATGCCATGGTTCGGACAGATGAAAAAGATATTCTGTAACTGGGATCTCATTCAAGGCTAAATACCCTAGCGCGAGTGTACTTCGGAAGTGTTGTTGGATATGCTGATGTTGGTTCGGTTTTGGAACCTTGTACTTTAATCTGTTCCCAAAGCTCAACCCACTCCTGAGAAATCAATGTGAGTTTCGTTTTGGAATTTTTGCCGCTACTTCTGGAGACTGAAACAAGGAAATTATGCAGCAAAACATGTTTGCATGTCCATTAAATTTATATAACCAACCAATTGAAATAATTTTAAGGCCCGACTTACTTTACTATGAGGCGCATTTTTTAAATTTACTCTCTGAGAGAGTGATGAGTTTCTGATCGTGTTGTAACTAACGCATAAACATAATTTTTGCTACACTCCATCGGATATATGACCATCAATTTACGATTGCATTTTCAGTTTTATGACATAATCACATATAGTTCAAAATAAAAATTTTCTGAAATGTTTGGTATCAACGAGAATCAAACAAGAAAACTGAGAGGTCAATTCCAGTATCAAGTTTTCAGTATTAGTTCAGTATTGAATCAATTGTGGGACGTTCGCAGGGCCCCTTTCCTTCAAAGAATCCTGCTGCTGGTCGTTTGCATTGGAGCAAATCCGGCTGCTGGTCGTTTGCATTGGAGCAAAATACAACTAAAAGTTTCGTAGTTTCGTTCGGCACGTCAGAAAAGACATTGCACTCCGTTGCAAAACAAAAAGTGTTCTGTAAGTAGCAGAAACTTTACGTCTGCTTAGCGGTTCAAATTGAACTGCCGAGTTTAGCACTAAGCAGTTCAATTTGAACTGCTCTGCACTGATGAGTCAAAGACGAAACGTAAAAATAATTACCAAAAGTGGCCAACTATGGGGACCATTATACAAAATTAGCCGTTCTAATGGTTCTAAAGACTGTCCCAGAAAGTATGGACGCACTTTGATTTCGCTGTAAATAATTCACAAGTGTTAGATATTCAAATTTTATTCGATATACTGATAATATTAGACTACAACAACAGAATATTATTCTCAGCATTTGCTACTTAGCCATTGTAGACTAGCTTGCGAACGTTCCTCATTAAATTCCGTACAGACATATTGGCGACAAGTTTTCACACTTTTTCCCAATCTTTTTCGAACTGTTGAATGGTTTAGGCTGCCGAGACATGTTTCCTAAGATGTGCTTTCATTAATGCCCAAAATTCCTCAATTGGTTGAAGTTGTGGTCTTTTGGGACGAAAGTGACATTTTTGGTAGTATACCATTCTATCGTTGATTTCGAGTAGTGGCAAGAAGCAAGATCTGGCCAGAAGACAACAGGATCCTTGCGGCATCGAATCATGGGTAGAAGTCGTTTTTGTAAACATTCCTTGTTGTATATTTCGCTGTTCATTGAAGCAGTGGTGATGAAGGGTTTCGAAATCTTACCGCAGCTACAAATTGCTTGCCAGACCATAGCTTTCTTACCAAATTTTTCGACTTCAATCGATGTCTCGGACTGGTTCAACACTTGCCCATTTCGCACCGTATAATATTGTGGTCCCGGCAAGGATTTGTAATCGAGTTTCACGTAGGTTTCGTCGTCCATGACTATGCAGTTCAAATTTCCATCAAGAATCCTATTGTACAGCTTTCGAACCCTCGGCCTGATCGATGCTTCTTGTTTCGAACTACGTTTTGGTTGTTTCTGCTTCTTATAGGTTCGAAGATTCAAACGTTCTTTAGCACGAAGAACATTTGACTTCGAAGTGTCCACTTGTTTGGCCACATCCCGAACTGAAACCTTCTTCTTTTGCTAGAACGCTTTCAGGATACGTTTATCCAACTGATGGTTAGCAGGACCTTTTTTTCGACCCGTTTTCGGTTTATCCTCAAAGGTGTTATCCTCACCGAACTTCCTGATTGCATTTCGCACGGTTTTTTCACTTACTCCTTCCATTTTTGCTATCTTTCAAAGTGACAGTCCGCGTTCTGTGCACCATTTGTACACAATTTTTCGATGTTGTTCTGCTGAAAGTCCACGCATTTCGAAACAAACTAATGAAAACGAATAAACAACTGCACAAGTGGTTAGAGAAGAATGTAAACAATAGGACGCAGCCAAAAAAATTAACAGATTCTGAACCATTGCGAAATGGCAGCGGTTTTTGGTTGCGTCCATACTTTCTGGGACAGTCTTTAATGGCAAACTAGAATACATTGATTAGCTTTGTGTACATTTCGCAGTGCGAAATTCGCACCAAACGTATGAAAATAAAAGTAGCATTTAGTTGCATCGCGTTCGAGAAAAATGTTCCCAACAATGTTTAATATCGTAGAGAATTCGGCCCTTCTTATTACCAGAAATGAATTTCATACAATATTTGGATAGTTCCTTCCACTAAAATTTGCAACCCCGAGATCAATTCTGTATGTTGATACTTTTAATTTGCTCTCATTTCTTCCGCGTTTTTTAATTGTGTGGTAGAAAATATTTGTCGCCAAAAAGTTGATCTTTAGTATAAATGCACCGTTACAATTCTGGAAGCGAAGCAGTAAAAGTTGCGAAATTCACACAATCAACTAATGCGAACGGTTATCATTTTTATTCGTATTCACGTCCGCCAGTTATGTCTGTGACATTACTCACTGGCCTTTTTTTAATCAACTTCTGATTTTTTGGGTAGGTTCGGTATGTGAAAAATTGAAGTGTAGTTCATAGCAAATTTACATTATGCGGTGAAGAAAATGCAAAAGTTGATGAAAGGAGTCAATTTGGTAATAAGGAAGTTTGAGTGAACAATTTTTCTTTATTTTATGTGGTTGGAACTTGAAAAAGATCTAGATTTTATTAGATTTTTTAATAAACTTTAATAAACACCTTTTAACTACAAATTTAGGAATTTCAGAGTGCTTGAATTCGGACAGAACTTTTATTGACTTCTGGTAATTAGTTTTCATTTAAGCGTTTTGGTACTACATGGATATCGGTTTGTGCCAAGTTCACGTAACTATTTTTTTATCTTTATGTTTCGTTTTCGACCCATCAGTGCATTAGTAGCTTATGTTGAGCTGCTAATACCATTCGAAGGTTCAACATAAATCACCAAGCAGATATAACTTACCTTACCTAGCAGCTATAGTAAAAGCACAGTCTTGGCATCACATTCGTTTTGTGGAATTTGACCTTTCTGTTGCAACAGCCGATTCTTTTGTATAGAATCATTGCATGGCTAGTACTACGATTCTACTGCCACTAAGAATTCTTCCAGGTCGGGGCTCGAACATACGACAACTGGTTTGTGAGACCAGCATCCTATGCATTGAACCGCCAACCCGGTCGAAAAAATTATAGATATTTCACATATTTTCTTAATTCAGAGTTCCCGTCAACATTCAGAAAAATTTATATGACATTCGAGAAAGAAATAGGAGATAATTTTCTCTTCAACATTTTTGTGAAAGAAATCCAGAAAGACAATTCTTTCAGGGAGAAAATTCAGCAAGCTATTCAAAAGCTTTTACGTTAGATCAACGGAAAAGGGTACTGCCGGAAACAGATTTGGCTCCGAATCTCCATGTCTTCGCCGTAGTGCCGAAGAACGAAATTTAGTGCTTGCTTTCTGGCCGTCGACAGATAGTAGCTAGGAGTAGTATAGCAGTAGTTAATAAGAATAAAATAAGATACTTTTTGTTCGAAAATTTTCAGGCAATCATCATCACCGCGCTATTGGTGACAAGCATATCCAACAGTCACCAGAAAACGTCACCCTGTCCGACGGTGTTCAATTACGATGAACAGGAAGATAACCAAAACACTTGGTACGGAACGATGCGATTGAAAACCAACGTACCTCTGCACGGGATATTCATCGACGTGATCTTCGATGGTCAGATTTACGTATTCGGGGTAAGATGTTGCTAAGATTACCGAGTTTTACAGATCGTGTCATACAATTCCTCGCTCTAGGCTTACTTCAAAGATGTCACAACTAAGGATAACCAAAACTTCCACATCGAGGACAAATCGTACCGACTGAACGCTGGCGAAACATTGATATTGAAATTTTACGTTAAACACTCGGATTACGAGCGAATTCCGCAACTGCACCAAATTCGTTTCAATGGGCAGAACATTTGCGTTGATGTGCCCACCGTAAGACCGGTTACCGATCAACATGTTAAAACAAGTGTGGTGAGCTCCTCGCATGATCGACCGGTAGTCTATCCTGGTGAAACGGTTAGGCGTGAAAGTCAACCAAAAACGTAAGAATTATTTTGGCGCATCCTAACGGCAGTAAACTGTACATTTTATTTAACAAAAATTTCCCAGCAATGACAGCAAACATGATAACGGTGTAGTTCATTCTGTTCAACCAATTAACTCGGTCGTTTATCATAGTCCTGATGACCTTTCTACTAACACGCACGTCTTTTTTGCCTCCCTTGACAAATCTTTTCATTCCATTAAGTCTTCTCATGAGGAGACCGGTTCCGCTAAAGCCCTCCCGGAGTTACAGCAAGATCCTTTAAACGTTAAACCAAGGTACTAACAGTGAAAACAATGTTGAACAAATTGCTTGATTCGTGATTTCAATTATGTATAGATTTTCAGATTCATCCAACATTTCTAATGAATCTAGCAGTAAGCGGAAACAGCAATCTCACATCCCCAAAATCCCATTTGACTACGATCCAATACAGGATCCTACAATTTGGAGAAAACCTCCGAATAGTCAGTATTCGACTGAGAGATCTATTCCCAAGCCAACCAAGCAATCGACATCTAGCTACGAACCGTCTCGGGAGAATAACTTCGCTGTTGGTCGAACTACTAAAGCTCCAGATGATCATCAATCTAGCAGAGAGTATCGAACGAGTTCACCGATAGAAGCCGTTTCGTATGCTGAAGAAGATACATACAAACGGGTGAAAACTTCAACTGCGAAACCAAGCTATTTTCAGGGAGACTACGCTTTTATTCAGAACGTCGAAAGCTCAGTATGGCGAAGTCTACAGTTCAGGTAGTTTCTAGTATTAAATTTGACGTGTTTCTTTCATTCAAGACACACCACATTAACTCCTACGACGAGGACATCTGTGGCACGATCGTACCGAAGGCTAATCCACTGGTAACCCACGGATCACCGGCTAATCATGCACAATTCCCATGGCACGGAGCTCTCTACCGATCATCGATTACCGAGCTGAAGTACCTTTGCGGGGCGACATTGATTTCTGCCCGGTTTTCCCTAACAGCAGCGCATTGTGTGGCACTGGAGAAATCTCGGCAACCGGTGGAATCCGGTAGTTTGCTGGTTTACTTCGGTAAGACAAACCTAAAGCAATGGAACGGACCCGAACAGGATGCTAAAATCGATCGGGTGCTGATTCACCCGGATTACAATTACGAACGGTTCTTTGCCGACATCGCTCTGTTAAAACAAAAGGACGATGTTAGATTTAGTCACTTCGTACGGCCGGCTTGTCTCTGGAACTTTGACGAAGACTACAAGATACTGATCAACAAGGTTGGCTTTGTTCCCGGTTGGGGTTACAACGAGAAGGGACTGGTAAGCGAACAACTGTCCTTCGCACAGATGCCGGTGGTTGCTCACGAGACGTGCATTTGGTCGAATCGAGATTTCTTCAGCAAAGTGACTTCCAACACCTCCTTCTGTGCTGGTTTCCGTAACGGTATGAGAGCGTACTGAGTTGAAGTGGTTAATTTAATTGTTTCTATCTCTTCACAGGAACGTCCGTTTGTAATGGAGATAGCGGTGGTGGAATGGTATTCAAGCAAGGCAATCGGTGGTTCCTGCGGGGAATTGTTTCGGTTAGTGCTGCTCTGCAGAATAAGGTCAGCTGCGATCCGAATCATTACGCCGTGTTTACGGATGTGGCCAAGTTTTTGAGGTGGATCAACAGTTATATGTAGAAATAAACTACGCGTTAGATCTTTAATTGTTAAAAAATATATAGTGTTGAATTGAATAAATGTTTTAAATCGTTGAAAACAATGTTTTGAAATTCCTCCCACAAATCGGGAAAAACCGATCTAGTCGTGAAAACGATGGATTGCTTGAGAACTTAAAAAGAGAACCGAGTTGAATCTTCACACGTCAACAATTGAAGCATTGATTTCTCAATGCTCTATTATTCGACCGTTTATGTGACTCAAGATAAAGTGGTCTGCGATTTCTTATGTATCATTTGAATATGACCCCTCGATGAGCTCGGTTCACTGTCAGTTTTAGTTTTTTAAAGCAAAACAATAACTGTCGTTTACTTACCTTACCTAACAGCTATAGTCCTGGGGTATCCTTTGCTGTATCAAACGTACGTCTCCACATAACTCGGTCCATGGCTGCTCGTCGCCAGCCACTCAAGACACGGACGCTTCTGAGATCACCCTCCACTTGATCGATCCACCTTGCTCGCTGCGCTCCTCTTCTTCTAGTACCAGTCGGATTAGATTCAAGAACCATATTCACTGGGCTGTCGTCCGACATCCTTATGACATGCCCAGCCCTTCGTAGACGTCCGATTTTAGCTGTCCGTACGATGGGTGGTTCTCCTAGCAGCTGTTGCAATTCGTGATTCATATGCCGTCTCCACGTTCCGTCTTCCATCTGCACTCCGCCATAGATGGTCCTCAGTACCTTTCTTTCGAAAACACTGAGGGCGCGTTGGTCCTCTGCCAGCATAGTCCAGGTCTCGTGGTCATAGAGAACAACCGGTCTAATGAGCGTTTTGTAGATGGTCAATTTCGTGCGGTGGCGTACTTTTCTCGATCGAAGGGTTTTTCTGAGTCCAAAATACGCACGATTCCCTGCCAAAATACGTCTCTGAATTTCTCTGCTGGTGTCATTGTCGGCGGTCACCACTGAGCCCAAATACACGAACTCGTCAACCACCTCGATATCGTCACCGTCTATCAATATTCGTGGTGGGAGGCGTAGTGTTTCTTCTCTAGAGCCTCTTCCTCTCATGTATTTTGTTTTTGACGCATTTATGGCCAGTCCGATACGCCTAGCTTCAGCTTTCAGTTCGATGTATGTTTCCATCATCTTCTCAAGGTTACGTGTCACAATATCAATATCGTCAGCGGAGCCAAAAAGTTGTACGGACTTTCGGAAGATCGTGCCACTCGTGTTGATCCTTGCTCTTCGAATTACACCTTCCAAGGCAATATTGAATAAGATACAAGAGAGTCCATCGCCTTGCCGTAGCCCTCTTCGAGATTCGAGGGGACTCGAGAGCGTCCCAGATAGTCGGACGTAGCACATCTCTCTATCCATCGTTGCTTTGACCAATCGCGTCAGTTTATCCGGGACACCGTATTTGTGCATGATCTGCCATAGCTGTTCTCGATCGATTGTGTTGTATGCCGCTTTGAAGTTAATGAATAGGTGATGCGTGGGTACGTTGTATTCACGATACTTCTGGGGTACTTGTCTAATGGCGAATATGTGATCCGTAGTGGCGCGGGCTCCATTAAATCCCGCTTAGTACGGCCCTACGAATTCCTTTGCTATTGGTGATAGACGACGGTAAAGGATTTGGGAGAGTACCTTGTAGGCGACATTCAGCAGTGTGATTGCGCGGTAATTGCAACCATCTAGCTTATCACTCTTTTTGTAGACGGGACATACCACTCCTTCCATCCATTCCTGCGGTAGAATCTCATTCTCCCAAATCTTGGAAATCGTCCAGTGCAGCGTTCTAGCTAGTGCCTCTCCTCCATGTTTGAGCAGCTCGTCTGGTTTACTGGAGATTGACCGCGGCTTTGTTGTTTCTCAGCTTGTCGATCTCCTCACTTATCTCCGACAGATCAGGTGCTGGGAATCTGTCGTCGGCTGAACGTGCGCCCAGATTGATTCCTGTGTCGTTCTCAGTATCCTGTGCTTCGCCATTCAGATGCTCGTCACAGTACTGCTTCCACCAATCGATCACCTCACGTTCGTTCGTGAGAAGATTACCACTGGTATCTCTGCACATTTCGGCATGTGGCGTGTAGCCTCTACGTGAGCGGTTCACCTTCTCATAGAACTTCCGTGTGTCATTTGCGCGGTACAGCTGTTCCATCGCTTCGCGATCTTAGTCTTCCTGGTGGCGCTTTTTCTTCCAGAAAACCGTGTTCTGTCTGTTCCGCGCCTGTCTGTATCGTTCTTCGTTCGCTCTAGTGCAGTGTTGCAGCATCCTCGTCCTTGCTGCATACTTCTCTTCGACCAACTGCTGACATTCGCCGTCAAACCAGTCATTTCCTCGATTCGATAACCTCGTACCTAGTACGGTTGCAGCAGTGATACTCACGGCGGACCTTATGTTCCTCCAGCCGTCTTCAAGAGTCGCCGCGCCAAGCTGCTCTTCCGTTGTTAGCACTAGCTCCAGTCGCGTATTTCTCTGCAGTAAGAACGCTACGTAGATGCTCGAGATTGAGTCCCGGCGTTCCTGTGCGACGAGTGTTGTGCATCGTCGATAGTTTTGAGCGCATACAAACCGTGACAAGGTAGTGGTCAGAATCAATGTTGGCACAGTGGTAAGTGCGGACATTGATGACGTCGGAGAAGAATCGCCCGTCGATGAGAACGTGGTCGATTTGATTTTCCGTATGTTGATCAGGTGATCTCCAGGTGGCTTTGTGGATATCTTAGCGGGGGAAGAAGGTGCTTCGAACTACCATTCCTCGGGAGGCTGCAAAATTCACGCATCGTTGGCCGTTGTCGTTTGTTACCGCGTGCAGGCTCTCCAGCCCGATCATAGGCCTGTACATTGCCTCCCGGTCTACCTGAGCATTCATGTCGCGGATGACGAGTTTTACATCCCGCCGTGAACAGCTGTCGTAGGTTCGTTCCAGCTGCGCGTAAATTACTTCCTTCTCGTCATCGGATCTCGTCTCATGTGGGCAGTGCACGTTGATTATGCTGCAATTGAAGAAACGGCCCTTGATCTTCAATACACACATTCTATCACTGATTGCCTGCCAACCAATCACTCACTGGCGCATCTTGCCCAACACTATAAATCCCGTTCCTGGGACGCTGGTTGTCAGACAGCTCTGGTAGAAGGTAGCCGCTCGATGTCCACTTTTCCACACCTTCTGTCCTGTCCAACAAAGTTCCTGCAGTGTTACGACATCGAAGCCGCGGATGTGAAGCTCATCATGCAGCATTCGGTCGTATCCTGGAAAGCCAAGCGATTTGCAATTCCATGTGCCATTTATATCCTGATTGTACGTAATATGTGTTTACCGGGCGGCTTGTTAGGCCTGCACCAACCTCCTGTCTTGCCGGAGGGCCATCGTGTCAGCACTGTTTAGAGTCCCATACTGACACAAGGACGATAATCAGCCGCTCCTAACATGGGGAACAGACTCTGTTTCGAGCCGCCCCAACATGGGGAACATACGCTCGGGTAAGCTCGCTCTCTGTAAAGAGAAAGCTAGCACCCCCTTCCCTGTCAGCATACGACCAAGGTCCCATCGGGGTTTGTTACCCGATCTTTCCTATGGTTACTCGTACCTCGTAGGGATAGGAGTTACAGGACAAGAAGCTAAGAACCACATTGGGGCCTGAATTGCGCATTGTCCAGTCGTTCACCAACCACGGATCTGCTTCTTAGAACTAATGTATTTTGGTTTATTTCTTAGGCAAACTACAGAAAATTGAAATTGAGAGTTATTCAATTATAATCGTATAATTTTTGAATACCAAATTTAAGAAAATTATTCCATTATCTAATTGACAACAATATCTACTTTTTGATAAACTGCTTTTATCCTTTAGAAATTAGTACATGGCGAACTATTTTTTAAACTGTACTTTCCGGGTATATTTTGATTCAATACAGATTGACATCAGGAAAAACTAGAATCACTGATTCTGTAGAATACTCGAGATACAAAGCAATATTTAGGCTACTCTGATTGGTTTGAACGAACGAAATTAACGGTGGGTAATGTCATAAACAATAGTGCAGGGTCCTACTCCATGCTAATGAAACTTGGAGATGCTGGAAATTGCCATTTTGGGTTTAGTAGTGACTTGAAACATCAAATTGGAAATCTTCTCGTCGAACCTATTCCAAAAAAACCCATATGTAGAGATTTGAAACAGTATCGACAACAATAATCATTAACATTCACTCATCAAGCTAGTTGACGGGTTCTGGTTGACACGTCTATTGTTTGCTTCAATAGTTCATTGTGTTTAACCCCGTTTAATGGAAAATAAGTATCTACACTTTGAACTGAATCCGTTTGTAAGCCACCGTTTTGCTTGTAAATGTCGATTCCAGTGTGCACACGAACAACCAATTCATTTCTAGGAGAATGCTTTTGAATCAAGTTAAATGTGGCAAATCCAACAACAAATCACCGGTATACAAGCGCTTTAAATTAGGTGGGAAAATCTATCACCGATAGTCCCAATTTGGCCTGTTAGTTATCGAAGAATCAAAATGAACAGCTAATTGATATTCAATATACTCAAGTGAACACTGCATCAGCACACCTCACACATACAGAAGCGAATATCCAGCGCGCAAATGGATGTAACTTTCAGTTTCGTCATTTCTTCTCCGATTTTGCACGTTTTCATGCTGAGTTTTAGAGTTTTAGGCCTACCCTAGTTAGCATTGTCCATTCCTTATATTTGGAATTCATTCCGATCTGATTGGCTGGAGTGTAAAGAAAGGGCCGCCGGATTTTTACACTTACACATTTATCAATTTAGCAAAAAATCAATAACATTGAAGTAACATTGAGCAATCAGAAACGAGTTAGATTTTATTACATTGTACAGAGATGGACGGGTAAGCATTTTGCCGTGAATACGGCTTACTTTACTATGGAGTGCCTTTTCAAAACTGATCCTCTGAGAGAGTGATAAGTTTTTGAGAGCGTGAATATCTCTCGTTGTATTTAATGTATCAACATAATTTTTGCTACATGCCATCGGAAATATGATCATCAATTTATGATAACATTTTCAGTTGTATGACATAATCACAAATAATTCAATATTAGAGTTTCAGTTCGCTTTCACATCTCATCCAAGTCAGTCGATAAAACAAAACCGCTTACGTTCGGGACAGAAGAAACCAAGTACAGTATTGTGTAGTGAACAATAGAACGACCTCGAAATGAGTGAACCAAGCGAACAAAAGTTACCGCCGACACGAAAGAATACAATTGTTGTTGACTTCAGGCAGTGCATAATTCGACCTTCGATACGAGAACTTGAAGGTTTGCTAAAGGAATAAATGCATCTTGACATTAAACGTGTGTATTTACTTCAATGCAATAAGACAAATAATGTTGTTTACATCCAGTTGTATGAAGAGTTTGATGCAATTCAACTCGCTAAAGACAATAACAATGTGCACTATGTGGAGCACGAGAACATTAAGTACAACATTCCAGTATATATGGAAGATAGTGCTATAGAAGTGCGTGTGCATGATCTTCCCTCAAACGTCACCGATTCATATATTCGCAAAACTATGTCCCAATACGGAGAGATTCTCTCTATCGAAAAAGGAAAGTGGAAGAATTTTTTTCCCCGGTATTCTAAATGGCGTACGTTTGTTACGCATAAACTTGAAGAAGGCTATACCTTATGTGATTTTCGGTCAAGATACAAGAATTCCATGCAAATCACTTGTTACCTACGACAATCAGATGGCCACATGTCAATATTGCCAAAAAGCTGTTCACTACGGTAAGCCATGTGATAAACTGGACAAGGAGACAACCACACCAAAGGACAACGGTGCTTGCTTCACACCAACCCCAAGCAGCCCAGTACACCTGTGACAGCCACCAACAACAATGAAGCATCCCCTTCAACGAAACCATCCAACGTATCCCCTATAGAGCAAAGTACACCAGCTGCAGTTAACAACTTACCCTTCAACCATCCAGCAATTGCAACCAATGTACAACAAGGTGCATCTACAGGAGCTAGCAACGAAAAGAAGATGGCAACGACAACAATACCATCGATGCGGCAATGGATGACGAGAAGAACCACGAACGAAGTGCCCCTCAATCCTCGCAGGAGGGAAATGGAAGCTCCTCTCCCCCTAGAAAAAGGGTGACAACGAGATCCTTCTCAAAAAAATATTATTTAAAAAATCGGCTCAATCGGTCACGTAAAGCGATTTCGTCATCCAGCTGCTGGTTGGTTGCATTGGAGCAAAATTCAACGTATTCCTTTTTTCTTTTCGAACATTTTTATATGATGGTAGACAGCATCGATCTACAAATATCGGCTTTGTTCGTAGCTTTTTGGCTGGCCGACATTCTGGTGACCGACTGCCTCACCGCTGCCAGATATACAACTCAAATGATACAACCGCATTCACCAGGATTTTTCCACATTGAAATCTTTGACATTTTCAGCGAAGGTGAGAAGATGAAAACGCTCGGCTAACTTAGATACAGGCGACTTTGTTTTGTCAAATGGGATTTGACAACCGTCACTGAATCAATTTTGGTAGTCGTCTGGTGGCCATGGCTGCCCAGGTAGCCAAAACGCTATGCGGGTAGTACCATCCTGTTATTGTGGCACCATTTGGCGAAAGTGTCAAACTGAGCTTGCAGAAAACGTGCATCTTCTAGTTCCTTTATAGGATGATATAGTTTGAAGTCATCAGCAAATGATAGTTTGAAACATTTCACGGAGAAGTTGAGATCATTGAGGTAGAGTAAAAACATGAACGGTCCTAAGTGACTTTCTTGAGGTACTCCAGAGCTAACAGTCAAAGGAACGCATCCAATCCAGTAAAGCGCCACTAAAGCCCAGTCCGTCGAGTTTAGAATTTGTTATTTGATGATTTATTTTATCGAATGCCGCTGAGAAATCTGTGTAGATAGCATCAACCTGTCGATGCGACTGTAAAGATCGGATGATGAAGGATGTGTAAGCTACAAGGTTTGTAGATGTTGACCTCTTAGGCATGAAACCGTGTTGAGTTTCAGATATGTAGTCCTTGCATTTGTGAGTTATGAAATCGAGAATAATTATTTCAAATAACTTGGGCACTGCACACAGTGAAGCTATTCCACGGTAGTTAGTAATATCAGATTTGTTACCTTTCTTAAAAACCGGAAAAATATATTATTTCTTCCAGGGGTCTGGGAAAGTCCCCGCATTAAGGGAAGCGTTGAGCAATATAGTCAGTGGTGTTAGGAGTTCATACTTTTCATATCATAGGCCCTCACTGGAAGATTACAATTACGCTTAGTATCGCATCCACAGACAATAGGTCAGTCTGGAAATAAGGAGTGTATCAAAAAGTAGCTATCAACATTGATTATTGAATAAAAAAGCGAAAAAAAACATATTTTAACATCAGTTTTCGATATATTGTAGAAAAATTACATTTTTATGCATTTCACTGATTATGTTGAAGAAAATCCTAGTTTCTGTGAAACACTCGCACTTTGGACTTGACATTCTTCATTAAATTCTGCCCAGCTACTTTTGTAACTTTCCTAGTGGCAGCTGTCCAGTTTTTTTAACTCCTGTATGTTTTGGGACACTGTGCCTTCCTTCCGAAAGTGCCGCTTGACAATTGCTTAATACCTTTCAATTGGCCGAAGATCCGGGCAGTTCAGTGGGTTGATGTCCTTTTCCACGAATTGTACATTATTTTTTGACAACCACTGTAGAACGGAGTTGGCGTAGTGGGCTGAAACCAAATCCGGCTAGAAGAGAGGAGGAGCCTTATGCTTTCTGTACAGTGGCAGCATTCACTTCTTCAAACATTCTCCCTCGTGCACCTTGGCGTTAATTGTGCTCTTCGTGAAGAAAATCGACGACCGCAAACCACAGGTACAAATTGCTTGCCAGACCAACACCTTCCGCCCAAACTATTCCATCGCCACCGTGGTGTCAGCGTCGTCCAGGTTCTGGTACACCGATTTCGTATAATATTGCGGTCCGGACAGCGCTCGAGAGTCTTCCTTGGCGTAGGTTTCGTCGTCGATCAGGATGCATCCGTCTTTATTCTGTAGAATCCGGTTATACAGTTTTCGCGCTCTTGTTTTGGCCTGAACTTGCTGTACCAGGGACTTTTTCGGCACCTTTTGTATCTTGTACGTTTTCATTGAGTTCCGAACTTTGATCCGTTGAATCATCCCGATGCTGGTGTTGAACTGCTTCGCCAAATCCCGCGTCGACCACTTTTAAGTCCCGGCCGAGCTGGCTGGGACCCGTTTTCCTACCGGATCGGGGCAAATCCTTCATGGAAAGGGTCTTACCGAACTTCTCGATAATATTTTTGAAACTGGTGTGGTGCACTTTCACCCGTTTTGCAATTTCGTTGTACGTGACACCACTTTCTGAGCACCAAGTGTGCAGAATTTTCTTTCGCGTTTCCGGATCAATTCGACTCATCATTGAAACGATAAACCGTACCGAAACCAATCGATTGCGCAGCTGTTATTGACATGTAAACAAACATGTCACCGCAAAACACGCTGCAAAAAATTAAGCCATTTCAAAGTAATAACTGTTTGAATGTTGCTAACTACTTTTCGATACACTCTTTAGATGACGGAAGTCAGCGGCATCCATCGGAATTCGAATACAACTCGTCACTCTTCAACGCGAACACCTTCATAAAAGGTTCTTAACAGAACCACCATTATTTTATTATATTCAATTGTGTGTCAGAATATTTTGTTGTAACTAATCCGTACTTTAGTGTAGGTGCATCGTTTCAAATTCTAGGAATGGAAAAGGCGAAAGCAATTCTTAAAATCGATCAACTCATTGATATTCGGAAATGTGAAGGAAACGTGCCAGTTTCATTCGTATTCACGACATCCAGTTATGTCTCTGATATTACCCACCCACCTCTCTGACATTAGCCGATCGAAAATTTAAAAAAAACTTTCCTGTACCCGATCTAAACCCGAGTTTAATTTTTCTACCAAACCGGAACCCAACCTGTTCTCCGATAATTAAGAAAAATCCGAACCCGAAAAAATTCGTGAATTCGGGCTCGAGTACCAAAAATCCGACCAAATTTTTTAACCCGAACCTGTGAAAAATTTTAAAAAATCGTCACCCGAACCCGATCAGTACCCGTGTAGTTCGGATTCGGGTAAGGTTTCGGGAATAAATACCCAAGAACCGACCATCTCTACTGCACATGTGAAAAATCATGATAAGATTTGAATTAAGTAAATGACATTCACGGGAATTGATTTTTCTTTTCTTCAACATGAAGAAGAGTTACGTTTAGAGATCGGACAGGGAAAATATTTTTGGGGACAAGAAGAGCTTGCGGTTTGTATTTTCACTGGTGACAAAACGGTGAATTTATTATGATAATCCTAAATTTAAAAAAAATGGTTCAATACCTTTTCCATCACGTTCCGTCTTCGACTCTTCAGTGCGTTAGTAGTAGCTGATAATACTCTCATCCCCATCAAATCCCGTGCAACTGTGCGACTAACATCACAGCACACGCCATCGGAATTTGCCTCCCTCTAAACTGGTAATTACATATAATTCATATTATAATTGACTTGCATTGCCCCTAATCAATAAAACACGTTGTTAATCCCGCTGATGAGTGGTGTGTTATCATTTTTTATTTTTCCGTTCCTCTTTGATGTTATAATTGTTTTTTTTTTTCTTTTCATCAAATCGCTTTCTCATCCTTCACACTCGCGCGATCAGTCCTTGTCGTTATCAGCGTCATTTCGCGAATTGCTTCCGAACCGTGCGGAAGCTGGTGAAGACTTTCTTATTACTTTTACTTACTATAGCCATTACAGTATCCTATTGGTAGTGAAAGAAGTGCACATTAGTGTCGATACCAGTAACATATCGCGGATGAGATGGCCGCTTGCCTTGTAAGTCCTTTTTTTCGGTTCCGGATGCGGATGATGACTAAGTCAGTTCCTAATCAAGTACTTGGCATTCCAGCGATATCTGCCTTTCCGGTTCATGCTGCTGCTAGCGCTGATTACACAATCGCATGCTGTCTGGCGACAGTCCAGCGGTCAACCAGTTTACGCCAACCACCGGCAAGTGCAATCTACGGAAGTCAGTTGTGACGAGTTATTCACGATAAATCGTGAAAGCTACTACCAAAAGCGATACGAGGGAACGCTGCTACTGAGAAGTGACGTCACGTTACGAGATGTCGAGATAGACCTTCGATTCGATCGGGATGTTGATCTTCTGGTGGTATGTTTTCATCGGTTCTAGAATTGAACACCTTAAAAATTAAGGATAACGTGATTTTACTTTGATCGGTGAATTGAATTCGTGGGTTATTATTGTACGAGTCCGGAATCACAAACAATTGAAAATGGTGTTGTAGTGAGAAGATTACAAACGTCTCGGATTTGTTATTACGAGCAGTTTGTTTATAGGCATTAATCAATGAAAGATCGCAGAGTGCAAAACAAGTGCATATTGATTACATGTGTTCTCCAACCTGTTCTTCGAATTGATTCGCGGAACTTGACTGCATTCTCATATATCGAGGGGACTCACCGCATTGTGCGAAGTGTTTTTCAAACTGCGTGCACCAGTTTTGCAGAGCACGCACACCGGATTATGTTTGTTATCGTTCCGGGAGAGAAAGATCGAAGCAAACCATGATCATTCGTTTGTTGCGGTACAAATTGTAACGGATGCATATTACCAACAACGTGCCAAAAATAGGGTGATTCGAAAAGAATTGTGACTTTCAAACGAACGGAAATTGGAACTATACAAATATTACGTATGACATCCAACCTTCATAGAAACCATGTTCGTGTAATTGACTGTCACAATTAACTAGTACAGTTTCAATTCTGCGCTTTTTTGTGTGTGTAGTTTTCGCTTTAAAGCCTCAAGCGAATTGATTATTGTTGCTTCATGAAATACAATTAAACTGTGTGTGGTCTTTATTAAACAACGAAACAATTGTCAGAACTATCATCTTCCTATCCAACCCGATTCCTAGTTCAATGACGATGCAACTAAGTTGCATGTTTTCATCGCACTCACGTTTGCACGCACGTTGTCGTACACAACAAGAAAATTTTCTGTCATCTGTATTGTCTAACCGACGTCGATTTCTACGATCGGCCACTTCGGTAAGTGCCTGTTTATGAAGCATACCGACGGCCGGTGAAAACGTGGTCGAAATTCAAGCAGCCTTTCGAAAATGCTCTCGGAAAATTGGGTAGTTTATTCGTTTGGCATACCAGGCATAAAATTCCACTGTATTCAGAGAGTTTCGGCAATAAACAATGATTTATATTGTCAAGGTTCACTTCACACGTACACTCAGGCAAAAAAAACTAGCGATATTCATTAGTTGCTTTATGTTTTTTAGCCACAAGGAATCGGTAAGCTTTTCATTGATTGGCCTTATGTATGTAGCCAAATTATGTCTTAAGAGCTTCATATCTTTTTCATAAGTTAGCATTATGAAATTTCATGATTTTCATTTTCAATCTATAAAATTTATGCAAATCATGATTTTTGTTTATGAATTGTTAAATAATTATTCTGAGATTATGTGTTATGTAAATGCACACACAAATTAAATGGCAATAGCTGGGTTATGAACTATATTTATTAACTATTCTTTTCTATCTCAATACATTTGAATTTTTATGGAAATATTTATACTAGTGATTTCTTTTATTACTGATGCATCGATGGATGATGTTAATAACATTCCGAAATACGTATCAGTATTAAGGGTTATTAGTTGTTTCAATTTCTTTGTATCTACCTTATCCAGACAGATCGCAAAAGGTTTTGTGAGTAAATCTGCAATCAGCACGAGCTCGTCAATCACTACTCTAGTCATTTTTTGTATGATATTTCGTGAAAGATACAAAAATCATAAGGCGACCCAATGAAGTTTGTACGCATGTGGAATGAAATTTAAATGGTTCTTATGGAAGCGTGTTTCAATATCTTTTAAAGCATCATAAGGTAAATTTTTTGAATATCAGCAGTCAATTTATCTGAATGTACAGATCATTTTGACGTAGGACTACGTCTTTCTTTACTATACTCACCTGAGAACATTTTCGAATTCGAACGGAGGAAGATGTAAGAGTGTATCCGAATCTATAAAAAATAAAATTTTTAAGAGGTACAGAATTTGATTTTCATAAAAAAGCACAAAAAGGCGAGTAGATAATGTCAGAGACATAACTGGATGTCGTGAATGCGAAAACAATAGGCATGTTACTTAACACTTCCGAATATCAATTAGTTGATCAATAGTATGAACAGTAGCGTACCGAGAAAATTTAGCGCCCGGGGCAAAATACGATTTGCCGCCTCCATCCTTTAAGTGAGCAAGAAAATGCTAACTCCATCTCCGGAAAGATGACTTGGATGAGCAAATAAAAAAAGGTCCCAATGATTGGTTTGCCGGCCCCTTAATAACGCTGCATTTAGATCCGAGATGGTTCTTTGCGTGTACACTGATGACTTCAGCTGTCAGGCTTCTGGTGTGGTTTCGCTGTGTGGCCGACGCGATGTTACTCTCGTGTGTGTCTTCCTTCTGTAACCGTTGCTCACAAAATGATAGAAAAAGTGGCAAAATGAGCTTTGAGCAATGAGCTTTCAAAATACGAGAAAGTCAAATAATCGTCATGTGTATTCCTATTTGATACTCATTGATACCAAACATTTCAGAAAAGTTTTATTTTGAATTATTTGAGATTATGTCACACAACTGAAAATTTTATCATTAAATTGTGATCATATTTCCTAGCTTTAGTCTAGTGCGCAGACCAGCTTCTATGTTAAGACAGTGGAACTACACCCGGTATTATTCGGGAGCGGGTCATTTCACCGAAATCCATTTCGCCGAAAGTCGTTTCGCCGAATGCCATTTCACCGAAAGTCGTTTTGCCGAATGGGTTATTTCGCCGAAAGTCGTTTCGCCGAAAGGGTTATTTCGCCGAAAGGGTAATTTTTTTAGGGTTAAAATTATTTTTTTGTTTAAATCTCCGCATGTGGCGCAGCCACATAACCGAAGCCAAGATTGCTCGGCGGCACAAAGCCACCGAGGCGACGCCAGCTGAGTTGGCCGCCGACCCGCCGTAGGAAGCGTAACCGCCTCGTTTGCACGGCCTCCCCAAACTTTTTTTTTACTTCAGTTAAGTCCGAACGAGCGGTAGCGAGGTCGGATAGCATACGAACAAAACGATGTGGCGAAGCCGCATTAGATATTTTTCCATCTGCACTCAGTTATCGGAAAATTCCGCAAACAAATACCTAATAGCTACACTAATAAAGTCAACAATGGATTTTGGGAATTCCGTTCTGAGGATCATAAATAAACCTACAAAAATTATTAAAGTCTCTGGATCATATCAGAAGTACGACTGTAGGTCAACAAAAAGGAAGTAAACATAATCATTTTTTATTTGTTTTCTTTTATCAATTCCAAATACGATATTAAGACTAATGACGAATTCGGCAAAATCACCCTTTCGGCGAAATGGCCCTTTCGGCGAAATGGCTTTCGGCGAAATGACCCTGATCCGTATTATTCAACTTGTGTCAGTCAATGGCAAATATGAGGCTCCGTTCCTCAAGCCTAAACGCAAAAAAACAACTGGTTTTATTGTGAATAGTTCTGCTGTGGGACGTTCGCAGTGTAGGTTTCTCTTCAAACAGCATTGGAACAAAATATACCGTAACGTGAATAACAGCGGAGCAAATTTGCACAAATCAGCCTTTCTAAGGACTATAAATGTTCAAAAGTGAGTTATTGAAAATAAAATAAACATTCAGCTGTTTTGCGCATCAGAAAATTGCACCGAACAGTTTTCAATTTCGAAGAGAATTCCACAATTCTTTTCTTCTTTCCTTCTGAAAGTCAAAAATGATTTCCGTATAGAGTTATGATAGTCTCTTTCGTTGAAATATGCTATTCCGAAATGAAATAACTGACATCAAAATTCTGTGAGTCGCCCCCACACCTCCAGAGCTTCAATTTGTGAAGCACCTTGGTAGTGGACGCAAACTAATCTCGGCTCAAAAAAAATAATCTGGCAAAATACTACTAAAAGAGAAACGCTGAGACGTTTGTATTTTCATGTTGTGCAATTAAACGTTATTAATTGAACATAATTAATAAATTTAAAACCTTCTTCTTTGCAAATCGGGCGGAAAAAATAATCAGTGTAAGTACCGAACGAGTGTAAATAAAGCCAGCATTTAGCTGGTTCGCGTTCAAGAAAAATGGTCCAAATTTGGCCCTTCTGAAAGCCAGAATTGAATCCCGTACAGCATTTTGATAGTTTCTTTCACTAAAATATGCAAATCCGAGATGAAATATTGTTGTGGCTGTGAAGAACGCCCGTTTGGCAAAAAGCTACAAACGAAATCACGAAAAACGTTGCTTCACAAAAGTTGCTTCAGTATTAAATCAATCCACACTGTGAACAGTCCTGCTGCGGGCTGCGTGAAAGACATCGACTCACCCATCACACTGTTTCAAAAAGCAGTGTGTTTACAATTTTACATGGACATTTAACCACGATAAAGCCCTTTTCAAAGTGGTGTCCGCTTTTACTCACAGTCGATCAAAAGCAACAACTTGTTGATGATTCATGGCAGTGTTTGTCCATGTTTACAATTAATAAACCAGATTTTATGCGTCGATATGTGACAATGGATGAAAAATGGATCCATCACTTCACTTCGTAGCCAAAACGATCATCATCTGAATGGACTACAGCCGATGAACTACGTGCGAAGCTTCCAAAGGCACAACATTCTGCTGGTATTTTGAGATAGTCTCAGTATTTTGAGATACCCATAGCATAATCTTCATCGACTGTTTTTCCGTAAACAATACCCTGAGTTGTGTTAGGTGGATGAAACAGATTTCATCTGTTTGGGTTATTACTGGTTTACGCATGTTTCCTCCTAGAGGATGCATGAATTCGCTAACAAGCAAAAGCAGTGTCATTCCGACAAATATCATGCGAACAGACGCTTGAACTTTTTTGTTGCGCTCAAAACAAAGCTTAATTGCGTGAAATCAACACAAAATTTTTTTCTGACTTTTTTATAGTATCATAAATTGAAAAGCATCAATCGAAAAGGTGAGTGGATTGAATATTTATGAGATGAAATCGATCTATTTCGTGATTTAATAACGGATGCTACCAAAATTTTCGGAACCAATGTTTTTTTTCATAATTTTCAAAAGGTAACCGGCACCCCAAAGTGTTTTCACCCCATTTTTCTCGACAAATCGTGAAAAATTATCAGTGATATGCAGTGATGTCAAATCTGCAAATTTGTCGGTAAACTATCAAATTTCGTAGTTAACCTGCAAACCTTTTTTGTCTGAATACTTTTTACAGACTTTTGAAACTTCGTTTGTTTGCCGACATTCCTCAGAACTTACAGATCTATTGTTTAGCTGGCATCTCTGGTGATATGCAACACGTGGACAAATTGACAGCTTCAATATATCCGTCATATAAGTAAAAACGTTGGTTCTCTGGTTCTGTTCGCAATGGTGACTCCAAACAAATCATCAAAGTCAAGGAAAAAGAACTTTAATGCACTGATTAATGCCGTTATGCAATGCTTAGTGGATAAGAAGCCAATAAATTCGACTGCAGTAACGTTTTCAATGCCGCGAAGCCGGTAGAAGACCGGCCAAATCAACACGCCACCATCCAGATCATCGGCCAAGAGAGCCGAGGCAATGATCAGGCAATGAAGACTTTTATCTAAAACGCCTCCGAAAAGAATAAATTCTGTTTTTTCTTGGAATAATTGCAGTCTTTACTTATATTTTTACATTTTTAGCGAAATTTCCTGAGGAGCCGGTAACCGAACACCTGTTTTGAAATGGCCAAAATTTAGTATGTTCGAGATAATCCCAATTTGAAATATTCGTATATGACTACATTTGGTTTCGGACAAAGTTATGACAAAAGAGCTGAATCTTTTCATAAAAATGTCGCTTCGGAAGATGAAATTGCGAGTATAAACTGGAGCAATAGTTTTGATTCTGAAGGAAGCTACTTTGGGGGGGGGGGGAAATTGAGATCGCAATGCAAAATATCCAAGAAGAATTATCGCACCGGCTATATCCAAAGATCGATTCAATGGTAGTTTATCTTACATTATTTAAATTTTTGCATGCATTGCTAGCGCTAAATATTGGTAAAGTGGCCAGAAAAAAAAATTAATTCAACCTGTACATTTTTTAGTTCCTAGAACGTGATTTTTAATGTGTGCGGCAGATATGTGAGTACTTTCCATATGGGACAAACCTGACTTGATTTTTTTTTTCAAATTTTTCTGAACTAACCCCATATGATTTTTGCAATTTCTGAAAGTAGGACAAAAATAGACGTTAACCGTCGGGCTAACTCAAAAGTGGTCAGAACCCATATGGGATTGATATGCGAGTATGGGCAGTATAGTTCTTGATAAAAGAATTTGGAATCGGCTAGATAAAGCATTGTCATCACACCCAAGATTTTGGTCTGCAACAAAGAATGCACCATTCGGCTAGAGACGAGAAAATCAATTAGAAGAACATTTTGGTTATGAATTGACCGTCGTTAGGACCTGATCTACTAGCGAACAAAACGTGTCGTAAACCCACCGCGCTCAATCACTGAAAATAGTCCATATGTCTGTGTGTCGGTTTTGCACGATACGCTTTGTGCAATGATTCGTTCAATTCATGCGATTTAATTTCGCGCGCCTTATTTTGGCACTGAATTTCACCTTAATGCTAATTCATACCGAACATTTATGAAAATTTCAATTTTAAGATATTTGTGACCGCTACCGGAAATTTGGTCATAAATTGCTGAGAATATTTTTACGATAGTATGGAGAACAAATTGTGTTGGTACGTTAAATATAACTAGAGATACTCACGATTAAATTCTGCCCCATCTTGTACAGAGTAGATTTTGAAATAACGCCCTTAGTAAAGAAAGACGTATTCACGTCCAAATTGGGCTGCTTAGAATGTTATTCACAAACTTCATGAGCCAGTGTATGCCAAATCAAACCATTTTGTCAATGTCGGATCGGTAATATTCGGGTTATATCGTAATGGTGACGCTGGCTGTATGCTTACATAAATCAGTTAGTTGACGTGTATTTATCTGCGAGAAACCGAATGACAATCGGTCAGTCAGGTATTACAAGTCATATTATGGAAATGTTCAAAAAAAGTACTGAAAGTCTGTCGTATTAAAGTAAAATTACGCTAGCGAAACATAAACCGTTTACGCCAAAATTGATTACTTATTAATAATCATTAATTCTAGAACTACTTTGGAACATCCAGAAGTACCAACAGTCGAGACTTCCACATATCGAAGCAGGACCATACGTTATTCGCTGCAGCGACCCTGAACCTTACGTTAGAAGTTAGCTTTTCGACAACTTCACAACCTTTGCTGGAGGAAGTTCGTCTGAACGGGCTGCTCCAATGCCCCTTGAAACCATCCCTCCGGTAGGTATGAATTCCATCCATACTGCTTTACAATAATCACATTTTAGTACAAGCGCACAAACTATTGATACGGCTCCAGCGTACCGGTATCCTCCGACAAGCTGGAACCTAGGTATCAATCAGCCAGAGTATGGCAAGGCTGTTCCACTGGTACGATCGACTCCAAGCGATAGTGATTTTTCCGCGATGTACATCACTACTCAATTGCACTCAACCACGACTCGCCCGACCGTTCCGAGAAACTTCACGGACAATCGAGAAAACCGCTTCAATTCTTCCTGTCAGGCGATGGGTTCGAATATTGTGATCACTCCGGGCCGATGGGACGGCATTCTGACGCTGAATAGCGATGTCAAGGTGGACCAGGTTCTCATCGAAATTGTGTTTGATGGGCCGATCTATATACTAGGCGTAAGTCTACTAAATTTATGTAAACTATGAAATTTGGTATTCAACAAAAATAAATGTATTATGTTTCCAGAACTCTTTCGGTGAAGTGTACACCGAAGACAACATTCGATTCTCAATTGAAAACAGCAGTCTCATTCTGGCGGCGGATTCTGAGGTGCAGCTGCTTTTCTTCATTAAATTCAACGAAATGGGAAGAGTTCCGGATGTTCGGGAGGTTAACTTCAATGGAAGAGACGTTTGCCGGCAGCGACGCAGGAGAGTTCTAGCGGAAATCGAATCCCCGCACGGAGTTTTCGGATCGAGACCCTCTTCGGTTACGGATGAAACACTTAGAAGCACTGTTGGTAGACCATACTATTCAAACCCATAGGTCCAATCATGAATTAATTCATGTTCCATTGTAGACATCTGATCCCGAATCGATGGAGGATTACGATGAGAACGAATGTGCCACAATTTATCCATCGAACGAGCACAAAGTATCTTCCAGGATCATCGGTGGGATATCGGCGAGAAATGGGGAGCTTCCATGGCATGTGGCGATTTTCTATGATGACGTAAGTACGAAATTTCTGTTACGACAATCATCAAACGAAAACGAAAAATTCGCCCGAATCCCCGAGAAATTCCGCTAATGCTAGTGCTATGCAAATTCGAGTATTTGAGAATAAATTTTCATCCGTAGTTTAGTGACTCGGTGTACGACACAGCGAGGTAATCACTGGTAGCCCAGTGAAACGAAAATCCGTCGGACTGTAAACGTAAATTAACTGGCAGCCAAAATTGTCGTGACGCCAAGCAGAGCCTTAAACATACTCAACAAACTGTTCTCATAACAGTAGTTAACTGAACATTCGTAGGAATCAAAAAATGGCTATCAGACAGCAAATGTTTACTTGAGAATCAATGTCGTTTTCAAGTTAAAAGTTTTTTTTTATGCAAGTGACAAGTAATTCCTAAAGTTTGAACTCAACTTGGAATTTTTCAGTGTCTAACAAAAAAAACAAATTGGAAAAATGTTGACAAATACAACAGCAGATATGAAAATTTGCGAAAAAGTTATCGCAAAGACTTGCAACTTTTTCTATCTCGAAAATAGTTGAAGTTTTTTTTCTGTGCTTGGGCGCTACTCAAATTAATAGCATAAATCAAATAAACATAGATTTCTCAGTATAATAGTAATGTAGTTGAGCAACCTGTGACACCAAAAGTGCCGTCTGGTGGAGAATGGGTGCGTAAATGCTCTTAAAATGCATGCATAAAGTTGCCCGCGCATTTAACACAACCACAGTAGCTAATGGAAAAAAATACACCCGTTTCTCACTAGAGGTACAGAGGGAAATCTATGTTAGTTGATTTATGTTAATTGTCATATTCTCAGGGCATTCTTTTTGCAAGAGAACAGTCTCCACATCGCATTACCAGTCTAACTGTCTTGGTTTATCTCTTTTCCTGTCTTTTGTATGTTTTTTTTTCCAAATAAAATTTTTATTAGGCTCATTTGCTTTAGCTTGACGTGGCCGATTGTCTTGTTGTTAGGGAGTCTTTTGTATGTTCTTTATGCAAAAATAGAAAAAGTTTTTTAGCAGTCGGGTAGTGGACACAACACCACAAACACCCTCCGAAATAAAAGTCGGTTTAAACAGTGAAAACTGCGCGAGTGGAAGCTATAGAAGTGGTTTCAGTGTTTTTAAAGGGTTGTCGCACCCTATAATGATGCAATGAGTGCATTTTAGTGACTGGAAACAGCATATTTTAAAGTGCCGATCAGCCAAATTGATGGCTGCTGATCTTTTTTTCGCCATGGTCGCTTCGATCATCGCGTCTTCGCAAGCCAGTGTTTGTGTTTTTATTATATTGCCGGTCAAACATCGGTATATAGGATTCCATTAGCCCTTTGGCTAGTATACAGGTTTGATATGAACTCATACCATTCAGGTAAGTTTATTCTTCCTATGTGTGTCACTGAGGAAAAATAAATGTTTTTGCACTCTATCTTCACATTACATTCGGTGCCTTTGGGCACTCAGGTATGTGACAGATGCAAAATACACACCAATCGGTTGCCTTTCAATCGCAACTGGTGGTGTAAAACTATTTGTACTGGTCAATACCGGTAAGATAGTAAAGTTTCAAACTTTTTTGTTTGGGCACTCGCTATATGTGTAAATAGCATTCTGGCTCATCTCCACACGATCTGTCGCTGTGTGATCGTTGGATTTAAATTATATCCCTTTACTACTTGGCGCCATGCAGGGAATCTGCGCGGTAAGCCAGCGCTAGCTGTTCTATATAGATACAGGAGTGTTAAATTGTACACCGCGGTGTGGACGGTTTGGGAACTGCTCGCGAACAGTGCTGCTCAAATTGATGTCCTGGTCGCTTCCTTTTTCCCTTGGCTGTGGAGACAGTGCACTGGATGCAAATCAGATGTCATTTTTGCACTTTGACCTCTGTGGTATTTATTGTTCTGTTGGTTTATAACAGCTTTTGGGGGGGCTGCTCTGGGGTTTTCAGTTGGGCTGCGGGTTTGCCGAGCATGTCTCGAACGTTTGCACCACTGTGTGTACAATTTATTACTCCGATTTAACACTTCAAGTGTATCTTCGGTCGGTGTGTGTAGATTTGGACAGTTTGTCACACTCGTCCATACGAAGCATTTATATTTACTTGTGAATATAATTGCGTACAAATTCTCTGCCATAGAATTTGGGATTACCTAATTAGGATTAAAGTATTAGTGAGTATCCAACTCTGTTCTTTTGGAACGCACTTTCGGCTTTCTTTTACTTTGGATCGCACTAGCGAAAGGTTGAGTATTTCCTCGCGCGCTTTCACGCTTTAAATTCGTATCGCTTTTTTCTCTTTTATTTTTCTGAAAATGGATACAAAATACATCCAATCATCTGACTGCTCTCATTCCGAACCGTCTGATGGCCAGAAACCTGGGAGTTCCGTCACAAAGTGTCGGAACGACCAGAATATGGAAGTCAGAGGGAATGGATTCGAGAGTAGTCAGACTGCGATGGATGTTCAACCCGGTCCTTCGCCTTCCACCGTTGAAACAGAAGGCGAAGACAAAGGTAAAAACTTTGAGCGAAATCTAAAAAAGAAGATTCGCAAAAGACAAGCTCTCGGAAAGGCGGCTTCTGCTTCTAGAGGCCACTTGTCCGAACAAACTGAGCGCTTTCAGGTCCGGATGTTGAACGGTATGTTCACTGAGGACCTGAAAGCCCATTTATTAAGAGACTTGAACAAATGTCTCTTCACAACGCCGTCTACGGAGTTTATACCAAGCTTCAAAGGCTGTGGACTTAGGTACGGCATCGTCTGGTTCTCTCCGGAGAATGAGATGAGCAGTGCCTGGCTCAAGCAGAAGCTTGGTTTGATAAACCAGCAGGCTGGCGATAGTAAGTTCATTATTGAACCCTACAGTCTACATCAAAATCGGGTTTGCCTTCCTATTCCTTGGGATACTGAGGAAGGGTTGGCTGTATCCGATGTTCTGATGAGATTAGATCTGCAAAATCCGGGGATTTTGTTGAATCGGTGGATGTTACTCAAGGCGGGTCCGGTTACTGTGGGAAAACGCATGTTTTTCTGCAGTATCGACGATGACTCAATGAGCCTTCTAGAGAAAACAAAATTCCGTCTGAACTATGGTTTTCAGAAAATCTATGTACGTATCGTTCATCAGAAAAACGTACATAGTAACAAACCTGAATAGGCTTTAAGAGCAGACTGTTCGGGACCTCGCAAAGGTTCAGAATTTACTTCTGCTTTCACTAAATGTGATCCCCAGCAGATTGTTCAGCATCCCTCAGGGGTGCAGAATTTACTTCTGCTTTCTATGTTTTTTGTGTCGTCAATTTCCCCCATTCTCCTAGTCCAAACCTTACCATTTCCCTTCGATCCCTCCCTCTAACACATCGGGAAAATGATGAAAACGAATAATATGGATGGCAAGGCACAAATCTCCAAATATCAAGGGGAACGTGCCATTCGAGCCAATTTGTTCTGATTCCTGATTCCTGATGTTAATTGTCATATTCTCAGGGCATTCTTTTTGCAAGAGAACAGTCTCCACATCGCATTACCAGTCTAACTGTCTTGGTTTATCTCTTTTCCTGTCTTTTGTATGTTTTTTTTTCCAAATAAAATTTTTATTAGGCTCATTTGCTTTAGCTTGACGTGGCCGATTGTCTTGTTGTTAGGGAGTCTTTTGTATGTTCTTTATGCAAAAATAGAAAAAGTTTTTTAGCAGTCAGTTCCTTCAATTAACATTTTCAATTTTAATGAATATTTGATGCTGTCTTCACTGTTACTTCATAAATCTATCATAAATTATTAAAATCCACAAAAGCTTACTAAAGGGTAATTTTTTTGCTGGTATATTTTTGGCAACACTGTTTTCGACAGATTACGCGTGAATCGTGTCTTGTGTCATTTTCAAACTTATTCAGTTTGGTCTTTAATTTAATCATGAATTGTCTTACGAACGAACTTGCAAATTATTGCATTTTTCTATCAAAATTCATGCTCGGTTAAGAGATGAAGAAGTTCACTTTTTTATCGAAAAATAGTGTTCAGCGACGTAGCTTATTATACAACAACAAGCAAAATTGTTGCATCTGGAGTGAAGACAAACCAGAAGCATAGCAAGAGCTGTCAATCCATCCCAAAAAAGTCACTGTTTGGTTTGGATTATGAGCCGGTGGCATTATCGGACCGTACTTCTTCAAAGGCGACGATGGACGATGGACAGTAACTGTGAATATTGAGCGCTTTTTTTGCCCAAAATGAAATAATTGGACATGCCTGACATGTGGTTTCAACCAGATGGCGCCACATCCCACACGGCACGCGAAACAATTATCAAATTGAGAGCCGCCTTCGGTGAACAGTTTATCTTACGTTTTGGGCCCGTCAATTGACCGCATAAATCGTGTAATTTAACGCCTTTGACATATTTCTTGTGGGGCCATGTTAAGATTCATGTTCACAAGGATAAACCAGCAATGATTGACCCACTGGAAGCTAATATTGAAGCATTTATTCGTGAAATACCGGCCGATATGTTGAAGAGAGTGTGCCCAATTTTGACCTTGCGCATGGGCCATTTAAAGGAGAGCCGCGACTAAAATTTTCATGTAATCATCTTCAAACAATAAGTTATGTTGATCGTTTTATCAATTGCAATGTAGATTTCATTAATTTCCTCAATTTTTTGGGTTTCATTTTTGAAAATCAATTCCTATATCACTTAAAAAAATCACCCTTTATAAACCATTATGAGATCATATTTCAGTCAAGTGGACCATTGTTCATAAAGCAGAAACACGAATAAGCCTAAATCTGAAGTGATTCCATGTTTTAAAACCAGCTTATCGATCCACATTAAATTCATTAGAATGAAATGAATTGCGTTATTAATAAATTATCATTTCGATAATCTTTTTCGTGAATATGTATGAGTCTTGTCTTGAAAGATGTCTCAGATTTTATTGAAGACTTAGTTTTTTCTTTCAAAGTAAGTAAAAGATGCGCTTATATTTTTATTGTGAACGAATAGATAAAATTAAGAATTACAATAAGACAAAATCTTGACACCCCTAAATACGTACAACTCTGGAAATATTTCATCTACGCGTGAAATATTTCGCAGACTGATGAACGTATGTCTGTTCACTTATGTCGTTTTCGCTTGAGAAAACTGAAACTGACCCTGGGTAGTTTCATCAAACAAACACTTTCCACGAAACTGTGTTGATTTCGCACTTAGCAAGGGGGGTTTGGGCAAACCTAATAGAAAAACCAGGTTCGAAACTGACTCGATTTTCAGTTCAACCACGTTGAAACTAGGTTCGAAGCTGGCTTCAAACAAACGGTTTGACAGCAATTAGAGTGGAAACTGGGTTAGGTTTGGCATCACGCGAAAACGCCATTAGTAAAACCAATTGTTGGTGATACTACAAGCTGTTAGATCGAAGATGGCGTCGAAAAAAGAGCAAGTGAAAAAAGCGGATCTGTCAGTTAGAAAACTAGCAAAAAAAGCTTGGTTCTCCTGCAAGCACTGCCACTTTCGATATTTCGATCTTTGACTAGGACCGGAACGAAAACGAATTTCAGAAACCACCAGAAGGACGCGAAGGTGAGGCAAATATTGCAAAGATAACAGATCATCGGTACGTTTTATGGCTAGCAAAATAAAAATATCTCCAACTTTCGTGCATACTTACAAACAAGGTTTGAAGTCGGTCAAGGTGGAAGCTGTTCCAAACCGTAATGACAAACAGAATGTGACGGCTAAAACCAGGGCTCACAAGTTCTATAGCAAATATTTAAAGAAGTTTACAAGCGTGAATGGTGAATCTTATGAACTTGAAACGTTAAGCAGATTCCCGGAATGTATTTTTATAGTGCCATGCAACGGAACGACGATTAGGAGCTGTCTAAATAAGTGATTGTTATCACTTCTTCCTGTGCTGTTCTGGCTTGTTTTACCATTTTGTCACTACGCCAAAAATGTTTTTTGGAATGGTATAAAGCGAATGGAGTCCATGTTGTACCGAAAGAAACGAATCCTATCTACCCGAAGTTGCGACCGGTAGTGGGCCCTCAGTAAGAGAGAACTATCTCAAGACAAACAATAAGCTACAACTATAGAAAATTTTGAAAATCTTCGACAAAAACAGTTAAATCGGTTTCTAGGTATATGATAAGCATTTCCCAAGGATAACACCAGACGAAGAGGAAACTTTTCTCTATCGTTTACTATTATGACATACTCGCGGCGAGTACCGAGTTTTTCTAAATTCCTCTTCAAAGTGAATGTTGATAGGTGGTTTATTGGTCGTTATCAAAAGAAACCCGAGAATTACACCAAATTGAATGCCAATAATGCGATGTTTAGCGTAGTATTACACAAGTTTTGAAATTTACGTGTACGATAGAAATTTTACAGGAACAAGATGTGATTTTACAGAAACGATAGCAGAGGCATTTAACGTCAGGTATTTTTCTGTTAGGATCATTTGAAAACATCTCAGGAGAAACATATTTAATTTAGATCCACAATTATTCTTTTTGTTTATCATTTCTCTATGATATTTTTGTGACCCGGACAACTAGGACGGCAACTCTCTTTTTCAATGTTGCTAATCAATTTAAAACGATGTATTCCATAACAATGGCACATCTAAAATCTTCTTAAACTCCTGAAAAATATAAGTGAAAGATCTTTGTAAGTTTGAGTAAATCTTACTATTTCGCGCCAAGAAACTTCACACGGCGTGGCATCGTGATGTATGATGAAACTTACGTCAAGACCGACTTCCGTCAACTTCCTGGGCGAGTATGTTTCATCGCCAAGTCTAAATTCAGCATTCAAGAGAATAAATCATCGAAATTTGTAAAGAAGTTCTCGATTTGGTTGGCGATTTGCGGATGTGGTGAAATATGCGCTGCCTTCATTACTTACGAAACAATCAACGATGTGATGGCCTTAAGAAGTGTCTTTTACCATTCATAAGAAAGCATAAAAGATTAACTCTGTCCTGGTCTGTTCTAACATCCTACCACTATGTTTTGGAGTAGTTTCGTATCAAAAGATATGAAATCATTCGCCCATTTCAAAAATTCTGGGTGATTATGAGCAACTAATTGGCTTAAGTAGCATCATTGAACCAGCTTTGTTTCAAAAAGAAAGTTTATGTAAAAACATCGAAGACACTGAAAAAACCGTTGTACAAAAATAGATGGGTGGAATAAAGATGGTTCGGGAATTCGGGATGAGAGACGAAATTGAATAAAAAAAAACTCTGTAAATCATAGCGCATCAGCTGTTTTTCATTCCCGGAAAATTTCAAGAAAATCAAGTAATCGATTTCATTTTGATAATTGAATGCGTGTGCCATTTTATCGAACACACTCTTCAATTTTTAGTATAAGCACACACACTTAAATTGGATTACCGACCTCAGCTGTTCAAATCTCGGTAGGAGATCTTTTCGGTAAAATAACGTTTCATCACAGCGGTACCTTAAAGTACTGCTGTCAACAAATGTTCATTTGTACTGATATATCAGTAGAATGAGAATGTTCGGTAGTTCGCCTGTTCAAAACTCGTCAAAATGTGGAAGAATTACCGAACGAAATTAAGTGTGCAGATAACAGATATACAGACTCAAATAATTATTTTCAAAATCCTGTATAAATTTCGAATTGGCTATACGTTGGAAACACTACTACCACCTACTCGACTGTTCGCCGCGATCTTTCAAAACGTTCCACTACGTTCCGGAACGATAACGAATTCCGCCTGCCTGTTATAGAAATATTCCAACTACGACAATTTCAACACTTATCACGAGATTTCCCTAAGTGTTAAAGACAACTTTATTTCCATGTCGCATAAATCACACGAGAATTCGATCGGAATAAAATAAAAATAAACTTGTCATTTTAACCAACAGCAAAACAAAAATCTAAAAGGAAGTGAATGTTGCACCAAAAAATTGTGACTCATGTGAAAGTGACACCCAAATCATGGTGGCACCTTGTGTCGATAGAGGTGACATCGCCACGCTGGTTGAACAAATTTTACACACAGTTCATTTGTGAGTCTGTATATCTGTTATCTGCGGTATAAGTTAAATATTTTTGTTATAAAGGAAATATATGAATTATAACCAAAGTAACGATTTCAAAGTGACTTACAAAATTAACCTCAATTTTTTCTCCGCTAGCAATATCAATGTGGAGGCAGCATCGTATCCCAACGGAGCATTCTGACAGCGGCCCACTGTCTGACAAAAGAGAACAGCAACGAAACGCTGCAGTTTGACCTTCTAAAAGTTTATATCGGTATCGTAGACCTGAACCTGGTGGACGACTATTTCTATCATGGCGTGTCGGATATACTGATCCATCAAGACTACAATGCCGCTCAGCACACGACGGACATCGGAATTCTGAAACTTAAAAAGGATATCATTTTCAACAGTTTTATAAAACCGGTTTGTCTGTACCGAAATACGACCGACATCAGTGCGTTTTATTCCCGCTACGGAAAAGTTGCCGGATGGGGATTCAATAGGAATGGAGTCGTTACTAAGGTACTGAATTATCTGGATATGCCGGTGGTATCTCAAAAGAAATGCTCTCAAACGAACGTGCAGTACAACACAATTCTAGCGCAAGGCGAATCGTTTTGTGCCGGCCATTCGGATGGTACGTATACGGAATTACTTGTGACAATAGTGAGGATACTTATTGATCTACATTTTTTCCGATAGGAAACTCGGTTTGCAACGGGGACAGCGGAGGAGGTCTGGTATTCGTCGATAACTATCGATACTATCTAAGAGGGATTGTATCCATAAGTGCCCAGAAGCGTAATCAGCTCATGTGTGACCCCAACCGGTATTCGGTGTTTACAGATGTTTCTAAGTTTCTTAAATGGATACGGAGAAATATAGAATAGCTACAGTACGTATTCCGTACCTCAACATTTTTTTAGTCAGAAACGAATTATGTTCCTATCCGAAGGTCCAGAAGATTCTTGGCCATAAATCCGATTAGAGTTCCTAAAATTTCTATTTTATATTTTATAACAATTCTTATTTTATTCCAAATCTCTGTTTCTAGTAAAAGCACAGACTAATGCCGTTTTTCAACACTGGTGGCCTGGATTGCTCTGGTTTTGCACTTTCGAGCAGAAATGGCAATAAAACACCGTCAGAATATTGCATTTCTGCTCGAAAGTGCAAAACCAGAGCAATCCACGCCATCAGTGTTTTTCAATGAAAAACGCCATAACAGACAGGACACTCAAATTAAATTCTTTAATCATTTTAACGGTCATTTCGAATATTCCTTTAGTTGGGACAGTACTCGCATATGTCATTATGGCGCCACGTTACCCAACCAAAATCAATCAGTCTGTCATCTAGGCTGTATTTATTTATTTTTTTTACCAACAGAGTTGCCATTCATACAGAACTATCTGTAATGTACTGATTTTTATACATCCATGCGGATTTCATGCAGGATACAGATTTAATGCATATTGCCAAAACTAAATACAGATTTCTGCCTATTTCTCATCCTCCAACGCAATACAAAATCGAACCCATGATCTGTTACGCTATTTACTTGCTTCTGGTCTGCCGCCAGTGTGGAGGGTGAAAATCATCAATACAATTAAAAATACCCAAGATGACTACAAGTTCATTTTTCATCGGGCCCGATAATGAACGTTTTTAACATTCCGTGCCAAAAACTAACTAAAAGAAATAAACATTACACCTATGTATGTACCACAAACCAATAATTAGTTTTACGTACGTGAGAAGTCATTTTTCTGATCAACGTTGAGAAAAATGAATCGTTCCTTTCGAACATTGATAAAAAAGTTAAATACATAAACGTAATCCAATAATTTGTTGCGACGATTTTTTTTCAAATATTATACAAAGCTTGATGAAATCTGGCATCACTGCGAGCAGCTGATCTTTGTTGACAAACGGGGGGAAGCCAACTAGTAAAAAACATAACACGAGGGGTGTACCGATACTGAATAGATCGCGCAGTTCAATATAGGTGGAGCTAGTGTCCCACGAAAATTTATTTTTTGAAGAATTTACTCATAGTGTCATGTCTGTTAGTCTGTGGAATTAGTCCTAAATTGCAATATTGAAGAAATTGCGATATTTTGCTGCATATCGAGTGGATATTGAAACAGGAAAGTAAGAATCAAATAGAGTTATAACTATATTTTTATCTTACGAGGCATTAAAGTGAACTGACGTAACAAAATATTGTGTGCGGTATGTTTATAACCTTCCAAACTTGTGTTGTTGCTATGGAATGTTACCGTCGTCTTCTAGTGTTTATTGACGCATACTAACGAAGTGTCAATAAAATTGCATTTTTACCAAGTTCAATGTTTCACGGTTACTGATCCAACATGTTTTGATGGACTGTATGGGACATTGTAATCATAAGTTTATCTTTGGCCTCACACTAAACAGATTTATACAAATATCGTTCCTTGATGCTGGAAACGCATACAGGGCAATCTTTTTTGTTCTTTTCACTGAGAAACACGTTTTTAACAGGCATTTTTTCATCATTTTTCAATTTTTAATTTGCAGTCGCAAAACAAAACAAACCACCGGCAGCTGTCAAAGATGAACTTGATTCATCGGCAGTTCGTTTGTGTCGTCATCGTGTAAAACCTAATTACAGAATGATAAGTGAGAACATTTCAATTTCTCAAATATTTTGATGCCGTAAAAACGAATAAATTTGGTTTTTACCGAATATGTCACGAACCAACTGTTGAAAAACCATTTTAAAGATATTTTCAGTATAAACAAAACCATACTGAAACACAAACATTCTCGATTTTGAAGACTCGTGATTCCTATGACTAGAGCATTATTTTCTTCGTTCATCAAACTTGGCTGAAAGAGGCCCATTGTTGCCACATTTTCAATATGAGAAGTTGGAGAGTTTTGGAAGGTAATAACTACCTTTTTTAATAAACACTACATACTTGTAGAACACATCTACTTCTACATTTACATCTTTCACACAATTTTAGTTAGGAAAAAACTGAAAACCGATATATCGTCACCAACTAACAAAACATTAGAATTATGTTGCGAGTTCAAAGTAATTTATTCGTTTTTACGGCATCAAAATATTTGTGAAATTGAAATGTTTTCACTTATCATTCCGTAATTAGGTTTTACACGATGACGACACAAACGAACTGCCGATGAATCAAGTTCATCTTTGACAGCTGCCGGTGGTTTGTTTTGTTTTGCGACTGCAAATTAAAAATTGAAAATTGATTAAAAAAACGTGTTTCTCAGTGAAAAGAACCTGTTAAAAACGTGTTTCTCAGTGAAAAGAACTAAAAAGATTGCCCTGTATGCGTTTCCAGAATCAAGGAGCGATATTTGTATAAATCTGTTTAGTGTGAGGCCAAAGATAAACTCAAGATTACAATGTCCCATACACTCCATCAAAACATGGTGGATCAGTACCCGCGAAACAGTGAACTTGGTAATAATGCAATTTTGTTGACCCTTCGTTAGTAAGCGTCAATAAACATTAGAAGACGACGGTAAAATTCCATGGCAAAAATCACAAGTTTGGAAGGTTATAAACATACCGCACACAATATTTTGTTACTTCACTTCACTTTGATGCCTCGTAAGATAAAAATATAGTAATAATTCTAATTGATTCTTACTTTCCTGTTTCAATATCTAATCGATATGCAGCAAAATACCGCGATTTCTTTCATATTGCAATTTAAGACTAATTCTACATAAACAAACATTGTCATAGTTACGACGCATGTAGCGTTTCGACCAAGTTTCGACGCTTGTTTTTCTAATAATAATAGAACTGCAACTGCAACTGAGCACATATTTTTTGCACTTACACACACATATTTTGCGATCTCTTCTTACTAATTCAAATGGTATATGACACTCGGCCTTCGGATCAAAACAGAATCGGTTTTCACAGTGAATGCGTATCTTTTCTATATGAGAAACCATCAACGGAAATATATTTGCGGCAAGTTATAGTGGAACATAGAGTGACTATAATCAGAGTGGCGACAGCTGTTCGTTTGGAATGACAGCTCCCAGTTCCAAACGAGCAAACGACCTGTCAATTCAATGTAAAGCTAATGGAATGTTTTGAATTGTTGCCAAAATTACGGAGATGTCGTCACTCTGGTTATAGGCACTCTAGTGGAGCACATGCATGATAAAATTGTTTGCCGAATTCTTATGTTTTCAAATCATAGTATTTATTTCTTGAGAAAAACATAAATAGCTTGCTCTCTGAACTTTTTCTGAACCTTAAACAATATTTTTCAGAAAGTTTTGGAGGATACTACTTAATTTTTTCCTCGAACCCTAACCGTACTAGATCAAAAATTCAGAATAGGGGTGTTAATATTTTACCTGAACCCGACCCGACCTTTATTTTTCGCCTAACCCGAACCACTTCTAGTGTAGAATAAAATAAGAACTGTGCTAGGAGCCTGAAGTAAAACTCAAGTACTATATTTGTTATTTATTACTTATAAAGGAAAACAAAAGCACAGATATTCGTTTTATTAACTTAAGTATGAAATATCAACAAATCACTTCAATTTACAAGCTCAAACATTTCCGAGAGCGGTAACGTCCGGTGTGCTTTACACTTTGACACGCTCGCATCTAAAATTAAAAAAAAATCCTTCGAAAATTTGAATTTATTTCATGTATGCAATTATATCACAAATATTCAGCTATCTGTCCCACTTGCAAAGAAATTTTCTTAGGACAGATATACAGAAAATTGCTAAATTGCAACCTCAAAATTACTTTTCAACAGAAAACAGATTACCATAGAAAATGGAATACTTCGAAACTAGTTTATCTACATCAAGTCTATCCTCATGATTGAATACCGACGCGATCCCGAGGAATCAGTCGCAGCTCCGAACCGTGCTTCAGAAAAACATTGCCTGCTGTTTGCTGTGGATTGATTCCTATTCCATCGTCGGTTATAATGGCACTGGTTGCTGGCGGTACCCTAAATTCTTCAGCTGCAAATTTTAACACGGCAGTAAACGGAGTAGCTTCCGGGACGCTTAGTCTATTTGAGAAACAGTAAACAATGCGAATTAGTTTTCTAAGTCATTCATTTCACTTTAATAGCTTACACTTTGAACGGCAGCTTCGGATCCGATGTTAGTGTGATTTTGAAAGTTACTTTCGATCTGGATTGAAAGGTGAATTGAAACAGTGAATGTACATATGGAACAATCGCTAAAATATTGTGTACTTACGACATCGCTTAGCAAATTTAATTCGCAGTCTTTGTAATAGTGCTTTAACAAAGGTTTGGAAGTCAACAGAATTAGGAATAAGTAGAAATAATTGCTAGGAATGTTCCGGGACGGTAAAAAAATTCTCGTCTGCTTTTGGAATCCAAAATTAAAACAACAACCATTCGATTGTTGACACGTTGCGAACGAACTGTCATTTGACAGTAGAGGCTGCCCCATCAATAATGAAATCGATAGTCCCACGACAAAAGGGCCTAACCGTAAATGAGAGCCTCTCTTTGTTTACCTTTTCTTTTGATTATTACGGAGCCATTATTGCAAATTCTCTAAAGTTTCCATTATAAAATGGAAAGGTTGTAGTTTTACCTTGAAAGTTTTGCGAAGAGTGAAAGAAAGAGTAAACAAAGAGAAACTGTCATTTGCAGTTAGGCCCTTTTGTCGTGGGACGGTCGGAATGTTAAAATTTCCTAATTGTCGGCAATACAAAATGCATTCCGATTATTTTGTTCATTATTCCTTGCAAAAACGACAAACGTCTCAATAATGTATCATGCGAACCTGTGCAGTGCTACTGAGGCATGAATAAACGAACAAAAATGACGAAAACATAAACTGTAACCATTGACTACAATTCTCGGTTGATTTTTCATTAGGGCGTATAAACAAGTGACAGTTTCTCTTTGTTTACTTTCTCTTCTATTAATTACCAAGCAGTTTCCACGTTTATCACTCAACTCTTTGCATGAAATGATACCCGAAACTTTCGACTTTCAAACAGAATAATGATATCGAAGAAAATCTTTTTAATCACATCACAATAATCGAAAGAGAGAGTGATTAAAGAGAAACTGTCACTTGCTTATACGCCCTAATGAAAATTCAATCGAGAATTAACGATTCCATTGCACAGAGCTACATCAAACTTTTAATGAGTGCTACACCAGAGGTATCGGTGCAGAAAAAGTGTAGCACTGGTACGAGCGTTTTTGTACGCTAATATTGAAAGAAGCGAAGAAAAAAATTAGATAGATGTTTAAATTCAGCGGGAAAACATTACAAAATCTTGATCAGAATATTGCGTATATTTATAAATTGAAATGAAAATAAAACATCCAGGAATATATTATTGATATACTTACTAAAACTGAAAAAATCAAGTAAAGGCGTTCCGGAAACAAGACCACGAGATTATATACAGAATTTCAATTTTGGGAAAATGGGACGAAACTGAATAGGTTCTAAATCTTAATTTATAAGAAGAGTGCTGTTATGAATTAAAATTCAGAACTTCAAGCCAACTTCGAATTCTCTTCGTAGTCAAGGTTTTTCCAGTAAACCATGAAGTAAAATATAAAAAAACGACATAACTGTACCACGGTCCGATGATTGTTATGTACACGGTCCTTAGCTCCTTTGAAAAGTCACCCTTACTCTGAATAACGACGTATTGATTGGAATTAGACAGAGACAAGCATTATGTCCATTAAAGCCCAGGAGAAGAGACTTGGAATTATTGCTTCAAAATCGACATAAATTGTAAAAATATTATTAAAATATCTTTGTGGCGAAACCCATATTACAGATTGGCATTTTATTGATATTGGTTGATTATATAGTCTTAGTACAAGTTTGCTACGTGAATTAAATTGAATAATTCGAGGAAAGTTATAGTGAAAATTTTCAGATGTTTGTGTCATTAAATTTCCATTATTTCCTAAGAAATTGGGCGTGCACACTCATTTTGTCAACCGGTAATACCGATCGGTTGACACCTTCTCTCCTCCTGATACAAATTTACATGTCGGGAGAAACGAGAGTAAAGACAAATTTCATCTGTCTATTGAGTGCTACTTAAAAGGATCGAAGCTATTCACTAAACAAAAAATAAACGTGAATTAAGACTGATATCTATCAACTTATTGTTTTCTTAATATTAGATGATTTTTAATATATAGTTTTTTCAGCATTTCTAGTTCTTTTATAAAAGTTTTCACTCAATCTGTGGTTGGTGAATTTTCACTTTTTCGTCATTCTAGGTATACAAAGTGAATTATTGAAAATTTACTTCATAAGGCTATGACACATATTGATTGAAGTTTTACCCTTTCCTCTAGAATGACATTTAAATTATATTCAAAATTCATATATGCTGGTTACCAATCAACTTCTTTGTTCCGAACTATTTTCGACGCGATCTTTATTAACTCAACGTAAGCATGAATTTGATTGCTGCTAGACAAACAGGTCAAGACTTTTGTGATTTTGAAATATTCCCTGATCTCTTTATTTCATTGAATGATATATTCTACACAAATGATTCCATTTCTATGAAATAAACAAACACATTAGCAATAGAAATAATAACTAAATCACATATACTAAATTACATATTTCTTTGCTTTTGGATTAGGTTTATCAATAAACTTTGCATTTATTATAGACCTATAAACAAACGAAAACTAAGTACCATAGCAACATCTAATACAGTTGCTAGCAAAAAACATTTTCGGTAATTTACACTTGTCAAGACTTAATAGAAGAATTGGCTGGGCTAGATTGATCATTTGTTGAACCAAAACATTGTGATCCACTTTTGTGGGTCTTAGGGGTATTATTGTTTGTGTTTGGTATTATCGGCATTTATTTGTAGAAAAGCGAAGCTCGATTTGTTTACTTTTGTAAGATTCGCCCTTCTTTGAAAATCAATTGATATGATGTTTGATTTCATAACGAAGTACCCCGACGGTTTTGAATTCTAGTTCAGCTTTCTCTTAGTTTCAATCATTGCTGCAAGGGTGTAAAAAGTCTAATATGCAAATTCGAAGAGGTGAATCACTTTCACTTTAAAACCTCTATAATCGAAACAAAAACAAATGCCGATGCATTTCAGCACGCTTTCGGAATGACTTAGCTTTTGGACTTCGTTAGGCGGTTTAAATTGAGCTGCTAGGTGGAGATGGCTGTTCAATTTGAACTGCTTGAGGCACTGACGAGCCGAAGGCGAAACGCGAAAAAATAAAAATGAATATGTGCTTTTCGCACAAACTGATTATTTTGCAACTTATAACCCCTAAATCTTCGCAATCATAATATTATATGCTCTTGAATTTACGCGATTAACGCAAATGGTGCAGAATTACCTGATGACGGCCCGATCACAACACTACAATCGGAACGATATTGTGCTATTGTGATCGTCCCAATAAAATTCACTGGGGCGTAGTTACCAGGTATTTGTCAATCTGGTAGCACTGATCTAAGACGCGCCGCCGTTGAAAAAAATCTGAGTGGATGCATTTTGAAGTGAGAGAACAGCATGCATGTAGAACCGCGGCTCAAACATTGTATCGAGAGAGAGAGAGAAATTTGGTTGTTGAGAGACGATACTCGCGGAGAATCCTATGTACAAGACTCTGTACGGTACAGTGCGAGGAAGCGGACCGCCGATAAAAGAAGAATCGCGTATTAAGTGCTAATCGGTGAGAGAGCAGGGTCGTGAAGAGCGCGAAGCTGCGAAAAAGAAGCGATATTCAGTTTTGGAGGATTTTTCGCCTAGTGTTTTTGGTTCTGGATTTGGAATTTATCCTGGTTAATCGTAGAGGACATTGTTCTATTGGCAACGAGCATACCCAGTGCAGGCGTAATAACTATCGATGGTTGTTAAAAGAATGGGTAATGTTTAACAATCGGTGCGTTAAAGGCAAAGAAAATCGAGAAAAAAAAACTCTAGAATAGGTAAGCGTGTGTGTGCAACAATAGACAAAAAGCTCTTGCTTGAGAATGGAAGACATTTTTCCGTCTGTGTGTCGATGTGCAGTATATTGTGTCTTTAAAAGGACATTGTTGAAATAACTTGCCCACCGTCGTTGATGTGGATTAGGTTAGGTTGGACTCCGGACAGATTTCTGATACAGAGAAAATATAACAGGTCCCGCCCTTATTATCGAGTATTGTGTAATAGTTTCACTTTCGTTAAAAGATTGTGTGTGAAATTGCTCCCGAACTTGGTCAATTAGCAGGTTTGTGCCTATGCGGGTACCATTTTGTCAATTATTACTGATATGTTGAATATAGATGAGCTAAATGTGATGTACCTCCTAATCCAATGTCGGCGATAAGCGGTTTGCTTGATGGTGGTATGCACCATTTACCTAAATTTGTAGTTTGACAGATATGTGCACTATTAAAAGTTAAGCATTATGAGTAAGAACCTTCACCCCATTTTTTTAAATGTGAAATTGAAAGAAATGATCTTTCGTTCCTCGTTTCAGGAGTAATATGTTTGGTACTTGCTGGAACGGCCAGCTCCCCAACAGTGGGTTTTACAGAACGTAACTAATGTCGACGAAGGACTATCATTCGTGAAGAGCAAAAACTACAGTTGTCAGCTGATTCAGCCCCGCAAAAAGCAATGCAATCGATTTAGAGTAAGGGACTAACCATCTCAGCAGCAAGTATAAGATCACATTCCCTCAGTGGAAAGGTTACACGGTAGATCCAGACAATATTAAGAGCTGAACAATTTCATCAACCTACTGGTAGTTTGGCTGCTGAGCCTAAAGCTACCATTTCACGGGGCTCGAAATCGATTTGGGCCAAACTATCAGGCTTGTCCTTAATCGGATGCTGTTATATTTATAGTTTTAAAAGGAATATTTATTTATTTATTTTCTATTTATTCGCCCAAACCCCTGTTCAACTCCTTATTGGTTAAGTGAGGCAGTATGCTCCGAAAATATTCCGCTTGCGAGGCACAAAAATAGCAGACCCGAAGAACGGCTCAGGTATCGAGTAACTAAACTGGCGAATATAGTCGCAATCGGAGCTCTTCCGAACAACAAGCAGAAGACTTAATGTCTGGCAAGAAAATGCATCCGCCCGTCGTGTTACATTCGACCGGGCAGACCAGTGTCAAGGGCAATCTGTTATCCGCTGTTTCTGCCACCGGTGCCAAGTCAGTCACGGCTAAGGACCGCCAGAATGCGGAAAACATCGTTCCGTCCCAGAATGGAAACTCCGGAAAGGAAGAAACCCTACCACAAACGAATGGCCCCGGAAGTGGAACCGTGAGTTGCACCAAGAAATGTAACAGTAAAACAATCACGGTCGCTCCGACGAATGTTTCCAAGATTCAACAGACTACGGTCGGTCCGTCGGCGATTTCTTCACTGAACAGTATCAACCGACGGAAGAGTCATCGGATCCACTCTCCAAATCGGAAACGCCAAGAACAGCAGAATATATTCAACAGTTTGAAGGCTTGGAACGTCAAGATTGCCCCTAGTTCTCAGGCTCCAGTTAAGAGCGAGTTTGGTGCACGAGGTACTTGCGACGCCCCTTCAAAGAATGCTGGCAAAGAAATTGCCAAAGCTAACAGCGAAAGCAGCAGTACTGCTTCTACAAGTGCTCCAAGCAATGTTAGCAGCAATACTAGCGATAACAGTACCATTAATAGTTGTAGTATTAGTACTAGTAGTAACAGTGGTAAGCATGGCAAGAAGAATGAATATCCGTTAATGATTGCGGCGGCGGCCGCCCTCACCACCGCAGTGCTTCCGAAAGAGACTGAATCGGCACCGGTAATGGAAGCACAAAACTCGAGAAAAGTAGCTACTACGGTAGCGACCAACGAGTCTAACCAAAGCAGCAGCACTACTACCGTCGGTGAGCAGCAGAACGAAGCACCGAGAATTAAGTCACCGTCACCGTCGGTTGCGACCGTCGGTGGAGGGGAAACTAGGTCTACCGGAGGACCACTCAATGCCGTTAAAAGCAACAAAAAGGTAAGCTAGTAGTTCATTATTTCATGCAAAAGTACGTGTTTCATCTGGTGTGTTGTCGGTTTTAACTCCCTGTGTTCAATCTATTGTCCTCTTCCTGTGTGCATCGGCAAATGTGTGACGAATGTTAGTCGATGTTTGCGTAAGCATTGTGAAGTTTTTCCAAATTAATGCACTATTCCATTCCATTTCTTATCAACTAAATATGAGTGCCGAAAACGATAACAAAACATGTATGTTTCAACAATATTTTTATTCCCGTTAGCTTTCCAATAAGATCGCATCAGTTGAATCTCGGTCAACGGTCGTTCAAGCAAGTGACAGTTCGTCTTTGTTTATTTTCTTTTCTATTGATTATTAAGTCGCTCAAGCGTTCCAAGACGATATCTGAGTTTATTTATTTATTTAGGTATAATCAACGGACACGATATGGTGCAAATGATAATTACTAGTAATATACAAAAAATTATAAGTATTTTAATGATACGCGATTGAACGATCTCTGCAATCCAATACATAATAGCATTGTTAGCACCGTTGTTAGTTTTTCATAAAGGAAGTCGAAGAAATGCACGGTTGCGAATAGTACGGGGTTGGACGTTGATATCAATTTCGCGGAGCAAAGCAGGGCAGTCAATCTTGTCGGTCAAAACATCTGCAACATCTCGTAGATCTTATAGTGTATCGAGAACGACGAGTAGCTCGCGACTTCTGTAGCTTGGTAGTTGGTGAGGATTGTTTCACGGTAAGCGCCGAAGAACGAAGCGCGTTGTATCGATTCGATTCTAGGACAACCGTTTAGGTAGCGATTCCAAACGAAAGAACAGTACTCCAGGGTTGAATGAACAAGTGAGCACTACATAGATTTTAAGCAGTATGCTGCAGTTTTAAGTTGACAGAGATGACAGATAAAATGCAAAAGGCATTTGGTTCTTTCATTGCCTTAACGTCCGTTTCCAAACCCTTAGATTACAACAGTCTGCAAGAACAAATCGCTAGTCTTACCGCCGAAATACGTCACCTGGAAGCACCGAGCATGCGCGGACGATCCTCACCGCGTTCCCGTCGTAGTACGGAAGCAAATGTTGGATTTTGTTGGTATCACCTGAAGTTTAGAAAGCTCAACAGAGCCATGCTCGTTTTCTTAAAACTAAATATCCGTCCATCTGAAGCGGCGAGGGTGGGCGCTCCCTTAGTAACACGCCATCTCCACATTCACGACGCATCCAATAACATCCGTTTTCTGATTGATACCGGCTCCGATGTTTCAATAATTCCTGCTTCGAAGAACGATCGTATAAAAGGATCTTCACCGTTTCGACTCCATGACGTAAATGGTACGGTCATGCAGACACACCAGACACGCTTCGTCTCTACTGAGTTAGTACTACACCGAAGATTTTGTTTGAATTTCATGGTTGCGGATGTGAGCACTGCTATCATAGGAGCAGATTTCCTGGCCTCGTTCGGATTGGTCGTCGATCTCAAAAACCGCTGCCTAATTGACAACAAAACCAAATTAAAAACAATCATTTTTGGAGTTACAGCTGTTTATTCCGATCATGCCTTTCGAGACCTTCTGCCCGAGTATCGACAAATAACTCTTTCATCAACGATGCGACTAGCAGTACAGGAAAGACAAGTGAAACACCATATTATGACTTAAGGCTCCCAGGTCACTTTGAAACCCAGGCGTCTACCTCCTGACGAACTAGAGGCTGCAAAAAAAGAATTCCAAATTATGTCCGAGCTTGGAATCTGTTGTCCCTCTAGCAGTTGTTAGGTCAGTTTATTACACTGCGTTCCGAAGAAGAATGGACAATGGCATCCTCTGAGGTGCGAATAACACGGTAGATGATGAGGTCATCTGCAAAAGATATGCGCGGTCCTTCCAGAGAAAAATTAACGTCGTTAAAGTAAAGCAAGAAGATCAAAGGGCCGAGATGGCTCCCCTGCGGAATTCCAGATGTTGCAACAAACTCTTCCGAAGCACAATCGTCAATTTTAACCACAAGATGACGATTCCTGAGATATGATTGTATCCATCGAAGGACGTTTGTACCAAAACCAAGTCGATCCAGTTTTGCTATGGTGATGTCATGGTTAATTTTATCGAAGGCGAGGGAAAGATCGCTATAGATTACGTCCGTCTGAAAACCATTTGACATGGCGTTGGTCACGTAAGATGTAAAGGATAATAGATTGGTGGTTGTGGAACGCTTAGGCATAAACCCATGTTGGGAACCATCGATATACTGCTTGCAATGATTGAAAATTGGAGTCAGTATTACTTTTTCGAACAGCTTGGGGATAGTGCCTTTACAAGTTATACCACGGTAGTTGTTTATATCTCTTTTGTCTCCTTTCTAGTAGACCGGAAACATGAATGAAGCTTTCCATAAGTTGGGGAATACTCCCGTAGCTAGTGACATATTGAATAAACGGCAAAGGAGGGCAATTAACCCGGTTGAACATTGCTTAAGATGATTGCTGGTATGGCGTCTGGGCCTGCAGAGGTGGAAGCCTTCATACCAACGATTGCCGTTTGTATTGATTCCTCGTCTATATTGATCGAGTTCAAAGCATAATTGGATACAGGAACATTATTCGCGGCGCGTGCTATTTCCTGCGGAGATAGAAAATCGCAAGAGAAAACACTTGCGAACCTTTCCGAGAAAAGCTGGCAAATTTCTTGAGTAGTCGAACCAATACGATCTCCGAATTGCATTTGTGATGGCAAACCAAATTCTTTCCTTTGCTCATTAACAAGATTTTGTTGTCTGTTTCATCGACGATATCTGCATTGCAGCTTCAAGCGCTGATGAGCACAAGGCTCACGTATGGATCGTCTTCGAACGTTTACGCGAAAATGGTTTAGTAATCAATTTGAAAAAACGCAGATTTGCCCAGCAGCAGCCTTGTTCACCTAGTTAGTGGTGAAGGAATTTTTCCGCTTCCAGATCCCGTAAAAGCAATACGTGAATACGATTTTCCAGTGAAACTAAAAGAGTTACGCCGATTTCATGCACTGTTGAACAGATAGAAATTAGTCTATGGACAACAATTGTGTATTCCAGGCGAATTTTCCGACGCTTCTTCTCATCAATCTGACCGAAGTGACACGGTTGAATCAATCGATACATCGTACCATACCAAATCAAAAGTATTCATCCATCGGGCATTGGAGGACTGCGACTACGTGTTCTTGCGTACCGATTTAGTAAAAAAATCTTCAAAAACCGTATAAAGGGCCATTTAAAGTGGTAAAACGTGACACAAAATTCTTCGATCTGATTATAAACGGAAAGACACGACGTGTCTCAATCTACCGTATAAAATTAGCGTTTTTATTAAAGAAGGAGGATCAACCGTCAAATAGTAAAACAAAAGTCACACTATCTGGACATTGCATCAGATTCATGGTTTAACTGGAGGGGGTTATGTGAGGGCATTCTAGTTTAGCGCACTCCTCGTCAGTCTCGATTGTACACATACCAAAAGAAGTTATTTGTTCTTCAGTCAGTAAGAAATGGACATACTTAGAGTAACTACAGAAATACAAGATAACATTAATTAAATAATATTTCGTCGCTTTAACTAAACTAAAATCCCACAAGTGTGTGGTAGCTATCCGGTAAAAGATTAGAGTTGAGCACAATATGAAGTGGCGGGTGATGTCGATTAGATTTTTGACCAAAGGGAACGGTGACGAACTAATTATGGGTACGACATCTGCTCTGCTGAGGAAGCATAGATCCAACATTCGGTCGTTTTCGTTTCCAACAGAATTCGATTGGCGAAGTAAGTTGACGCTATAACAGTCGAGCAAAGTTGTATTGCCAACATGGAATGTAAACTCGGCAAGCTTGATACTGATCAACAATTGTTCGATACGACTCCCAGGTATAGATTCGATTAACTACGCTTCGGAACATCTGTGTACCGCAGAAGCACTTCGCCTCCGATAGTTTTCGGACTGTTAAGAGGACTGCGATCGGTGCGAAAAAATTCGTAACTGGCCTCGAACTCCTGGGCGGAAAGCGTTTTTTCACCGAATAAAGTTTCGGTAAGAGCGATGATGTCGAAACAATCGTCTGAACTTGCCAACAAATACTCGTTCACACACGAGTTCATACCACTGACGTTTTGGTAGTAAAACTGCAGATTGGAATTACTTGATCGGACTTGCGATGGAAAACTAGAAACGGGGATTGGATCAGTACTAGAACCGTTCAATGCAGATTAGTACTTGCCAATTGTGGTGGTTTGGAAGTTCCGCGCACAGGATCGTGACGGCTGACGATCGCTGGCTGCAGTGGCTCAACTGTGGGTAACGCATCGGTGGCTTTCATGATGCTAACTATGCTGCGTCTCAGTACAACATCTATCGATGAATCACGCGCATCAAAGGTGCTGAACGGCCAAGGGATTCCAACGATGAGCTGACATCTACAAGCACGAGTAAGATCAGGACTTGGATGCAAAGAGAAGAGACAATACTTGCCGTGAGAAGTATTTGGCTTACTCCTTCATCACATCCTCACCAGAGCTTAAAATTGTCACACATTATCCATGGAAAAAAAATAATCCAACAACCTCATTTCGGTAGTAACATGTGATTAGGGCATATCGTGCGATAGGCCCTTGTGAATGTTACAAAATATAATGCTCATTGCTCGGCTCTACAACCTTCATTAACACAATAATCGATATAATCTCTTTGATAGAAGCCCAATCTACAAAATTGTGCGCAATATGCTTGAATTTCATGTTTAAAACTTGAGTAATGAGCATTATTTTTCGTAACTTTCAAAAGGGCATATCGCACGATATGCCCTATTCACATGTTAGTACCGATTTTCAATATCTTACTGTCTCATTTGTAAATGACCGACACCAGAACAAACGAAGAGAGATGAAGCATTTTCGTTTCTCATTGAAAAAATGAGAGAGTATAATTGCCAACATCACTCTTTCCTTTATGACAATACGAAACCAAACTAACGTCTGCAGGGAGCATCAGCAGAATTTCAATTCTCATTCTTTCATCGATGTATTGAAAATCTGTGACGCTTGGCTATAAAGAGTGACTAACACATGACAAATCGAAGTAATTACATCCCAGAACTTCTTTGGAAACCAAAACTACTACAAATTCGAGCACCAACAGGTAAAAGTCATTGTGAAACCTTTTTCTGTCATTTTCGATTCGCAAAGCTTCGGTTGAATACCGACACTGCATACTATGGGATTTTCACTGAAAACAGCAAATGACTGAAAGAGCAAATGAAAGAAAGCACACAATTTTGAAACTACTGTTCCGCTTATGTAATTGACGACATTGATTTCGTTCTCATAGTTTGCAAGTGAAGCTGAGAGTGACATTAATTTGTCGTCATTTTCGTCTATTTTGAGTCAATGTTATTAACTCTGATCCTCACATAGGACCAGAACGGCTGGATCACGCTGACTGCAGTGGCTAAGATTTTTGCAAGCTCATAACGTCAGTGGTTTTGTCAAGAGTGAAAATACGATCCAGATATTCTTTGCTGGTCCATACTCACAGGCATACTACGGTCATTCTTATCTGCTTTCGGTTGTCGTCAAACTCACGAAAGAGGACGTCTTGAGGCCATGTGTCAGGATTGAACAACATTGAAGGAAATAAAGTTCAGGGTTTTGACGTCCATGCCCTTTTTCACCAGCGGGATGACCGAAATTTCGTCGTTGCAATTCAATCCTTCTTTCGTTAGTTTTTCGACCATCTCTTTACTAACGCTGGAATGAAAACAGAAGATGGATATCCAAAATATTGCACCCTTAAATGAACTGCTTGCCTTGAATACCCCTTCACAACGACGTTTAGTAGCAGGGCTAGCAACTGGAAACTTGTCGATCAACGCAGCGGGTAAAACACTCGAAAACACTCCCAAATACTTATGTCGTTTTTGCTTGAGAAAACTGAAACTGACCCAGGGTAGTTTCATCAAACAAACACTTTTCATAAAACTGTGTTGATTTCGCACTTAGCAACGAGGGTTCGAGCAAACCTGATATATAAAACCAGGTTCGAAACTGACTTGATTTCCAGTTCAACAACGTTGAACATAGGTTCAAAACTGGCTTCAAAAACCGGTTTGACAGCAGTTAGAGTTTAAACTGGGTTAGATTTGGCATCAAGCAAAAATGACATTAGAAAAACTACCAGAACGAATAAACAGTGTGTTCTTACAAATTACAAAACTATTTCACTTCCGTTCAGTACAGGAAAACCAATTTAAATTTTGTTCGTTCACCCATAATTATACGAGAATTAGAGTGCCTATAACCAGAGTGACGACATCTCATCCGTAATTTTGGCAACAATTCAAAACATTCCATTAGCTTTACATTGAATTGACAGGTCGTTTGCTCGTTTGGAACTGGGAGCTGTCATTCCAAACGAACAGCTGTCGCCACTCTGATTATAGTCACTCTAACGAGAATGTAAACAAATAGAAACTGTCACTTGCTCATTCACCAAGAAAAATTCTATTATTCCACGACAAAAGGACCTAACTGCAAATGATAGTTTATCCTTTACTTTTTTTTTCAAATATTACCATATTGTTTTTTTTAATGTTTGACGCTTGGTTCTTCGCATAACTCTCAAACCAAATCCACTAACTTTCGATTCATATTGGAAACTTGAGGAAAATTTCTATAATGGCTTCATAATAATAGAAAGATGTACAAAGTATGGCTTTCATTTGCAGATTGTCCATTTTGTAGACAATCGAATTACAGGAACGATTGCCTTTTAATTCTTTGTATGAACTTGTAGCAGAAACTTTAGTCGTTCAATTAGTACTGAAAATAACCGAAGATTTTCATGAGGGCAGAACATTTATCGACTCAGTAAGTAAACAAATTTGAGGCTTTCATATCCTGATGCAGGTTTTTCATTAAACGTGGCACACTTGGATCTTCACAGTTTTTATACGAATTCATTCGACTCATGTGAGTGTCGCGATAGATTAGCATACGACCAACTAAAGCACTTTATATCTCATTCTCTAATGGTAAAGGTTTTTTCCATTCTCAACTATGGATCGAGTCAATTATTATTGTATATTTGAATTTGTATATGGTTTCGCATTGTCGAGCACCGGTAGTAGAGTCGTTTTCAGATTCGTCAGTAACTGAATATTGCAATCGCGGTAGGCTACGCTTCCGTAGAATCCATCTGTCACTGTGAGGGAAAAACGAAGTCGAAAAAAATAATAATGTTAGATAACAACTTATCGAAAAATAAGGGAAACCGAATTAGAAGTTCTTAGGCCAGGCTGTTTGTGTGTTTACGCTTCCTATCCCCGATCCTCATCGTTCCATACTCATATAGTGCAATGAACCAGCCGAAACCAGAGAAACGCTTCCGGCGCTCCCGCAGGAATTTAATCGTACATCCATGTGTTCCCTCTCCTCTTCTTCACAAGTTGCTGAACGCTGGCGGAGGCTTTAGTTCGAATCATCGCCACCCGACAGCGGCAGCCCATTCACCACCGCTCTCATCGTCCATGGGAACGATGGTTCCGCCATCCTTGGGTACATCGTCATCATCAGTATCATCAGCAATGGTCACCTCGCAACCATTATCCACGGTTCCAGTGGTGGCATCATCCGCATCCAGTACGTTGTCAACCTCGGTGACCTCGGTGACCAAGCATAACGGTAACGGAGGCACCAGAACTTCCTCAAATGCCAATGCCGGCAAAGTGTTGCTTCCTCATGTCAATCCCTTGGTCGGTACCCCGTTGGATCCGATTGCCCTGTTGCAGGGCAAGTTGAGGAATCCGATGAAGCTGGAAAATTTTATCACATCACCACCGACACATCACATCTCCCATAATCATTCCGCGCTTCCGCATCATCAGCTGCATGGTTCAGCTCAGTATGGGCAGCAACAGCAGCAGCAGCAGCAACAACAACAACAACAGCAACAGCAGCAGATACCTCCCACAACGCCTCCGCATTACAGTTTGGATTTTTTGCATTACGTTGGCATGCGAATGTCCACCACTACCGGAACTAGTCAATCAGGAAATCCATCCTCAACAGCAACTGCATCCGCCATTTTTCGTGGAAGTCCGCATTTTAATTATACCAATTTCAACCAACAGTTGCACCAACCGCAGCAAATAATTCATCAGCAGTTACAGCAGCAACCCCGTCAACATCTTCAGAAGCACTTCCATAACTACTACGATGACATGCTGGTTCAAACGGCCAACGGTGGTGGTGATTCTGCGTATACTAGTTTCGGCATTCCGGATCATTTAGGAAGTAGTACAAATGGTGGCACTACAAACGGTGGCACCTCAAGCGATACGGGATTAGCCTATTGTTATTCGCAAAATCATCAACATCATCTACATCATAATCATCCGACTCAGCAACAGCCGCAGCAGCAGCATCAGCACCAGCATCAGCCGAACTACTGTCAGGGCGATCATCAGAATCATCACCATAACAATAATTACCAGCACCATAATCGAAACTACGGTCGAGGTGGACATTCCGCGCAACAGCATGGAGGAAGGTGAGAGCTCCCGAGTAACTTAACGTAACAAAATTCAATGTGTTCAAATGTTTTTACTTTCAATTACAGCGGAAACCCTCCTCCCATGGGTAAACGATCCTGGAACAACAATTGGCACAGCGGTAAAAAGGTGAACATGATGCATGGCAAGTACGGGAACAGAAACTCCGGTTTTAATCATGGCTACCGAAAGAGCTATCACTACTACAGCAATCACCACAACAATGGACACCAGCAGCAGTACGATCATCATCAAGGTCACCAACAGGAGCACGTACGAAATTTGGTTTATATTAGGGGGTACGATAGGGGTTACAGTGTTCCGGGTAGTCAGCATAGTGTGAGTCGATCACCCACACCGAGTCCCCAGTCGGAAAGTCCGGCCATTGATACGAGAGAACCGGCAGAAGTGGAAAACACGCTTACTTCGCATCAGGACGAAAAATCGGACAGTGGTATCGAGGAGATTGTGAGGAATCTTAAAAAATGTACGGTCCCTAGTTCATCGTCGTCTTCGTCATCGATGGCTTCTATTCCGTCGACTGATTCATCCGCCGTTTCCTCATCGGTTTCGCAAAATCTTAGTCTGGAGCTAAACTGCGGAACAGGACCCGGCTATGAGTCTGACTCGTCACATTCCTCCAGTTACAAAAGTCACACGTATCGTCACCGCAAGTACACCAACGGTGGTCAGGTTTATCGGTCTTCCTCGTCCACTTCCTCAGGTGTTTCGTCGTCGGCAGCGTTCCCCCCAATCAGCACATCAACGGCAACAACTCCGCAGGTGGCAGATTTTTTCCTACGTAGTCAAAGCTATCACGGGTCTCATCAAAACTTGGGAACCGTCAGTGGTGGCACCAGTCCGAATCCACCCGGCTCACCCGTTGGTACGGCTCGGTCTCTCATCGGGACCCAGTCTATGCCAATGTTTAGCGAGTTATTTACCGGAACTCAGCTTATTCAGCACCAGCAACAGCAGCAGCAGCAGCAGCAACAACAACATCAACCGCAATCTCATCCGGGCCATCAACCACACCAGAATGGGCTTTACGGAAGTAATAGTTCATTGGAACTGTCACTGCATACCGGGACTGGAAGCTCGTCCGCCAATTCCAACGTAAGCAACTGTAGCACCGCTAGCAACGGTAGCAGTAGTGGTTACAGCAGCGCCCCACCGTCCACGGTGCCGCCCAACGAGATCTACTCGATGCAGAGCGGACATCCGAAAAGACGGTAAGTAGGTGGAGTTCAGTCGGAATGCACGGTCGTCAAAACCCACTTTTATTACATCTTATTTTAGCTATTCCGGTCGATCATCCCCGGTGTCGTTTACTGCTCCAAGCAAACCGAGTCGACCGTCATCGAGCACGACGAATGCATCCACCGAGACCAGTTATCCGCCGTCTCAGCAGCAGCAGCAACAGAAGCAAGCCCAAACTCAAACTCAGTCTCAACCACTGAGTCCGTCGGTGCCAGCGGCAACGTCAACGTCGACGTCGTCATCATCGTCGTCTTCATCCACATCTTTAACGCTCAATCGGAAAAGTACCCCGGTCTGGAGTCAACATAGGCCCCTCACGGTACCGGTATCTACAGCGACTACGGCTTCGGCCAGTGCAGCAGTTTCACAACCGCCACCAGCATCGTTACCACCGCCGCCACTACCACTGAGTGAGGGTAGCAGCAATTTTCATACACCTGCCGATCGATTCCTGGCACGATCTCACCTTGTAGAGTTAGTTGCGCCACCAGAGGATCTGGCGCCTCCCGGTAGTAAGTGGGCTCCACTGTCGACTGCCATTTGGAAAAAGTTTGCCGGTGCTCAGCAAACGCAGCATAAGTTTGTGCAGAAAATCCATCTCTGGAGGTATCTGTTCATGTGCATCCGGAAAGCCTTTCCTCGGTTCAGTCTGTATCTGGTAGGCAGTACAATTTCCGGATTTGCTTGTGACAGCTCCGACGTGGATATGTGTTTGGTCTGCCGGTCTAATACCGTGCCATTTGATATGCGAGGAGAAGCTCTCTTCCAGCTGGGACAGTTGAAAAATTACTTCATGAACATCAGTACCTACTTCGAGGAGTTCAGTGTCATTCAGGCCAAGGTTCCAATATTACGATTTCGAGATACGACGAATTCGATCGTTGTCGATTTGAATTACAACAACAGCGTCGGCATTCGAAATACTCATTTGTTGTATTGTTATTCGCAGAGTAAGTTATTCATTTCGTTTCCATCGTCAGTAGTTTCAACATTCTCGTAATTTCTGTAGTGGACTGGCGTGTCCGCCCGTTGACGCTGGTCGTCAAAATGTGGGCTCAACATCACAACATCAACGATGCAAAGAACATGACAATCTCGAGCTACTCGCTGGTACTGATGGTGATTCACTTTCTTCAGTATGGGGTCAGTCCTCCGATCCTGCCGTGCCTGCATGCGATGCACCCGGATAAATTTGTGGTAAGTTAAGGCGCGCTAACCGATGTGGACCCCATCCTACTGTAAACGTTTAAAAGGTTTGCGAATCTTTACAGCGAATGTCGGACTTCAGCAACCTGGATCTGACGGAAACGGTGGAACCATACAAGAATGATAATTCACAGTCCTTGGGAGAACTGTTCCTGCAGTTTCTGGAGTACTATGCCAATTTCGAGTGAGTATTGTTTATGTACATTTTTTGTTTGCTTTTAACTGCTGGCCACGAAATTCATTCAATATCGATATGACGGACATGAATACTGTTCATGTTCATGGAGATGTGGACTATCCGGTTCTCAGTTTTGAATGAATCAAGAACGTATAATAAATTTCAGAGTTTTTTTCAAAACGTTTCGTGATTCAACAGCGAAATAAGTTTTGAAAACAATTTAAATTAAGCCGATCACCTGACTAATCACATTATAAATATTCTCGCTTTTTACGACTCGTGGTGCTTATGATTTAGAGCAGCTATTCCCAACCTGTGGTCCGCGGAACCAGGGCAGTTTTTAGAAAATTACGTCTTTATTTACTATTATCATCTGGGTGCATTTTCAAAATTTCACAACACGAGAGTCTAACGATTACTTTTTCCCTGTTTAAGGATTTTCTTTAATTTTTCCCCGAAACGAGTAAAAGAATGCCAAGACAGTGGAACTACACCCAGAATTAATCAACTGGCGCTTCAGTCAATGGCGTTGGTGGTTAAATGCATACGGCGCTAGTCTTACAAGCTAGTTATCATATGTCCGGGACACGACCTGTGTGTCAGTAGGATCGTAGTACTACTTTGCTTTTCAGTCAATGGCGAATATAAGGCTCCGGCTCTTATATAGACACTGTTTGTTGCAGACTTGTGGAATCGAGTTTTTCGCAGCCTTTCGTCAAAATTTACAGACTTGTTTTTTGATCGCCAAATCAGTTTAGCGTATCATATTTTCGAGAGAAATTGAAACCTGTAGACATTTTTTCGGATTTACTAAATTTTGCAATTTTGAAATGGTTAATCCGGCATCTCTGCAGAACGTTCGCAGGACAAGAGCGACTGCGTCATCCAGCTGCTGGTTGTTTGCATTAACGAAAAATTGAACGAAAAGAGAGCAAGAATGGGAGATTTTCCACAAATCAGCCCTACCATGGGGCTATAAATACGAACGGAGCCTCGGAGACCCATAGTGTTATATACCATTCGACTCAGTTCGACGAAATCGGAAAGTTGTGTGTGTGTGTGAGAGAGAGAGAGAGAGAGAAAGAGTGTGTGTGTTTGGGTGTGCGCGCGCGTGTGTGTGTGTGTGCGATTGATTGATCTCTGCAAGCCAATAATAGCATTGTTTGCACCGTAGTTTATTCGTCGTAAAGGAAGTCGAAGAAATGCACTGTTGCTCCTATCGGTCAAAATATCCGGTATCAATAAAGCACGTGCAACATCTCGACGAACTTTCAGTGTATCGAGACTGATTAGTAACCCGCGACTTTCGAAGCGAAGCGAATGAATCTGCGTTGTATCGATTCGATTCTATGAGATCCGTTTATGTAGTGAGGATTCCAAACGACAGAACAGTACTCCAGGGATGAACAAACAAGTGAACAAAACGGAGATTTTAAACAGTACACGTCTGTAAAATGTTTAGCCATCCTCATTACAAATCCTAGGTTACGAGAAGCTTTAGAAACGATATAGCTGATGTGTTGCTTGAATGTCAGTTGCTCATCGAGAAAGACACCAAGGTCTTTAACACACGTCGTTCTAACTATCGGGGATCCTTCCAGAAAGTAATCAAAATAAAATGACTCTTTCTTCTTCGAGAACGTAATGGTCGACCAAATTTCAACAAGCTGCCCCCAGACGAGCCCGCATCGAATCTTATACATAGAAGTAGGGGAGAAAAATGTCAAATTCGTGCGCGCCAAAATAGCAGGATTGCGCACCCATACAATTGACATGATAAGTTGAATGTGATGCCGTGCGATGGCGTTGCTGAACTGAAGATTGACTTCGCTCGAGGCTGACAGGGTCTGTTGCAGTGCAGTGGTTGAAAATCGGCGTCAGAATAACCTTTTCAAAGTTTTGTAACTGCACTAAGCGATGTGATGCCACGGTAATTGTTCACGTCTTTTTTATCACCTTTCTTATACACTGGAAATATAAAAGAAGATTTCCATAAGTTGGGAAAAACTTCTTTAGAGAGCGACGTCCGAAATAGTCGACAAAGGGGAGCAATTAAACCAGTCGAGCAATTTTTCAATATAACTGCCGGTAAACCGTCAGGGCCAGAGGAGGTAGACGACTCCATGCATGCGATTGCCGTCCGAATCGAATCCTCGTCAATATGAATGAGATTTAAAGAATTATTAGATTCTGGAACGTTAAGCGCGGCGAGTGTAATTTGTTGCGGGCTTAAGGTTTCGTTTGTAAAGGCACGAGAAAATTTTTCCGAAAAAAGCTGGCAGATTTCCCGCTTACACGAACCAGTAAACTCTCCAAACTTCATTATTGAAGGTAACTCTGACTCCTTATTTTGCTCGTTCACGTGTTTCCAAAAAGCCTTCGGATTGGATTTCAATTTCCGTTGTACATTTTTCAAGTAGTTGACATGGCAACGCTTGACAGTTTTCCTGTATAATTGATTGATCTGCACATATTGATTACGCAGTGCGTATCCTTCATGTTTTGAATACCGTTTTAGGGCGGTTCTTTTAGTCGTTTTCAGTTGTTTCACTACGGTGGTCTGCCATGGTGGATGCAGGGACAGCCGTTTGAATCGTTTTGGTTAGAGAACGTTTGTACAGCAGTGTTGACATCATCATTGTCGAGAATTTCCTCCCAGTCAATATGCATTAGAAAGTCGGTCATTTTAGTGTAGTCAGGCTTTATTAAAATTACAGCTGATGATGTTGGTCGTGTTGTAGCCATCTGGTAGAAGATTAGAGTTGAGCACAATATGAAGTGGCAAGTGATGTCGAACAGATTTGACCAAAGGGAACGGTGAGGCACTAATTATAGGTGCAACATCTGCTCTGCTCAAGAGGCATAGATCCAGCATTCGGTCGTTTTCGTTTGCAACAGGATTCGATTGGCGAAGTTAGTTGACACTATAATCGTCGAGCAAGGTCGTAATTCCAACATGCAATATTGAAAGCGTCGGATCAGCGAAAAAGAATCCCCCGGAACTACCTTGTCATTTAATTCCAGGAAAATTGAAGTCTTCAATTTCGTCGATAGGACGCGCGTGAGTTGAAAAAATTTCATGAAGTGACTCTAAGTGAGTATTGATTAGAGCAAGTTCACGACATCGATCAGGTGGAAGATAGACAACGCAGAGGAAGAGTGTGAACTCGGTGAGCTTGACACTGATCCACAATTGCTCGACAAGACTTCCAGGCGTTGATTCGATCAGTTTCGGTAAGAGCGATGATGTCAAACAATCGTTTGAACTTGTTAACAAATACTCGTCGACACATGAGTTCATATCACCGACGTTTTGGTATTAAATCTGCAGATTGGAGTTATTTGATCGGACTTGCGATGGAAGACTGGAAACGGGGATAGAATCAGTTCTAGAACCGTTCAATGCAGATGAGTACTTGCCATTTCTGGTGGTTTGGAAGATTCCCTTTTCGTTTCCGCCCACAGGACCGGGACGGCTGACGATCGCTGGCTGCAGTGGCTCGACTGTGGGGAACGCATCGGGGGCTTCCATGATGCTAACTATGTTGCTTCCCAGTCCAACATCTAACGATAAATCACGCGCATCAATGGTGCTGGGCAGCAAAAGGTTTCCAACGAGGGGCTGACATCTACAAGCGCGTACAAGATCAGGACTTGGATGCAAAGGGAAAAGACAATACTTGCCGTGGAGAAATGTTCGGAAAACTCCTTCATCACACCCATACACAGGAACAAGACGGCTGGAGAACGCTGGCTGCAATGGCTCGACTGTGGTGAGGGGTTCAGGAGCAAGTTCAAAGATCAAATGGCTGTGACTTTCGGTTACGGAGATATGATTGTATAAGTGACGTAACCTACAAAACGCGTTGTATTTTTACGCGCTCAATTTTTTCAGAGATGGCTGGACCGATTTTAACAAACCTATGCTCGTTTGAGAGGTACCAGCGAGCCATTGATCAAGTTCGAAGATCAAATGGCTGTGATTTTTGGTTCCGGAGATATAATGGTATAAGTGATGTAAACGACAACACACGTTGTTTTTCATGGCTCTAATGTATATAAGGGTGCCAATATTTTGGGATCACCCTGGTATGTCATCCGATACTTTCGTGGCGTTGGATGGATTGAAGCAAGACGACGCGCTTCAAGTTTGTTATTCAATATAGCGCTCGAAAGCAACATATGCTGCTTGGTTTTGCGGACGACATTGGTATTATTGATGTGGATCGTAGAGCTGTGGAAGAGGTTTTTGTGCCTTTTAAGAAAGAAGCTGTGTGAAGAGGATTGACGATAAACACTATCAAGCAACATACGAACGGGTTTAAGTGCAAAAAGCTACTAAAGATAAGAAAACAGGAAATTTGTTCAAAATTTCCCGAAAAGTTTTCAAATTAACTTGAAGAGCTCTAGCTAGTCAAGAACTTTATCGACTATTTAAAAATATTACTAAATTGTGAACCGAACTGGTACCTTCCAAACCTCGACCAAAATAAATCACCTGTATCAAAACTGACAACTGACGAAAGGTTGTCTATGAAATAAACGAAATTCTACTAACTACTGACATTTCAACTTGTGCTGTTCCTTTCGAGAATCAATTAATCATTTCATAATTATTATTTTCTTTCCAGCTACACGCATTACGCCATATCGGTCCGGACGGCATCAGTTATTCCGATCGAAAGTGCTCGTGTGGCACGCAGTTACAAGAACGATCCCCACCACTGGCGTCAGCTGTGCATAGAAGGTTCGTACATCCCCTCAGTAGCTGTTGAATACTCTAGATTGAATCATTTTTTTTGTCGCAATCTTTCACAGAGCCGTTCGATTTGACCAACACGGCACGGTCGGTGTTCGATGCGGAGATTTTCGAACAAATCAAGTCCGTTTTCTCCACCTGCTGGCGACGACTGAAGGATACCAATGATCTCAATGCGATCTTCGAGTGCGAACCGCTGTTCATACCGGTGGCTTCCGCCCTATCGCTCACATCATGATCACTGTCCCGGGAGATACCGTTGCTCGAATCGGTTGCAGTCTGTGCTGGTTAACTGGTTTTCCTGTGTTTGCCGGGCATCTGGAGGTGAGCTTCAAAAGACTGACTTTACTATTAGAGTTTAGAGAGGCACGTTCAAAGAGTGGTGATGTGTGATGGCCCTAACCTGCCGAAGTGGACGCAATTTGTAACGAACCATCAGCACAGCGGTGTACTCACACACTCACACATTCACACACATATCAGGCACAGCAGCCGATTTCTTCACCACTTGTCAAATGACGAAAGCTCTACGAGCTGGCACGTACTTTAGCTGCAAGCAAACGAAACTAAAAAAGGCATTAAAACCAGTCAAGTATGGTCGAATGTGTTCATTTTACCGCCAGTCAAGTTGTGTGCGTGTGACCGAGCGTTTGTGTGAGTTCGAGATTTTAAGTCAGTAGATTTGTAAGGCAGGTTACCTCTCGATTGGGGAACAACTTCCCATCGTGAGTTCTATCATGAAATGATCTCGTTATTAGTTATTACGTTTTTTTTTTCTTGTGCCATCGGTTTTTCGTTATCTTCTTGTACATTTACACTCGCATACGCATACGCCTAGATACGTGGAAAGTTATTTTACTATAGGAGAAAGAAGCACAGATGCTCAATGTGAGGGGACCAACAAAGGAAACGTAATACTCGAAAACTGCTTAGAACGAATCTCTCCCCCGCATAGCAGCCAGTAATTATCAACAGTTCGGTTAAACATTCATCATATTTTGCTCTAGTATTAGCTCCCTTGATCTTGGTAGTTGTAAATGAAATACTCTTTCTAGCTTTATACTCAAAAGCAAGGACTAAAGAGGAAACTGAAAGATCCTAAAGTAACATATATATAGAAACTAACCGTCGAAATGTAGATCAAACGGATAGAGAGGTACATGCGATACTGAGATACAATAATCTAAGAGCGAAAACAAAGACAAAGTTTGCAAACACGAAATGAATACACTATCGGAGGTTCATTTTTAAAACAAAAAAGATTTATATTAGAGATGAAAAAACACGGCTGTGAAAAATTAAGAAGTTAAATTATTATTACAAAGAGTGAAGCAAAACTTACGGAATACTAATTAAAGGTATATTTTTAGATTTAATTTATATGAAGAAGTGAAGACGAAGAGAAAGGAAGCGGTCGAGTATAAGGAAGCGTAGCAGAGGTGTAAAGAGAAAAGGAAAAGAAAAACAACTAAAAAGTATTAAAAATACCGCAAAAGTCAAATAACAAAAAAAAACAAACAAAAAAATTAAAAAAAATGTTGAACGAACGACGCTAGGAAATCGAGAAGCAGGATTGAATTATGTTGAAGTTGGCGGATGCTTGAAGACAGTACACATTTCATTCGCATTAACTAGTACAATACAGAATCGATTTCAAAGTCGGATTTCCTAACGAAACGGTTCGTTCGGCGTCAAAAAAAAAAAAAAAAAAGATAAAGGAACAAAAAGCAAAAAAAAAAGTCAAGAAAAGAAAGATGCGTTTTGTTTGAAGAGGTGAATTCTATCTCAAATTTTGTATATCCCTTTAAAACTATAGAAGTGGAGAACGTAGGCAAGGATGGGTTAGGAGCGTGAGGATGGAAAACTAGAAGGAAACTTTTGAATATCCACTCCGGGCGGAAAATTGGTTCAGCTGGTTTCAGCTCAATTCCTCTAAGTTAGAAGAGAAACCAAGAAAAAAAAATATGCTTCAGTAAAATTTGCCAATTTTTCCGTTTGCCCTATTGTGCCGTAGTTATAGTTATAGAAACAGGATGATCCTGGAAAAAGGTTAAAAAGTTTTGTGAAAAAAAAGTTTAAAAGTGTAACCAAAAAAGCGAAAAGTGTTTTTTGATTTGCATTTTCCAAAAAAAAAATGACACAACTTTCGTTTCGGAGTGATTGTGGTTCCTCTCTAGGTTTCCTATCGTAGCACTTGCTCACACGTGGAGTTAATGTTGACGCAAAGCTTGATTAAATGCGCCCAACAAATAGCAAAGAATATCATTTTGCTGTAACGCGGAGGCTATGGCTATTTTCGGCGCTATAAAATGCCAGTAAGTATACAGCAAAATCCACCCAAATCGAATGTGAAGTTCAGAACGTAGTAGATATAGTAGAACCATGTAAAACTGTGAATAAGATTTAAAAAACGAAAAGGAATCCGTTTTAAACGAGGCGTATTTTATGAAGGTAAAAACTTTAAAAAATCAATAAAAAGCTATAAAAAAGTATGCATTGTTCGTGTTTTTTTTTCAAACAACTTTAACTCGATTATAAATATATGAAATTTTTTTTTGGTGTGGAACATTTCTTTTTTTTCTATATGAGAAAATGACAGCAGAAAATATGGTAAATTAGAATTTACTCGTTCCGTTTCAGTTTGGAACTTTGTACAATTCTATTAGGAACATCCCGGTGCGATGAAACAGTTCTACTGCGTAAGTGACAAGTTTCACGAAAATGTGTATCGCTCACGTAGAGGCCTCACATCACAGGCTAAACATGTGCAGAGTATAATGTATAACACCTCTTAAATCATTTGTACAATTAAAACTTTATTTCACTTTATAATTTTTTATTAATATTTAACACCGGCTATTGGCACTTCCGACACCATTGACGTGTAGTTCAGAACTGAGAGCACACTCTCAATAAAGCAGTAAACTGAGTGCTCTCATATTACGCGTTATGTACTAAATACTCCTGACATAACAGTTCTCCCCTCTGAAGAATTAACTAACTCTTAAATAAATTCAAACGATGTTTGAGATTAAACTTCTTATTATAATAATGATATGCAAAATTCGTGTAAATCCAAAGATCATCCTTTCGATTGCAGACTTCACTGCTGTTGATGATTATCCTTTCGATTGCATTACAATGCGTTTTCCAGTGCTCTTTTTTGACGGACTACGGTTCGTTTTTGGTAATTTTTCTTGAGTAGGTTTTAACAGTTCGAAGTCAGAGAATCCTCTGAAAGGCCCTGTAGACGAACCAGGTATTCCGTGTAACGGTTCTTCAAGGTCATCCTTCCAACTGCGCTTCCTACCATGTGGTGTGTCTTCTGGGACTAGCAGTCTGGACGTTTGCATCACATTGTTTGCCAATTTTAATTGATTCCTGTGAGCCATAAGTATGTTCCTATTAAACGAAATTTGAAAAGTGTTATTAGATAATTGTTTTATAAATCTCGCCTCAATCCATCTCGCAATATCTGTCTTTTTAAAATTTTTATAATAAATTTTATCACCTTCCACTAGCCTAAGAAATGGATCGATTTTAGGGGTGGTAGGACTTATTATTGGACTAGGCTTTTCCAAAAAGTTTTTGTATTGTTTGGAAGGGTGAATCAAATCTAGCAACTTTTTTGGCTTGTATGCAAATACTTTATGAGAGGGAACGAAACCGTCGGAAGTGGCAATTTGGTTTCTGTAGTTAATCAAAAAGTAATTGATTTTCATAGTCACATCAAGATTCCGTAATTCTGGATCATGCATGTACTTTTTGAAACTCTCTTTCACTACCCGTACCAAGCGCTCCGCCTGTCCATTGCTACTTGGATTGTACGGAGGACTTTTTAAGACTTGCACCCCTTGCCTCTCTAAGAATGAAACAAATTCCTTAGAATTAAAAGGCGGCCCCCCATCAGTGACTACGACATCTGGAAGACCAAACCTGGCAAAGAAGCTTATAAATATATTTATGACCCTTCTTGCGTCTGTTCCGTGTGGCATAAAGTCTACTTCCACCCATTTCGAGAAGCTGTCTACAATAAGTAAAAATGTTTTCCTATCAAAATGAAAGAAATCCGCGTGTAAACGGCTGAATGGTCTAGTCGTTGGAATCCATTTACTGTGACTAGGTTTAGTCGGAACAGTTGCCATTTTGATACAAGCCTCACATTTTCGCAAGTAGTTTTCTATATCATTGTTTATTCCCGGCCAAAATACAGTATTCCTCGCTAGCTTTTTCATTTTAACCATACCAATATGGTTGGCATGTAACATTTTCAAAATACCAGCTCTTAAAGCCACCGGAACGATGACCCTGTCCTGGTAGACTAAACAATTTTCAACAATATCCAAATCATTTCTTAGCGAAAACATGTCTTTAAAGGATTCAGGAATGGTTTTTGGCCACCCATTTTCCATAAAATTTCTGATGTGTGTCAGCTGTGTATCATTTCTAGTCTGGCTCGCTATTAGTCCAACATCTAGAGGAAAACGGTCTGTCAAATTCAAACTATTTATGCCACCGATATCCAAACTTCGAGGTACAGCTTGCTGCAATGGGAATCTCGAGCAGAAGTCGGCATTTCCCATATGCGAAGATTTTCTGTAAACTATATTGAACTCATATATGGACAACTCTAAAATATACCTCTGAATTCTGGTTACAATCAACGAATTGTTTCCATTTTTCCCGAATATGCCCACTAAAGGCTTGTGGTCTGTATACACCTTAAATTTTTGTCCATAAAGAAACTTGTGAAATTTCTTAATGGTGCATACAAGTGCTAATGCCTCCAAATGAAAAATCGGGTATTTCTTTTGGGCTGCATTTAGTGAGAAAGAGGTGAAGCATATCGGTTTTTCTATTTCCCCAATTTCATGAGCTAAAACTCCACCCAATCCGTACGAACTAGCATCCGATATAACCACTAATGGTTTATTTGGATCATAGAACTCCAGTAAGTTTGCTTTCAACAAGGCCTGTTTTCCATTCTGGAAAGCTTCTTGACATTCCTTTGTCCAAATAAATTTAACATTAGCAGTCAGTAAAGCATATAAGCTTCTTAACTTAGTTGACATATGTGAAACGAATTTGTTATAATAGTTAATCAAGCCTAGAAACGCTCTTAACTCTGCTACATTCGTAGGCGGTTTAGCTTCACTTATCGTGGATAATTTCTCAGGCGCAGGCAACAAACCTTTGTCCGTAATGAGATGTCCCAAATAAGGTAATTTTGTGACAAAAAACTTACACTTCTTAAAATTAACCTTAATATTTACTTTAAGCAGTCTGTCAAGAACTAGTTTCAAATTCTTGTAACATTCGTCAAAATTTTCACCTGCTATTAGGACGTCGTCCAAGTAACAGCTTACTTTTTCCAGTCCACACAGGACCTGGTCCATAATTTTTTGAAAAATCGCAGCACTGCTGGAAGCACCTTGTGGCAGTCGATTATATATAAAAAGACCCTTAATAGTGTTTATCACAGTATATTGTCTGGACCGTTCTGAAAGAAGAACCTGCGTATAAGCTCCAGCCAAATCGAGACAACAAAAAATCCTACAACCCGCTAAAGTGGCGAAAATATCCTGAGCTAGCGGTAGCGGATAAGTGTTCGGTACAATAACTTTGTTCAAAGATACCTTGCAATCAACAACCATGCGAATATCTTGATCCTTCTTCACGACAACAATAACCGGCGAAGCCCATTCGCTGGCTTCAATAGGCGTTATTACTTTTTGCTGTTCCAGCATGTCCAAATGCTCTAGCATTTTATCCTTCAGTTTAAACGGCACAGTGTACGCCTTCTTGAATATCGGCTGTTCATGCTTCAGAATTAGCTCACCTTCATAGCCCACTATAGGTTCTGAAAAATCTTTATTAAAAACTTGTTTATATCTTGATTTCAAACAATCCGTAACTTTTTCAATACCTTTCTCATCAGTCAAGCTATTAACTGAAGACACGGATACGAAGCCAGATCTCCAATCAGGGTAAAAGCAATCAAGCCAAGAACGACCAATCAAGGGAACAAATCGATTACGGCATTCCAAAACCACTAGCATATGCTGGTGCTCGAAGCCATTCAATTTCACCTTGACATCGATCTCCCCCAAGATTTTCAACCGTTTACCGTTCACCACAACAAGCTGTCGCTTGCTGCTGACTAACGGTATGTTACTAAACAATTTTTGGAAATCCGCTTCACTTATAACCGATACCGCTGATCCTGAATCAATTTCCATACTCAAGACACAGCCTTGAACAACAGCCTCCACCATGCATGGATCATTATTTTTTCTTATTGTAGATATCATCATGCACTCTAGGCCATCAGTCTCAACAGAAGAATCTCGTTCTTTAGACCTTTTGAAGTTATAGCTTTCTTCCCTAGTATCATTTTTTAAAAATCTGACTGAATTTCTGTTTTTATAACTATAGCAGTCTCTTCTAAGATGGCCCTTCTTTTTACAATAATTACAAATAGCACTAGCATATGAGTTCCGATTTCTACTGGCAGAAGCCGATCTTTTCCTAAAATCGCGCCTAAAACTAACACGATTTTCATTATAACCGTACCCATTTTTCCTATGCTGTCCACTAAAACGTCTATCATTATAACGATCATTGTCAAAAATTTCTCTCCGTCCCAAACGGTTCTTTATTGCTAACACACCATCGACATCTATTTTATTCGCATTAATTAACCTAGCTCTTTTTCCTGCCAATTCACTGTTCACTATTTTTCGCTCTACTGTAGTTAAGGCCAAATCTTCTTCCAATAACAAAGATCTCTGCAAGTCCTTATCAAAAACACCCATAATCAAACGATCTCTAATAGCTGTATCTTTGAATTCTTTGAAGTCACAATGCTCAGCTTGTAGCTTAATCGCTAAAATAAAATTTTCAGCTGACTCATCTGACCCCTGGAATCGGTTATAAAAACGGTATCTTTGCATCATATCAGGCTCTATTTTATCGAACCTCTCCTTAAGCTTTTTAACTATATCATCATACTTTAATGTTTTCAGTTCAACTGCTGGAAATATTAACTTCAGCTCATCGTAGACTACAGAACCGGAGAGAGCGATCAAAATTGACTTTTTCTTCTCTTCCGCCCATCCATTCAGTTGACTCAGGAATTCAAGTCGTTCAATATAATTGGAAAACGACGTTCCTGCTAAATAATGATCCAAAGATCCGATCATTGCCATCCTTCTATATATATATATATATATATATTTTTTTTTTTAAATCAATAGATACAAAAAAGAGAAAAGAAAAATTTGGAGACTTACGAGTTGATGAACTATACCAAACGAACAACCTTTGACGGTAAAGCAATGCAACTGCACTTTTCAGTTCGGTTTGACCTTGACCTAGTGCTTGAGGGCAACTCACTTTCGTTGGAAAATATGCCGATGACAACAAATTATAGCAGCTTACTATTTCCGTCTCACTCCCGCACTCACTGATCAACCGTCTGTATCTCAGCCTGCGTGAGTTATTCTATCGGTGAGAGGTAGATAAACTTGAGACCGTACCGGTTCGCTCTTTTTTTTTTTCAATTCCTACGAGCTTTTCTGAGGACGCTACTTTTCAGAAACACAGAGTAGGGGCTGAAAAAGAGGAACAAAATGGTTGTTACAATTAAAATAGAATGCACACAGTTGTTGAAAATTTAATGCTTCCTCTATAGGTTTTCACATTCAATTTATTCTTTGCTCAAAAGTGGCCTGAATAGAGATCTGCACTATTTTTTTTTTACACTATATCACCAGCACACTTTCTTCGGCTCAAGATTTCTGGCTTGTCGCCTGCAAAATCTCTAAATACTTACGCTTCTCACTCTAGATTTTAAACATCCGTTTGAGAACCTTTTCCTCGTCGCCAACTATAATGTATAACACCTCTTAAATCATTTGTACAATTAAAACTTTATTTCACTTTATAATTTTTTATTAATATTTAACACCGGCTATTGGCACTTCCGACACCATTGACGTGTAGTTCAGAACTGAGAGCACACTCTCAATAAAGCAGTAAACTGAGTGCTCTCATATTACGCGTTATGTACTAAATACTCCTGACATAACACAGAGATTGCAGTGGTCCGAAACAAAAATACGTTTTCTATTGAATATTAATTTTTGGTAGTTGGTCTTCAGGAAAGTTGTTTGTGATAAAATGCACCTTGTTTTGATGTAAAAGTCACTGAGTTGTCCATGTTAGGATAGAAATCTGGAATATAGCTCTTTTAATTGAATTTAAAAATGCTTGCACTCCATAGAAGAAGTTATATGAAATTATATTTTTAGCTAACGTTTTCACAAAAATTGTCGATTTTTCATGGATTATCCTTTATCCGCACTGACGAAACTACCTATGCAGCATCAATCATAGTGACCCATGAGTCAGTAAACAAAATTTGACAGCTATATCAGTCTAACTCTCATCGTGATGGCGTAAACAATGACGCAACTCTGTCCAGTAGTATGCGCGTTCAAAGAACGGCACCCCGTTGCATCGAAAACGAACATAGTGCGACACTTTGTGGATGTCAGATACGTTCGTTCCGACATCTACAAAGTTTTGGAACTATTAATTGACAAGAAGCTCCAAAGAAAGCTGAAGAAAAAGACCGAGGGAAAAATGGCTTCATCACTGCGTGTGCCTGGCCGGGAGGTCGGTGCAAGCGGCCAAACAGTGAAACAGTACCTGGTGAACATGAACACACATGCCAGGAAGCGGAAGTCGTGTCCACTGGTTTCGGAGCTGCAGGCAATGACGCAGCGCAGCGGCTGAACTCGATTTTCCCGGCGAATCGCGACGTAGCGGTGGTGAAGGACGACGAGACCTATCTCATCCTGGATGGTAACGACTGGCAGGGCACTTCGTATTTTACTTCCCCACAAAGGAAGTGAGCTCCGAGGTGTTCATTTCGCACACCAAGTTCCCCAAGAAGTTGATGTAGTGGCTGACTATCAGCGGAAAGAGGATGTCAGAGCCGCTCTTGTTTTGCTCCGGACTGGCCGTGAACAGGAAAATTCATAGCACGAAATGCCTGTCGGAAGTTGCGTCGCTCATCAAGGAATACCATAAGGGCGAAGATGCGGTGCTCTGGCTGGATCTGGTGTCGGCCCACTACTCGAAGCGATCGTTGGAGGAGATGGAACGGCTGAATATCGCCCAACTATCTTGACGAAGATGGAGAGTACTCGTTGTGTCATGGGTATACTGAAGCTAGGATCTATTTATAGATTCGGTGGATTTTGATGGGTTTGGTCCTATTCGTTTCGTGAAGAAATTAAGGGGTTACACCATTGTAGAAAAACGAGGCCTTTTTTGTGGCATTATTTTTTTTATCCAAAAAATGGAGCAATCCGAATTTTGTATAAAGCACTTTTTAATATGTATATTTGAAGTACAAAAAATAATCAGTTTTAAAAATTGAAAAACAAAATGGCGGCTTGGCGGCATTTCCGCGAAAGTGATGCATTTTGACGGCCGGAAATTCAGCTCCCGCAATTTTCGATCTAAAACAAAAAACAAAACATTTTCTAATTTCATATTACAGTGTGCATAGAGGTACAAATGGGTTTTTTAATTAATTGATTTTTTGTAAAATGGCTGCCCTTGAAAATAAAACCGCATTTTTTCATCACAAAATTTTTCATAAAAAACAATATTCACAATTTTCCAAAACCCCTACGTACCTCTGTGGAGATAACTATCGAGAATGTTCTGTAAAATCGATTGGTCAAGATTTACTTGACTTATGTTTCCGGCCAGCTCAAAAAACGTGGTTCTGAGATAAACGCGTTTAAAATTTTCGGTGCTGTAAGATCGTATCTCATACTTACATGCCATTAATCGGCAATGCCTGGACCATACAATTCGCCTTCCTTGTCGATATCCTCCTCTTGTTGGGCCTTCCTTCAGGCCTTTAAGTGGTTTCTAGCTTGTTTTGCTTCGCCACTCATCTTTCGCTCTGCTAACTTGATGCGCTTGGCGTCCACCTCCATGCAAAAGTCGTAGCTTTTGAGGTCGATGGCCATGCCCATAGTGTCCATTACATGCCAAATTGATGAGTATCCGTTATTGAACACACAAGCGGCAATGTTTGTGGCAATATCCAAAATTAATTTCCCTCCAGATATGGATTTTGGTGCCATCGTCCATACGCAACCGTTGAAAGATTCGTTGTTGTTCTGAGTACATCCACCGATGCAACGAGTGAGAAGTTCGGTTCTAACAGATCGGCTGAAAAGTTCGTATCGTTTCTATGAGAGGGCGCCACCAGAATTAAATCCATACCATTTTCAGTTAGTACCAACCTTCAAAAGATACGTGTATAAATTTGACAGCTGTCTGATTATTAGTTTGTGAGATATTGCATTTTGAGTGAAGCTACTTTTGTTATTGTGAAAAATGGAAAAAAAGGAATTTCGTGTGTTGATGAAACACTACTTTTTGATGAAAAAAAGGGCCGCCGATACCAAAAAATGGCTTGATGAGTGTTATCCAGACTCTGCACCGGGCGAAGAAACAATTCGTAAGTGGTTTGCAAATTTCGTACTGGTCATATGAGCACCGAAGACGATGAACGCAGTGGACGTCCAAAAGAGGCTGTTACCGATGAAAACGTGAAAAAAATCCACAAAATGATTTTCAATGACCGTAAAGTGAAGTTGATCGAGATAGCTGACACCCTAAAGATATCAAAGGAACGTGTTGGACATATTATTCACGAATATTTGAATATGAGAAAGCTTTGTGCAAAATGGGTGCCGCGTGAGCTCACAATCGATCAAAAACAACAACGAAAAACCATGCTGAAATTGAACGAATTGGGCCTCGAATCGCTCCTCATCCACCGTATTCTCCAGATTTGGCCCCTAGTGACTTTTTCCTGTTCTCAGATCTTAAGAGAATGCTCGATGGTAAAAAATTTAGAAGCAATGAAGAAGTAATCGCTGAAACTGAGGCCTATTTTGAGGCAAAGGACAAATCGTACTACAAAAATGGTATCGAAAAGTTGGAAGATCGCTATAATCGCTGTATCGCCTCTGATGGCAATTATGTTGAATAATAAAAACGAATTTTGGCAAAAAAATGTGTTTCTATTAAACGATACGAACTTTTCAGCCGAACTGTTTGTTAAGTCTTCGTACACGGGTTCAATTGCTTCGCAAACTTCATCGCTCAAAGGTGATTTGTGCTCATAGCTCATAGTCCTACGTCAAACATTTTTAATTGATCAGATTCGACTCGGGATCCTCCGGTACATGAAAACGGTTTTTTCCCGCCGATAAAGCAAATTTCCGCTCACCGTTATTCCTTTTCGCTGCTAACTATTAATCAGCTAATGAGGAAATTATTTTCCCACCTTCTGAATTTTTTCTATGACGTGCAGACCATCTAAAATGATTTGGCGACATGTGTTTTTGAGCAGGCGCGTATACACGGTGGGTTTGAGAGGTTCGAAACTGTTCCCCCCACCCGGTTCGCACAAACGCGTCTTGTTTGGGAAGAATTTCGACTTGTTCACTCTATTACTGATTATTAATCACTAACAAATACCACGTTTATTACGTAACTAACTAAGAAGTGTATCGAAAATTAGCTATCCACATACATTTGTGTTGTACGCATGTATTTGTGATGGTTTTTTATGCTCAGATCACAACATGCTGTGCGTTTGGCTGTCAGCTTTCGTTTGTTTATTTGTTTGTGCGGTTGAAAATCTGCGTTTTCAAAATGTCGCGTATTGAAAAGAAAGTGAAAATTAAGGTTCTGGACACATGGCTAAGTGAGAAGGGTATTACTATACGAACATTGCGGAGAAGGGTATTACTATGCGAAGCGGTTTGGAATTCATCATGCCAGTGTTAAAACTATCATTAATAAGTTTGGGAAACACTATTCTTTGGATGAGCTACCAGGAAGAGGCAGAAAATCAGAAAATGGTATCTCTAGTCATGAAGAACAAATCTATTTCAATACGTGATTTGGCCAAAAAAGCAGGAACGAGTGGCGGAATGATCCAGCGTATCAATAGGTGAAATCACCTGAAGACCTACAAGAAGCAATAAATTTCAAAACAAATTGTAGAATAGAATAAGCGAGCAGCAACAAGGGCCCGGAAATTGTATTCGCGTCTTTTGCAGTGTCCGGATGCAGTGTCCTGTTTTGATGCTCGGACAGGTCGATTCAATTGGAGAAATTCGGTCGAAAGGTACTGGTATGGCAAGCAATATGTTCCTGTGATTCGAAGTCAACCATTTTGGCATTAATAATGCCTTACTCTTCACTATACGGAGCCGGGGGTCAATTAAAAGTTCAAAAAATAGCCGCGTAACCTTTTTTCGTTAATAACTCAGTCATTTGATGATTGATATAATTTAACAACCAATCGATTCGGAAACTTTTAACTTAAACATGTATGGCAACGTCGTTTCAGTATTTCAATAGCATACTATTGAAAAAATGGTTAGAATTGACCTATGTTTTCATTCACCAATCCCAGCAGACCAAATTGACGTCATTTTCTTGTTCGGCATAGGAGGCTTTGCGTCATGCATAAAACCACCGCATCATTTTGCGTAGTTCGAAGAGGAATCCATAAATATATGTTGCAAATCATTTCTTGATTTCAGATGATGCTTGACTGCGAATGAAACAAGTAGCACGTCCAGTGAGGCGATGACTAGTCGCTCCTTGGATTGTCGCTTTTGCTAACGCTTTTGCGTTCGCTCCTTGGATTGTCGCTTTTGCTAACTCTTCACTGTACGAGGCTGGATGTTAAAAAAAAAATGCAAAAACAACCGCGTAACCTTTTTCTGTCATAATTTTGAACGCTGATAACTCAGTCATTTGTTGATGAATTTATATAATTTAACTACCAATCGATTCGAAAACATTTAAATTAAACTTATGAGGTAACGTCATTTAAATATTTCAATTGCTTACCATTGAAAAATTGGATTGAGTTGACCTATGTTTCCACGAGCCAATGACAGTCGCAGTAAATGATGGCAAACTCTCGTCCGATTTGCGCAGTATGAACTGAACACAAAAGGGAATCTATGAATATATGCCCAAATACATTTCTGCTTTAGTTTACCCATGGCTTATCTTGATTCTCCGGTAACTATTAGGTCAACTTAGAATTATCGGTGATAGGTTTTTCAAACCTAATTTGAAGCGCTTGTATCTCTGTGATTGATAAATTTTCCTCATTTAACTTTATTCGAAACAGTTTAAAAATGTTTTAATTTGTCAACGGGTAGTTTGCATACTGAAATCTCATTTCATATACGAACAACACGGTGGCGCACAAATAAATTCAGTGTAAAGTTGTGTTATGATGATAATCATAGATGATTATTTTTTATTAAATGTGGCTAAATACAAAGAACTATCTCTCAGCATAATTCCTCAAACCCTATTATTAAACCAAACAATAATCGTGTAACCTAATTGAATAGTTAGAAATTGATTTAGTCTTACTTCCAAGAATCTTATAGAAGGGATCCAGACTAAGTGTAGCAAAAATAATGCAATGCAAATCGTTATGCAGTATCGATTTGAACAAGCTGTTGTACCACCAGGAATAAAATGCTTGAAAAGATTCGTAACTTAGCACAAATAAGTTGCACAGACTCACATATATAAAATTATCAGATGCAATAAAATACAGTATTAGAGATTATCATTTAAATCCTTACCAAACTCGGGTCACCGCCAGTTTCAGTTAAATTATCATTTACATAAAAACAACACTGCGGACTGTGTCACATATGTTCTTCCTTGCATTGCTGCCATTCTATTTTCTTTCCGTAGATTATCGACGCTTTACAACGAAGGATCATTAAAATTACACTATTACTGAGTTTATTGGTTGACGGCTATTAAAATTTTTCACATCCACATTTTTCGATCAAACTATATAAAATCTTCTCTAATCGCTGTTTATAAAATGAATAAGTTTATACGTTCTCTGTTTTGAAAATTATTATGATATAAAATCGTTTCATTTTTCCAGATTTATATCTTGAGGTTGTTCGTATCTAAAATTAATCTTTTAAGTAACTTTGAAATCACCATAATTGACTTTCATTCAAATGACATTTTCAAAAATTTTGAAATGGATAATTAGAGTAAGTTTGTAATTTGTCGCTGTTTAGTGCATCCACCATCATGTTTATTTTTGTATTTATTATGAATACCTTAGAATTATTTCATTTTTAATGTAATCGTGATCTTTCGTGTCTTGCATACAACCCTCTTATATTTTTACACTACCGGAAATATAAATGCATAAATCTATCGATCTGAGTGTCTCCAGAAGAGATTGCTACCTTTATATAAGAAGCATAGTACAACTCCACTGTTTTGGCCGCATTTAGCATCGGCTCACTATTCCAAAAGCTTCCGGAACAGGGTATAAATTTCGTTGAGAAAAATATCAATCAACCGAATTGCCCTCAGCTTCGACCCATCGAACGGCAATCTAGAAGAGGGTTTTCAAGAAGACTGGTAAGGCAGCTGGGAACATGCAGGAGTTCAAACAATTTGAAAGAAAAGTTTGTAGATAGCTTATTCTCGATACGATTGTCCCGGGTTGGCGGTTCAATGCATAGGACGCTGGTCTTACAAGCCAGTTGTCGTATGTTCGAGCCCCTACCTGGAAGGATTCCTAGTGTCAGTAGGATCCATAGTACTAGCCATGCGATGATTATGTATACTAAGAATCGGCTGCGAAGTCTGTTGAAACAGAAAGGCCAAATTCCACAAAAGGGATGTAATGCCAAGACTTTGCTTTTTATTCTCGATACACTCCTCAACTAGCAAATGACAAATGGTTTCTTGGAACGTGATGTTACAGCCAAAAATGCGATAGAGACATAACGTGGATTGACATGAATACGAATAACGTTGTTTCGCTGAAACTGTACCTTTATAAAGCACTAATATCAACTAAACAGGATAAAACAGCAATTTTAATCCAGCTGGTTGTGCAACGATACATTTGAACGTGGTCACGAGCCCACAATTATTGATATCAGTTATACCAGTATATCACCGGAAAAGTAAGTGATAGCTAACAGTTCGGCTGAAAAGTTCGTATCGTTTAATAGAAACACACATTTTTTTGCCAAAATTCGTTTTTATTATTCAACATAATTGCCATCAGAGGCGATACAGCGATTATAGCGATCTTTCAACTTTTTGATACCATTTTTGTAGTACGATTTGTCCTTTGCCTCAAAATAGGCCTCAGTTTCAGCGATTACCTCTTCATTGCTTCTAAATTTTGTCGTGAATACGACTTACTTTACTATGGGGTGCCTTTTCAAAATTTACCCTCTGAGAGAGTGATAAGTTTTTGATCGTGAATATCTATTGTTGTATCTAATGAATCAACATAATTCTTGCGACATGCCATCGGAAATATGATCACAATTTTTTGATAAAATTTTCAGTTTTGTGACATAGTCTCAAATAATTCAAAATTAAACTTTTCTGAAATGTTTGGTATAAACGAGTATCGAAGAGGATAATTCATATGGCGCGTTTGCCTTTCTCGTATTTTTAAAGCTCATAGCTCAGTGATCTGTGAAAGGATTTATATAATCTAACTACCAATAGAATCGAAATTTTTCAATTTAAACGTGTATAGCAAAAGCATTGAAGTATTTCAATAGTACACTATTGAAAAACTTGTCTCATTTGATCCATGTCAACACCAGCCAATCAGAACGCGTTCTAAGGAAGAGAACGAAATATCTGCTGCTGTACAACAAATCGTCCGGGAAAAATATTCCGAGAAGTGGTGAATATCGCAGTGAGTTCCTCAATTTGGTCCTTGTGAATGCTAGAAACGAATCCCTACAACATATTGATAGTTTCTTTCAATAAATTATGCAAATCCGAAATGAAATAATCGACATTAAAATTCTATATGCGGCTATTTTTATAGCCGTTAGGACCGCCCATTAGTGAAAAAGCTACAAACGAAATCACATAAAAGGAAATCTCTTAACAAAAATTCAATCAGTTTGGATTCTATCGCCACTGCGAGCAGATGTGTTTTGTGTCGTCTGCACAATTAGTTTCGCTTTCGACAAGAGCGATTACGTCACAGCTGCCAGTCATTAGCATTGGTGAAAAAGCATTGGGAGAGCATTGCACCGTTTCTAAAGAACTATTAGGATTTGTTGTTTGCAAATCGTAGGGAAATATCCTCAGTTTACTGCAAATCTAGAACAGTTTGGTTAGATTTGTGCACATTTCGCTGTGTGAAACTCACAGTAAACGAGATCAAGTGAAGCCTTCTTTGTTTTTGCGAAAAATGTTCCAGAGTTTAATGTCGTAGAGAATTACGCAATTTGACCTTTCTGAATGCTAGAAACGAGTCCCTTCAGCATATTGATAGTTTCTTTCAATAAATTATGCAAATCCGAAATGAAATAATCAACATTAAAATTCTGAATGCGGATATTTTTATAGCCGTTAGGACCGCCCATTAGTGAAAAAGCTACAAACGAAATCAGGTAGAAACAAGCCACTCAATAAAAAGTGAAGCCTTCTTTGTTTTTGCGGAAAATGTGCAAAGGGGAATGCTTGCATAATTCATACAATTGATCAACTAATTGATATTCGGAAGTGTTAAGGAACATGTCAGTTGTTTTCGTATTCACGACATCCAGTTATGTCTCTGACATTACACACCCGCCTTTTTTACCAGCGAGCATTCTCTTGTGGTCTGAGAACAGGAAAAAGTCACTGGGGGCCAAATCTGGAGAATACGGTGGATGAGGGAGCAATTCGAAGCCCAACTCGTTCAATTTCAGCATGGTTTTTATCAACTTGTGACACGGGGCATTTTCTTGATGAAACAAATTTTTTTCTTCTTCAAATGAGGCCGTTTTTTTGAAATTTCGTCCTTCAAACGCTCTAATAACGCTATATAATAGTCACTATTGATGGTTTTACCCTTTTCAAGGTAGTCGATGAAAATTATACCATGCGAATCCCAAAATACAGACGCCATAACCTTACCGGCCGATTGTTGAGTCTTTCCACGCTTTGGGTTCGGTTCATCGCGTGCAGTCCACTCAGCTGACTGTCGATTGGACTCCGGAGTGAAGTGATGGATCCATGTTTCGTCCATTGTTATATATCGACGAAAAAAATCGGTTTTATTTCGATATAACAGCTCCAAACACTGCTCAGAATCATCAATTCGTTGTTGTTTTTGATCGATTGTGAGCTCACGCGGCACCCATTTTGCACAAAGCTTTCTCATATCCAAATATTCGTGAATAATATGTCCAACACGTTCCTTTGATATCTTTAGGGTGTCAGCTATCTCGATCAACTTCACTTTACGGTCATTGAAAATCATTTTGTGGATTTTTTTCACGTTTTCATCAGTAACAGCCTCTTTTGGACGTCCACTGCGTTCATCGTCTTCGGTGCTCATATGACCAGTACGAATTTTTGCAAACCACTTACGAATTGTTGCTTCGCCCGGTGCAGAGTCTGGATAACACTCATCAAGCCATTTTTTGGTATCGGCGGCACTTTTTTTCATCAAAAAGTAGTGTTTCATCAACACACGAAATTCCTTTTTTTTCATTTTTTTCACAATAACAAAAGTAGCTTCACTCAAAATGCAATATCTCACAAACTAATAATCAGACAGCTGTCAAATTTATACACGTATCTTTTGAAGGTTGGTACTAACTGAAAATGGTATGGATTTAATTCTGGTGGCGCCCTCTCATAGAAACGATACGAACTTTTCAGCCGATCTGTTATTTGAACTTCAAACATGTTTAATGAACACATAGTAGTATTAAAACGAGTATGAATTTGTTAAAATGGGTTCATTCATCTCTGAGTGAATTGAGCGGTCAAAAACATCGCGTTTTGTCGGTTACGTCGCTTAGTCCATCATATCTCCGGAACCAGAAGTCACATCCATTTGATCTTAGAGCTTGATCAATAGCCTAAGTGTAGCTTTGAAACGAGTCCAAGGATTCTAAAATCATATAAGTAGCTTTAAAACGAGGGTTTAAAGGTTGCTAAAATCGGTTCAGTCACGTCTGATAAAATTGAGCGGTAAACAAAGAACGCGTTTTGTCGGTTACTTTATTTATAACAACATATCTCCGGAACCAGAAGTCATAGCCATTTGATCTTCGAACTTCGAATCGGTGGCCCAGTAATAGCTTTCAAAAGAGCCTTAGCTTCCATAAATATGTCTATTTCATAGGCAATATACATAAGTTTTTCTTTGCCGTGGCATCCACAATACATAGTACTTTAAACCTAATACTTTTCGAATATCATAGAGCCCTAGCTTGTTGAAATCGATTCAGCCATCTTCAAGAAATTGGGTGGTAAAAAAATTCGTTGGAAGGTACATACACACACAGACATTTCCCAATCTCGTCGACCTGAGTCGAATGGTAAATAACACTGTGGGTTTCCGAGCGTCCGTTCAAGAGTCGGTTTTTCCTACAGTTCTATTACCTTTTTTAAAAAAAGAGGATGAATCGCGTCAAAAAGATGCTCACCACACCATTTCATTTTCATATTTGGTACCTTCATATTTCAAAATATAACGCTTGAATTTTCGTTGCGATTATCACCATCGTAGTAGAATATGTTACCCAACGATGTAAGGTACGTTATGCTTTAATTAAAAATTAGTCCGAATGGTTCATGATCTGAGAACTTTCAACCATGGTGTATTATAACGGGTGGCAACTAAAATTTTGGAATTTCTTTTTTCAAGCTGTCAAAAAAAGACAAACATACTTGGAGAAGATCTGATTTTTTGAAATTAAAGATACATAGTTCATTGTTAAAAAATAATAAATACGTATTGTCCATCAGCATGATGTTTTTGAAAAAAAAACGGGATAAAAACCTTCTACAAACATTCTTCTGGTACACATCTTGATTGATTGCGAACCCAGATGGCTTGAACCATGGCTTAGATATGCCTTTCTCGGAAATGACAATGTGCAGCATCACTTTCTGTTCAAACTTATGTTTAAACTAATATTTTATGTTCGGATGTACAGTAGAACTATTCGTTGAATAGTATCGATCGTTGAAATATGTGCGTCAGTATATCCCGGGGCTCGTGTCTTCTTTCGGTACTTTATTCCGAGTCTTTTCAATGTTTTGCAGATGTACTGGTGAGAACAGTTGAACTTTTTTGCGGCATCCCTTTGACTCAGTGAATCCTTTTGAGTCCATAATTTTGGCTTCCACTACCTTCTTTACGAGCAGTTGTTGTGCATCTTAGGATATTGTAAACTGTCGAAGCCGCAACATTTTTGCTTTTAAAATGTTGTACCGTATATACCGTATTGGCCGAGATTTCTGTGCAGTTCGTACACACTTAAAACCATTTCTTGAGCTCGGCATAATAAAATGCCGAAACTGATCAGCAACACGTAAATTTGCTGATTGCTCAGTGATCAATACGCATGTTTCTGAACTTCGTTAAATGCATTCACTGATATTTCGGTAAAATGCTTGACTTTGCCGAAATTTGGCACAATTGCTTGCTGAATTTATCAGTAAACAACAGATATGCCGACATCAGCAAAGACGTTTGCCGAGATTTCGGAATATGCGCTAGCTGTTGCCGAGATTCAGCACGACAGCTGTCATTTATTGCCGCGTTACATTTTCGCTTCGCATTGTGCGATTATTTTCTGATGAAATTCTCGAGTGAAAAAATGGATAATCTTCGAAGAAGCGTGGAACCACTAGCAAGTAAGAATATTGAATAAATATAGTGACATGTTTCGCTTTATAAAAAGCTACTTTACCAGAGCACTCGCGATTATAAGGGAAAAACACCCAACACGGGGCTCAAAGCGTCCTCGAGACAAAACTTTGGGTGATATGCGAAAAAATAACCCAATACATGGAATAATTCAATAGATCAAAGTAAGTTAATGTTTTGAACAATACCGTATATGCATCATTAAATATTGAACATTTTTGTAAGCTAAAAATCAATATATATTTTTATTTTCATATTTCCAGCTCGACTCAAGGTGGTCGCATCTGGAAACGCCGCTTTTTTTATGCTACATGTTTTCAGATAGAGGCTTTAAGCACTACTGGCAACAAATTTGTAAGCCTCCTTTAAGTGTTAATAAAATGAATTTTTGATCCTGAATGGCGTGTTTATAATGTTGAGAAATTACAAACAAAATTAATTGACTAAATTTTTAATTACTGATGATTCGGTGCTGACGATTTCGGCAATATTTGACGTTTGCCAAATTTGAGGGTGCCGAGACGCTCAGTAATTTTATTTTTGCCGAGATGATTGCTGATTACTCGGCTGTGCGAATCTCGGCATTTTTTTGCCGAGACTCAGCTAAAAAATTTAAGTGTGTAGAACTGTACAATGCGCTCGTGAAATACTTCTTGTTTCGACGGCATTTTGAGCAAAACTGAGCAAGCATGAACAAAACAGAAAATACTAGCAGAAAGAGGAGAAAGAGAGCAAACACATACACACTCTTAGTTCTTTCTGAGCTCGTTTGTTGTTGAGCATACAGGCCTCGAAAAAATTCCAAAATTTTGGTTGCCACCCGTTAATTCTTTTTCCCAAAACATCATAAAATTGAAATTTTGATTCACGTTGATGGTATCATCGGTCCCAATTTTTTTTTATTATTCAAAAAACTTATTGTCATGAATTGATCTTTCAAATAAAACAAAATTTAAAACGAAAATTTACATGTTTGTTTATTTAAAAAAACGTGTTTAATCCACCTAGCAGTGAGATGATACCTTTTTTTATCAATCCGCATGTGTTTTTGCATGAATATTCTTCGGTGTTTAAGTTTTCATGACATGTCGTTTTAAGCGACAATTTGAGATTTTAATCACTCATTACTCTGTAATGTCGAAACTGCAAATCGGATCGAATTTGAATCTAGACGTGTGATAATCGATTAAACATGCTATGATATGTAAGTTCCACTTTAGAGTTTACGGTAATTTAAGGTACTTCCAGAGCCGGTATTCAGGAACCAGCATAACCCAAACCGATTCGTATGGTCATATGACGAATAAATCACAACAGTTTTGAGTACAACTTTGAAGCTTTTCGGGATTGTCATCTTCTATATCGGTTCGAATTTTAAAAATTCATCATCATGTAATTCGAGAACCGGAAGTCATAATTGGATAAAATTAATTAATTTTTGTATGTATGTATAAAATTAATTAATTTTGTATATAAGTTTATTTTAATTTGAATTTTTGTTTCTAAAATTTGATTAGGCTTTTTTTTGAGAAAACGATTGAGCTTTGAGAAACGATTTTATACTGGAACCGGAATTCTAAAATCGGTATGGCCGAAGTCAGATAAATTCACCTGAATAGCTGTATAGTTTACATTTGTTTCAAAATATTTGAAAATCAGTGAAGACATCTTTGAGAAATCATAGCACGAATTAAATTTTTAGGTGCCTTCTGAATCGACAACTGAATACCACTAAAACTGAAAAAAGTTAATATTTTTTATTGACTATCCAAATCTGCTAACCCGATAAACCTCATTAATGTATGTGAAATGGACATTGTTATATTGATCACCATGTATCCCCGAAACCGGAAGTTGGATCTGACTAAAGAGCAAGATGTTTTATAGAATCTTGAAACTTTTCATTTGAATCTTAAATGATTCTTAGATTTCATTTGAATCTTAGATCGGTTCAGTCATCTACGAGAAGAATGAGTTACACAATTTTGATTTCGTTTCACATATCATCCTGTAGTTCCGGAACCAGAGGTCGGAACCAAACATAATTCAGGAACTTTGTTTGCTCCCACATACGACTATTCGTATGAATCTGAATTTGTTGGAAAAAAAATTTTCCGAGAAAATTGAGTGAAATTATTTGTCACACACGCATTTGCTCGACGAACTGATTCGAATGGTATATGGATGTTATGTTCTTCCAGTATTTATTCCTGTAAGTAGTTTAAAACAATATAATTAAAAAAAATTCTGCCATCATCTGGTTTATATATGTCATATTCGAACGATTATGTTGCCAAAAACGAGCCGTGCTAAAATTGGTCCGAGGCAAAATGTCATGAAAAAGGATGCTGTACACAGTCTTTTCGGTACTTAGAAACAATTGTATGTAACAGTATAAAAAATCGTGATTCAAGTTGCTCCCAAACCTTTCTTTGCCATACAGCGCTCAGAATTTCTTCTGCTGGAATATGGGGGAAAAATCGCTTACATAAAAATTTCGATATCTCCGTTAAAAATGGACGGATTTTAACAATCTATGGCTTGTTGGATAGGTATTACCGTGCGGAATCTAAGTCTGAAAACATATTCTGTTTTCAAGGTCAATTGTGACAGATACTGTCAAAAAACTGAAAATTTTGACATAAAACTTCGTATAACTCAAAAAGTAAACATCCGATCTCAAAACCATTCAATAGCGTTTTGGGTGACGGGGAGACCTTTCATTTGCGACTAGTTTGATCAAAATCGGTCCAGCCATCTCTGAGATCTCGACCTCTTAGTTGACAACACACATACGGACACACACACATACACACACACACACACACACACACACAGACATTTGCTCAGTTCGTCGAGCTGAATCGATTGGTATATGACATTCGGCCCTCCGGGCCTCGGAAAATTTTTCGAAAGTTTGAGCGAATTCTATACCTATTTTTTATATTTATAAAAAAAGGTAAAAAGTTTAACACACATCAAAATCGTGCTTAGAGTTTCAGGGACACCCTATAATTGGTTTTGTGTGTCCTTTCAACCTCAGTACCTTTTCAGAGTTGTTTTTTAATACCAATGACAACAGCTCTTACTTCGGAACGGAACTCAAATTGATTTGTTCCATGATGTGTCCTCTGTGTAAAATTACAATATGTTCGCATCAGTGCCGCTATAGCATTCAATTAGAGATCAACGTAGTTAGCCTGTCCAACTAAATATGTAAACCGTAGGCATCCAAAAAGTAATTTCCCTTCAATCAGCGAGGTCGCATAGGCTATTAATTATCCTCTCTTGTGTAGTTACCGGGTCCATGTTGCTATGGGGATGCAGCGTTGAGATTTATTTTAGTTTTATGCGATATCCTGTCCGGTTGTCAGCTTATTATTATAGCCCTTCGGAACGCATCTCATCTGGTTGTGCAACATCGATGCCATTTACATGTTCGAAAGCTATCATCGTGCATAATCTAGATCATTTTCATGTCGTTCAACAGCCCTCAATTGAATATTCGGCCGCACGTTCGAAGGGCAGAGGGAAAACTGTTTCCAGTCATCGAATGTGATCCCTTGTATTATTACAAAGCGGTGCCGATATCAACAATATGCAATCCCTCGATGATCAATCGATTTTTCAATGGAGCAATTTAATTATTTGATACTGGTTTGTAATTGCTCGACATGAGGATTGGAATGGCAATATAATGTGCGTACTTATGGAACTATTAATTTAACTAACTCTCGCGTTGTTATGTAAATTAGATTAGAAGCAAATACAAATTATAATACGGAATACTCCGGCAAATTTTCGAGGACACGTTTTTCGCTATGCGGTACACTGTAAGGGTACATTGTCAGAGCGACAGTGTACTTTTGCAAAATTTCTGTAGTACTGGCAATGCTGAAAGTCGAACAGCAAAATTACCATAATAAATAGCGGTTTGTCAGAAAAATGTTGGCACTTACTGCATTCTTCCATACTAGGTAAGCCAAACTTTGTAGTATTTGGTGACTAAGATGTTATTTTTTTGCTTTTTAGCTCATTTGGAAGAACAGGACGTCCAGTGATTTATGTTCAACCAATCCTTGCTTTTTATTAATTTCAGATGGAAGTATACTGAGGTAATAACATTACCGACCGCCCATCGAACTCCAATGTTAATTTTCTTCCGTTTCACTGAAAATATGTAATCATGGGTTAACTCATTTCGAACTCCCTTGTGTTAAAATGCTAACCTGACTTTTGAGACTTCAATCAGTCGGGATAATTTCTGTAAATTTTATTATTTTCACAACTGATTTGTGATGGAGTTGTTCATCAGGTTCTTCAGCCAAATATATAAACTTTCGGTGAAGCGGTATCGGAAACACAACAATCAAACTAGTCTTGTTTCGTAGCAACTTCTATGTTGCGTTGCCAGATAATTTAGTTTTTAACATATTTACATTTTCACGACGAAACAGAAGAATGGGCTAGGTCAACTAATTTACTTAGTGAACCGAAAAAAAATCATCCTTTCGTATAGGACCTAGGGGTATTATTATTTGTATTTGTCAGAAGCACCGGTCAAGTAATTTTGTCATTTTGCTTCATTTCGCAGTGATCTAGTAATTGCATACTAAGGATTAGTTTCCTTTTAACTCCCCTACACTTTGACACTATTCGTGACCTTCATCAATATTCGAATATGGCCAGATGTTGTAGCTACTTTGTGGCTTTCTAGGTTGTACCCGAAGTATGATCGTGTATGTATTATGCAAAGGTTGAAACTCATTTCTTCCTTTTCGTTACTTTGATTTCTAAGCCCGGCGCTTGAGTTGCATAAACTACTAGAACAAAACGCCATGCGATTCCTTCTAACAGAACTTGATGGGGACGCATTGTCGACTGTTATTTATTTTTTAGAAAAAATCAAATATTGTGGTCGTCAACAAATCTATATATATAAAAATGCAGAGATCATTCTTTGTAATCGCATCACGTAAGAACGGATGGATGGATTGAGATGCTTTTTTTTTCGTTTGATCAGTTTTTACCCCCACCGGGTTCGTACATCAAAAAAATTAGGAAAACTTACCGGAAAAGTGGGAAAAACGAATAAAGTTATTTTGTATGGACAATGGAATTTTCCACTGAAAAAGTCGCCAATGATTGCTAGATCATCGATAGGTGTTTGGCGCATAACGAGTTGCATAAGTGTTTGGCCGTCGAAGAAAGGAATACTAGATCGTTGAAAGAATCATTTGGCGCACAACGAGTTGTTTTGTGTGAATTCATGTGGTTCGTCATTTCGAGCCACGTGCTTAATTGGGTATCAACATTATTGATTGCCAAATGATTCAATGATGAAACGCATATGAGTGTTCTAGCTATACCGTAAACATGATCAAAAGTTCTGATACTGTTTACCAGAAGATGCTTTGTGTGCAATGTAATCAGTTAGTTGTTTATTGTTGGCCATCGTAGGCGTGAGTTGAACAAATCACCTTATAAATAGAACGATTTTTGTACGAATCAATGATAAGATGCTGCTGTTTAAATAATGAGATCAATCATAGAGGTTTGCT